>NC_135234.1:567730301-568349051 GCF_051348905.1 Ranitomeya variabilis | reverse complement strand
TAAGGGTACTTAAACCACAGCGCCGTTAATTAACGGTGCTGTGGAAAAAGTGAATAGCGCCCCCCAGAGTCGGATTTTCTCTGGGGTCTCGGTTGCCGAGGGTAGCCGAGACCCCAGAGAACATGATTTGGGGGGTTTTTACCGACCCCCGAGTTGCGATCGCCGGTAATTAACCGTTTACCGGCGGTCGCAACAAAAAAAAAAAATGCGATTTGCCATCTAATTTCTCTGTCCTCCGATGTGATCGCACATCGGAGGACAGAGAAATAGTGTCCCCGATGGCCCCCAATAGCCACCCAATACTCACCTATCTCCCCCGGTGCTCCTCGTGGCTCCCGATGGGCGCCGCCATCTTTTTTCCGGGAAAAAATGGCGGGCGCATGCGCAGTGTGCCCGCCGCCCGGCACCCGGAAGATCTTTGGGGTCTCGGCTGCAGGGGTAGCCGAGACCCCAAAGAACATGATTGGGGTCGGTTTTTACCGACCCCTGTTTTGCGATCGCCGGTAATTAACTGTTTACCGGTGACCGCAAAAAAAAAAAAAGCGATTTGTAATTCTCTGTCCTCTGATGTGATCGCACATCAGAGGACAGAGAAATAGGGGGATTCGGGGACCCTATCATACTCACCCGGTGTCCCCGGGTCCTCCTGCGTCTCCTCTTGCTGGCCGGCTTCTTCCTCGGCAAAGAAAATGGCGGGCGCATGCGCAGTGCGCCCGCCATCTGCTGCCATCTGCCGGCAGGAGAGATGAGTTGGGGCTAAAATTAGGGTTAGGGTTAGGGCTAGGGTTAGGGCTAGGGCTAGGGTTAGGGTTAGGGTTAGGGCTAAATTTAGGGTTAGGGTTGGGGCTAAATTTAGGGTTAGGGCTAGGGTTAGGGTTAGGCTACTTTCACACTAGCGTTTTTTGGCTTCCGTCGCAATGCGTCGTTGTAGAAAAAACGCATCCTGCAAAAGTGCTTGCAGGATGCGTTTTTTCTCCATTGACTTGCATTAGCGACACATTGCGACGGATTGCCACACGTTGTGCTTTGGCGGACCGTCAGCACAAAAAAAGCTGCATGTAACTTTTTTTGTGCGAAGTGTCCGCCATTTCCGACCGCGCATGCGCGGCCGGAACTCTGCCCCGCCTCCCCGCACCTCACAATGGGGCAGCGGATGCGTTGAAAAAACAGCATCCGCTGCACCCGTTGTGAGGCGCTTATAACGCTAGCGTCGGTACGTCGGCCCAACACACTGCGATAGGCCGAGTATGACGCTAGTGTGAAAGTAGCCTTAGGCTTCTTTCACACTTGCGTCGGTATGGGGCGGTCGCAATGCGTTGGCCCGACGTACCGATGCACGTTGTGAAAATTGTGCACAACGTGGGCAGCGGATGCAGTTTTTCAACGCATACGCTGCCCAGTCTATGTCCTGGGGAGGAGGGGGCAGAGTTAAGGCCACGCATACATGGAAATGGCGGGCGCGACGTACAAAAAAAAGGTTACATTGAACTTTTTTGTGATGACGGTCCGCCAAAACACAACGGATCCAGTGCACGATGGACGCAACGTGTGGCCATCCGTCGGTAATTCAAGTCTATGGGCAAAAAAGGCATCCTGTGGGCACATTTGCAGGATCCGTTTTTTGTCCAAAACAACGGATTGCGACGGATGCCACACAACGCAAGTGTGAAAGTAGCCTTAGGGTTAGGGTTGGGGCTAAAGTTAGGGCTAGGGTTAGGGTTAAATTTAGGGTTAGGGTTGGGGCTAAAGTTCGGGTTAGGGCTAGGGTTGGGGCTAAAATGAGGGTTAGGGTTAGGGTTGGGGCTAAAGTTAAGGTTAGGGTTGGGGCTAAAGTTAGGGTTAGGGTTGAGGCTAAAGTTAGGGTTAGAGTTGGGATTAGGGTTAGGGTTTGGATTAGGGTTGGTATTAGGGTTACGTTTGGGATTAGGGTTGGGATTAGGGTTATGTTTGGGATTAGGGTTGGGATTAGGGTTAAGGTTAGGGTTGGGATTAGGGTTAGGGGTGTATTGGGATTAGGGTTAGGTTTGAGGTTAGGGTTGAGATTAGGGTTAGGAGTGTGTTGGATTTAGGGTTTTGATTAGGGTTATGGTTAGGGTTGAGATTAGGGCTGTTTTGGGGTTAGGGTTGTGATTATCGTTAGGATTGTGATTAGGATTATGGATCGTGTTGAGATTAGGGTTAGGGGTGTGTTGGAGTTAGGGTTGGAGTTAGAATTGGGGGGTTTTCACTGTTTAGGTACATCAGGGGGTCTCCAAACACGACAGCCAATTTTGCGCTAAAAAAGTCAAATGGTGCTCCCTCCCTTCTGAACTCTGCCGTGTGCCCAAACAGTGGTTTACCCCCACATATGGGGCATCAGCGTACTCGGGAAAAATTGGACAACAAATTTTGGGTTCCAATTTCTCCTGTTACCCTTGTGAAAATAAAAACTTGGGGGCTAAAAATCTTTTTTGTGGGAAAAAATATATTTTTTTATTTTCACTACTCTGCATTATAAACTTCTGTGAAGCACTTGAGCAGTCAAAGTTCTCACCACATATCTAGATAAGTTCCTTAGGGGGTCTAGTTTCCAAAATTTGGTCACTGGTGGGGGGGTTTCTACTGTTTAGGTACATCAGTGGCTCTGCAAACGCAACATAACGCCCGCAGACCATTCTATCAAAAGCCTGCATTCCAAAATGGCGCTCCTTCCCTTCCGAGCTCTGCCGTGTGCCCAAACAGTGGTTTATCCCCACATATTGGGTACCAGCATACTCAGGACAAATTGGACAACAACTCTTGGGGTCCAATTTCTCTTGTTACCCTTGTGAAAATAAAAATTTGGGGGCTAAAAAATCATTTTTGGGGGAAAAAATATATTTTTTATTTTCACTACTTTGCATTATAAACTTCTGTGAAGCACTTGGGCATTCAAAGTTCTCACCACATATCTAGATAAGTTCCTTGGGGGGTCTATTTTCCAAAATGGGGTCACTTGTTGGGGGTTTCTACTGTTTAGGTACATTAGGGGTCTGCAAACCCATCATAACGCCTGCAGACAATTCTATCAAAGTCTGCATTCCAAAATGGCGCTCCTTCCCTTCCAAGCTCAGCCATGCGCCCAAACAGTGGTTTACCCCCACATATGGGGTACCAGCATACTCAGGACAAATTGGACAACAACTTTTGGGGTCCAATTTCTCTTGTTACCCTTGTGAAAATAAAAACTTGGGGGCTAAAAAATCTTTTTTGTTAAAAAAAAATATATTTTTTATTTTCACGACTGCATTATAAACTTCTGTGATGCACTTGGGCATTCAAAGTTCTCACTACACATCTAGAAAAGTTCCATGTGGGGTCTAGTTTCCAAAATGGGGTCACTTTTGGGGGGTTTCTACTGTTTAGGCACATCAGGGGCTCTCCAAACGCGACATAGCGTCCGATCTCAATTCCTGTCAATTTTGCATTGAAAAGTCAAATGGCGCTCCTTTGCTTCCGAGCTCAGCCATGCGCTCAAACAGTGGTTTACCCCCACATACGGGGTGTCGGCGTACTCAGGACAAATTGTACAACAACTTGTGGCATCCATTTTCTCCTGTTACCCTTGGTAAAATAAAAATTTGGAGGCAAAAAATCATTTTTGTAGAAAAAATGCGATTTTTTTATTTTCACGGCTCTACGTTATAAACTTCTGTGAAGCACCTGGGGGTTTAAAGTGCTCACCACACATCTAGATAAGTTCCTTAAGGGGTCTAGTTTCCAAAATGATGTCATTTGTGGGGGGCTTCCACTGTTTAGGCACAACAGGGGCTCTCCAAACGTGACATGGCGTCCGATCTCAATTCCAGCCAATTCTACATTGAAAAAGTAAAACGACACTCCTTCTCTTCCAAGCTCTGCGGTGCGCCCAAACAGTGGTTTACCCCTACATATGGGGTATCGACGTACTCAGGAGAAATTGCACAACAACTTTTGTGGTCTAATTTCTCCTGTTACCCTTGTGAAAATAAAAATTTGGGGGCAAAAATATCATTTTTGTAGAAAAAATGCGATTTTTTATTTTCACGGCTCTACGTTATAAACTTCTGTGAAGCACTTGGGGGTTCAAAGTGCTCACCACACATCTAGATAAGTTCTTTAAGGGGTCTAGTTTCCAAAATGGGATCACTTGTGGGGGGTTTCCACAGTTTAGGCACATCAGGGGCTCTCCAAACGCGACATGGCGTCCGATCTCAATTCCAGCCAATTCTGCATTGAAACAGTCAAACGGCACTCCTTCTCTTCCAAGCTCTGCGGTGTGCCCAAACAGTGGTTTACCTCCACATATGGGGTATCAGCGTACTCAGGAGCAATTGCACAACAAAACTTATGGTTAAATTTCTGTTTTTACACTTGTGAAAATTAAAAAAAAATGGTTCTGAAGTAAAATGTTTGCAAAAAAAGTTAAATGTTCATTTTTTTCTTCCACATTGTTTCAGTTCCTGTGAAGTACGTAAAGGGTTAATAAACTTCTTGAATGTAGTTTTGAGCAGCTTGAGGGGTGCAGTTTTTAGAATGGTGTCACACTTGGTTATTTTCTATCATATAGACCCCTCAAAATGACTTCAAAGGTGATGTGGTCCCTAAAAAAAACATGGTGTTGTAAAAATGAGAAATTGCTGGTCAACTTTTTACCCTTATAACTCCCTAACAAAAAAAAATTTTGTTTCCAAAATTGTGCTGATGTAAAGTAGACATGTGGAAAATGTTATTTATTAACTATTTTTTGTGACATATCTCTCTGATTTAAGGGCATAAAAATACAAAGTTTGAAAATTGCAAAATTTTAAAAATTTTCGCCATATTTCCGCTTTTTCATAAATAATCGCACGTAATATCGAAGAAAAGTTACAACTATCTTGAAGTACAATATGTCACAAAAAAACAATCTCAGAATCAGCGGGATCCGATAAAGCGTTCCAGAGTTATAACCTCTTAAAGTGACAGTGGTCAGAATTGTAAAAATTGGCTCGGTCATTAAGTACCAAATTGGCTCTGTCACTAAGGGGTTAAACTTTTATTTTAAAGATGTGTAGTTTATATAATTTTCTGTTTGGGTAACACTTTTAACCACTTACATAAACTTTTATGCATTTTTACAAGGTGCCTTCTTAAACAAAGTACTGAGCAACATTTTGACATTTTGTCAGCTGTCATCTTTCAGATATTATTGTACAGTATATACAGTAGATCGTAGAGGTTATTAGCAATTTATTATTTAGTAATTGAGACTCTATTTATACTCGCCAAAAGTGGGGAAAATTGTCATGGCTAGGCTACCAGAGGCGTAATATTTTGAGAAACCCCTTATTGGCGAAAGGGATAAAGCCAAATATTTGCTGATTGCTATAGAGTAAGCATAACACATAAGAACAAAAAATAAACTGAACATTTCAAAATCACAAAGCTTCATGAAAAGAGTAGGAAATGGGTTGAGCGGGATTTCTAAAAGATTTCAAATTCTTTATGATTATGTGATAGAACCCTTTGATTTTTAATGGCCAATCCTACATTGTCACAGGTGTTTAGTAGCCAAGAGATGTGTCTGGCAACCAACTACTATGTTGTCTTCATTGAAAAAACATGTGCACTTTGTCAAACTGTACATGCATGTCTAATGGGAATTAGGAAGAAATACATTTTTGCCAAATGAGCATTTGTACAACAGCTAGCTAATATCTATGCGTAATTTAGATTCCTAGTGCTAAGTTCCCATGATGAGAATTAGGTTAATTTTTGCTGTTGCAGATTTCCTGTAGCATTTCTGCACAAAATCAACTAAATTAGATCACTTGTGGTTTTTCATTGCGGTTTTGAGTGTTTTTTGCATGCATTTTTATCACCTTTTTGAGCAATGGTTCTTGTCCCCTTTTGGTAAATCATGCTTAACATAAAACTGACATAACATAACATTAAACTTTCAGCTACCGTATATACTCGAGTGTAAGCCGAGATTTTCAGCCGAGCTTTTTAGACTGAAAGTGCCCCTCTTGGCTTATACTCGAGTCATTGTACCAGGGGTTCGGCGGGGAGGGGGAGCTGCAGACGTGGTGGCTGTCACATCATACTCACACCTCCTGATGCGGTCTCTGCACTTCCCTGCTTCTCAGATGGTCTCCGGCGCCTGCAGCTCTTCCTGTGTTCAGTGGTCACGTGGTACAGCTCATTAGAGTAATGAATATGGACGCGTTTCCACTCCCATAGATGTGGAGCGCATATTCATTACTTTAACCCCTTTTTGACATTAGACGTACTATCCTGTCGAGGTGGTATGGGCCTGTATGACCACCGATAGGATAGTACGTCTAACGCGATCAGCGGCCAGATGTCAGCTGACTATCGCAGCTTACATCCGGCATTATGTGCCAGGAGCGGTCACGGACTGCCAAACAAAAAGTAGAATAACACACGATCAAAAAGACGGATATAAATAACCATGGTACTTCTGAAAACATCATCTTGTCCTGCAAAAAAAGAGCCACCATACAGCATCATCAACAAAAAAAATAAAAAAGTTATAGTCCTCAGAATAAAGCGATGCAAAAATAATTATTTTTCATATAAAATAGTTTTTATCGTATTAAAGTGCCAAAACATAAAAAAATTATATAAATGAGGTATCGATGTAATCGTACTGACCCAAAGAATAGAACTGCTTTATCAATTTTACCAAACATGGAACGGTATAAGTGCCCCCCCCAAAAGAAATTCATGAATAGCTGGTTTTCGTTCATTCTACCTCACAAAAATCAGAATAAAAAGCGATCAAAAAATGTCACGTGCCCGAAAATGGTACCAATAAAACCGTTAACTCATCCTGCAAAAAACAAGACCTCACACGACTCTGTGGACCAAAAAATGGAAAATTATAGCTCTCAAAATGTGGAGACGCAAAAACAATTTTTTGCAATAAAAAGCGTCTTTTAGTGTGTGACGGCTGCCAATCATAAAAATCCGCTAAAAAAAACCCGCTATAAAAGTAAATCAAACCCCCTTCATCACCCCCTTAGTTAGGGAAAAATAATAAAATTTAAAAAAATGCATTTATTTCCATTTTCCCATTAGGGTTAGGGTTAAGGTTGGGACTAAAGTTAGGGTTAGGGTTGGGGCTAAAGTTAGGGTTAGGGCTACAGTTAGGGTTGAGGTTAGGGTTAGGGTTGGGGTTAAAGTTAGGGTTAGGGTTGGGGCTAAAGTTAGGGTTAAGGTTGGGGCTAAAGTTAGGGTTGGGGCTAAAGTTAGGGTTTGGATTACATTTACGGTTGGGATTAGGATTGGGATTAGGGTTAGGGGTGTGGTAAGGGTTATGGTTGGGATTAGGGTTAGGGGTGTGTTTGGGTTAGGGTTTCAGTTAGAATTGGAGGGTTTCCACTGTTTAGGCACATCAGGGGCTCTCCAAACGTGACATGGCATCCGATCTCAATTTCAGCCAATTCTGCGTTGAAAAAGTAAAACAGTGCTCCTTCGCTTGTGAGCTCTCCCGTGCGCCCAAACAATGATTTACCCCAACATATGGGGTATCACCATACTCAGGACAAATTGGACAACAACTTTTGAGGTCCAATTTCTCCTGTTACCCTTGGGAAAATACAAAACCGGGGGCTAAAAAATAATTTTTGTTGAAAAAAAAGTTTTTTTATTTTCACGGCTTTGTGTTATAAACTGTAGTGAAACACTTGGGGGTTCAAAGTTCTCACAACACATCTAGAAAAGTTCCTTGGGGGGTCTAGTTTCCAATATGTGGTCACTTGGGGGGGTTTCTACTCTTTAGGTACATCAGGGGCTCTACAAATGCAATGTGACGCCTGCAGACCAATCCATCCAAACGGCGCTCCTTCCCTTCCAAGCTCTGCCATGCGCCCAAACGGTGCGCCCCACATATGTTGTATCAGCGTACTTGGGACACATTTGGCAACAGCTTTTGGGGTCCAATTTCTCCTGTTACCCTTGAAAAATACAAAACTAGGGGCTAAAAAATAATTTTTGTGGAAAAAAAGAGAATTTTTATTTTCACGGCTCTGCATTAAAAACTGTAGTGAAACACTTGGGGGTGCAAAGTTCTCACAACACATCTAGAGTTCCTTGGGGGTCTAGTTTCCAATATGGGGTCACTTGTGGGGGGTTTCTACTGTTTAGATACATCCACATCAGGGGCTCTCCAAACGCAACCTGGTGTCCTATCTCATTTCCAGTCAATTTTGCATTGAAAAGTCAAATGGCGCTCCTTCCCTTCTGAGCTCTGCCATGCGCTCAAACAGTGGTTTACCCCCATTTATGGGGTATCAGCGTACTCATGACAAAAATTGGACAACAACTTTTTTGGTCCAATTTCTCCTATTACCCTTGGGAAAATAAAAAATTGGGGGCGAAATATCATTTTTGTGAAAAATATTATTTTTTATTTTTACTGCTCCGCATTATAAACTTCTGTGAAACACGCGGTGGGTCAAAGTGCTCACCACACATCTAGCTAAGTTCCTTAGGGGGTCTAGTTTCCAAAATCGTGTCACTTGTGGGGGGTTTCAATGTTTAGGCACATCAGGGCTCTCCAAACGCGACATGGCGTCCTATCTCATTTCCAGTCAATTTTGCATTGAAAAGTCAAATGGCACTCCTTCCCTTCCGAGCTCTGCCATGCGTCCAAACAGTGGTTTACCCCCACATATGGGGTATAAGCATACTCAGAACAAATTTTACAACAACTTTTGGGGTCCAATTTCTCCTGTTACCCTTGGTAAAATAAAACAAATTGGAGCTGAAGTAAATTTTTTGTGAAAAAAAGTTAAATGTTCATTTTTTTTAAACATTCCAAAAATTCCTGTAAAACACTTGAAGGATTAATAAACAATGTTTCAGTTCCTGTGAAGTACGTAAAGGGTTAATAAACTTCTTGAATGTGGTTTTGAGCACCTTGAGATGTGTAGTTTTTAGAATGGTGTCCCACTTGGGTATTTTCTGTCATATAGGCCCCTCAAAGTGACTTCAAATGTGATGTGGTCCCTAAAAAAATGGTGTTGTAAAAATGAGAAATTGCTGGTCAACTTTTAACCCTTATAACTCCCTAACAAAAAAATGTTGGTTTCAAAATTGTGCTGATGTCGGACATGAGGGAAATGTCACTTATTAAGTATTTTGTGTGACATATCTCTGTGATTTAAGGCCATAAAAATTCAAAGTTGGAAAATTGCAAAATTGTCCAAATTTTCAACAAATTTCCATTTTTTTCACAAATAATCGCAGGTAATATCAAATAAATTTCACCACTATCATGAAGTACAATATGTCATGGGAAAACAGTGTCAGAATCATCAGGATCCGTTAAACAGTTCCAGAGTTATAACCTCATAAAGGGACTGTGGTCAGAATTGTAAAAATTGGCCCGGTCATTAAAGTGCAAACCACCCTTGGGGTAAAGGGGTTAATGAGTGGTACCACGTGACCGCTGAACACAGCAACAAGCTGCTGGCACCGGAGAGACCATCAGAGAAGCAGAGATGGTGCCAGGAGGGAGTATAATGACGGGGAGGGTCAGGCATGTGATATTCACCTGTCCCCATTCCACCACCGGGCTGTGTCTTCCACATCCTCTGGCTGTGATGTTCTGGTCAGAGGGCATGATGCCATGTTTAGTGTGCACCCTCTGCCTGAACAGTCACAGGCAGAAGACCTGGAAGACAAAGCGGTGCAAGGCAGTGGAACGGGAACAGGTGAATATCGCACGTGCCTGGGGCCTGAGCCAGCGGTAACACCTGCACCTGTTCAGGACACCGTCACCTCTCCCCCAGCAACGAGAGGTGAGTATGTCATTTTTTTTAATCGTTGCAGCATATGAGGCATATCATTCTATGGAGCATCTTATGGGGCCATCAACCTTTATGGAGCAGCATATGGGGCATATTATTCTATGGAGCATCTTATGGGGCCATCAACCTTTATGGAGCATTATATGAGGTATATTCTTCTACGGAGCATCTTATGGGGCCATCATTAACCTTTTATGCAGCATTATATGGGGCATATTTTTTAATATGGAGCATTTTATAGGGCCATTATTAACCTTTGTGCAGCATTATATGGGGCATATTTTTTGTATGGAGCATCTTATGGGCGCATTCATGAACTGTATGGAGCATTATATGGGGCTCCTGATTCAATATGGATATTAAAAAACATTTAACCTACTGATGTCTCAATTAATTTTACTTTTATTGGTATCTATTTTTATTTTTTAAATTTACCAGTAGCTGCTGCATTTCCCACCCTAGGCTTATACTTGAGTCAAGAAGTTTTCCCAGTTTTTTGTGGCAAAATTAGGGGTCTCAGCTTATACTCAGGTCGGCTTATACTCGAGTATATACGGTACTTAGCTTTGATAAAACTTTTTAGATAAAGTCTTGTGCAGATTATATGCACTTTTACTGTCTTTCTGCTGCGCTACTCTTATAAGGCAATAGCCAGCCAAATTAATATCTGTCTTGAAAGCATAAACAATTGTAAAAAAAAAAAAAATGCCAGACATATATAAAAAATATACATTTTTTGAATGAAATATAAATTAGTAAAAAAAAAAATGCATACATAGAAAAGGAAAAACCAAGGACATTACAGTCATGGACAATTGCACTTACAGAGTGGGTAAAAAACATTACAGCGATAGCCAAGATACACTCTAAATATGATGGCTCTATATAATATAGTAAATATAAATGGCTGAAGGAAGATAGGGAAATAAGTCAAATAGTACTTTTTAGTAAACCTGCATCACCAAAAAGATAATACGAAAGATGCAAATATAACAGAGAGACTCGTTAATAACAAGGGCTAACAAAATAGATATTTGCCACTAGAGATATTGACATGTTGCAGACTGAAAGTTAGTTTACACAGTGTTAAAGAAAAGCAAAGTAGGCATGAGATTTAGGGAAATCCCACACTCTTTGTTTGAACTATAATATGCTGCGTTATTTTAGTAGCAAAAATCTGCAACATCACAAATGTACCAAATACTCATTGTGGGAACTCAGCCTAAAGCTACTCCTAAAAGAAAATGTTGTCTAACCTCAATACAGTCCAATCATTGCTTCATTAATGATAAGTATATCAAGGCTTTATCAGATTCCTCTTCTTGAGAGGTTATAATAAGTCAAGAATCTTGAGCAAAACTGTGATCATATTGTGAATTATGACTGAAGTATGAAATGAATCGAAGTATCTTTTAAGTCACTTACAAGTGTTGGATTTGATGTACTCATGTATATGTATACTTATATATGTTAGAAAAATACCTTGACAAGTATTTAATTAGCAATATTACAATGTTTATAGTAACTATACTAAATAAATGTAGTGCAACGAAGAACTTAAAGCAGTACACAGAAAGAAGTTCTGAGACCCTCTTTGTACCTTTTTTACATCCTCCTCTGATCCCACAGCATTGTCTTACTGCTCAAAGTGATTTCAGTCTCATGCAGAAGAATCTAAAAGAAAAATAAAAAAATGAATCTCACAAAACAAATAAAACCCCCAAAATCAAAATAATATTTTTATATATAAATACCTAAAATACTTGTTACATTTTAGCATATTAAATTCTATTTCTAAACAAAAATACAGCATAAAAAGAAAACGGATAGATGGATATGGGAGAAATGTCACTTTGTGTGAATGTAGCAGCGGTATTTTATCCCTCATACACATAAAACATATATGCCCTAGAGTTTCATGATTTAGAGCATTGACAGATGTTTCTTTTCAAGAAAAAAATGACCTAACAAATTGCAGTGTTTATTTGATTCTAATATTTTTTGTTTTTTAGAAACTTCACTACATTGTTCAATCTAAAAATCTAATTTCATTGACAGGAAAGTATACTGCACGAGCTGGAAAGCTCATATTCACAAGGCAAACAAAGCATCATTTTTTAATGAATCTTCTGAATACATCGTTTGCAGCAGCTTGCCTAGACCTGCTTGTCATAATGGTTTCTTCAAACGTTCTTTAAAGCTTGTGATGTTCAAGGCCTTAGCCTTCCCCCTCACTTGCTTGTTTTTTTATCTGTCACAGTTGTCATCTAAAATAGAGCACCTAGCCTTTGTTTCAAGATAGTACCTGATCAATATCATCAATCCGCTTTACTCCCATTCCTTCTCGCTCTCCCTCTCTCTCTCTCTTACACACTCTCTCTCCCTCTCTATAGCTGTATCCATTTCCTCCTGGCAAAAAGGGACTTTATGAATAAATGATACTGAAATGCTGAGGGTTCAGATACTAAATAATGAATTTCACCACCAAAAACACAACAACTTCTCCAATCATAAAATACTGCTCCTTCTATATTGATTGTGCTTTGGCAACCAGATGCAGTACTAGGCTTTACTCTGCAAGGTGTTTAAATAGAAATACAGGTTTACCCGGGATTTATCATATGTGGAAATATGTATTATCTAAGAGGGCTGCCTGCTAATAGATGGTATGCTATTTCTTTCCGATGATTAACCCTTTGCGTTGAGTGAAGAGCAACTGTGGCACTGTCTCGATGGGAACTCTTCTCCATGGGACATTACAGTAAGTGTGTCATCTCTTCTGTACCGGCTGAAATCTGCTGTTTGTAGAGAGAACTATTGTGCAGCAAACGTAGGGTAGGTAATAATGCAAGTCGTTGTTAGTAGGATGCTTGTGCTGTTGTACTTGTGGCTCACCAAGACTAGTAGAGGGTCAAGGATTGGTAACATTTGTTGTGTACGTAATGTAACCCGCTTCTCGTTTTCCCTCCTAAATAGTCTCTCCTGGAGCATTTCTGATGTGCCAGTGCCAGTGTCGCTATTCTAAGATGCACTTGGGGTCAGGGGGTAGAATCCTGGCAAGTGATAAGGAGGAAAAAAAACTGCCTGCTATCAACTTCCAAGCTAATGTGTGTGACTGATATACTCAGGGTCTTTAGATGCTTTAATCCTTATTAGTGTCACAGAGGCTTCATTTTTAATTAGGAACTATGAGACTGACTTAGAGCTGATGAGGAATGTTTGTGTCCAAACTTCAAGGTTCCTTGCTATTTTAATACCAATGAGGTTAATAATCTGTATATTTTATGTCACTCGGGAAATCATCTTATTTAATTATTAATGCCACGATGCATTTTTTTCTCTTATCTATCAAATATCAAAAATCGTATCCTCATTGTAAACAGAATTGCTATTTTATTGCAACATCAACTTTATTAAGTAGATTGTTGCCTTCTTTTGCATGAAAGAAAATCCAAATACAGAAAATAAACAGTTTTTATATATATTTCACGTAAGAAGGATAAATGTAAGACTTTGTAATAAAGACTAAACAGAACTAAGAAGTTAAGGAAAAGAGACAAAATGGAAAATTAAGTGTACTATGGAAAAAGAGTTGACCTCTAGGGATTAGGAATGAAAAATACAAATGATTAAATATGTATTCATTTAGTGGGGATTAAATCAATGGAAAATTATATATTACAATTAACAATAATAATATTATATTTTAATACATATCTACATATCTCAAAATCTCTGTATTTTTTAACTTTTTGAAAAATAGTCAGAGCTGTACTGTGTTCTAGGCCCGCCATCTTATGGTAATGACCAAAAGGTAAGTAAAAGTCTCTCCTAAGGTCAATATTCAGAATGTTAATTTTTATTTGTATTTAACTTCCTAATTAAACAGTTGCATCATATAGAAAAACACAGCTGAGAATAAACCCATTCCTCCTTGCAATCTCGTACTTGGAAATACAAACAGTAAGGAAACCTGAGAGGGTTGTAGGATGCAGCCCACGTGTACTTAAAATGTACGATGCATAATAATAAATATATCATGTCTACTCTCTGGGTGATTCAACCCTACAATGGCACAATTAAGGTTCTCCTCAGGTACTGAAATGCATGCAATTGACATGTGCTGACAGTACAGAACAGCTATATTGGCTACTGTCTAGTATATAAGGGCTACCAGGAAAGAAATAAATAGTTTCTCTCTTGTAAGTGACAACATTGATTTGACTATTAATATCTGGTGAAATGAAAAGTATCACTAATTTTAATTAAAGATACTGAAATAATAGGATTGCTTATGTCTTACATGTGCAAAGACGCTTGTAAGTTCTGTAGGAAATAATAATGATAATAATAATAATGATCTCTTTATTTATATGGCGCCAACATATTCCGCAGCGCTTTACAGTTTTGCACACAGTTTTATATTTTTAAAATGTTATATTTAAAAGGAGCTTAAAATATAATTTTTTTTGGAAATACATTTAAAGGGTAAAAAATATTAAAATATGAATTTTTCAAAATAATGATATGTATTCTAGTAATAACTTTCAATAATATAACATGACATATATGTATTATTTCTCTATACCACTTATAGAGCGTGTCTTGAATTACTTGGAAAGAGTCAGCTCTTAATTCATGTGGCTTCAATAACAATGCAGATAATTTAGTTGTTGAATGTGCCATAAAAGTCGTACAAAATACATATAATGACATAAATAGACGTGTGGATGTATTCATAGACAGGTGCTGTGTATGAATTGAGAAATTCTATAGACAAGAGTACCTGATGTACCGTAAATCTGATTTTATCGTATGCTAGGGCATTGCCAGAGGATCCGCTATCTAATAGGTAAGAGTGATATCAGGTAGACATATCTGTAATAATTCTGACATAACAGCTAGCACTCTGCTAGGAATTTGTAGTTTCTATATAAGAAACAAATGCATCATCTAATTGATATCCTGTTTTACAAGGAATAAAACTGGGGGGCAATCATAAGAAAACGTTGGTTTGAAAGTCTTACAGAAACACCATGGCGTTACCGGCATTATTAAAATAATTTTTCATTTTGATGAAATCATGTATAACCATTAAGAAATAATGTCTGCTATCCCATTCTGCTTTCTGTGAACACAGACATACACACGCGGGCACAGGCAGACTTCAGCCCAGGTTACTGGGTAACCTATTAATGTTTCATACTAATCAAGGATACTGGGAAATAGAGCTGACAGGTGCTTTCTACTCTGCTTATTCCTGTCTTCCTGCATTAGGTAGAACTAGTTGAAAAAATACAGCTTACACATTGGCTTTGTCTCATTGTTTATTGGGAAGAAGATACTGTATGTTGGGTATTTTCTTTAAATAGAATGTAATTGTATATTAACATACAAAGCGTAGAAGTATATTTTTAGTGTGTATTGTGGCACATCTTATAACACAATATTGAATAGAAAAACTAACGTTCTACACAATACTTAGCAAATACTTTGTATCATTTATAAAAACTAGTGATCTGCATTGTTAATAGTCAATAAATTCACATTACAAACATTCAGTGGCTTCAGTACTGTACTGTATTTCATTTCCAAAGATCTGAGCATAGAGTTGATGCAGATGACCATGAATCGTTGGAGCAACTTTAACCCCTTTACCACCTTGGGATTTCCCATTTTTGCATTTTTGTTTTTTTACTCCCCTTCTTCCCAGAGCCATAACTTTTTCATTTTTCTATCAATATGGTCATGTGAGGGCTTGCATTTTTGTGTGACAAGTTGTACTTTGGAACAAAACCACTGATTTTATCACATAGTGTACTGGAAAATGGGAAAAGAATTTCAAGTGCGGTGAAATTGCAAAAAGGTGCTAAATGCTAAAATTGACCTGCATTATGATTCTCCAGGTCGTTACGACTTCACAGTTACCAAACATGTATAGGTTCTTTTATATTTAAGTGGTCATAAAAATTCAAAAACTGGTTAAAAAAAAAAAAAGGCGTGATTTTCCAAGACCCATCTCCATTTTTTTCGGATCTGAGGTTGAGTGAGGGCTTATGTTTTGTGCGCTAAGCTGATGTTTTTATTGATACCATTTTGGTGTAGATATCATCCTTTGATCGCCCATTATTGCATGTTATTGCAATGTACCGGCGATCAATAAATTGTAATTCTGGCGTTTTGGTGTAGATATGATGTTTGGAGTGCCTATTATTGCATTTTATTGTAATGTTATAGTGACCAAAAAACATAATTCTGAATTTTTTATTTTTTTTCTTGTTTAGTCCTTTACTGATTGGATTAATTATTTTTATATTTTGATAGATGGGGATTTTCTGAACCCGGTGATACCAAATATGTGTATCTTTGAATTTTTTTGATTCTTTTACTGTTAATGGGCAAAAGGGAAGTTATTTAAACTTTTATATCTTTGCATTTTTTAAAAAAAAAATGTTTTACTCGCTTTAACAGTCTCCAAAGGAAACTTGAAGCTGCAATCTTCTGATCGCTTGTGCTACACATAGGGCTTCAGCACTGCTATATGCAGCAGAAATACTTATCTGCTATGAACGCCAGCCACTGGATGGCGTTCATAGCAGATTGGCAATGTCAACCAAAGGGGTCTCCTGCAGACCCCAGGTTTTCATGCCAACCCATAGGTGCCCCACGATCATGCAACATGGGTGTCAATGGGCAGAGCTAGGGATGCGCTTCTGGCGTGGGCATGTTAAATGCTGCTGTCAGAGATTGACTGTGGTATTAAACATGTTAGCAGCCCTGGGTGGATCGCGATTCCACTCTCGGTTGTTAGGGTCACATGACAGCTGATTGGATCAGCTGTCATGTGCCTGAAAATATGTGGGCTCAGCGGCAGAGCCTGCATCATGGAGGGGAGACAATCTATGATGTACCTATATATCACAGGTCATAAAGGGTTTAACCTTAGTCCACAGAGTCAGTTCCTTTAGGGCCAAAATCAACCTACAAGGATGCTTCTATCATCATTACTATGAGCAGTTTAGAGGTAGCACGCAAGTCGATTTTTGATGAGTTGTGCTTGTCTTTGTTTGTAGGGCAGCCCATGTAATAATAAGTTGGGTATGCAGGAGCTGGGAACGCTTCAAATGCTCCCTTCTGACCAGGGAATACACATTAAAGAAGCATCCCCATCAACGTTTTTATCCTCTTAATATATTGCAGTCATCTTATTATATGGTACTGTGCATTTACAATTAGTCATTTTGCCTTTCTACCCAGCTAATTCTTCTGTTTTCCATTCTAAGCTCTATGCAGAAACAGGAAGTCATTGTTCCCTGTATGAGTCATACAGTGAGTCACTGCAAAATTTCATGACATGGGCAGGAGCAGAGCAGCTTGGTCAGGAGTTGAAGAAGGTGAAGATAAATGCAGGGACAGGAGACTTCATGCTTCTACATAGAGTAGAGCAAAGCAAATAATTTACTGGATAGAAAGCCAAAATGACCAATTGTAAGTACACAGTGCTATATAATATGATGACTGCAATATGTTAAGAGTAGTGATGAGCGAATATACTCGTTACTCGAGATTTCCCGAGCACGCTCGGGTGCCCTCCGAGTATTTTTTAGTGCTCGGAAATTTAGTTTTTATTGCCGCAGCTGAATGATTTACATCTGTTAGCCATCCTGAGTACATGTGGGGATTCCCTAGCAATCAGGCAACCCCCACATGTACTTATGCTGGCTAACAGATGTAAATCATTCAGCTGAGGTGAGGAAAACTAAGTCTCCCAGCGCTAAAAAATACTCAGAGGACACCCGAGCATGCTTGGGAATCTCTCAAATAACGAGTATATTCGCTCATCACTAATTCAGAGGATTATATCTGATAATGTCCACACAAAGTAAACTATAGCACTTCAAAATGACATACCACCAAATACGGGCTTGCATACATTTACAGCCAAAACATATAGTATTAAAACATTATTCTAAGCTTTATTATAGTTAGTTAAAATGAAAAAAAGGCACACGAACAAAATATACCTGTCAGGACTCTGAACATTTTTTATTACCTTTTGTGCATTACTGCCCTTTTCCAAGATGGCGTCTTTGGTCTCATGTGCACTGTGTCTTTATGCTATAAAACTCCACCCCAGCCTTCAGTCTGTGCTAGAGTAAATACAATACACATCAGTTATAAATTCTCAATAATTACCATTGGCGACTCCAATAATAATAGAAACCAGGAGAACTAAGAGTCCAAATACGCCAAAATTATATAATCACATATATTTTTATTAATAATAAATAATAAAAATAAAAATATATGTGATTATATAATTTTGGCGTATTTGGACTCTTAGTTCTCCTGGTTTCTGTGCTAGAGTATTCTGCCTTGCTCCCGACCTCTGGTGACTCCCTGGCTATATACCTGCTCCTGTGAACCTGTGGGGTTATCCTGCTACTCTGCTCTGAGTTTCTGCTGCATACACCAGTTCCAGTAATCCTCCTTCATCTGCTGCTCATGTTTACTTCCATCTGCATTTGCTGGACATGTAAGCTGTTGCTGCTCTGCAAGCACCTGAGACTATTACCCAGGCCTCTCTGGTTGAGCTAAGATATTATTTGAACTGCCTTATAAGCATATCTATCTGTGTTTTGGACTAAGCAAGGACTTATTCGTGTCAAGTATCCTCAAGAATAATTGTGCTTCATAGACTTTCTGCGTGATTGCATTTTCCTCTGAAGTTTCCTATAGACTACTAAGCTGCATTTAATATTTACTCCAAGTGTTGTGGACTTGAGTTTCTCTCTGCACCTGTTTGAATCACCATGTGATAATATAGACTTTACCACTTATAAAACAGTGTCCTGTAGTTGTCTTGTTCCACGCAAAGAGTCTCATGAGTTATCCCCTATAATTATTACAATAGCAAAGTGGACAGTAGGGGTATAATAGTCCTATCACAGGTGAGAATTTCACCCAATACTCCTTTCAGTCAATTAGTATTTCACCCAACAAGAGTGTAAATAACAATGTGGACAGCAAGGGTAATAAGGGTAAACATCTCTCCCAATGTTAATATATATAAGTAGGGAGAATATAGCAAGCTACAGGGGTTAAAAACCCATGTTACCCATTTGCTGCATAGTATCAAGAGTGAAGTGGTCGAGGTGATATGCAGGGTTAATGTGCAGATAAACTGTATAGATGCACAGAAATTGTAGCCTTAATGTAGCCTTTAAGGGAGCTTACATCATCCCACATCACCATAAGGAATGTATACATTATGCAGTAATGTATCACATGTAGATAAGAAGGCAAAGAAGGGGTTTTTGAAATAATACTAAGGATATATAGCACTGTACCTTAGCTATTCAACCTCTGGACCATGGAGTAAGGAGTAAAGATAGGTAAGGCTACACCCCGACGTGCGTTTTGCCCTGTGCTTCTTCCTTGCTGTTCACATTGTTATTCACATTCTTTTTGGGTGAAATAATAATTGACTGATAGGAGAATTGGGTGAAATTCTCACCTGTGATAGGAATAGAATCCCCCCTACTGGAGACTTTGCTATATTTTGTTCGTGTGCCATTTTTTGCATTTTAACCAACTATAATAAAGTTTGGAATAATGTTTCAATATTATATATGGTTCTCTTCTTTCGGCTGTAAATATTCATAAGCCCATATTTGGTGGTATAATATATTAAGAGTATAAAAACTTTGATGGGAGGGCTTCTTCAATGATACTTACTGGCTCCTCTGAAGGAATGGACACAGTTAGCATACTGCCACAAACCAGCTTCTGAATGAAATCAAGTGTGTGAAAGAGCTCCCTTTAATAAAGATAGCTAACTCTGCAGTTCTCATAGTGCCTCCACTTGACCAATGTGAAGGCCTGAAAAAACAAATGTAAACATCAAATCATTGTGCACACAAAAATTTACATACACTGTGTGCAGAATTATTAGGCAAGTTGTATTTTGATCACGTAATACTTTTTATACATGTTGTCCTACTCCAAGCTGTTCAGGCTTGAGAGCCAACTACCAATTAAATAAATCAGGTGATGTGCTTCTCTGTAATGAGGAGGGTTGTTGTCTAATGACATCAAAACCCTATATAAGGTGTGCTTAATTGTTAGGCAACTTCCTTTCCTTTGGAAAAATGGGTCAGAAGATAGATTTGACAGGCTCTGAAAATTCCAAAATTGTGAGATGTCTTGCAGAGGGATGCAGCAGTCTTGAAATTGCCAAACTTTTGAAGCGTGATCACTAGTGTTGAGCATTCCGATTCTGCAAATATCGGGTATCGACCGATATTTGCTGTATCGGAATTCCGATACCGAGTTCCGATATTTTTGTGATATCGGAAATCGGAATCAGAAGTTCCTATAACTTCCCAGGAGTGTGCGGTGCGTATGGTTCCCAGGGCCTGGAGGAGAGGAGACTCTCCTTCAGGCCCTGGGATCCATATTCATGTAAAAAATAAAGAATAAAAATAACAAAATATGGATATACTCACCCCTCCGACGGACCCTGGACCTCAGTGGTGCAACCGGCAGCCTCCGTTCCTAAGAATGCTGTGAGTGTAGGACCTGCGATGACGTCGCGGTCTTGTGATTGGTCACGTGACCGCTCATGTGACCGCTCATGTGACCGCGACGTCATCGAAGGTCCTTCACTCTCTGCATTCTTAGGAACGGAGGCAGACGCTTGCAGCGGTGACAGCCAGGGCTCGTCCGAGGGTGAGTATATGCATATTTTGTATTTTTATTCTGTATTTTTTACATGAATATGGATCCCGGGGCCTGAAGGAGAGTTTCCTCTCCTTCAGACCCTGGGAACCATCCAGGATCACTTCCAATATTTGTGTCCCATTGACTTGTATTGGTATCGGGTATTGGTATCGGCAATATCCGATATTTTTTGGATATCGGCCGATCCAATCCGATACCGATACTTTCAAATATCGGAAGGTATCGCTCAACACTAGTGATCACCAAACAATCAAGCGTTTCATGGCAAATAGCCAACAGGGTCGCAAGAAGCGTGTTGGGCAAAAAAGGCACAACATAAATGCCCATGAATTGAGAAAAATCAAGCGTCAAGCTGCCAAGATGCCATTTGCCACCAGTTTTGCCATATTTCAGAGCTGCAACGTTACTGGAGTAACAAAAAGCACAAGGTGTGCAATACTCAGGGACATGGCCAAAGTAAGGAAGGCTGAAAAACGACCTCCTTTGAGCAAGAAACATAAGATAAAACATCAAGACTCGGACAAGAAATATCTTAAGACTGTCTTTTCAAAGATTTTATGGACTGATGAAATGAGAGTGACTCTTGATGGGCCAGATGGATGGGCCAGAGGCTGGATCAGTAAAGGGCAGAGAGCTCCACTCCGACTCAGACGCCAGTAAGGTGGAGGTGGGGTACTGGTATGGGCTGGTATCATCAAAGATGAACTTATGGGACCTTTTCGGGTGGAGGATGGAGTGGAGCTCAACTCCCAGACCTACTGCCAGTTTCAGGAAGACAACTTCTTCAAGCAGTGGTACAGGAAGAAGTATAGTTCAAGCAAAACATGATTTTCATGCAGGACAATGCTCCATCACATGCCACCAACTACTCCACAGCGTGGCTGGCCAGTAAAGGTCTCAAAGAAGAAATAATAATGATATGACCCCCTTGTTCACCTGATCTGAACCCCATAGAGAACCCGTGGTCCCTCATAAAATGTGAGATCTACAGGGAGGAAAAACAGTACACCTCTCTGAACAATGTCTGGGAGGCTGTGGTGGCTGCTGCAGGCAATGTTGATCGTAAACAGATCAAGCAACTGACAGAATATATCGATGGAAGGCTGTTGAGTGTCATCATAAAGAAAGGTGGCTATATTGGTAACTAATTTTTTGGGGTTTTGTTTTTGCATGTCAGAAATGTTTATTTCCAAATTTTTTGCAGTTATATTGGTTTACCTGGTGAAAATAACCAAGTGAGATGGGAATATATTTTTTTTATTAAGTTGCCTAATAATTCTGCACAGTATTAGTTACCTGCACAAACAGATATCCTCCTAAGATAGCCAAATCTAAAAAAAACACTCCAACTTCCAAAAATATTAAGCCTTGATATTTATGAGTCTTTTGGGTTGATTGAGAACATCGTTGCTGATCAGTAACAAAAATTATCCTCTAAAATACAACTTGCCTAATAATTCTGCACACAGTGTAGAGCCTGTCAGTTTTTCAACAGCAACCAATCCCCAAACTGCCACCATGTATTTGCTGACCCCCTTTATATATTTCCTCATAAGCACGCTTTTGTTCTCTTCTAGATTTTTTATTCCTTGTTAATTTATAGATTGTTGCAGTATGCTAATTAGTGGGTGACTAGCTGTTTGGGGGGGGTTGTTTTCCATGGAATAATCTTCCCAATTTTCATTTTATTACAACCCTGAGCAGCATCATTGCTGGCTCTTTGCATATCTCTGCCGTTCTGGCCATGCACAGATTAGTCTAGGGAAAACAATGCCAGCGGAAGCCTAGAGTATCCCACTCCACAGGCTAGACCCCTTCGACCTATATCCATTAAACATAGCGTAAATGTCTGAAGAAGGGTTTTCACCTTAAATGTTAGTGTAGTACTGTACTTACTGAGGTGTTACCAATGGACATGAAATACTGAAAATAAATCCTTTTTAAAGCATTTCCAAATGTCCTTATGTGTGCAGCTCCTTCACTCTGTACATAGGTCTATGGGAGCTCAGTGGTTGGCTCCAGAGGAACTGGCACCCGTCTCAAGCTAACTTTACGTAACTGAATGTGCCACCTACCTGTTTGACCCTACACCAGCTGAATCTCAGGAAGGAGAACCATGTAGAACATCTCACTCATCCAACCAGTACTGTGTTCTGTATTTATAAGGGGCAACTGCCTCCACATAGTTCTTTTCAGATGAGCATCTGGTTTAATTAAAATCCCAAGTCATATTATAGGTCAGCAGTGACTTACCTGGTTGGTACTTGTAGGTGGCAAGCAATTGGCATAGGAATAGAGTATGAATAACTAACATTATCTATTTTTATGAGAGCACCGTGACTATAATGGAGGCACTGTGGCTATTATAAGACTTGGAGGCTGTTATTTGGGTACTGTGAGCCTTAGCAGCTTTCATTCCTGTATGGTAATGGGCATGACAAGATTATGATTAAAGGGATCCTGGAAGAATATAATTTAAACCTGGATGGATCTAATTTAATCCTGATAGAATTTCTTTAGGCTGCAGTTTTCCAATAACACAGAAAAATGCAATTATTAAAAGGAATCTCTCACCATGCTTTTGCTACCCCATCTGAAAGCAGAATGATATGGGAGCAGATACATTTATTCCAGCAATGTATCAGCTTATTTTACTGCCTGATGCAATTTTGATAAAATCACTGTTTTATCTGCTGCATATCTATCAGTTCTCTGGCTGCTATGCTCTGCATATCATTAATGTCAGTCAGTGGTGGGCGTGGAGTTATACAGAGCTCAGAAATATAGTGGACTACATGGCAGAAGGTTTTCTAGTCCTGTAATGATAATCTTCTGCAGACAAAACAGTGATTTTATCAAAACTACAGCAAGCAGCCGAAAAAGTGATATATCACTGGAATCTGGGTTTATGCTCATTCGGTTTTACACCTGCGGATTCCTGTTATGGAGCAGGTGTAAACCGCTGCGGAATCCGCACAAAGAATTGACATGCTGCAGAATAAACAACGCTACGTTTCCACTTTTTTTTCCGTAGCATGTGCACTGCAGATTTTGCTTTCCATAGGTTTACATAGTACTGTAAACTCATGGAAAACTGCTGCAAATCTGCAGCCGGCAATCCGTTGCGGATCGGCAGCAAAATCAGCAACGTGTGCACATACCATTAAAGAACTAGGTAGGCCTAGCAGCTAGAAAGTAGCTTAAACACTAAAATCATATACTGTCTCACCAAAATATACTGTTTCAATAGAGATTATCTATTATATTAGTTAATACGGGCTTTTCATTGGACAGAGAGAAAATAGTTGGTTTTCTGTTCATCTTTCAAAAATTTTTTAATTATCTACATTTTATCTGGAATTCTTAATTTGGATTGTATTTTTAGCTGGATTGATTCATTTTTCAGTCTACCAGAAGTAAGTAAAATATGGGAAATATGCTTTCCAAGAATCTGTCTTAATATGTAAAAAGTGATACTTGCAATGGGGTATTTGGGGCAATAGATTTAATAGGAAACTACTAACAAATCAATTCAATAAAATAAGTTTTGATATATTTCCAAATTGGATTTTTACATAATAAAGATATCTAACGATTTTAGGGTTTTACCAACCAAGACGTTCTAAATGCATTAAATGTTTATATTTATGTTAATATTTTTTTGTCTTTTTTTCACACAAGTATTTGTTACCCATTTATTGCTATTAAAGGATACAGTATAAAATAACTGTTTAAGGCTGGTTTCACATTTGCGTTTAAAAACGCAGCGTTTTAAAAAAAAACGCATGTGGTGAAAAAACGCATGTAAACGCCTGCAAACGCTGCATTTTTTAGACGCATGCGTTTTTGCATGCAGAAAAAAACGCGGCGTTTTGCTGCGTTTACATGCGTTTTTTCCTGCGTTTGCGTTTTTTAAACGCATGCTGAGAAGTGTGTGACAGCTGCCAATCATCAAAATCAACTAGAAAACCCACTATAAACAGAAATAGCTAGGGTTAGGGTTAGGGTTGGGATCCCTAGGGTTAGGGTTAGGGTTACGATCCCTAGGGTTACAAGGGATCCTAACCCTAACCCTAACCATAACCCTAGGGATCCTAACCCTAACCCTAAGGGTTAGGATCCTAACCCTAACCCTAAGGGTTAGGGTTAGGGTTAGGATCCCTAGAGTTAGGGTTAGGGTTAGGATCCCTAGGGTTACTAGGGATCCTAACCTTAGGGTTAGGGTTAGGGTTAGGATCCCTAGTAACCCTAGGGTTAGGGTTAGGGTTTTCTTGTTTTTTCTTGTGTTTTCTTGTGTTTTTCTATAGAAACGCATGCGTTTAAAAACGCATGCAAACGCATGTGCTTAAAAACGCATGCGTTTACAAAGACAGCAATACATTTTTTTAAAACGCCGCTAGAAATTACTACAGGTTGCATTTCTGCAACAAAACGCAAGCATAAAAAACGCATGTGTTGCCAAAAACGCGTCAAAACGCATGCAAAAAAACGCATGCGTTTTTAATGTTAAGTATAGAAAAAAAATGCATGCGTTTTTTAGCGCTAAAACGCAGCGGCAAAAAATGCAAGTGTGAAACCAGCCTTAGCCTAAAATACTGATATTGTTTATATGTTTATCCATTCTCAGTATCTGCTTTGTGAAACTTAAAAATTTACTAATGGTGACAGCAATATACGTGCTTAAGGATGAAGAACTTCTTATGCTGTCAAGTCTTATGGCAAACCAACATTCATTACTTTACGTTCACCTTTATATCATGACAGTTTACTTTATCTTGTCACAGCTGGCAGATTGCAGTAAAATATATTAAGAAAACTACAGTACAAAACTATAAATGAACTCTGAAATATAACAAAAGAGTGACATTTTACAATAGATAAATAATACAAGTGTTGTTTTTTTTATATTAGATTATATAATGGGCTTTATAGCTATTTATGAATGATAGTGAATCTACATACAAGTCATGTCTAAAAAATCTAAAAATGGAGACATAGTTATTATGTGTTTTTAACACTTTTATTCACTGGTGGACATAGACAGAATAGGGCCCCTGTGCAACAACAATATATGGGTCTTTTGAAGTCCAAAAGCTCATTTTAATGCACAATTCCACATGTTTTGGAAGTGGAAATGGGACCACTTACCCCCTTGATCCCTTGGTCTCCTATGAACCTACACAGGTTGCACCATTAGAATGTCTACCCTTGCTTTTATACCTATTATATACTACCTTTAACCCCTTCATGACCCAGCCTATTTTGGCCTTAATGACCTGGCCGTTTTTTGCAATTCTGACCAGTGTCCCTTTATGAGGTAATAACTCAGGAACGCTTCAACGGATCCTAGCAATTCTGAGACTGTTCGTGACATATTGGGCTTCATGTTAGAGGTAAATTTAGGTCGATAATTTCTGAGTTTATTTGTGAAAAAAACGGAAATTTGGCGAAAATTTTGAAAATCGCAATTTTCACATTTTGAATTTTTATTCTGTTAAACCAGAGAGTTATGTGAGACAAAATAGTTAATAAATAACATTTCCCACATGTCTACTTTACATCAGCACAATTTTGGAAACAAATTTTTTTTTTGCTAGGAAGTTATAAGGGTTAAAATTTGACCAGTGATTTCTCATTTTTACAACAAAATTTACAAAACCATTTTTTTAGGGACCACCTCACATTTGAAGTCATTTTGAGGGTTCTATATGGCTGAAAATACCCAAAAGTAACACCATTCTAAAAACTGCACCCCTCAAGGTGCTCAAAACCACATTCAAGAAGTTTATTAACCCTTCAGGTGTTTCACAGCAGCAGAAGCAACATGGAAGTAAAAAATGAACATTTAACTTTTTAGTCACAAAAATTATATTTTAGCAACAATTTTTTTATTTTCCCAAGGGTAAAAGGAGAACTGGACCACAAACATTGTTGTCCAATTTGTCCTGAGTATGCTCATACCTCATATGTGGGGGTAAACCACTGTTTGGGCGCACGGCAGGGCTCGGAAGGGAAGGAGCACCATTTGACTTTTTGAATGAAAAATTGGCTCCAATCTTTAGCGGACACCATGTCGCGTTTGGAGAGCCCCCGTGTGCCTAAACATTAGAGCTCCCACACAAGTGACCCCCTTTTGGAAACTAGACCCCCCAAGGAACTTATCTAGAAGCATAGTGAGCACTTTAAACCCCCAGGTGCTTCACAAATTGATCCGTAAAAATGAAAAAGTACTTTTTTTTTTACAAAAAAATTATTTTAGCCTCAATTTTTTCATTTTCACATAGGCAACAGGATAAAATGGATCCTAAAATTTGTTGGACAATTTCTCCTAAGTGCACCCATACCTCACATGTGGGGGTAAACTACTGTTTGGGCACATGGTAAGGATCGGAAGGGAAGGAGCGCCATTTGACTTTTTGAATGAAAAATTATCTCCATCGCTAGCGGACACCATGTCACGTTTGGAGAGCCCCTGTGTGCCTAAACATTGGAGCTCCCCCACAAGTGACCCCATTTTTGAAACTAGACCCCCCAA
Organism: Ranitomeya variabilis; assembly: GCF_051348905.1. Lineage (NCBI taxonomy): Eukaryota > Metazoa > Chordata > Amphibia > Anura > Dendrobatidae > Ranitomeya > Ranitomeya variabilis. The sequence continues at coordinate 568,321,955 of NC_135234.1, read as the reverse complement.
GGAACTTATCTAGATGCATAGTGAGCACTTAAAACCCCCTGGTGCTTCACAGAAGTTTATAACGCAGGGCCGTGAAAATAAAAAATAATTTTTCTTTCCTCAAAAATGATTTTTGGCCCGGAATTTTTTATTTTCCCAAGGGTAATAGGTGAAATTGGACCCCAAATGTTGTTGTCCAGTTTGTCCTGAGTACGATGATACCCCATATGTGGGGGTAAACCACTGTTTGGGCGCATGGCTGGGCTCGGAAGGGAAGGCACGCCATTTGGCTTTTTGAATGGAACCCCCAAGTGCTTCACAGAAGTTTAAAACGCAGAGCCGTGAAAATAAAAAAATCATTTTTCTTTCCTCAAAAAAGATGTTTTAGCAAGCAATTTTTTATTTTCACAAGGGTAACAGGAGAAATTGGACCCAAATATTTGTTGTTCAGTTTGTTGTGAGTACGCTGATACCCCATATGTGGGGGTAAACCACTGTTTGGGCGCACGTCAGGGCTCGGAAGGGAAGTAGTGACATTTGAAATGCAGACTTTGATGGAATGGTCTGCGGGCATCACGTTGCATTTGCAGAGCCCCTGATGTGCCTAAACAGTAGAAACACCCCACAAGTGACCCCATTTTGGAAACTAGACCCCCCAAGGAACTTATCTAGATGTGTGGTGAGCACGTTCAACCCCCAAGTGCTTCACAGAAGTTTACAACGCAGAGCCGTGAAAATTAAAAATCATTTTTCTTTCCTCAAAAAAGATATTTTAGCAAGCAATTTTTTTATTTTCACAAGAATAACAGGAGAAATTGGACCCCAATATTTGTTGCCCAGTTTGTTGTGAGTATGCTGGTACCCCATATGTGGGGGTAAACCACTGTTTGGGCACACGTCAGGGCTCGGAAGTGAAGTAGTGACATTTGAAATGCAGACTTTGATGGAATGGTCTGTGGGCGTCACGTTGCATTTGCAGAGCCCCTGATGTGCCTAAACAGTAGAAACACCCCACAAGTGACCCCATTTTGGAAAATAGACCCCCCAAGGAACTTATCTAGATGTGTGTTGAGCACTTTCAACCCCCAAGTGCTTCACAGAAGTTTATAACGCAGAGCCGTGAAAATAAAAAATAATTGTTCTTTCCTCAAAAATTATGTTTTAGCAAGTAAATTTTTATTATTGCAAGGGTAACAGGGGAAATTGGACCGCAACAGTTGTTGCCCAGTTTGTCCTGAGTATGCTGGTACCCCATATGTGGGGGTAAACCACTGTTTGGGCGCACATCGAGGCTTGGAAGGGAGGGAGCACCATTTGACTTTTTGAAAGCAAGATTGGCTGGAATCAATGGTGGTGCCATGTTGCGTTTGGAGACCCCTGATGTGCCCAAACAGTGGAAACCCCTCAATTCTAACTTCAACACTAACCCCAACACACCCCTAACCCTAATCCCAACTGTAGCCATAACCCTAATCACAACCCTAACCCCAACACACCCCTAACCACAACCCTAACCCCAACACACCCGTAACCCTAATCCCAACCCTAACCCTAATCCTAACCCCAATCCCAACCCTAACCCTAATCCCAACCCTAACCACAACTGTAACCCCAACACACTCCTAACCCTATCCGTAACCGTAACCACAAGCCTAATCTTAACCCTATTTCCAACCCTAGCCCTAATTCCAACCCTAACTCTAATTCCAACCCTAACCCTAAGGCTATGTGCCCACTTTGCGGATTCGTGTGAGATTTTTCCGCACGATTTTTGAAAAATCTGCAGGTAAAAGGCACTGCGTTTTACCTGCGGATTTACAGCAGATTTCCAGTGTTTTTTTGTGCGGATTTCACCTGCGGATTCCTATTGAGGAACAGGTGTAAAATGCTGCGGAATCCGCACAAAGAATTGACATGCTGCGGAAAATACAATGCAGCGTTTCCGCACGGAATTTTCCGCACCATGGGCACAGCGGATTTGGTTTTCCATAGGTGTACATGGTACTGTAAACCTGATGGAAAACTGCTACGAATTCGCAGCAGCCAATCCGCTGCGGATCCGCGGCCTATCCGCTGCGGATCCGCAGCCAAATCCGCACTGTGTGCACATGCCCTAACCCTAACCCTACCCCTAGCCCTACCCCTAACCCTACCCCCTACCCCTAACCCTACCCCTAGTTCTAACCCTAGTTCTAACCCTAACCTTAGTGGAAAAAGAAAAAAATATATTTTCTTTTTTTTATTATTGTCCCTACCTATGGGGGTGATAAAGGGGGGGGTCATTTACTATTTTTTTTATTTTGATCACTGTGATAGGTTATATCACAGTGATCAAACTATACCTGGAACGAATCTGCTGGCCGGCAGATTCGGCGGGCGCACTGCGCAGGCGCCCGCCATTTTGGAAGATGGCGGCGCCCATGGATCAGACGGATGGACACCGGGAGCCTCGGTAAGTATAAGGGGGTGGAGATCGGGGCACGGGGGGGCGTCGGAGCACGGGGGGGTGGCATAGGAGCACGGGGGGAGCGGACAGGAGGACGAGGGATCGGAGCACAAGACGGAGGGGAGTGGACCACAGTTCGGTGGCTTGGGGGGGCGATCGGTGGGGTGGGGGGTCACATCAGTGTTTCCAGCCATGGCCGATGATATTGCAGCATCGGCCATGGCTGGATTGTAATATTTCACCAGTTTTTTAGGTGAAATATTACAAATCGCTCTGATTGGCAGTTTCACTTTCAACAGCCAATCAGAGCGATCATAGCCACGGGGGGGGGGGGTGAAGCCACCCCCCCTGGGCTGAAGTACCACTCCCCCTGTCCCTGCATGTCGGGTGAAATGGGAGTTAACCCTTTCACCCGATCTGAAGGGACGCGATCATTCTGTGACACAGCATATGCGTCACAGGTCGGATTGGCACCAACTTTCATGACGCATACGCTGTGTCACAGGTCGGGAAGGGGTTAAAATTGTCTAAATAATTTTTTTTTTTCTGCATAATACTGGGATGTTTAGCAAGTTGTACACAATTTTACATGTCACATGGAACATACATTTTCACTAGTGATAAGCGAATTTGTTCGGAAAACAATCGCCAAGCATAAAATCAGCACAAATATGGCACATTCAGATTTGTGATCGGAAACACGAGCTACTTTTATAAAATCGGAAAAAATGGTAACGTTAGGTAAAAAATGCAGCAAAATATTTGCATTGCCACAAAAGTATTTTCAGCACTTTAGCAACGATAATGATGGTGAATTAAGAGCGTTTCGCACTTGTTTGATGAGGAGAGGGGGCTTGCAGAGCTCTGACGCGGCGTTCTTGTAAACAGTAATTTTGTTTTTTACTAACTTTATGTGTGCACATTGCGGCTAGCCAGTCAAGGCGCCGGAAACACCCACAATGTCCTGACACAACGGTTTGTATCATTGGGTGCTGAAATCACATGTCCCTCTCTATATAAAGAATGGACATATTGTTTTAGCGCCATTTTGACACTGTAACAGTGTAGAGCACTGTTAGCAGCAAGATTTTAGCTAGTTAACTAGGCTGTTGTATATCAATCAGACAGTGTAGCTAGCTAGTGTCCAGTGTGGCTGTTAAATTTACTTTCCAGCATTTTTTTTGCCATTACTGAGGTCCACAGACAAAGCCAGCAGGGCTCATGTCTTACAAGAGTGTTATGCACTGCTTCTATAGTGCTCCATGCATAAGTATAGTGTTCTAAATCTTATTTTTTCTCTAGCTAAATGTGAAATAGCCTGCTGTATCCCACCTTATCATTTAGTGCTGTGGTAATATGAACTTGTCTGCAGGCCTAACACATATTAAAAAAATATATCATTTTTTCTTTTTCTGAATGTGACACAGCTCGCCGTATCCCACGTTGTTGTTTTGTGGTGGTGACATGAACCTGTCTGCAGACCTTACACACAATAAAATATTTAATTTTCCTGTTGATAAACATGATACAGCCCGCTATATCCAACCTTTTCATTTAGTAGTGTTGAAATTGTTCTGTGTGCAGAGCTGTTGCACATTAAAGTTAATCTATTTTATTTTTTTACAAATGTGATACAGCAGCCAAGATCTGAGTTTAAAATTGTTTTTAGCCTATCTTCTAGACTATGTGCATCTTTAGCATCCAATTTCTCACAGCCATCTTTAATGTCTAGCTTTATACGCGCATCTGTTACACCTATCTTCTGATGAGCATCAAACGCTTTCTGGTAATTGGTGTTGGATAAATGAGTAATCGTTGTAGCCTGGATCCTGGATCTCATACCTCTCATAACCGCCCTGTTATTGATCCTGTTGTCTGATCCCATTCCCGTCATCATAATGGCCCTTTTCCCGATCAGATCATGTAACGACAGGTCAGCCATATTCTTGCTGCAAACCTGCTCCTTACAAGCAGCAAATGTAGGAAAGAGGGCGTTCCAATGCCATAGACAATCTAGAAGATTGCCTGTGGCATTGGAACGCCCTCTTTCCTACATTCGGGTATGTGGATTTTACAGCGCAGAATGTGAAAAATCCGCAGGTGAAATGCTCTGTGTTTTACCTGCGGATTTACTGCAGATTTACCCCGGATTTTGTGCGGTTTCCCCATGCGTTTTAACACCTGTGGATTCCAATTATGGAGCAGGTGTAAAACACTGCGGAATTCGCACAAAGAATTGACATGCTGTGGAAAATAATCCGCAACCAAATCCGCAACATGTGCACATACCCTTTATGTTTCTGAAAGCACTAGTAAACCACTAATGTGACGTCCTATCCAAAGATGTTTTTTGATGTTGTAGTTTTTAGTGTGCTGTATTGTTCTCACATAATTGCAGTCTCTGATATCTTTAGAGGGGCGTATGGACCTGCTGTTGCTGCTGCTGCTGGAATTGTTCACAGTAATTTGTGGAAATGTGAACAGTCCTGCTTGGGTGTCCATCTGCTGGGTTGGTGTAGAGGAAAACCTTTGGATCTCTATTCTAATATTTATACTGTGTTAAAACTGATGCCACTTTGTTAGTGTCTACCATTATTTTTTAAATGTGAACACTCCTGGTTGGGTGTCGATCTGCTGGGTTCGGTGTAGTGGAAGACCTGTCAGTCCCTATTAGACTATTTCTACTGTGGTGAAATTGATGTCACTTTGTTGGAGTGTGCAAATACATTTTATTAAATGTGTAGATCCCCGGTTGGGTCTCTTTCATGTGCGTTGCCTGTAGCAGTAGGCCTCCGATACTGGCAGTCCTCCACTGTCTTTGAGTCAACTGCCAGTGTTACTATCCTTACTTTTTTCTGACAATATTCCTCTATGAAACTGATATGTGTTCTACCTGAGTGTGGCTGAACATCACTTTCAATTTTTTGGGTGGGTTTATCACTTATATAGAGCCAATAATTCAACATTTGCTTTTCAGACATTACTGGCATTGTCACCATTCACTCACAATCTAAATTTACTATCTGTATGTCTTTGTAGTGTGGGTAGAAAAGTAATTACTGGGAGTAAACCCTGGCAAACGCGGGTAGAACATACAAACTCTGCAAAGCTGCTAAAGTTTTTGCGTTGACAACTGAACATTTCTGTGATTGGAAGGCTATCACTGAAATGCAAACTGTGTGCCTCACAGCTGTGTTGGTGAAAGCCACTGTGAAGATTGTCGTCTTGCATGTTTTGAAAATGCAGCATGGGCGTGTTCCTTTCTGGGGGGAATCAACTTGGAATCAACTTGAAAAATTTTGTTTTGTATTGTGGATACAACACACCACACTGGCAACCCAGTAGTCAAAACTATTGTAATAATTATAGGGGATAACTCAGGAGACTCTTTGAATGGAGCAAGAAAACTACAGGACACAGTTTTATAAGTGGTAAAGTCTATATTATCACACGGTGATTCAAACAGGTGCAGAGAGAAACTCAAGTCCACAACACTTGGTGCAAATAATAAACACAGCTTAGCAGTCTATAGGAAACTTCAGAGGAAAATGCAATGAAGCAGAAAGTCTATGAAGCACAGTTATTCTTGAGGATACTTGACACGAATAAATCCTTGTCTTAGTCCAGGCACAGATAGATATGCTTATTAGGCAGTTCAAATCATATCTTAGCTCAACCAGGGAGGCCTGGTTAATAGTCTCAGGTTATTGCAAAGCAGAAACAGCTTACATGACCAGCAAATGCAGATGGAAGTAAACACGAACAGCAGATGAAGGAGGATTACTGGAAACTTGTGTATGCAGCAGGAACTCAGAGCAGAGTAGCAGGATCACCACACAGGTTCACAGGAGCAGGTGTATAGCTAGGGAGTATTCAGAGGTCAGGAGATGGATGCAAGGCAGAATACTCTAGCACAGACTGAAGGCTGGAGTGGAGTTTTATAGCAGGAAAACACAGTGCACATGAGACCAAAGACGCCATCTTGGAAAAGGGCAGTAATGCACAAAAGGTAAAAAATGTTTAGAGTCCTGACATTACTCCCTCCTTAGAAGCGGCCTCAGGACGATCCTGGACCTGGTTTCTCAGGGAATCTCTGATGAAAATGAGAAATCTTCTGTTGGGCATTGATGTTTTCCACAGGTTCCCAAGAGTCTTCCTCAGGGGGATATCTCTGCCATCTTATCAGATATTGGAGCCGATTCCTGCAAATCCTGGAATCAATAATTTCCTCCACCACGAATTGTTCTTGCCCATCAATCACCACAGGCTGCGGAGGTGGCACAACACGTCCCTGGAAGGTATTAGGAGATAAAGGCTTTAGTAAAGATACATGAAAAACTGGGTGTACCTTCATTGTCCTAGGCAGCTTCAGCCGGCAGGCCACAGAGCTCACAATACCATTAATCTTGAAAGGGCCAATGAATTTCTGTCCAAGTTTTTGTGAAGGAACATTTAACTTCAGATTCTTAGTTGCTAACCACCCGGAATCTCCTACCTTGAACATGGGTGCAGGTTTACGGAATCTATCAGCCGATGTCTTATAACGTTCTTGAGCTGTGGTCAGGGATTCCTTCAGAACCTCCAGATTCTGTCTCATTGCAGTCAGCCTTTCCTCCACTGCCAGAACCAGAGAATTAATTGGAGACCTACGTAAAATACACGGATGATAACCCAGATTGGCAAAGAAAGATGTAAGTTTAGTGGAAGCGCTCTGAGAATTATTATATGAAAATTCAGCTAACGGCAACAACTCCAACCAATCATCCTGGAGATGGCTGACATAACATCTTAGATATTGTTCCAGCGTCTGGTTGGTACGCTCAGTCTGACCATTTGTCTGGGGATGGTAAGCAGAAGAGAGACAGACATTAAGATTGAGTGCAGAGCAAACCCTTTCCAGAATCTTGAAGTGAACTGTACTCCACGGTCAGAGATGATCTCATCCGGAACCCCGTGCAACCGAAAGACATTCTGTATAACCAAGTTCACTGTATCTTTAGCTGAGGGGAGGCCAGTGTATGGAACAAAATGAGCAGCTTTAGTCAGGCGATCAACTACCAACATGATTGTATTCATGCCCCCCGATGTAGGCAGCTCCACAATAAAGTCCATTGATATAAACCCCCAAGGGCGGGACGGAACAGGTAATGGTTGTAGAAGACCCGTAGGTGCCACATGAGGAGTCTTGTAATGGGCACATACCTCGCAAGAGAGAACATAGTCCTTGGTATCCTTCAGGCAAGTTGGCCACCAGAAGAATTGGCCCAGGAACTCTTGTGTCTTCTGTACCCCCGTGTGACCAGCCAACTTGGAGTCATGTACCAACTTGAGGATCTGCAGATGGATGACCTCCAGGATGTAGATACATCGATCTCTGAACCACATGCCACCCTTAAAGCCAAGATTAATATCCACAGGTGGCTTGGCCAGAAATACATCACCTTCATAGGCCTCCCTGCACTCCTTCCACAAGTCCTGATCGTGGATAACTCCGATGAAATTGGCGTCAGATAGAATGGTTTTGGATGGGGCTCCAGGTACGGAATCCGCAGCATGGATTCGGGATAAAGCATCAGCCTTCCCATTACGAGAACCTGGACGGTACAAGATAACAAAGCTAAATTGATTTAAAAATAAGTTCCAATGAGCCTGACGAGGAGAAAGACATCTAGTGGATCTAAGGAACTCTAGATTGCGATGGTCAGTTAGCACTATGATCTGTTGTGCAGCTCCTTGCAGATGATGCCTCCATTCTTTGAAAGCCGCAATAATAGTCAGCAATTCCTTGTCTCCCACATCGTAATTCTTCTCTGCTGAGGTTAGTCTACGGCAAAAGAAAGCACAAGGGTGTAGCAGACCCTTCTCTCCAGTTCTTTGGGAGAGAATAGCCCCCAAAGCATTATAAGAAGCGTCCACCTCCACAATGAAAGGAAGTGTTGGATTTGGGTGTATCAACAGCGGTGCTGATGTGAAAAAGACTTTAAGCCAATCAAAAGCTTCTTGAGCCTGTGATGACCACTTAAAGGGCTTTTCCTTCTTTGTCAAGGAAGTAATGGGACGGACAATATCAGAAAAATTTTGAATGAAGCGTCTGTAGAAATTTACAAAACCAATAAAATGTTGGACCTCCTTAATGTTCTTGGGTACCGGTCAGTCAAGTATAGCCTGAATCTTACCAGATTCCATGTTCAGCCCCTGGGGAGAGATGATATAACCTAAGAACTGTATCTCAGAACGATGGAACTCGCATTTCTCTGGCTTAATATACAGATGGTTCTCTTTTAGACGTCTTAAAACAGTTTTGACATGTTCTTCATATTCCTGTAGAGAGTCAGAAAAGATTAGTATATCATCCAAATAGATCACTACAAACTGGTCCAACAAATCACTGAAAATGTCATTAGCAAGGTGTTGAAATGTTGCAGAGGCATTACAAAGCCCGAAGGGCATCACAAGAGATTCAAAAGTGTCCATACCGGCATCTGAATGCTGTCTTCCACCCATCCCCTGGACGAATACGCACCAAATTATAAGCCCCACAAAGATCCAGTTTAGAGATCACCTTAGCCTGGTGGACTCTTTCCAGTAATTCGGGAATCAGAGGCAAAGGGTAATGGTTTCGTACGGTTACCTTATTGAGTTCTCGATAGTCAACACAGGGTCTCAGGGTCCCATCCTTCTTCTTTACAAAAAAGATAGGTGCCCCTGCTGGTGAGGAAGAAGGACATATGAATCCTTTGGCCAGATTTTCATCAATATACCCTTTTAAGGCTTGAAGCTCAGGTGCCGCCAAAGGGTATACTGTACATTACCAAAAGAAATGGCTGCCCCGAGAAGCAGCTCAATGGGACAGTCATAATGCCTGTGTGGAGGAAGCTGATCTGCATTCTTCTTGTCACAGATGTCAGAGAACCCTTTATAAGCTGGAGGTAAAGAAAATACATGTACATGTGGTTCTGTAGCTGTGGACTCAGGGACAGCTTCTGTTAACGCTGAGTTGCTCCTTGTTGGGAAGATAATCTCCTTGGTATCCCAGTTGATAATTGGGTTCTGAGAACGCAAACAAGGAATGCCTAGAATCACAGGAAAATGAGGAGAAGAAATTAGCAAGAAAGTTGCTCCTGATGCTTAGGCTCCAACAAAATTTCAAGGGGTATGGTCTCCTGATCCACAGGCCCAGAGATTAAAGGTGACCCATCCACTGTTTCCATGGTAATTGGACAGGCTCTTTTCTGAATTTTAATACCATGTTCCTTGGCAAATGCGATATCCATGAAATTGCCACCTGCATCAGAGTCAATCATAGCTGAACTAGAGATCCACTATCCTGAACACAGAATCTTAATAGGGAGAGAACAGTGAGAGTTCTTTTCCTTCAGCTCCTTGGGGGGTGAAGTCATAGAAAGTAAATGGAATACAGCGTTTAAAGGCAGGCTACATTCAGAGATGTCAGATTCATCATCACAGTTGTCATACTCCCCTATTGCTGCTAGCACCTTGTTAGGCCGTCTAGGACACTTAGGACAATTGATCAAGAAGTGGTCAGACTGGCCGCAGTAGAAACATAGACTTTCACGCAGGCGATGTTCCCGGCGCTCATTGATCTCGCGCCTCCGGAGGGAATCAATTTGCATGGGCACCTCCTCCTTTACCTCCCGAGAGGTTTTACCTGCAGGCTCTTTGGAAGGAAGGGAAAAGTTAGAAACACGGTTATATGCAGCAAATTTCTCCTGCCTACGCTCAGTAAGGCGAATGTCTATGCGCACACAATGCTGTATAAATGTCTCTAGCTCTTGTGGTGACTCAGAGCGGGCTAGTTCATCTTTTACAATACTAGACAGACCCCTTTTAAAAATAGGCAATTGTGCATAACTGTCCCAATTGGTATCTACCGCCAATCTCCTGAATTCAGTGGCATACTCAATAACAGAACGTTTAGCCTGGCGTAAAGACAGCAAAGCAGATTCAGCATTTGCACGGCGGTTAGGGTCATCAAACATTAATGCCATAGTGGCCAAGAAATCATCCAAGTCATTTAACCGTGGGTCACGAGACTCAATCATCGGATTTGCCCAGGCGAGCGCTCGTGAGGTCAGTAGCATTATTACACACAATACTTTGGATCTATCAGTAGGAAAACGGTCAGCATGCACATCAAAATATAGCATACATTGATTCACAAAGCCACGAAATTTGTCGCGATCACCATTAAATCTGAATGGGGGCAACTTAGGTGGGCCAGCTGGTGGCGATTGCCCAGAGGGTAAAGTAACTTGTGCAGCTATTTGCGTGCTTATGTCCTGAAAAGCCCGTCCATACTGGGACTCTATGCCAGCAAGTTTGTTTTCCTGGTCTGCCATGCGGTTGCTCAAGTCCTGCAAAGTTTGTCCAAACACTTGTTGATTGTGTTCAAAGCTTCCAAACTTCTTTTGCAGACCTTCCACATCTTTCTGCAGTGATCTAATTATGGAAAACACCTGCTCTAATTTGCTTTCTGCAGTCATTGTTCCTGCAGTCTCCTTTTTTTTGGTGCTAGAGTATCTATATATATAATTGTCTAAGGGTTTTTCCGTCTGTCTGTCTGTCTTTCTGTCTTTCTGTCTGTCTGTCTGTCCTGGAAATCCCGCGTCTCTGATTGGTCGAGGCCGCCAGGCCTCGACCAATCAGAGACGGGCACAGCATGGTGACGATGATGTCATAATGGAAATCCCGCGTCTCTGATTGTGGTGAACCCTAACTGCACAGTGCAGAGGTGGGGGAAGGATACACACTGTATTATTGGAATGTGTGTTTAATTAAGGCAGAAGTTGAGGGCACAAGTGGATTGCCCATAGGAGGTGGAGGAGACAGAAGCACTGCAGGAACTGTTACATACAGAGGTTTGTTCCTCAAGCCCTGGGTATTCCAAGACTTAGTAACATAGCAACATAGTTAGCAAGGCCGAAAAAAGACATTTGTGCATCCATTTCAGCCTATATTCCGTCAGAATAAATCCCCAGATCTATATCCTTCTAAAGAACCTAATAACTGTAAGATAGTACCATAGGTGTCTAGTGACACCTTGGTGCCCCCTGCTTTAGTTCTCCATCCCCTGGCATGTACTAGTTTAGTTCTCCAACCCTAGCTATTTAGTAGTTTAGTTCTCCAACTCCTGTTGTCTATTAGCTTAATTCTCCATGTTCTGGTGTTAATTTCTTTAGTTCTGCATTCATAGCTGTTTAGTTCTACAACCCTTGCTGTCTATTAGTTTAGTTATCCGTTGTATGGTGTGTAGTGGTTTATTTCTCCATCCCAAAGCACCCTGCAAGCCTTGAGGATTGCAAGACTTGTGGAGCAGCCCCTTCCTTGACTGCCTCACAGCCACCAGTATCACTCAGTGCCCAGTCATCGAGATGTAACTCCCCTGTCCATGCTTGCTCATCCAGGTGTCAAGTGTTAAAATACATCCAGTCAGACAGAATTTTTCAGGGAGCGGGTGATGTTGTCTGCAACTTGCTGCTGTAGTGCAGGCACGTCTTTCTTAGAGAAGTTATGGTGACTGGGCAACTGGTACTGGGAGACTGCGATGGCCATCAGCTTTTGGAAACTGTCTGTATCCACAATGCGGAAATGCTCCATTTCCATGGCCAACAGATTGGAGTGGCCATGCAATAATCACAGAAATCACTGGCCATGAGTCACACAGAAACAAGAAGTGTGATATTTATAGCCAATAGCTGTCAGCTGGCCCCTATCATCCAGACAATGACATGATTGGGCGATAAATCATCTGAGGAGGCAGCAAGCTTTTCACAATAATTAGTTCTCAGAAAAGTAATAGTGTGTGTACGGCTTATTTGTTATGATCCGGTGACCTTGGAGCCGCATGGGACTTTCTCAGGAGTAGGTGGAACCTGTACTGACCGCAAACCCTAAACTGTCACCGCAACTAGAAGTAGCCGTGGGGTGTACCTAACACATCCTAGACACCTCGACACAGCCGGAGGACTAAATACCCCTATAGATGGAAATGGGAATTCTATCTTGCCTCAGAGCAGAACCCCCAAAGGATAGGCAGCCCCCCACAAATATTGACTGTGAGTATTAGAGGAAAGACACATGCAGGCAGAAATCAGGATTTAGCAAAAGAGGCCACACTAGCTAAATAGGAAAGGATAGGACAGAATACTAAGCGGTCAGTATTAAAACCCTAAAAATGTCCACAGCAGATAATACAAAAATTCCACCATCTAACTAAAGACATGGAATGTATATCTGCATCTCCTGAGAATCCAACTTGACTGAAATATCCAAACACAGTCTAAGCTGGACAAGAAAAAACATTGAATAGTACTGAATTGGAAAGCACACAGCATGTGTGCTGTAGAAACAAAACCAGACACTTATCTTTGCTGATTTGGCAGCAGGGCAGGAGGAACCAGACAGAGATGCAAAACCTCCAAGAACAATGGACAACTGGCAAGGGCTAATGAATCCTGCACACCTAAATATCCCAGTCAGAGCTGCAATCAGCAGGGACACCTGCCCAGGATTGCAACCCAGGGACAACTGCATTACTACCAACAACCACCGGAGGGAACCCAAGAGCAGAATTCACAACAGTACCCCCTCCTTGAAGAGGGGTCACCGAACCCTCACCAGAGCCCCCAGGCCGATCAGGACGAGCCAGATGAAAGGCACGGACCAAATCAGCAGCATGGACATCAGAGACAAAACCCCAAGAATTATCCTCCTGGCCAGAACCCTTCCATTTAACAAGGTACTGAAGCCTCCGCCTCGAAAAGCGAGAATCCAAAATCTTCTCAACCACATACTCTAACTCCCCATCAACCAACACAGGGGTCGGAGGATCAACAGAGGGAATGACGGGCACCACATATTTCTGCAATAAAGATCTATGGAAGACATTATGGATAGCAAAAGAAGCCGGAAGGGCCAACCGAAAAGACACCGGATTAATAATCTCAGAAATCCTATAAGGACCAATAAAGCGAGGCTTAAACTTAGGGGAAGAAACCTTCATAGGAACATGACGGGAAGACAACCAGACCAGATCCCCAACCCGAAGCCGGGAACCAACACACCGACGACGGTTAGCAAAACGTTGAGCCTCCTCCTGAGACAACACCAAATTGTCCACCACATGAGCCCAAATCTGCTGCAACCTGTCATCCACAGAATCCACACCAGGACAGTCAGAAGGCTCAACCTGCCCGAAGAAAAACGAGGATGAAAACCAAAATTACAAAAGAAGGGCGAAACCAAGGTAGCCGAACTAGCCCGATTATTAAGGGCAAACTCGGCCAATGGCAAAAAAGCCACCCAATCATCCTGATCAGCAGACACAAAGCATCTCAGATAAGTTTCTAAAGTCTGATTAGTTCGCTCAGTCTGGCCATTTGTCTGAGGATGAAATGCGTAAGAAAAAGACAAATCAATGCCCAGCTTAGCACAAAAGGCCCGCCAAAACCGGGAAACAAACTGGGACCCTCTGTCGGGCATAATATTCTCCGGAATACCATGCAAACGAACCACATGCTGAAAAAACAACGGAACCTAATCAGAAGAGGAAGGCAATTTAGGCAAAAGCACCAAATGGACCATCTTAGAGAACCGATCACAAACAACCCAGATGACAGACATCTTCTGGGAAACCGGAAGATCAGAAATAAAATCCATAGAAATATGCGTCCAAGGCCTCTCAGGGACCAGCAAAGGCAAAAGCAACCCACTAGCACGGGAACAACAAAGCTTGGCCCGCGCACAAGTCCCATAGGACTGCACAAAAGAAAGCACATCACGCGACAAAGAAGGCCACCAAAAGGACCTACCAACCAAATCTCTGGTACCAAAAATACCAGGATGGCCAGCCAACACAGAACAATGAACCTCAGAAATCACTCTACTAGTCCATCTATCAGGAACAAACAGTTTCCCCACTGGACAGCGGTCAGGTTTGTCAGCCTGAAATTCCTGAAGAAACCGTCGTAAATCAGGTGAAATGGCAGAAAGGACCACCCCTTCTTTCAGAATGCCGACCGGTTCAAGGACCTCAGGAGAATCAGGCAAAAAACTCCTAGAGAGGGCATCAGCCTTAATGTTCTTAGAACCCAGAAGATACGAGACCACGAAATCAAAACGGGAAAAAAACAAGGACCATCGAGCCTTTCTAGGATTCAGCCGCCTGGCAGACTCGAGGTAAATCAGATTTTTATGATCGGTCAAGACCACAATACGGTGCTTAGCTCCCTCGAGCCAATGTCGCCACTCCTCAAACGCCCACTTCATAGCCAACAACTCCTGATTACCGACATCATAATTGCGTTCAGCGGGCAAAAACTTACGGGAAAAGAAGGCACACGGTTTCATCAAGGAACCAACAGGATCCCTCTGAGACAAAACGGCCCCTGCCCCAATCTCAGAAGCGTCAACCTGAACCTGAAACGGAAGAGAAACATCTGGTTGATGCAACACTGGGGCAGAAGTAAATCGGTGTTTAAGCTCCTGAAAGGCAGAGACAGCCGCAGAGGACCAATTCGTCACATCAGCGCCTTTCTTTGTCAAATCGGTCAAGGGTTTAACCACACTGGAGAAGTTAGCAATGAAACGGCGATAAAAATTAGCAAAGCCCAAAAATTTCTGAAGGCTCTTCACAGATGTGGGTTGAATCCAATCATGAATGGCCTGAACCTTAACCGGATCCATCTCTATAGATGAGGGAGAAAAAATAAAGCCCAAAAAAGAAACCTTCTGCACTCCAAAGAGACACTTAGACCCCTTCACAAATAAAGCATTATCACGAAGGATCTGAAATACCATCCTGACCTGTTTCACATGAGACTCCCAATCATCGGAAAAAATTAAAATGTCATCCAAATATACAATCATGAATTTATCATGATAAGTCTGGAAGATATCGTGCATGAAGGACTGAAAAACAGATGGAGCATTAGAGAGCCTGAATGGCATCACAAGGTATTCAAAATGGCCTTCGGGCGTATTAAACGCAGTTTTCCATTCATCACCCTGCTTAATACGAACAAGATTATATGCCCCCCGAAGGTCAATCTTAGTAAACCAACTAGTCCCCTTAATCCTAGCAAACAAATCGGAAAGCAGAGGTAAAGGGTATTGAAACTTGACAGTGATCTTATTCAAGAGGCGATAATCAATACAGGGTCTCAAGGAGCCATCCTTCTTAGCAACAAAAAAAAACCTGCTCCCAACGGTGAAGAAGATGGCCGAATATGTCCTTTTTCCAAAGACTCCTTAACATAACTCCGCATGGCGGTATGTTCAGGCACAGACAGGTTAAAAAGTCGTCCCTTAGGAAACTTACAGCCTGGAATCAAGTCAATAGCACAATCACAGTCCCTATGCGGTGGAAGGGAACTGGACTTGGGCTCATCGAATACATCCTGAAAATCAGACAAAAACTCTGGAATTTCAGAAGTGGAAGAAGAGGAGATTGACATCAAAGGAACATCATTATGAACCCCCTGACATCCCCAACTAGTCACAGACATAGACTTCCAATTCAACACAGGATTATGTGCCTGCAACCACGGAAAACCCTGCACGATAGCATCATGTAAATTATGCAACACCAGAAATAGGCAATCTTCCTGATGGGCTGGCACCATGCACATGGTCACCTGTGTCCAGAACTGGGGCTTATTTTTAGCCGAAGGTGTAGCATCAATAGCCCTTAAAGGAATAGGGTTCTGCAAAGACTGCAAGGGAAAACCACAACGCCTGGCAAACTCAAAGTCCATTAAGTTCAAGGCGGCGCCTGAATCCACAAACGCCATGACAGAAAATGATGATAATGAGCAGATCAAGGACACAGATAATAAAAATTTAGGTTGTACAGTACTGATGGTAATTGAACTAGCAATCCTCTTTGTACGCCTAGGACAGACTGAAATGACATGAGAAGCATCGCCACAATAAAAACACCACCTATTCTGATGTCTGAATCCCTGTTGTTCCGTTCTAGACAGAATCCTATCACACTGCATTGACTCAGGCATCTGCTCTGAGGACAACGCCACAGCGCGCACAGTTCTGCGCTCCCGCAAACGCCGATCAATCTGAATGGCCAGAGACATAGAATCACTCAGACCGAAAGGCGTGGGAAACCCCACCATAACATCTTTAGTCAACACAGACCATTTTCTAAATTTCTGACAAATTCAATACAATTCTGCCGCTTCTTGACCCTGAGACAGGACCAACAAGGTCTTCTCCGCTTGATCCACAGAATTTGGTTCATGATATAATAATCCTAAAGCCTAAAAAAAGGCGTCTACATTAAGCAAGGCCGGATTCCCAGATTCCAGGGAAAATGCCCAATCCTGAGGATCACCACGCAGCAGGGAGATGACAATTTTAACCTGCTGAATGAAATCACCAGAGGATCGAGGTCTCAGAGCAAAAAACAGTTTACAGTTGTTTTTAAAACTCAAAAATTTGGACCTGTCCCCAAAAAACAAATCAGGAGTAGGAATCTTAGGCTCTAAAACTGGAGTCTGAACAATATAATCAGAAATACCCTGTACCCTAGCAGCAAGCTGGTCTACACGAGAAGCTAATCCCTGAACATCCATGCTAGCACAAGACTCCTCAACCACCCAGAGAAAAAGAGGGAAGAAAAGACAAAGCAGGCTACAGAAAAAAAATGGCTCTTTCTTCCCTTCTTCTGAGATGCATTTAACTCATTCTGGCCAGTTGTACTGTTATGATCCGGTGACCTTGGAGCCGCATGGGACTTTCTCAGGAGTAGGTGGAACCTGTACTGACCTCAAACCTAAACTGTCACCGCAACTAGAAGTAGCCGTGAGGTGTACCTAACACATCCTAGACACCTCGACACAGCCGGAGGACTAAATACCCCTATAGATGGAAATGGGAATTCTATCTTGCCTCAGAGCAGAACCCCAAAGGATAGGCAGCCCCCCACAATTATTGACTGTGAGTGTTAGAGGAAAGACACACGCAGGCAGAAATCAGGATTTAGCAAAAGAGGCCACACTAGCTAAATAGGAAAGGATAGGACAGAATACTAAGCGGTCAGTATTAAAACCCTAAAAATGTCCACAGCAGATAATACAAAAATTCCACCATCTAACTAAAGACATGGAATGTATATCTGCATCTCCTGAGAATCCAACTTGACTGAAATATCCAAACACAGTCTAAGCTGGACAAGAAAAAACATTGAATAGTACTGAATTGGAAAGCACACAGCATGTGTGCTGTAGAAACAAAACCAGACACTTATCTTTGCTGATTTGGCAGCAGGGCAGGAGGAACCAGACAGAGATGCAAAACCTCCAAGAACAATGGACAACTGGCAAGGGCTAATGAATCCTGCACACCTAAATATCCAAGTCAGAGCTGCAATCAGCAGGGACACCTGCCCAGGATTGCAACCCAGGGACAACTGCATTACTACCAACAACCACCGGAGGGAACCCAAGAGCAGAATTCACAACACTTATCCTCGTCCAGATTAGAACACATGGAATATATGCATATCCCACCGTACGATCACTGCTAACTCCAGGATAACCCTACACTCCTCGCTGCCAACAACAATCCTGTTTTTAACCCAATAAATAAATACAGGCTGGTTGGATGCCATTCTTCTTTTGAGGTTCAAACCATCAGGGTGTTCGATCTCCTCTCCCTCAGAGTAGCAGTCATATACTGGCCCCCAGGCTCACCCACCCACTTCCTTGACAACTGTTATGCGTTGCTGACACACTTCATGTCCTCAAAATTGACAACCCTTATCCTGGGAGACTTCAACAGCTCCACCTCTCTAACTGCCTCCCAGCTTCTATCTCCAGCCAAGTCTCGTGGCCTCCCACAACTTTCAAACTCTGAGACACACAAAGATGGTAACACCCCTGATCTGGACTTTGTCCAGCCCAGCTCAATCTACTACCTAGATGACTCACCTCTTACCTTTTGTCTCCCATGAAATTAGTAGTATAACCACAACTTAGACATTTTTAGGTGCTCGCTAAAAACACATCTGTTGAGGGCAGCCTATCATGTTCCCTAATAAATTCCTTTTTATATATATAGCCTATTCTCTACTTCTCTGAACACAATTCACCATCAAACTCAACTGTACCCAAAAGGCTCATTCAGCCTTTATCTACCCCCCATTTCCTCAAGTTGGTTGTACCATCATTGTAAATAAGCACCTGTACTTTCTGTCACCCCCATCTCATTGTAGATTGTAAGCTCTGAAGAGAAGGGTCATCATTATTTTTGCTTTAATTGTTTGATTATCTTAAATTTGGTAACTGTTAACTGTTTTATATGAACTGCTGGCTATGCTTAATGTGTTTGCTATATATAAATAAAGGTTATTATTATTAGTAGATTGAAGATGGTGAATTTCAAGCTGTTAGCTTTGCCATGTTTAGGAGGAATGAATCTTTTACATGAGCACAACTGCACAAATAAGGGTTTGCTGCTGTGCTGACACAGGGTGGAGTAGGGTGAACACAACAAGCTACTAGACTGTGAGAGAAGTACAGTCGGATATGTCACGGTGGACTGAAAAATATCAGGTGTGCTTGGTACATACGATCAGTCAAAAACAGCAGGTATGTCCAATTCTGCATCAGCTGACAGGCTCTCAGTCACCTCAACTATAGGGGTAAACAAGTGGAGGTTCTTCGGCCAGAGACCTGTGTGACAACACTTGCCACGGTAAGGGAGAAGAATCAGATGATGCAGTTGATGGGGTGGACGGTGGTTGGCGATGCACGCTAGTCTGCATTTTAGCACAGTGACATTCCCAGATTAACGCATGTTGATCGCGCATGTGCCAGTTCACACATGTAGTACTGAATTTATTGAATTTTTTTACTCTACTAGGTCTTTTTTTAAAAAGTTGACAGCTAACATGAATTTTTAGATTTTTACCGGTCTGAAAAAAGACCCAAGGCAACTATAGAACGATTAATGCTGCTGTCCATTGCCAGTGTTGGGGCTCAGGATGCATTGGTTGTCATGGTTGCATAACTCTGTGTCTATGTAACCTCCTTGTCTTCCTATTCCTCCTCCTCTGCTGTGCTATTCAGCTGCATGCCTCTGGCTTTACACCAAGTGTGATCTACTACCTCATCATCATCCTCTCTGATCTTCCACTCACCCTCAGAGTCACTCTCCTCCTCTTTCTGCCTTGACAGCACACTACAGTCCGCAGGCGCCTCAAGTATCTGAGTCTCATCACAAATGGATCACCTTCACCCAACAGGGTTTGGTTTATGCTCTGACCAAACTTTGTCCGGCCATGGATCAAACTGAGAAAAGATTTGGCCCTGATTTCCTTCTCTTGACTTTGTGAATCTTTAGAGTACACTTCTTATGCCCATGGCATGCAATTGTGACGAGATCTCCATACTGCACCATCTGTGGTTCCCAACAGTCAGTTGGGCTCTTCGACAGTTGTGATGAGGGGGAAAAAAGGGTAATTGGGTTGCCACCACTGAGGACTGTACTGTGTGTGATGTTAAGGTGGAGGATCCCACGCCCTCTCCTTTTATCTCAGTTGAAGACTTTGCCTCTCCACCTGTGAACTTGACACAATAACGTCCAACCTCATTCCAAACTTTAACACAGTCTTCATCACAAGCCTAAACCACCACTTCAACCTGTCACTAACAACTGGTGTCTTCCATCCTTATTGAAACGTACCTTGATCACACCCATCCTCAAAAACACCACCCTTGACCAATCATCTGTGTCTAGCTGTGGTCTCATATCATTTCTCCCCTTTGCCTCCAAACTACTGGAACAACACGTCCATTTTGAATTGTTCTCCTCATTCTCCTCATTCTTCCTTCTTTGACCGCTTACAATCTGGCTTCAGACCGTACCATTCCACTGAAACTGCCCTGACTAAAGTCACCAACGACCTACTAACCAAATAAAAGCGGCGCAAGTTTGTCCTCCTCCTTCTCCTGGACCTGGCATCTGTCTTTGACACAGTGATCCATTCCCTTTTATTACAGACTTTCTGATCTGTTGACATTACAGACTTGGCCCTTTGTTGTATCTCCTCATACCTAGCAGACTGGACATTCAGTGTCTCCCACTCACACACCACCTCCTCATCTTACCCCCTATGTGTCGGTGTCCATCAAGGTTCAGATGTAGGACCGGGAACTATGATTAGATGGCACAAATGTATGTGCTCCCTCTTAAAGGGACTACCCTCATCAACCTAAGGTATTCCCAGCCTATTGCTGGGTGACACCTTCTATTTAAGGCTTCTCCAATATGGAGGTGTCTGAGCTACTTTGGTAGTTTGCCTTGCATGCTAGCTAGCTGTCTGGTACCCCAGGTCCACCTGTCTGCTTGTCTGCCCTGTACCCGTCTGCTCTTACCTGTCTGTGCCCATCTGCTCATACCTGTCTGTACTCTTCTGTCCATTTTAATCCCTCCTTTGGGCGATAGCAGCTCACCAGCTGTAGGGGGTTAGCTGCCACCTTCTGTAGGTCAGCCATGGAGTAGCACCTGGTGCCACCTCTTTGTCCCTCCTTGGGTCGCAGTTTTCGCTTGCTGCCACTTAGTTACACCCCTTCCAGGCTTTCAGAGGGATGTGAATTAGTGATTCAACCACCTTGCCAGTTACAGTCTCCATCTACTGGGTTGGCTGTAGTGGTGGAGGTGTCAGTCTCCGCTATACTACTTCTACTCTATTGCAATTGATGCCACTTTGTAAATGTTTAGACTTCTGGTTGGGTCTCCATCATGCATGTTGCCTTTAGCAGTAGGTCTCCAAGACCGTCAGGTCTCCACTTCCTTGGAGTCAACTACCCGTGTTACTATCCTTAGATTTTTTCTAACAATAGTAGTCTACGAAATGTATATGATATTTGTGCCACCTGAGTATGGCTGAGTATGAAAGCAGGTTGTGCTGTTGCATGTGTTATCAAGGCTCCCAGCACTGGAGGCCTACACCAATTCCTCACCCACCTCGTTTACTGTGACGTTCAATTGAAGGCTGTAAATGCTGTCCCAGACCCCGATACCTCATGCCCGGCTGATTGCCTCAGTGTCATGCTACAATTAGTATTGTGGGTGAATTGAGGCCACTTTCCTGGTGTCTGCCCCTAATTTGATGTGTTTTGGCAGCATTTAGGGCTGTTATAAGGTGTTTTGCATGCATTTGTTTTTGCCTCCTATTGACATTAATGACATTCGGTTATGTTCGGTGAATAATCAACAAATTAATCTGCAAATATTGCAAATTTGGCGATAGTACCAAACATTGAAACCGAACATTGAAAAATTCACTCATGTCTAATTTTCATTACTTTGCAGACTGGCTAAAATACCCCTTAGCACTATTAAGTGAGTTAAAAATAGCATGACTCATCCTGATACAATTTAAAGTTTGAGACAGCACCAACGCTCTGGTTGTCTGGTTCAGACACTTTTCTGCTTCTTCTTGAAATCAGTCTGGGTGTATTGGGTCACAGTGAGGAAGCATCTTCAATCATTTCTTCACAACAGTTTGCAGGACCACAGCTTGGGAATTCTAACAGTCACTATCATTAACAATTATCATGGACAAATAATCAGTAGATTTGATTTTCAGTACCATCTCTATGCCGATGACACCCAATTATACACCTCTACTCCTGACATTGCTCTTGTATTACTACAAAACACCAGTGACCGTCCTTCCGCTGTCTCTAACATCATGTCCTCCCTCTATCTGAAAACTTGAACCTGTCAAAACCTGAACTCCTTGTGCTTCCTCCCTTCACTAACCTACCTATGCAATATATTTCCATTTCCATGTGTGGTTTTACCATTACTCCATAGCAGCATGCCCGCTGTCTTGGGCTCATACTTGATTCAGATCTTTTCTTCACTCTTCACATCCAATAGCTTGCCTATTCATGTCATCTACACCTTGAAAACAATTCTAGAATTTAACATTTTCTTACCTATGACTCTGCAAAAACTCTTACTGATACTCTTATTCATTCTTATTTGGACTATTACAACTCTCTACTAATTGATCTCCCTCTCACTAAACTCTCCCCTCTCTAATCCATCCTGAATGCAGCAGCCAGGATCATATTCCGGGCCAACTGCTACTTTGATGCCTCTACCTTGTGCCAATTATTGCATTGGTTTCCTATCCAATATAGAGTTTAATATACAGTAAACGTATTTTCACCCACAAGGTGCTCCACACTTCAACACCAACTTACATCTCCACCCTCGTCTCAATCTACCACCCTACCCGTACCCTCCATTCTGTTAATGACCTAAGATTAACATCCTCAATAATCTGAACCTCCCATTCCCATCTCCAAGACTTCTTGTGAGCTGCACCAATTATTCTTAATGCACTACCCAGGACACTTTGATAAATTCCCAATACCCACAGTTTTAAGTGGGCCCTTAACCCTAGAACGCGTACCTGGGGCCTCGCAGGCCTGCTAGGTTACTTGTTTTCTATTATCTGTAAAACTACATTAGTTAGAATTTTGAAACTCAAGGTAATCCTCAGGTATATAGTTGTTAGTAATATCCAGTTGTTCATATATTTTTATGTTATAGGCATCTCGTATAGCAACGCTTTTTTTGTGACTACCCCAGATTCACGTACCTGGGGCCTTTGAGGCCTGCTTTGGTTTACATGTACTCCTCAGTCTTTTTGTCTGTACTGTTGTTGGGGAAGAACTTATGACTCAGTCTTTATGACTATTGGTCGATGGCTGTTGCTGGGAAGAGTGTGGATTCTGCCTGACATGGTAATGTGATCCTGGAAGGGAGTTTCCCCTCACAAAGTAACGTGATTATGATGTCAGTACAGGTCCTTTAGTCCTAAATCCTAGTTGCTGGAGAGACTTTGGAGGAAGAAGTCAGCTTTCTTTGGTCTGTAACAAAGAACCTTTCTGAGCTCCAAAACCAGAGGCTTCTACTGCACTTACAAGAAAGTGATCTGTTGAAGGTAAGAGTAGGGGGGCTGTACTTTACCCTAAGCACACAAACACTAACAAAGTCTTAGCACACACAGTGTATAGTGCACAAGCCTGATTGTAATCTTTATTTTTTACTTTTCATTTTAGTTTACTCACATCTAAGATTACAATGGCACAGTCTACATCAAGGGGATTGACTGTCCAAGAAATTGAGGCGATTATTTTCAATAGTGATGAAGACAGTGACATTTCTTTGTCGGATGAAGAGTATATTCCACCAGCTAATGTATCAACTTCATCGTCCAGCGATTCCTCAGATGATGAAGAAGTAATGGATCCAGCAGAATGTGCAAGTAGAACATCTAAAACAAATGTTTTTTGGAACAGTACTGCTGTGGCTCATGCACGCACCCCATCACATAACATTATTAGAGTTCCTCAAGGAGCTGTCGGAATTTCCCAATTCATGTCCAAAAAAGATGTTTTCAGTAAATTTGTTTCAGATGATATTGCAGATGAGGTAGTTTTGCGTACGAATGTGGAAGGTAAACGTATTGCTTCGGAAAAAAAAAAAACTTGGAAAAATTTAACTAAAGAGGAACTATATGCCTATATTGGCCTTACTCTTCTGGCAGGGTCGACTAAATCATATGATGTGCCAATCAGAGAGTTATTTCTGAACCCATTTGCAGATCCACATCACAAAGCCACTATGTCCGTAGATAGATTTGAGGCTATTCGGAGATGCATTCGTTTTGATGAAAAGAGAACTCGGCCTGTGAGGTTGGCAACCGATAAATTAGCGCCTATTAGCTATATATGGAATCTTTTTATCAAGAACTGTTACAAACTTTACAATTCTAGCGAATATGTGACAGTGGACGAACAACTTCTTGCCTTTAGGGGACGTTGCAAATTTATCCAATATATGCCCAGTAAGCCAGCTAAATACGGTATAAAAATTTTCTGGATGTGCGATTCAGCAACTTATTATGGGATGAATGGCATGATTTACTGTGGAAAAGAAGCTGACGCTCCAGTCCAGAAAGATCTATTTCCAACATAGTGAAAACACTAGCTTTACCAATTTTCCATTCTGGAAAAAATATCACTATGGATAATTATTTTACTAATTTAGAACTGGCCAATTTTTTGCTTCAGAAACAACTAACACTTGTTGGTACAATGAGACCAAACCGCCGCGAAATTCCACCAATAATGAAGCACAATGCACAGCGACCAATCTACGAGAGTGTATTCGGTTTCTGCAATGAGGCAACAATGGTGTCCTATAAAGCCAAGAAAGAAAATTCTGTGATATTACTGAGCACAATGCATCACGATGAAAGTATTGACACCAATGACAGGAAACAAAAACCTGAAATTATACTTCATTATAATAAGACAAAAGGAGGTGTCGACAAGATGGACGAAATGATTACTGAATATTCGTGTAAAAGGCAGACTAAACGTTGGCCTGTTGCCCTTTTTTCCAATATCCTTGATGTGTCATCCCTCAATAGCTATATTGTTTATTGTCAAACTAATCCAGAATTCCATGCCAACAGGAAGGACAATAGACGTATATTTTTGACAGAACTTTGTTATGAACTTTTGATGCCTACTATGCTAGAGAGAAGCAGCACAAAATGCTTATCAAGGCGAATTACAGAGGCAATGATCCGATGTGGAATATGCTTTCAGGAACAGCCAGAGCAAAGAGAAAAAAAAAGAAAGCGCTGCTATATTTGTCCAGCAAAGAAAGAAAGAAAATCGGAGCGTTTCTGTTCTACTTGCGGACAAAATGTATGCAGGGAACATTCTGAAGAAAAAATAATATGCAAGAATTGTCGGGGGAATATGTAAAGTGGAAAATAAATATTCCTGCACCAAGTTTGCTACAGACTTTATGTAAAAACTTTTTATAAGAAAAAATGTATCCATCATAAAAAATTGTACTGAGTGAATATATTGGGCGTGCCCGTTTAGTTAAATTTTTGTTGTTTTATGTACATAATTTTTTTGGGGAATTATACACATCTTAGGCTATGTTCCAAGTAGCGCTGGGGTTCACCAGAATGGGATCCATAATGGATCTGACCTCCTGGTAACTCCAGCTAAGGCTGATGGAATGCCGGGATTCCACCAGCCTTAGCTGAGGTCACCAGGAGGTCAGATCCATTACGGATCCCCTCCTGGTGGACCCCAGCGCTAGTGGGAATGCATCCTTACTTTGCAAATTTAAAATAAACTTTGAAAAGTATTTTTATTTGAGTTATTCCATGTTATTTGCACACAGGCCTAAAAGGCCCCAGGTGTTGTGAACTATACTTTTTGGCTCCCTCTTGTGGTCACTAGTGATTTGGCACTTGGATTGTCTTTTACCAGGTTTGTGCTCACCTGCTTCGTTAGGCCTGGGGTGTTGCTATTTAAACTTCCTGGATTCTCAGTCCAGTGCCTGGCTTCGTTGTAATCAGTTCACTTCTGTTTGCTCCTGTCTTCAGGTCCTGGTTCTTTGCAAGATAAGCTAAGTCCTGCTTTCGTACTCTTGATCATTTGCATTGTTCATATTTTTTGTCCAGCTTGTACAATATGTGATTCCTGTTATTGCTGGAAGCTCTAGGGGGGCTGATATTCTCCCCCCACACCGTCAGTCGGTTTGGGGGTTCTTGGATATTCAGCGTGGATATTTTGCAGGGTTTTTTGCTGACCATATAAGTCTTCTTACTATATTCTGCTATTAGTCAGTGGGCCTCTCTTTGCTAAATCTAGTTCATTCTTACGTTTGTCTTTTCTTCTTACCTCACCGTTATTATTTGTTGGGGGCTTGTATTACTTTGGGGTCTTTTCTCTGGAGGCAAGAGAGGTCTTATTTTCCCTGATAGGGGTAGTTAGTTCTCCGGCTGGCGCGAGACGTCTAGAATCAACGTAGGCACGTTCCCCGGCTGCTGTTAGTGTTTGCGCTAGGATCAGGTATATGGTCAGCCTAGTTACCACTTCCCTATGAGCTGGTATTTATGTTTTGCAGACTTTGCTGTAATCTTTGAGGTCCCCTGCCATTGGGATCATAACACCCAGGTACGTGAATATGGGGTAGTCACAAAAAAAGCGTTGCTATACGAAATGCCTATAACATAAAAATATACGAACAACTGGAAATTACTAACAACTATATAGCTGAGGAATACCTAGAGTTTCAAAATTGTAACTAAAGTAGTTTTACAGAAAATAATAAAAAAGTAACCTGACAGGCCTGCGAGGCCCCAGGTACGCGTTCTACCAGCCTTAGCCGGGGTCACCAGGAGGTCAGATCCATTACGAAATCCCGTCCAGGCGGACCCCAGAGCTAGTGGGAATGCATGCTTACTTTCAAATAACTTTGAAAAAAATTTTTTTTTGAGTTATTCCATGTTATTTGAAAACAGGCATCAAAGGCCCCAGGTACGTAATAGTGTAGATTTCTATGGTCACGCATTCTAGGGTTAAAATGCATTTCTTTAGACTGCCCTATTGCCTCAACATACCTATCTAACTATCCCTGTTTTGCCCATAAACATTTTTCTTCAAAACCAGGACCCTTGTATCATCTGTTCTCACATCCTTCATGCACTTAATAACCCTCTGTGTCCGTACACATATTGGTTGTGGGGCATTGTCCTTGATGGCCATCCTGCATATCCCCCCACATGGGTAAGCACTGCATGCACCTATCCTGCAACTTCTTTGTACTTTAAGAAAGGAGTTCTACTATATATTCTTCCTCCTTTCATTTGATTCTTTGTCTCTCTCCCTATAGAAAATTCAACATCTAATTACCTTCTGTCCGTTTCTTCTCTTTTGTATGCACATTCTTGGCACTGTTTGCAATATTTTGAATTATGTTCATATATCCAACACATGAGCAGAAGTGGTACAATGAATGTTATCACTATAAGATGTTGTACTGCATATATTGATCCAATAGGGAGATTGTACTAAAATTCTGTGCATGAACATATCTGGGTGAAGTGTCACTGGTATAAACCTGATAAAATAATGTTTTCAAGGAAAATATTCATGGACATAATTATCAGCAACGCATCCAGTGCCACTTCACCCGGATATATTCATTTTCTAAGTCCGTTGGACTGGTGTCGTGCAGCAGCTGATAGATGCATTTGATACATGTTGCTTTGTTGCAACACCACCAGGTGAGCAGATCCATGTTAGTTTCTGTGTTGTTTTCACATTTAAAACCCTATTGTGCGCTCTTCCCTTTCCCTGTTTTCCTTACTACTAAAATTCTGTGCAGGCACTTTGCATTTTCCGGATGTTACCTTCAGGCTATTTTTGTATCCTCACATTACACTGTTTTGAAATACTGTATTTGTCCTTTTAAATCATGATTATCAAAATTTATACTGTTTTATCAATATCCTTAGTGTCTTCGACATTTATCGCATAGGGCTATATACTCCATTCTATGTAACTTGTACATATTGGTTGGTGACCGATTCATGCAGCTTGATGTGAACACCCTGTTTATTATATTAATGGATGGACCATACAATACAACCAATAGTTACCATCCACCTTTCGTGTCGCCCCTATTTCCTCATAGATTGAAAGCTTGCGAGCAGGGCCCTCATGCCTCTTGGTATCTGTTAATTTATGTGATTATTGTTATTCTGTGATGTCTTTTATTGTCTGTACAAGTCCCCCCTAAAATTTAAAGTGCTGCGGAATGAGATGGAGCTATAAAAATAAAATTATTATTATTATTATTATTATTAACACAGTCTCAAAGTGTCTCCTGACTTTATATTTTATTGACATATTTATATTGGATGGCCCATTTGGCTCCCACCAGAAAAAGGGTGAATAATAGTATACCTCTCTCTGGATCTGCTTCCATAGGTGAAAAATGAACTGACCTGATGTGCCAGTCTGACTTATTCTATGTAATTTGAGTACACTGTAAAGCTGTTGGGAGGCTGCCACTGACATTTTTATTGATTCATTTACTCTCTGTCTCCAAACTTCCAACACTATGCTATCACTGCTGCTTTTCGTGGCAATTCACATAATTACAGTACATACTCGAGTATAAGCCGACCCGAGTAAAAGCCGAGACCCCTAATTTTGCCACAAAAACTGGGAAAACTTATTAACTTGAGTATAAGCCTAGGGTGGGAAATGCAGCAGCTACTGGTAAATTTAAAAAATAAAAATAGATACCAATAAAAGTAAAATTGATTGAGACATCAGAAGTAGTGTTGAGCGATACCGTCCGATACTTGAAAGTATCGGTATCGGAAAGTATCGGCCGATACCGGCAAAGTATCGGATCTAATCCGATACCGATACCCGATACCAATACAAGTCAATGGGACTCAAGTATCGGACGGTATTCCTGATGGTTCCCAGGGTCTGAAGGAGAGGAAACTCTCCTTCAGGCCCTGGGATCCATATTAATGTGTAAAATAAAGAATTAAAATAAAAAATATTGCTATACTCACCTCTCCGACGCAGCCTGGACCTTACCGAGGGAACCGGGAGCCTTCTTTGCTTAAAATGCGCGCTTTTACTTCCTTCCGTGACATCACGGCTTGTGATTGGTCGCGTGCCGCCCATGTGGCCGCGACACGACCAATCACAGCAAGCCGTGACGTAATTTTCAGGTCCTCAATGCCTAATTCTAGGCATTCAGGATTTTAAAATTACGTTCCGGCTTGTGATTGGTCGCGTCGCGGTCACATGGGCGACGCGACCAATCACAAGCCGTGACGTCACGGGAGGCAGGAAACGTGCGCATTTTTAAAATTATGTCACGGCTTGTGATTGGTTGCGTGCCGCCCATGTGACCGCGACGCGACCAATCACAGCAAGCCGTGACGTAATTTCAGGTCCTGAATGCAGAAATAGGCATTGAGGACCTGAAAATTATGTCACGGCTTGCTGTGATTGGTCGCGTCGCGGCCACATGGGCGGCACGCGACCAATCAGAAGCCGTGACGTCGCGGAAGGAAGTAAAAGTGCGCATTTTAAGCAAAGAAGACTCCCGGTTCCCTCGGTAAGGTCCAGGCTGCGTCGGAGAGGTGAGTATAGCAATATTTTTTATTTTAATTCTTTGTTTTACACATTAATGTTGTTTCGATACCGATACCCGATACCACAAAAGTATCGGATCTCGGTATCGGAATTCCGATACCCTCAAGTATCGGCCGATACCCGATACTTGCGGTATCGGAATGCTCAACACTAATCAGAAGGTTAAATGTTTTGAATATCCATATTGAATCAGGAGCCCCATAAGATGCTCCATACAAAAGACACCCCATATAATGCCCCATAAAGTTCATGATGGACCCCTTAAGATGCTCCATACAAAATACGCCCATATAATGCTGCACAAAGGTTAATAAAGGCCCCATAAGATGCTCTACATTAAAATATGCCCCATATAATGCTGCACAAAGGTTAATGATGGCCCCATAAGATGCTCCATATAATAACATGTCCCTTATAATGCTCCATAAAGGTTGATGGCCCCATAAGATGCTCCATAGCATAATATGCCCCGTATGCTGCTCCATAAAGGTTGATGGCCCCATAAGATGCTCCATAGCATAATATGCCCCATATGCAGTTCCATAAAGGTTGATGGCCCCATAAGATGCTCCATAGTATAATATGCCTATATGCTGCTGCTGCTATTAAAAAAAATGACATAGTCACCTCTAATCGCTGGACGCCGAGTGCCGGACACAGGCGCGCTATGGGGGTCAGATACTGGTGTCACCGCTGGCTCAGGCCCCCGACACTTGCGCTATTAACCTCTCCCCATTCCACACCATGCACCGCTGTTTTTTACAGGTCTCTGCAGTGACTGTTCAGGCAGAGGGCGTGCACTAAATACGTCATCACGCCCTATGACCTGAACGTCACAGCCAGAGGATGTGGAAGACAGTGCTGCGATGGAATGGGGACAGGTGAATATCGCATGGCTCACCTTCCTCTGTCCTACTCACCCCATCCTGGCACGGTCTCTCTGCAATTCCCTGCTTCTCTGATGCTCTCCTGCGCACGCCAGCAGCTTGTTCCTGTGTTCAGCAGTCACATGGTACCGCTCATTAAAGTAATGAATATGCGCGCCACGCCTATTGGAGTATAGTCGCATCCATATTCATTACCTAAATGAGCGGTACCACATGACTGCTGAACACTGGAAGAGCTGCAGGCACCAGAGACCATCTGAGAAGCAGGGAGGTGCAGAGACTGCGCCGGGAGGGTGAGCATGATGTGACAGCCCCTCTCCGACCCCTGGAACAATGACTCGAGTATAAGCCAAGAGAAACTTTCAGCCTAAAAAAAAGACTGAAAATCTCGGCTTATATTCGAGTATATACGGTAAATCATTTTTATTCTTTCTCCATACGGCTTACAATCTACATGCAGTATCATCCACACACTGATTTCTTCCTGCTTGCAGCCTCTATTTATATGATGCTGACAATCCATCTATAAACAGGGAATAACTGGGCAGATATACAAAGAACATAGAAAAGCAGCCTCAGTTCACACTACCCGTTAAAGTACCTTACTAGGGATGAGCGGACCCATGAAAGTTTGGATTCTAGTACCCAACCAGGACTGTACACGAACTTGAACCAGAACGCAAACACAATTGAAAACAATAGGGACCCGGACTTTTGAGCTGGAACATTTTCTCTCTCTCTCTCTGCAAACAAATTCCCCTGGAAGTTCAAACATTGCAACAAGCTTCCGGGAAAAGTCTGTGTTCAGCGCTTGGCACCGGACACTTATTGTCCTGTACAAACCCCGAACTTTTAAGTTCGGGTTCGCTCATCTATATAAATTACCAATGTGTAAAATAAGAAGGTTCTTTTTGTGAGAACAAACAGCGGAACTTAAACAAGCATGGTTTCTACATGGAAGAAATGTGAATGTATTCACTGTATATACTTCTAAGAACTCAATTACTCAAAATACCAGTAATGATTATTATGTCATTTATAGTACTCATGCAGGCTAGTATTCTGTTATTGAGAAGCGAAACTTCATCAACTGCAGAAAAGAAGAAGTGGGATTATCAACAAAACTGTCAGGGAAGTTTGATAAAAATAAATAAATAACATAAATTATTTAAGTGCAGTTGTAGCAGAAACTTGAAAGAATTTTATTTTTCTACATTTGATACATCATACTGCCAATGTAGAAGTCACTCTGAATTTCTAACTAGTATGTCTCTGTCATAAGTAAAGTTGACAGATCCCATTGAAAATTCAGTTTTATTGCGTTTGCATAAAAGCAAGTCAAAGGTAAACTAACAAACTATTACTAGAAATCATCCCAATATCTCAGTGTTTCTCTTTTTACCCTCTTTAATTGAGAGTGAGCCGTTAAATTTTTAGTGTATAGTATTTGTCTATTTGATGATGAGGTACGTGTGTGAAAAACCTCATTGATGCATCAGGCTGTGTATTGTGTTATGTTTTACAATGATGAAATTATTTATTTATATAATATTTTAACAAAGATTAAGTTTCACACACACAGTTAACAAAATATGTCATTCTAATTGATTACATTTAAAATTACACTGTTTACATAAGAATTAACTGAAAAAAGGACATGCATCTATAAAAAAAGGCAGAAAAATAGGCAGCCATACTTGTAATACCATGACCAGATTCAAAAGCACTACATGATGCAACAGGCAACCATGATAAAGGCGGGGGCAGCACAGGTGCAAAATACTAATGAAACACCCTCTTAATAACCCACCAAACAACCATGGGATGGCTGCCTAGTATTGTAAATTCTAAACCGTATTGC
Source organism: Ranitomeya variabilis (assembly GCF_051348905.1). NCBI lineage: Eukaryota > Metazoa > Chordata > Amphibia > Anura > Dendrobatidae > Ranitomeya > Ranitomeya variabilis. The sequence continues at coordinate 568,289,720 of NC_135234.1, read as the reverse complement.
ATAGAGTGTCATTCATACCATTACATGTGATGTATTTCTGCCGAGACAACAGTCTATTACAAGCACCCCTACTATTAGATCTGGCGGGCTGACCAGTACCAAATGTACACTCCATAGGACAGACACCCGTCAATGGTGACTGGATAATGAGGGGTGTTTGTCCTGTGGGGCGTACGTATGGTACTGAGCAGTCTGCCTGATCTAATAGTACTAGAGTTAAGGTAATAGGCTGTTATCAGGGAAAGAGCCTAGAAAATAAAATGTAAAAAATGAAGACATTTAACTGTGCATATCTGTTTTTGTAGGCCTTCTTCACTAGTCCAATTTAACAACCATACACAGCGAACTATATGACCGCCTGCAGTCACATTTTTCTTTCTGTGTGTATACCTACTGACGTAGCATTTCTTATTACATTCCTTTTGGCAAGAGTTGAATAATAGGGTTTGAAAAATTTGTCAGAAGTTAATTATAGTGTTGTACAAAATGTATGGAGAAGAAAAAATGGTAATGGTAATGGATGGGGTAGTGTAAAGCAAAAAAAATCATTCCAAGGCTAAAACTGTAGGCTCCTCTAACAGCAGAAAGAGCACAACCACCACCACCACTGGCACTTGATGTTCTGGCACAAGTGCTACCAAATACAGGCCACAATTTGCCCGCATTCCTTCTAATACAAAACAATCTGGAACACTTACTTCACTGTGTCCTTTCCTTTTTTCCTTCTCTACTTGTGCAGTCGCGACTCTGAGGAAGGTCATTTGAGACCAAAACGTCTATTTTTTGTACTTGTTTATATGGACTTCAATTAAAATCACGAAATATATTCATTTTTGAGTGCCAAGTTTTCTCATATACTTAATTGGCTTTGGACCATACTTGAGCACCAACCAGGAGTGCCATGATTTACTCCTTATGGGTTTAAAAAAAGGACATGTCTCTTACCTTCTGAGCTACAAGCTTTGGAGTTCGTGACTTGGTGTCCTATCCTAGGACCTTTCTCAGGCAAACCACTTTGTCTCATCAGTCACTTCTCTTCAGGATCACATTATCCCTCATCCTAAGTCTCCTCTCACTTACAGTCACCCGTTCATGCAGCTCTTCTCACTTTACATTCCAGACTCTAACTAACCAACTGACAGAAACTCAGTCACTTCCCCTAGCACTTACTCCTCCCACTGTGGACTAGCCCAACATTACCTCTATCTTAACCTACCCTATCATCACTATCTATCCAGTACTTTACATTACTAGCAAAACACAGGAACATATTACACTTGACATGGCACATTACATTACGATATATTCAAAGACGCAATAAATTGACCACACTACATAATACACATAACGCAATTGGTGTCTTCAGGAGTAGGAACGCAGCAACACAGTCCACCATCCTTATACATGCATGCTTGTTATAAATAGAAGGCCCAGGAGAAAGAGTAGGCAGAGTCTGGGAACCACCTAGGGTGCTACCTCATATCTCCACATGGGAAGGGGTGGGAATTTTTTTGAATATATTATTATTAATAACTGACGGTGTCTGTCTGTGTTTAGCTTGGTGATAACCAAATCACCTGCACACAGGTGCGAATTGTCAGTGAGTCAGTAACATAGATCACTGGCAGTCACTGATTTCGAGCACTGAGCATAACATACAAGTGCTGGGGCAAAGCACTTTCTCTTCTTATAGAGAGAGCCCATTGAATTGGAAGAGTTAGTTGAGGTCAGAGGATGACTTACTTGTCAACCTCTTTTCTCTCATGCTCATTCATTATTTCATTCCCTTTCTCCAAATGTTCCAATACGATTGTACTGTTACACAAGGCCTGTGAGGTGACTCTTTGCAGGGTTGAAGGACTAACTTCAGGTTACTTGTTTATTTAAACCTGTCACCCTCCCACCAGCTGCTTTAAATAAAGACTGCAATAACAGTTTGAAAACCTGTAAACCTCCCAAATACAATCCCCCTTCCTGTCTTAGAGATGTTGAAGAACCTCTCCCTTTTCTAAATGAGCTTTCTAAAATATGACCACAATTCCCCAAATACAGTGAACACTAACAAGCAAACAACAAAGTAAAGTCCCCTGTACACAATAGATGGCTGTTAGCTGAATGATGGTTCCACTGATGGCCTAACAGCTATCTCTCCGGACTCCTCCATACATAGGAGCGCTCGGCCGACATTAGTACAATGTGTATATCAGAATTGAAAGAGAAATATAAAGAATTAGATTACATTCAATGCCTATGAAAAGCTGGGTATTACAGGCATTACTTTGATCTGTGCCTGTTATCAGCTCTCTCTATTAGGCAAGTCTCACACGTCCAGATAATTCCGGTACAGGAGAAAACGGTACCGGAGCTATCTGTGTCCGTGTGTCCGTGTGCTCACGTGGCACATCAGTGTGGCACACGTGCGGCAGCCGTGTGCCGCCTGAGGACCACACGGACCATGCAGGAGAGACAGCACTACAGTAAGCACTGTCCCCAGCGTGTGGTGCTGAAGGCGGCATTCATCTCTTGTCCCCTGCAGTGCTCGCAGGAGAGAAGAGATGAAAAATCGATTTTTTAATTTTTTTTTTGTTAAAAATAAAGTTTGGGGTCACCTCCCGGGTCCCACCCCTCCCCACCCCCCGCGCACCCGCCCGCTTGCAGAGAAATACTCACCCAGCTCCCACGATGCCTCCTCTCAGTGCTGGCAGCCTGTGTGAGCGGTCACGTGGTACCGCTCATTACAGTGATGAATATGCGACTCCACCCCTATGGGGTTTTTTTTGTTCTGGCTACCTATAGCATCTAGTTGATATCCTTATAATAATACAGACTGCTATACTGAGTGAATCAATATGAATATCAACCAAATATCTATTAACTGTTTACTAGCACAGTGCTCAAGGTTAGTTAACCATTTTAAAGTATACATAAATTCATGTTTTAAAGGGTTTTTTCAATGTACACCACTGAATACTCCCCCATTCCAAAATAATTTTCTAATATAAATAAATATGGATAGGAAAATTATAGAATAAAAACAAATCTATATATATAATTGTCTAAGGGTTTTTCTGTCTGTCTGTCCCGTTTATTCATTCGCTGATTGGTCGAGGCCGCCTGGGCCTCGACCAATCAGCGACGGGCACAGTATCGACGTAGAAATCCCGCGTGTCTGATTGGTCGAGGCCGCCAGGCCTCGACCAATCAGCGACGGGCACAGTATCGACGTAGATGTCATAATGGTTGCCATGGCGACGATGATGTCAAAAAGGTTGCCTCGACCAATCAGCGACGGGCACAGTCGGAATCATCATTGTCCATATACTACGGGGACATGCATATTCTAGAATACCCGATGCGTTAGAATCGGGCCACAATCTAGTATAAAATAATCATCTTAAACCAGGAGGCAAGCAAAACCAAAAGAGAAAGAACAACAGGATCCCTAAAATGTAACTTTTAATATATAAAGCTAAAAACTGTTCCAAATTTGGAGACAAGCAAGTATATAGATACCAATTTACATATAGATACCAAAGGGAAAAATAACAAAGATGTGTCCTATTGGGCCCTATAAAAGTACTCGGTTAACCCCTGCCTGACAGAGGGGGTTGGCACCCTAAGTTTCTGCGGTAGGCGCCCCCACTCCATGGCAGCTCGCCCTCCTATCCCTATGAATCCCTATAATAAAATTATGTCCCAATACACCCATTGCCCATGTGATAAAAACCAAAGAAAACGTAGAAAGAAAAAATAGAAAAAATTAAGAAAATTAAATAATAAATGGAGAGGCTGTGTTCATTACTAAATAAGCCATATTTTCCTCCCAGATGGGCAATAATGTCCCTTTTAGCATAATGTCTGTATAGATCTATTGGCAAATAAAGTTCAGAAAATTATGTACTTGTCTCATTTGTTCTACAACATTTGTCAAAAGGGAGCAAAAAATCCGTATCTCTTTTTTTCCCCTTTTCTTTAGAGGACCAATAATTACAATAATATCTATTGATATCAGATATATTACAACTGGTCAATGATATCTACTGGAAAAGAACGGAATTTGCTATCCCCATTGGGTCACCAGTCAGACTCCACATGAATTCACCTGACAAGGTGTCACCCTCAGACATAATAGCACCAAGGATCACCCTGAGATAACAGCTCAAAAAATCAAATTGCCCCTAATAGGGTCAAAGCAATGGCACAGTTTGGGATGTTGCTTTGATGGTGTCTGACCGGTGACTCAATGTGACAGTGATCCTTGTTCACACTACAACTCAGATGAGTATATGGCTACTGTGCATGATATGATGCATAAATTGATTAATACTATCAGTATCAACTGCATACATTGTGATCATGCTTTGACCCTATTAGGGGCAATTTGATTTTTTGAGCTGTTATCTCAGGGTGATCCTTGGTGCTATTATGTCTGAGGGTGACACCTTGTCAGGTGCATTCATGTGGAGTCTGACTGGTGACCCAATGGGGATAGCAAATTCCGTTCTTTTCCAGTAGATATCATTGACCAGTTGTAATATATCTGATATCAATAGATATTATTGTAATCATTGGTTATCTAAAGAAAAGGGAAAAAAAAGAGATACACAATATGGATTTTTTGCTCCCTTTTGACAAATGGTGTAGAACAAATGAGACAAGTACATAATTTTCTGAACTTTATTTGCCAATAGATCTATACAGACATTATGCTAAAAGGGACATTATTGCCCATCTGGGAGGAAAATATGGCTTATTTAGTAATGAACACAGCCTCTCCATTTATTATTTAATTTTTTTCATTTTTTCTATTTTTTCTTTCTACGTTTTCTTTGTTTTTTTTCACATGGGCAACGGGTGTATTGGGACATAATTTTATTGATTATAGGGAATCATAGGGATAGGAGGGTGAGCCGCCGTGGAGTGGGGGCGCCTACCGCAGAAACTTAGGGTGCCATCCTCCACTGTCAGGCAGGGGTTAACCTAGAACTTTTATAGGGCCCAATAGGACACATCTTTGTTATTTTTCCCTTTGGTATCTATATGTAAATTGGTATCTATATACTTGTATTTTGCTGCTTGTCTCCAAATTTGGAACAGTTTTTAGCTTTATATATTAAAAGTTACATTTTAGGGATCTTGGTGTTCTTTCTCTTTTGGTTTTGTTTGGAGATATAGGATCTCGATAAATTTGTTTTTGGTGGTCATAAACCAGGAGGCAGCAGTCCAAGTAGAGGAGGAGCAGGTTAAGGAGGAGTTGGAGATGAACTGAATGAATTGTAGGTGGAAGAGGCGGAGGAGGAGGTAGCCAACCTTGTTTTCAGATTATTTTTTGTGGGGGGCTGTTTTTTTTTAGGGAAATGGCTTACAGCAAAAGAGAAAAAATAACAATCTTGAATCAAGAGGCAGAGGTCCAAGTGGAGATGGAGGTTGAGGAGAAGGTGGGTGGACGTGGCAGTGTAGGTGGAACAGGCAGAGGAGGAGTTAGCCAACACTTGTTTTTTAATATTATTATTTGTGGAGGCCCCAAAACATTGTGAAAGGAAAATAGAATGAACAAACTGCAGTGGAGTATAACAATGGATTGGTATGGCTGGTCTACTTTTCTAGTCAGCCAAAGGTACAGATAAGTCCTGTTGGATCCACACCTGGTTTATTTTAATAAATGTGAGCTTGCCTATACTGGCTGTGGACAGGCTAAAGCAGATCTGTGATCACACCCCCTGCTGTTCTAAGCACATGTTCTGACAAAACACTTGCTGCTGGGCAGGCGAGCACCATCAAGGCATAAAAGGCAAGCTCAGGCCATGTATTAAATTTGGAGACCCAAAAGTTAAATGGGGCAGAACCATCAATCAATAAATGGACATGTGTGGGCACATACTGTTCTACCATGTTGTAGAAACCCTGTCTCCTGCTAATACAGACTGTATCAGATGGTGGTGCTGGATGTTGTGGCATACTGAGGAAGGGTTTCCATGTTTCAACCATGCTAACCCTCTCTTCCGAGGTGGTGCTGGTTCCCCAGCTGCTTTGGCAGCTTCCTTCTCCTGCTATGCCTTGTTCTTCCAATGAGCACCCGAATCGTTCCTGTTCTTCCTTCTCTTCCTCTTGTGCCACCACTTTATTCATCATCACCTGAAGCATTTTTTTCATGCAGGCATAGAAGTGGGATAGTTGGGTCATGTTGATGGACTACTCAAACCAGCTCAACGTGGCGCACATGTCCCGCAAGGAAGCCGACTCATTGATCGTAAATAGAGATGAGTGAACTTTGGAAAATGTTCGCCAATCTCGATTTCGGTACATAGCACATTCGGATTCATCTTTGGTTTCTCGAGCATTTTTCCTCAAAGTCAGTCTTTGGTCTTCGGTCACAGTTCAGTAAATGATCATGTTTCCAATAATGTTTTTTTGTTTTGACTTTGTCTAGGATAGTGGTGCTGTATGATGAGCGGGGTGAACATGTTTTATGAGGGGAGGGGTGTGTCTAGGTCAGAGGAGTGGTGGAGTGTAATTTTTTTTCTCCTGCTCTGTAATAACTTAATGTGTTTACATTCTGGCAGCCAATCAGGGTACAGAAGCGATCCACAATGTCATGACACAAGGTTTTGTGTGATTGGCTGTGGAAGTCCCATGTCCCTGTTCATATAAAAAGGGGAAATCTTGTTTTGCTGTCGCCATTTTCTCAGTGTAATAGCGACCGCTCCTGCTGCTGCTGAAAGTGAGTCAGTTAGCTAGCTAGGATACTGTCCTGTGAGAATCGATCTTCTAGCATCTGACTAGATTGTGCTAAAACTGTGTTGCAATAAGTAGGCCCCATTTGCTAATCCAAATCATTTGGGCAAAAACTGTGTAAGGAATCAGTAGGCCCCGTTTCCTCTTAAGAATCATTAGGCCTAATATAGGGGTTCAGCCAGGACAGGAGGCCCTATTTGCTAATACAAATGATTTGGGATAAAACTGTGTTGCAGTGAGGAATCAGGAGGCCCCATTTGCTTATAACAATCAATAGGTAAAAGAGTGTTGTTCAGGCACACTATCTAAGAAAATAAATAGTGATTGTTCATTTAGTGACAGGTGACTGAAAGATGTGGACCTATGTTTGTGAAACAGCAGGTTAAAAGAGGAGATGGGAACATACAACATGAGTGGGAAAAAGTGAGGTTGTGGTGGAATGGGGAATAGGCTCAGTGTTCGATGTGTATGTGGGTTAGGTGTTAACGGTAATGAAGCCCAAATGAACAAAAACCATCTCGTCCTATCCAGAGACCACTGAAAACAATTGATACTGGATGGGCTACTCCACTCCTTTTATTTGACAGCCGCACAGCGGTACGCCTTGTAGATGAGGGTCAGAAAGAGCATGCACTCCAGTGGATGGCAAGCACTGCATCAAGGTACTTTTTCTCCTCTTCCTCCACCTTAACACCACACATAGTACAATCCTCAGAGATGGCACCCCAATAACCCTTGTTTCCCCCTGTGTCACAAATTGCCAAAAGTCAAACGGACTGTGGGGAACCACAGATGGGCCAGTCTGCACATCTGTTCACACATTCTGTTTCTTGGAAATCAGAGTTCTTCTCCAAAGAACCACAGAATCCAGAGGAGGAAAGCATCTGTACAGATGCCCAAAATATTTTCATGTTGGATCCAGTGCCAGGCAAAATAGAGTCCACGCACAATCCAGACCCTCGTCACCACACATTAACCACCTTGGGTGGGGGTGATTCTCTTGAGACTCAGATATTCAGAGGTGCATGAAGAATGTATGACAGTGTCAGAGCAGGAAGAGGATGACTCTCAGGGTGAGGAGTGGGAGAACAGAGAGTATGACGATGAGATTGTAGATCCCACTTGCTGTGAACCCAGAGGTACACAGCTGAGTAGATCAGCAGAGGAGGTGGAGGAAGAAGATGAAGAAGTTACGTTGCGGCTTCCTGACAGACACAGAGTAATACAACCATGGTAAGCACTGCATTCTCTGCCACAACTCTGTGTATGACCAGCATTGGTGGCAAGTCTGCAGTTGGCAGGGTGCGGCAAGGGTTGTCTAGCCTGGGCCTTTTGTGAGACTGCAAAGGTTGACCCAACTAACATTATCTGCAAATTTGCAAAATAAACCTCAGTAGCGGCAAAAATTGCTATAATTTGACAACTACATGCATGAACTAGCACATGCACGATCAACATGCCTTAGTCTGGCATCTCACTGTGCTAAAATGTGGACTAATGGTCCTCACAAATCACTGGCCATTCCATGAACCACAACGGCTGCTTCTTCCTCCTCCATCACCATACCAAGTGTTCTCACACAGGTCTCTGGCAGCAGAAACTCCACTTGTTTACCCCCTGCAGTCGGGGTGCGTGAGAGCCCATCAGCTGTTAAGGAAGTGGACATGTCTGCTGTTTTTGTGTCATCTATCACAACACACCTTTCCCAGTCCACTCTAACATCTCCTCCTGCACCTCACTCACAGTCCAGCAGTTTGTCATGTTCACCCCACTCCACCCTCTCTCAGCACAGCAGTCAGCCCTTGGTCCCGCAGTTGTGGCAAGTAAAAGAATGTTTCATTCTACTCAGGCTAAAGCTAAGAGCTTGAACTCCACCATCTCCAATCTGCTGGACATGGAAATGCTGCCTTTCTGCCGGTGGATACAGTCGGTTTCTGAAAGTTGGTTGCCATCGCAGTCCCCTAGTATCAGTTGCCATTACTTCTCTAAAAAAGATGTTTCTGCACGTTTCAGACAACATCACCCCTTCCCTGAAAAAATCTGTCTGCCAGGGTGCATTTTACCACTGACATCTGGATGACCAGACATGGCCAGGGGCATTACATCTCACTGACTAGGCACTGGCGGACTCTGGAAGCTGTGGGGGCAGGCGACAAAGTGGTGCTTTTCAAGTCTTGTTATCCCAAAGGTTTGAGGGACAAACCTCTGCATCTAACACTTCCTCCATTGCTTCTGGGTCCTCCACCTTTTCTATGGCCTTCACCTGCACCCTCAGCCTCTCTCTTAATGGGACAAGTGTTACAACAGTGCAGAGAGAATCCCCTTCACCACCCTACTAGACAGCCAGAGCTCACTGCAATCAGATGGTGTTAAAATAAATATGCCTTAGAGATCGCAGTCACACAGCTCAAGATTTGTGGACAGCTGTCTATGCCGAATTAGAGCAATTGCTGTCTCCACTGAACGTGGAGCCAGGAAAGGCCATGTGCGATAACGGTGCAAATCTGGTCACGGTAACCTAACACTCGTGCCTTGCATGGCTTACATCCTCAACCTGTTGATACCGCAATTTCTCTGCTATTATCCCAGCTTGGATGAGCTGCTGAAGAAAGCACGGTCACTGTGTGCTCACTTCCGTCGCTCCATCCTCGCAGGTCATCAACTTGTCACTACAGAGGTCTTCTGGCCTACCAGTTAACCACTTGATTTGAGATGTTCCAACATGGTATTGATGAGCCCAGGTGCAGTATGTCCTTTTGCATAGCCTTAGCCAATGCAGTACGGACATGGGGCAAATCACGCTTGTGGTTTGGGCACAGATGAAGAACCTCTGCACTCTTTTGCACAGTTTTGAAATGGCTATTAAGTGGGTTAGTGCTGATGGTGCCATCATCAGCATCACTATTCTGGTTATCTACATGCTGGAGCACACTTTGAATTGTCTGCGTGAGGAGGTGGTGGTCCCACAGGGATAAGTGAATGCAGAGGATGCGGAAGGGATAGCAATATTTCTAAGTTCTGGACTGTCTTCGCACAGGCAGGTGCCATGGGAGGGTGGATTACAGTGAATGAGGATGGCGCATGGTACCAGACAAACTGTTAGTGAAGGTGCAAGAGATGAGCAACAAATTGAGGAAGAGATGATGGGCGTGCAACAGTCAGGAGATGAAGAGGATAATGTTCCTCTCTATGTTGTCCATGGTTAGTGGAAGAGGACAGAGGAAGCAACAGTGAGTGATACCCCAACACCAACAGACCATGGACTTGGACCTCATGGATGCGCCTGACACCTTCTTGCTGTACTATCTTCAACATGATGCCCATATTATTAAGATTAGAAATAGTGCTGACTTCTAGGCTGCCACTCTGCTGCAGATGCAGATGCTTCCCTCCTTGGAAAGGGACGTGCACATGCTGGATTATCGAACACACTTGTAGACAATCTTAAGAGTGGTTTTCCCCAAGATATCAGTGAGGCATAGAGTGTGCATGACAGTTCTAGACTTTCAACCCTGGGAACATCAAAGCGTCATTGCAAATACATTAGCAGCAGCAGCAGCAGTGTAAGTGACAAAAGCAATTACTGTGAGTTATTTAACACTTTTTTTAGGCCAACCATGCAGTATTCTACAGAACAGAGTACAAGTCTGACATGTTGTGAGCGACTTGAGAGGATGGTAGAGGTATCTCAATATCAATGCCATCAAGGGGATTTTGGACCCTTTAGCATTTTGGTCTTCCAAAATTGAAGAGCGGCCTGAGCTTGTTTGTCACACCTTGGAGGTTTTGGCATGCCCGGCAGCCGTTCTCTCAGAAAGTGTCTTCAGTGCTGCTGGTGGTGATCTGACAGATAGGAGCTTCCAGCTGTCCCCTAAAAGTGTAAACCGCCTAACTTACATCAAAATTAACAAGTCATGGATCTCCAATGACTTTTGCACCCCAGTCGCAGACTGGGCGGACTAGGCGATGGTGTTATTTTTAATGTCATTCATTGATCTCGCATTATAGCAGTCTGTGACACCTTTGTCTTGACATCTGTGCCTGCTGTTGCTACTGCTGCTGATGTTACAAACAATTTTTTGAAATGAGGAGACTCCTGCATGTATTTTACCTGTTGAAGTAGGGCTCCCAGTGAGACAGGCCAGCACTTACTTTCACTCAACTATTTGTGCTACTATTAGTGATGAGCGAACCCCCTGATGGTTGGGATTGGCGGGTTCTCCGGAGTTTTTTTGCAAAGTTCGAGCTCGGGGCCAGTTATGATGTGAAATGCATCCAAACCCCAAACTTGGACTTTACAGATTTGGGATGGGGCGGGGGGGGGGCTGTAAAACAAAGAATACAATTAATAATAAACATTATAATTATACTTACCTGTCCGGCGACTCGTCCTCCTGTCCTGCTGTCTCCCGGCCACATCTGCATTCGGGGCCGCTCATTAACTTCCATCGGTATTCACTGCATTCGGCAGTCTTTGACGGGAGGACGTGTAGCTGGACAGGTAAATATAATTATAATGTTTATTATTCATTTTATGCTACAGGCCCTGGACCCGAACTGTAACACGGGTTTCCCATGGAAACCCGTGTTCAGGACCTTGTGACCGAAAATTATGGGTTCAGTGCGGGTCCAGAACTTTACAGTTTGGGTTCGCCCATCCCTAGTTACTATCCTTAAATCTTTCAGCCAATAGAACTCTATTAAACTTATGTTCGTGCCTTCCAAGTCTGGCTGGGAAAATAAACAGTTTGAGCCTTTGCATGAGGCATCAGAGCTTTCTTAACCACCGGGTCTTAATTGCAACTTAAATTGAAAGCTCTAAATGCTGGCCCAGACCCTGATATCCCATACGTGGCCCATGGCTGACTTCTTCTGTGCCATTCTACTGTGGGTCAATTGATCAGTCAGCTACCTGTGTTACTTTCCTTACATCTTTCTAACAATAGTACTTTATGAAACTGATGAGCTGGTGCATGAGGTATCAGGGCTCCCACCAAGGAATGCTTACACTGCTCCCTTAACCACCAGGTCTTAACTGAATCTTCAATTCAAAGCTCTAAATGCTGACCCAGACTCTAAAAGAAAATTGGAGGTGTTGCATGAGGTATCAGGGTTCCAAGCCAAGAAGGCATTAACCACCAGGTAGTGTTGAGCGATACCGTCCGATACTTGAAAGTATCGGTATCGGAAAGTATCGGCCGATACCGGCAAAGTATCGGATCTAATCCGATACCGATACCCGATACCAATACAAGTCAATGGGACTCAAGTATCGGACGGTATCCCTGATGGTTCCCAGGGTCTGAAGGAGAGGAAACTCTCCTTCAGGCCCTGGGATCCATATTAATGTGTAAAATAAAGAATTAAAATAAAAAATATTGCTATACTCACCTCTCCGACGCAGCCTGGACCTCACCGAGGGAACCGGCAGCGTTCTTTGCTTAAAATGCGCGCGTTTACTTCCTTCCGTGACATCACGGCTTGTGATTGGTCGCGTGCCACCCATGTGGCCACGACGCGACCAATCACAGCAAGCCGTGACGTAATTTTCAGGTCCTCAATGCCTAATTCTAGGCATTCAGGATTTTAAAATTACGTTCCGGCTTGTGATTGGTCGCGTCGCGGTCACATGGGCGACGCGACCAATCACAAGCCGTGACGTCACGGGAGGCAGGAAACGCGCGCATTTTAAAATTACATCACGGCTTGTGATTGGTTGCGTGCCGCCCATGTGACCGCGACGCGACCAATCACAGCAAGCCGTGACGTAATTTCAGGTCCTGAATGCAGAATTAGGCATACAGGACCTGAAATTACGTCACGGCTTGCTGTGATTGGTCGCGTCGCGGTCACATGGGCAGCACGCAACCAATCACAAGCCGTGACGTAATTTTAAAATGCGCGCGTTTCCTGCCTCCCGTGACGTCACGGCTTGTGATTGGTCGCGTCGCCCATGTGACTGCGACACGACCAATCACAAGCCGGAACGTAATTTTAAAATCCTGAATGCCTAGAATTAGGCATTGAGGACCTGAAAATTACGTCACGGCTTGCTGTGATTGGTCGCGTCGCGGCCACATGGGCGGCACACGACCAATCACAAGCCGTGACGTCACGGAAGGAAGTAAACGCGCGCATTTTAAGCAAAGAACGCTGCCGGTTCCCTCGGTGAGGTTCAGGCTGCGTCGGAGAGGTGAGTATAGCAATATTTTTTATTTTAATTCTTTCTTTTACACATTAATGTTGTTTCGATACCGATACCCGATACCACAAAAGTATCGGATCTCGGTATCGGAATTCCGATACCCGCAAGTATCGCCGATACCCGATACTTGCGGTATCGGAATGCTCAACACTACCACCAGGTCCTCATTGAAACTTCAATTCAAAGCTGTAAATGCTGACCCAGACCCTGATACTACATGTATGGCTGACTGCTGCTGTGCCATTAGTAAATTTCTACTGTGGGTCAAGTGATGCCACTTTTCTTGGTGTCTGCCACCATTTTTTTCTGTTTTGGAAGCTTTTTGTCACCCCTTAAGGTGTTGTGTATACGTTTTGTTTGTCCTGCCATTGAATTTAATAGGGTTTGGGTACTTGCGGGGAACATGGGGACATTCAACAAACCGAACTGAAACTGAACCTTGAAAGGTTCACTCATCTGTAGTTGTGAAGTGGTGTTGTTCCGCAGAGCAACTCAGATGTGTGTGCTGCAACTCAAACTTCACTATTCCTGCTACTGCCACAGTCTCTCCAGCATATACAAGTTGGATTCCTCCTTGTATGTACATCGCATTTGAGGAGGTGAGCGGGAAGGCAGAAGGGACGCTGCAGCACAGACAGACAAACAGCAGCAGGGGAGAATGCCGAAAGAGCACAGATGTCCTGCATGTTTAGCAGCAGCTCTGATACATCAAGGTAAGTTTTAAGGCAGTTCTGCACCACAAAATTCAGCACATGTACCAGGCAAGGAATGTATTTCAAAATAGCAAGACGCAGAGCTGCTATCAGATTTCTCCCATTTTTGCACACCAAAAGGCTGGGCTTGAGGTTCAGCGGCACCAACCACTGACAAGGTGGATGGCCCACAGAACCCCAGCCAGCTGAGTCATCAAAAAGCAGAAGTGATTGCTGCATAGAGTCTTAGAGCTCTGACTGCTTGACTGATTTGAAAGGTGATGAGGTGGAAGCCAGATGACAATGGCCTGCAGGTGCCAACTCTGCGCTTTCAGCAGGGATAGGGTGGAAGATATTGCAAAGGAACTGGAGGCACCCTCATCCATCCAATCTAAAACCGCCTAAACATGTTCGGGACTAGGGTTGAGCGACTTTGACTTTTTTAGGATCGAGTCGGGTTTTGCGGAACTCGACTATCTCAAAAGTCGGGTCGAGTGAAATCAACCGATTATCTCGTAAAATCGGGATCGGCCGAAACACGAAACCCAATGCAAGTCAATGGTGCAGCATAGTCAGCAGTGAGTGGGGGCCAGGAAAACACCTAGAGTGGCCATTTTAATGCCAAAAACATCCATTCTTGTTAATGAAGCTTGTCAATCTTAATTTCCCTTATAATAATAGTTAGGCATTGGAAATTGGGGGTCATTTGGCTAAAGTTGTTGGGGGTAGGGCTGGTTCAAGTATTTTGTGGGCTCAGGAAATCTGGACCACGTCATGGCAGTGGCGCAGGGAGAGGTAAGTATTTCAACTTTGCAAGTGCTGTGATCCTGAGCAAGCAGGGGGGGCCCACTCTTTGGCATTGGCACTGGCACAGGGCCCCTCAAAGTATGGCGGTGTGTTTGCATGGCGGGGGCGCCTCCCACCGGCAGCGACACTTTTGCGTACTATGAGGGGCCCTGTGCCAGTGACGTCGCCAACGAGTATTCCCCCCCACCTGATGATGGAACCAGCACTTTCATCTGCACCTTCCTCTTTGTCCTCGTGTAAGGTGGTATAGTATGCAGGAAGGGGAACCTGACTTTCAACAGGGACACATTCTGGCTGTGTAGCATGCAAGGGGAATGTAGTGGTCTGGGTCAATGTACCAGCAGACTCATCTAGCAGTGGCTGGGCAATGGGCAGGATGAGGAGGAAACACAGATATAGGGCCAAAGAATAAAGTAGGCTAAATGCAGTTCAAAATTGGTAACAGGACTAAACAGGCGGCATTGCTTTGTTCAGTGGAGGAGCAAACCCAGGAGCAGCAGACACCGTTTTAAGGGCCCAACCACACTAGTAGGCCAAATGCAGTTTAATATCTGCTACCATAGGCCAAAAGCCTAAAGACTGAAGCTCAGCTTTATACAGTGGAGGACAACACCAGGGAGCGGCACACACCGTTAGTAGGGCCCAACCAAAGTTGAAGGCCAAATGCAGTTTAATATCTGATACTATAGGCCGAAATCCTAAAGACTGAAGCTCAGCTTTATATAGTGGAGGACAACACCAGGGAGCGGCACACACCGTTACTAGGCCCCAACCAAAGTAGTAGGGCAACTGCAGTGTGACATTAAAAAATACTTAATGAGAGCCTGAAGGTTGAAGCTCAGACAAGGAAACCAGGAGGAGAACACCAAGGAGGAGGAGAACACCAAAGAGCGGCAGACACCGTTACTAGGCCCCAACCCAGGTAGCAGGGCAACTGCAGTGTTACATTTAAAGATACTTAATGAGAGCCTGAAGGTTGAAGCTCAGACAAGGAAACCAGGAGGAGAACACCAAGGAGGAGGAGAACACCAAGGAGCGGCAGACACCGTTACTAGGCCCCAACCCAGGTAGCAGGGCAACTGCAGTGTTACATTTAAAAATACTTTATGAGAGCCTGAAAGTTGAAGCTCAGACAAGGAAACCAGGAGGAGAACACCAAGGGGTGGCAGACACCGTTACTAGGCCCCAACCAAAGTAGTAGGGCAACTGCAGTGTGACATTGAAAAATACTCAATGAGAGCCTGAAGGTTGAAGCTCAGCTTTTTCAGTGGAGGACAGCACCAGGGAGCGGCAGACACTGTTACAAGGCCCCAACCCAGGTAGCAGGGCAACTGCAGTGTTACATTTAAAAATACTTTATGAGAGCCTGAAGGTTGAAGCTCAGACAAGGAAACCAGGAGGAGAACACCAAGGAGGAGGAGAACACCAAGGAGCGGCAGACACCGTTACTAGGCCCCAACCCAGGTAGCAGGGCAACTGCAGTGTTACATTTAAAAATACTTAATGAGAGCCTGAAGGTTGAAGCTCAGACAAGGAAACCAGGGGGAGAACACCAAGGAGAAGGAGAACACCAAGGAGCGGCAGACACCGTTACTAGGCCCCAACCCAGGTAGCAGGGCAACTGCAGTGTTACATTTAAAAATACTTTATGAGAGCCTGAAAGTTGAAGCTCAGACAAGGAAACCAGGAGGAGAACACCAAGGAGTGGCAGACACCGTTACTAGGCCCCAACCAAAGTAGTAGGGCAACTGCAGTGTGACATTGAAAAATACTCAATGAGAGCCTGAAGGTTGAAGCTCAGCTTTTTCAGTGGAGGACAGCACCAGGGAGCGGAAGACACTGTTACAAGGCCCCAACCCAGGTAGCAGGGCAACTGCAGTGTTACATTTAAAAATACTTTATGAGAGCCTGAAGGTTGAAGCTCAGACAAGGAAATCAGGAGGAGAACACCAAGGAGCGGCAGACACCGTTACTAGGCCCCAACCAAAGTAGTAGGGCAACTGCAGTGTTACATTTAAAAATACTTTATGAGAGCCTGAAGGTTGAAGCTCAGACAAGGAAACCTGGAGGAGAACACCAAGGAGGAGGAGAACACCCAGGAGGAGGAGAACACCCAGGAGGAGGAGAACACCCAGGAGCGGCAGACATCAACAGTAGGCCCCAATGAAACTAGTAGCCCAAATGCAGTTTCCTATTTTTTAAAAAAGCCCGAAAACCTGAATTGAGGACAATTTGAATTAGGGACTGCAGACAGACTTAGTAGGCTGTCCCCTGTGGACCATGCATCCACCACATTAACCCATTGCGCCGTAATGGACACGTAACCTTCCATGGCCATGCCTACAGGTCCATGCGTCTGTTGTCAGGTGCACCTTTGTACTCACAGATTGCCAGAGTGCATGGACAATGCAGTCTTTTACATGCTGGTGGAGGGTTGGGATGGCTTTTCTCGCAAAAGAAGTGTCAACTGGGTAGCTCGTAGCGTGGTACAGTGCAGTCCATCATGGCTTTATTAATATTAAATAAAATAAAAAAATAGGCTCTATGCACTTTAAAATAGGTTCCAGGGGTACACGGGCAGCATTGGTGTGGTCAGCGGAGGACGATTGCAAGGAGGGACCGCAGACAGACTTACTAGTCCTAAAATAATAAAATAGGCTCTATCCAGTTTTAAATAGGTTACATGGGTACACAGGCAGCATTGGTGTGGTCAGCGGAGGACGATTGCAAGGAGGGACCGCAGACAGACTTACTAGGCCTAAAATAAATAAAAATAGGCTGAAGGCACTTAGAGTTATCTCGCAGGGGTACACAGGCAGCATTGGTGTGGTCAGCGGAGGACGATTGCAAGGAGGGACCGCAGACAGACTTACTAGGCCTAAAATAAATAAAAATAGGTTCAAGGCACTTAGAGTTATCTTGCAGGGGTACACAGGCAGCATTGGTGTGGTCAGCGGAGGACGATTGCAAGGAGGGACTGCAGACAGACTTACTAGGCCTAAAATAAATAAAAATAGGCTCAAGGCACTTAGAGTTATCTCGCAGGGGTACACAGGCAGCATTGGTGTAGTCAGCGGAGGACGATTGCAAGGAGGGACCGCAGACAGACTTACTAGGCCTAAAATAAATAAAAATAGGTTCAAGGCACTTAGAGTTATCTCGCAGGGGTACACAGGCAGCATTGGTGTGGTCAGCGGAGGACGATTGCAAGGAGGGACCGCAGACAGACTTACTAGGCCTAAAATAAATAAAAATAGGCTCAAGGCACTTAGAGTTATCTCGCAGAGGTACACAGGCAGCATTGGTGTGGTCAGCGGAGGACGATTGCAAGGAGGGACCGCAGACAGACTTACTAGACCTAAAATAAATAAAAATAGGCTCAAGGCACTTAGAGTTATCTCGCAGGGGTACACAGGCAGCATTGGTGTGGTCAGCGGAGGACGATTGCAAAGAGGGACCGCAGACAGACTTACTAGGCCTAAAATAAATAAAAATAGGCTCAAGGCACTTAGAGTTATCTCGCAGAGGTACACAGGCAGCATTGGTGTGGTCAGCGGAGGACGATTGCAAGGAGGGACCGCAGACAGACTTACTAGGCCTAAAATAAATAAACATAGGCTCAAGGCACTTAGAGTTATCTCACAGGGGTACACAGGCAGCATTGGTGTGGTCAGCGGAGGACGATTGCAAGGAGGGACCACAGACAGACTTACTAGGCCTAAAATAAATAAAAATAGGCGCAAGGCACTTAGAGTTATCTCGCAGGGGTACACAGGCAGCATTGGTGTGGTCAGCGGAGGACGATTGGAAGGAGTGTCTGACACAGTTAGTACTCCCAAAAAATAAATAGATGTTAATGTCTCGCAAAACAACAAAACAAAAAAACAAAAGTGTGGCATACTTAGGTACAGGGGTGGGCTCCTCTGCTGAGTCTCAGACATAGTAATTTGGCACTAAGTATTTACTGGTGTCAATATGGGACACTGACCCTGACTATTTTAACTAGCATCATACATGTCAACAAATTGGTATTGTCAGTGCCAGGCAGTGAAGGATGTCAGTGCATAGACTAAACATTGTTGGAGCTGTGAGAGATAATTTTGCACGTGGTAGAGCACAGTTTGAGCTGGGGGAGGGAACTCTCTTGTGGCCGGCGGTACAGGCCCAGGGCCCCTCATGTTACAACGGTGTGTCTGACGTTGGTTGCGCGCCACCACCACCAGAGACACTTTATTGTACTATGAGGGACCCAGTGGCAGTGCCGTCGACCAAAAGCGGGCACACCCACCTCTTCAGACAAATGGCACTCTAACGGGTGCTTGCGCCAAGTGGCGAGACCACGGCCCCGTGGGGGGAGTTTTCCCATTGAGGGAGGTGTAAACATGTCGTATGCTGGACAAACAGCTGCTGCAAATTAAGAGATTGGAACACTCAGTAAGACCAGTCCACAAGCAAGACCTTTTTATAGGAAAGCTAGGTGTCAGCCGGGAAAGGTGGGGCAAAATAATTCGAAATCCAGGAGTGGTTCATTTTAATGAAGGTTAGATCATCAACATTTTTGGTAGCCTGACGAGTCCTTTTTTCGGTTAATATTAAACCAGCAGCACTGAATACTCTTTCAGATAGCACACTAGCTGCTGGGCAAGCAAGCTCCTGCAATGCATATTCTGCCAATTCAGGCCAGGTGTCTAATTTGGATGCCCAGTAATCAAATGGGAATGACGGTTGAGGGAGAACATCGATACGGGATGAAAAATAGTTAGTAACCATACTGGACAAATGTTGTCTCCTGTCACTTTGAATAGATGCTGCAGTACCTGTCCTGTCTGCGGTCATTGCGAAATCACTCCACAACCTGGTCAGAAAACCCCTCTGTCCAACGCCACTTCTGATTTGTGCACCTCTAACACCTCTGCCCTGTTGCCCCCTGCAGCTCGTGTGAGAACCATCACCGGCGCTGTGTGCTGGGAATGCCTGAATCAAACGTTCTACAAGAGTTGCTTGTTTGGTTGCTAATATTTGTTCGAGGTTCTCATGTGGCATGATATTTTGCAATTTGCCTTTATAGCGAGGATCAAGGAGGCAGGCCAACCAGTAATCGTCATCGGTCATCATTTTAATAATGCGTGGGTCCCTTTTGAGGATACGTAAGGCATAATCCGCCATGTGGGCCAAAGTTCCAGTTGTCAAATCTGCGGTTGTGCTGGTTTGAGGGGCAGTTACAGGCAAATCTACGTCACTTGTCTCCCTCAAAAAACCTGAACCCGGCCTTGCCACGCCACCAATTTCAATTGGCCCCGGAGAAGCTTCCTCATTTAAAGAATACTCATCCCCATCATCCTCCTCATCCTCCTCCTCTTCGCCCGCTACCTCGTCCTGTAGACTGCCCTGACCAGACAATGGCTGACTGTCATCAAGGCTTTCCTCTTCCTCGGCTGCAGATGCCTGCTCCTTTATGTGCATCAAACTTTGCATCAGCAGACGCATTAGGGGGATACTCATGCTTATTATGGTGTTGTCTGCACTAACCAGCCGTGTGCATTCCTCAAAACACTGAAGGACTTGACACAGGTCTTGTACCTTCTACCACTGCACACCTGACAACTCCATGTCTGCCATCCAACTGCCTGCCCGTCTATGTGTATCCTCCAACAAATACATAACAGCACGCCTCTGTTTGCACAGTCTGAAACATGTGCAGTGTTGAGTTCCACCTTGTTGCAACATCGATGATTAAGCGATGCTGGGGAAGGTTCAAAGACAGCTGATAGTTCTGCATACGGCTGGAGTGTACGGTCGAACGGCGGATATGCTAGCAAAGTCTGCGCACTTTGAGGAGCAGGTCGGGTAACCCCGGATAACTTTTCAGGAAGCACTGCACCACCAGGTTTAAGGTGTGAGCCAGGCAAGGAATGTGTTTCAGTTGGGAAAGGGCTATGGCAGCCATGAAATTCCTTCCGTTATCACTCACTACCTTGCCTGCCTCAAGATGTACAGTGCCCAGCCATGACTGAGTTTCTTTCTGCAAGAACTCGGACAGAACTTCCGCGGTGTGTCTGTTGTCGCCCAAACACTTCATTGCCAATACAGCCTGCTGACGCTTGCCACTAGCTGTCCCATAATGGGACACCTGGTGTGCAACAGGGGCAGCTGCGGATGGAGTGGTTGTGCGACTGCGGTCTGTGGACGAGCTCTCGCTTCTGCAGGAGGATGAGGAGGAGGAGGGGGGGCGAACGCCTACAGCCAACTGTTTCCTAGACCGTGGGCTAGGCAGAACTGTCCCAATATTGCTGTCCCCTGTGGACCCTGCATCCACCACATTCACCCAGTGTGCCGTGATGGACACGTAACGTCCCTGGCCATGCCTACTGGTCCATGCATCTGTTGTCAGGTGCACCTTTGTAGTCACAGATTGCCTGAGTGCATGGACGATGCGCTCTTTAACATGGTGGTGGAGGGCTGGGATGGCTTTTCTCGAAAAGAAGTGTACGCGGATGCGAGGATGAGTACTTCCTTTTCCTAACAAGAGTCTCATGTAGGGTGAGCTGTACTGGAGAGCTGGAGATCGTGGAACTAGCGGTGGTGCCGGTGGACATGGCAGACTGAGAGAGGGTTGGAGATGGTATTCTTGCCGGTGCCCTACATGCAGTGTTTCCTACTACGAACCTGGTGATTCCCTGACTGCTTTGGCCTGGCGACGAAAGCTGCACAGATACTGCAGGTGGTGTGGGAAATGGTGGGCTTACAGTGAGGGAAGGGATGTAGCATTGCTGACTAGCTTCATTGGCCAAGGGTGCTGCAACCTTTAGGGACGTTTGGTAGTTAGTCCAGGCTTGCAAATGCATGGTGGTTAAATGTCTATGCATGCAACTTGTATTTAGACTTTTAAGATTCTGACCTCTGCTTAAGGTAGTTGAACATTTTTGACAGATGACTTTGCGCTGATCATTTGGATGTTGTTTAAAAAAATGCCAGACTGCACTCTTTCTACTGGGCACCAACAGAGAAACATGAAGAGACTTGATCAAATGTTTCCATTAAAAACAATATATTTATTATAGAAAATATTTAAAAACCAACATTAAACACACAATAATATGGTGAGATACAGTGCAAGTACGAAATCTGAACAGAGCCGGAGACTAGAGTGTCTCCCCGCTAATTTATTATGCGTGGAACACAAATGTGTAACTACATGACCCTCATATCTACATGGACCACACCAATAATAAGGCCAATGTCCAGGATACGATGCAAATGCATAACAAAGAGGCAGCCGTGCCGTATGTGAAAAGGCAGTCTAGCTAACGTTGGACATAAGGCCAGCAATGGCATCACAAAGAACAATACACAATGATTATTTACCTGCGGTCATGTTGCCAGAATCAACAGAGGGGAGATCACTCAGCCAAAGCGCACCTCGACGCGCGTTTCGCTATAACAATAGCTTCGTCAGGAGGTATGCATCTGTGTACATCTGTGCACTCCATGTCCGATTCAACTTCTAATGGGCATGGCCTGTTAACTGCTTCACTGTCTAACCCAGGAACGGTATGTGTAAAGAGCTCCATGGAGTAACCCGTTGTGTCGCCTGACGCATCCTTCTCTCTCTCTTGTTCTGGGTGAAGAAGACAAGGAAGCGACTTGTCCCTGACCATGAACATCCACTAACGATGCGTTGCTTTTACATTTAGCACTTTAAGAAGAGGAGGCAAAAGAGCTAGAGGCTGAGTCAGCAAGGAAAGCCAAAACTTGTTCTTGCTGCTCCGGCTTTAAAAGCGGTTTTCCTACTCCCAGGAAAGGGAGCGTTCGAGGCCTTGTGTAGACAGTCGACGAACCTGGCTCAACAACTCGAGACTTAGGTGCTGTATTGCTTTTACCACGACTACCTGGTGCTCCACCACCACTACCATCATTACCAGCTGACAATGACCGCCCACGGCCACGACCTCTTCCACCAGACTTCCTCATTGTTTGCAAAACGTAACCAAAGTAACGGTATTTGTTACTGTAAAACAACTTATAAGGTGAACTCAAACTTCTGTAGGATTTATATATACCTTTATAGGTGGCTGACACTGAAAGGAAAATCAGGCCCAATGTTACACACTAGGTTTTCTGTGCCCCAATAATTTGAGACAGATGGCACACACAGGACCGGCACTCAAGCTGAAATGCCAATCTTAATCTCCCACTATTTTTTTTGTTTTCAGGGAGAATTAAAAAAAAAAAAAATTCCCAGTATGACACACTAGGTTTTCTGTGCCCCAATAATTTGAGACAGATGGCACACACAGGACCGGCACTCAAGCAGAAATGCCAATCTTAATCTCCCACAATTTATTTTTTTTTTTCAGGGAGAATTTAAAGAAAAAAAAAAGGGACTGACCTGCAATTACTATCTCCCTGCAGTAATCTCAGCAAGGTATGGCAGGCAGCAATAACAAGCAGTGGACAGCTGCACAAAAAAACAAACAAAAGTGTGGACAAACAAACAAGATAGCTGTGAAGAAAGGAAGGAACAACAGGATTTGTGCTTTGAAAGAAGCAGTTGGTTTGCACAGCGGTGTACACACACAGCAACACAGCTATCAGGGAGCCTTCTAGGGCAGCCCAATGAGCTACAGCGCTGAGGAAAAAAAATGTAGCTTCCACTGTCCCTGCAAACAAAAGGTGGTGTTGGACAGTGGAAATCGCTACAGCACAAGCGGTTTGGGGGTGAATGTACCCTGCCTAACACTATCCCTGCTTCTGACGAAGCGGCACCTCTCCCTATGCTCAGATCAGCAGCAGTAAGAAGGCGGTCGGCGGGAACGCCCCTTTATAGCCCCTGTGACGCCGCAGAAAGCAAGCCAATCACTGCAATGCCTTTCTCTAAGATGGTGGGGACTGAGATCTATGTCATCACGTTGCCCACACTCTGCGTCCACCTTCATTGGCTGAGAAATGGCACTTTTAGCGTCATTGAAACGCGACTTTGGCGCGAAAGTCGCGTACCGCGTGGCCGACCCCACACAGGGATCGGGTCGGGTTTCATGAAACCCGACTTTTCAAAAAGTCGGCGACTTATGAAAATGAACGATCCGTTTCGCTCAACCCTATTCGAGACTCATCATTTGTCCGGGCCTTAAATTATGCAGAATGTTCTGTTACCTGCCTGCACCAGAGGAAGGTGTTTCATTTGGGCACGTAGCAGGCACAGAACAACCACATCCTCTCCCTGCAGCAACTACACCACCACTACCTGCAGCACCATGACCACGTCACTTATTTGATGCTCTCCTCATTTTTTTCACCACAAAAAAGTGCACAGTAGAAAATAGAAAGTGCCCAGCAGATTATTACCCTGTTAGGGTACTCTGCACCAAGCTGTTATTGCACTCTAAATCAAGCTGTTTTGACACTGTGCACTAAGCTGTTAGGGCATGCTTCACTAGACTTTTATAGCAGTCTTCTCCAGGCAGTTATGGCACTGTGCACCTGACTGTTAAGGCACTGTGCACTAGGCTGTTAGAGCACACTACACCAGGCTGTTAGAGCACGCTGCATTAGGCGCTTAGGGCAGGATGCACCAGGCTTTCATGGCACACTACACCATGCTATTATTGCATTGTGCACTAGGATGTTAGGGAAGGCTGCACCAGGCTGTTTTGGCACTGTACACCAGGCTCTTACGGCACTATGGTGCACCAGGCTGTTAGGGCACCATGCACCAGACTGTTAGGGTACGGTGCACTGGGCTTTTAGAGCACTCTACTCCTGTCTCAGAGTAAAATGGTGGCACAACCCATGATCTGGAGTTTATACAGGCCGGGTCACGTGTTGCGCCGGCCAATCATAGCCATGCCAATACTTGGCATGGCTGTGATGGCTCCTGAAACACCCACAGCCTAAAATCTGGTTGTGCACTGCAGCCTTTCAACAAACTTTATTCGGCACCGTTCCCGAGCAATAAAATGGATATTTGTGAAGAAGTCCGTGTTCAGAATTTGGCACCGGACAACAGGTACATGTTCGCTCATCCCTAATGACTTTGTGGCGCCCCTAGGGGTATTTGCCACAAAAATAGTTATTGACACCAAATACAAATACTAGAATAGCAAGACTGCACTACCATCTCCAGCCAGAAGGGGGAGCTCCAGAGACTCCCCTTGATCTATTCTGGTTTGAGAAAAGGACTGGCAGTTGGGCTGAGGAGCTGAAAGTGAGAGGTCGTATAACTGAACTCCTAACAGCCCTATGACGGATTATAGGCCCGTAATACCCATAGTAGGAAAAGAGGACTAGAGAAAAAGGACATTGTGAGAACCGGGTAGCAATAATCAATACCCATAATAGGCGCAGAGACGGATACCGGATCCGTGGCTATAATAATTATATATAATACAGTAACCGGAAGGACGTGAGGTGATATCAGCTTCACCAGGGTAAGACGCAGCAACAGACACAGAGTTCAGCGATACTCCCAGAGGGGGGAAGCCGACAAAAAAGGACTCGGGTTGTCCGTCGAACCAGAGCATAGAAGAGACAGATTGGGCTGGCAGCCAGTTCACATACAGCAGCAGGGCCATACAGAAACTGCGCATAATAAGAGGTGGAAATCCTGACAGGTTCAAAGTAATTTCAGAGTTCTTATACAGACTCCGGTGACAGTGTTGGTCACAAATCCCTTTTTGTTGAAGTAAACTGGTTAAACGTTTCAGCGCCTCAGTGTTTCATTTGGACAATAGCCATCGATCCAGGATCGGGGTCATCACAGCTGAGAGGACCTGCTGCTGATCAAGTAAGTGTCTGTTCCTTCATGATATCCCTTACACTGTGCATCGCTTGAGGCCACAGCACCAGGTCAAGCCACTAGTGACATCCCCCTCAAGAGACGGACCTCATTGATCTGGTGCTGGGTACCTCGGTCTCCCGGGCGTCACAACTGGCGTCACGAACAGGATTGGGCCAGCCCGTACACTGGGTATTGTGTGCCGTAATTGGAATCTGAAACTGTGAAAATTTGGATGAAAAATCTTGGAAATTGACTTTGTTAAAGAAAATCTCGTTCCCCATTGAAAACTATTGAAAGTGACTTTTCTCCATTGGTTATAATGGGGTAAAAATGGCCGCCATCCCCTGATGTAATCATCTCATAACCGTTAAGCACAAAACTGTTAATCGAGCTACATCATTACCCAAGCCCCAGTCTAACTAAAAAACTTCAAAATCCACCATCACAGAGCGTGCGGCAGTTAGAGGCAGCAGGGGGCGTGTCATTGTCATCCTGCTGCACAGAGGAACGAATCTACATTATCTAGACGGAAGCCGGGACCGGAGGGGTCTGGATTAACTAAGGGGGTACAGTATGTCGCAGCACGGAGACGCCGCAGCACCCGGCGACGCTAATGCAGCTGAAAGACAGAGTGTCGATAGAGAGCCTGGCAGCGCAGCAGTGCAAGAAGTGGCGCCCATCATGCCGGTGTTGATGCCATATACCCCGGGTGGCCCGTGGCTTCCAATGTATGAAGGTGAACCTAATACCCTTGACGGTTTCAGGGAAAAGATGCTGGCTCATTTTGATATGTTCCCCGTGGGTGAAGCTCAGCGTGTTAGTCTCCTGATGATGCAGTTAAGTGGCCATGCTAAGCGAGAAGTCACGGCATGGGCAACCGATCTAAAAGGTACTGTTGAATGCATGGATTAAAAGCTACATTTGAAACCACTACCAGCAGCAAAGCTAAAGTACGATTCTTTAATTGCAAACAAAAAGCTAATGAGGGTGTGAGAGATTTTGCCTTAAACCTGCAGGAAGCCCTTAAATCACTTATACTGGCTGAACCCATTTTTAACACAGGAGCCGATAAACTGCTAAGAGATCAATTTATCTGACTCTACACCCCTTCTCACCGGGGGCATGTGAGCATGCTTGTTTTTAAGAACCCTGAATTGACATTTGCCCAATTAAAGGAGAGCGCTATACGTCTCCAGCTGGCAGAGGCACCACGG
Source organism: Ranitomeya variabilis (assembly GCF_051348905.1). Classification (NCBI taxonomy): domain Eukaryota; kingdom Metazoa; phylum Chordata; class Amphibia; order Anura; family Dendrobatidae; genus Ranitomeya; species Ranitomeya variabilis. The sequence goes on along the minus strand of NC_135234.1, from coordinate 568,263,290 downwards.
GATCAGGATCTCACACAACCCATGGCAGATGCACTTCAGCAACGGGGAATGCCAGTGACATCAGCTACGTCCGGTGCCAGTGCTAAATCCCTGGGGCCCATTACTAATGAGGCTCTTCAGCAAAAGCTTGACTCTTTAACTGATGTTGTTGCTTCAATGGCTAAAACCATGCAGGAGATGAGTGAACCCAAGATGGAGTTGGCAAACCGTAGAGAGGATGTTCCATGGATGAGGTCCCGGAGATACCCGACATGGAGAGGACGACCCCGTGACCGCTACCAACCGAATGGACAGCCCATTTGCCGCCGTTGCCAGCAGCCAGGCCACTTTGCACGAAATTGTGATTTAAACGGGAATCCCCTGGGAATGCGGGCCGCTTCGCAGGAATGAATTTTCAAGGCCCAACACCCTGGCACGACAGGTACATCGGAGGACGACCCATCATCCCTATCGTGCTGGACGGAATTCCCCTCAATGCTTTGCTGGATACAGGTTCCCAGATTTCATCTATACCATACATCCTTTATAAGAGGTACTGGGCTGAGGTAGATATTGATAAAGGACCCTCTGATGTTGAACTAGATATATGGGCCAGTAATGGTAAGTTGGTACCGAAACTAGTATTCAGGGAGATGACCATAAAGATTGGTAAAGCAGAATTGAAGAAACAGGGTATAATTGTCGTTGATGTCGACCGACAGAACTGTGAACCAACTGTATTGATAGGAATGAATGTGTTAGAGAACTGCTTTTCCAAAGTTATTTCTGTCTTACAACAAATTGCTGAAACTACCCGATCCTGCCAGCAGAGAGTTTTCCGGAGGGAAATAAATGTATTAATGTTAAGGCAACAGATAGAAGTTGCAGGTGGAGAAATCGGCAGTGTGAGGGTGAGTGACCCAACGTCTATTGTAATCCCACCAAAAACAGAAATGCTGGTATGGTGTAGAGCGGCCATTGGTACTAAAGGACGAGACTATCAAGCCTTAATAGAACCAGCGTACACCGACAGCAGGCCCACTATACTCACGGCACGAGGGGTGGACGAGGTACACCGGGGACGACTTTTGAACTGTGGAGAGGAAGAGGTCACTTTGCCAAGGTATGCTACAGTGGCAAAGTTATATACTGCTGACAACAATGCCATCACAACCTTTGAGCCCTTAGAATCGACCTGTCAGGTGGGAAATAATGGCTCAGATGGAGAATCGGAGGATTGGTGCCAACAGCTAGATGTGGGTGTAGATTCAACACCTACCCATCAAAGACAAGGGGTGTATAGATTAGTGACGGAATATGAACAGGTCTTCAGTAAACACCCATTAGACTTCGGACGGATAGAAGGGGTAGAACATACAATCCCCACCGGTGACCATCCCCCGATAAAAGAAAGATATAGACCCATACCGCCCGCTCACTATCAATGCGCGAAGGACATGCTGAGAGAGATGAAACAGGCCGGGGTAATAAGAGATAGTTGTAGCCCTTGGGCGGCTTCTCTGGTGATTGTCAAAAAAAAGGATGGAACCATGAGAATGTGCGTAGACTACCGGCGGATTAATAACATCACCCATAAAGACGCCTATCCCTTGCCTAGGATTGAAGAGTCCTTGACTGCTTTGAAATCTGCTAATTATTTTTCCACCTTAGACTTAACAAGCGGGTATTGGCAAGTCCCTGTGGCTGAGAGAGATAAAGAAAAAACGGCATTCACTACACCAATGGGTCTAAGCGAATTTAATCGCATGCCGTTCGGACTCTGTAACGCATCCGGTACTTTCCAGCGACTGATGGAATGTTGCCTCGGACACAAGAACTTTGAGACCGTCCTCCTGTACCTAGATGATGTGATCGTCTACTCAAAGACTTACGAACAGCACTTAACAGACCTGGCAGAGGTGTTCGAAGCCTTATCCAAGTATTGTATGAAAATCAAACCATCCAAATGTCACCTTCTCAAGCCAAAGGTACAATACTTAGGGCATATCGTGAGTTCGGAGGGAGTAGCACCGGATCCCGAGAAAATAACTGCCATAAGGGATTGGCCAAGACCTACCAACGTAAAAGAAGTGAGGCAATTCTTGGGATTAGTGGGTTACTATCGTAGATTTATAAAAGGATTTACCAAATTGGCAGCGCCCTTGCAAGATGCTTTGATAGGGCAGACGAAGAAACCTTCAAACCGAAACCCTCCTTTTCAGTGGAACGACGAAAGAGAAGACTCCTTTGAACAACTAAAGAAGGCACTAACCGGAGAAGAAGTTCTGGCGTACCCGGATTACCATCAACCTTTCATCCTTTACACCGATGCCAGTAATGTGGGATTGGGAGCGGTGCTGTCACAAAAGCAAGAAGGTCGGGAGAAAGTCATCGCCTTTGCAAGTAGAAAACTCCGGCCTACTGAAAGAAATTCTGAAAATTATAGCTCTTTCAAATTGGAGCTACTGGCAGTGGTTTGGGCTGTGACAACGTTTCAAACACTATTTGACCGGTGCAGAATTTATTGTCTATACTGACAACAATCCATTGACCCACTTAGACACGGCTAAATTAGGTGCGTTAGAACAGCGATGGATAGCCCGGTTATCTAATTACAACTTCGTGATCAAGTATCGAGCAGGTCGCAAAAATGGAAATGCCGATGCCCTATCCCGGATGCCACAATTGAGAGATGTAGAAGAAGAAACGGGGGAGCTTGAAGAAATTGAACTACCAGCCTTTCATCAGCCCAAGGTAAAACATCGTCAGTCAAATACCTATCAGAAACAACAAGAAGTGAATTTTAATCCGTTAGCACACCATAGATGGGCTGACACCCAAGATAGCAATCCGGCTGTGAAGCTAGTGAAGGAACTATTGACTGAGCAAAGTGCATATCCCGATGAGGATGCCCCAGAAGAGACGCATCAACTCTGGAAAGAGAGAGGCAAAATGTTCCTGTATCAAGGGAAACTCTGTAGAAGATACACCAATCCGAAAACACATGAATTGGTTTGGCAGATTATCGTGCCTAAACAAGATGTGAGGATGGTCCTCGAGGCTTACCACAATGGTGCTGGTCACTTTGGTTGGAAAAAGTTAGAAGTACTTCTGAGAGAAAGATTTTATTGGGTCGGGATGAGAAAATCAATCGAACAGTGGTGTAGAAACTGTGGCCCGTGCAACCTCAGAAGGAACGATCAAAAGAGCCAAAGAGCACCACTGCAGCCCATAATCACCAAACAACCACTTGAACTGGTAGCCATGGACCACGTGAAGTTGACACCGAGCCAGTCCGGTTACGTCTATGCCTTGACCATCGTGGATCATTATTCGAGCTTCTTGGTAGTAGTACCTGTAAAAGATCTGACTGCAAAAACAGCAGACAACGCGTTCCAAACGTACTTTTGTAGACCCCATGGATATCCGGAACAGGTTCTCACTGACCAGGGTACAGCCTTTGAATCAGAGATCTTCAGAGAATTCTGTAATATGTATGGTTGCAAAAAGATCCGGACGACGGCCTATCATCCGCAAACAAACGGCTTATGTGAGAAGATGAACCATATTGTGATAGACCTACTAAAGACTTTACCTGAAACGGAAAGGAATCAATGGCCAGAGAAATTGCCTGACTTGGTGGATCTGTATAATCATGTCCCGGTGAGCTCTACCAACTGCACCCCAGCTTATCTTATGCGTGCAAGACCCGGCCAATTGCCAATCGATCTAGAAATGGGAATTCTGAAACCAGACGCAGAAGTTCAAGACTCCAATTGGGATGTTGTACGGCAAAAGCAGTATCGCCAAGTACAAAAGAGTGTGGAAAGAAGCCTCCAGCAAACCAGAGAAAGACAAGAGCGAACTTTCAACCAGAATGCTCTAGCAACTCCATTAAGACCGGGTGACCAAGTACTCAAGAGCAATCGTCGAACCAATAAACTGGATAATCAGTGGGAAGCCGTACCCTACACAGTTTTACCAACAAGAATGGATAATCCTAAAATGTGTCTCATTAGCAAAAATGGAGGTTTAACATCTGTACTAGTGTCAAAAGACAATCTTAAATTATGTCCGGAAACGTTGAAAGAGCCAGAAGTTGTCCAGCCAGAATCAGAAGTTATTCAACCCATTCACGGTGGACTTGCCAACCCCATAGTGGTGGAATTATCTTCAGCAGAGAGGGCAGATACTATATCCGCAGTAGACAGTAATACACCACATAAAGAGACACCGCTATTACGTAGATCCCAGCGTAGTACCCAGGGTCAATTACCGGCCAGGTATGCGGATTACCAACTATAAGACTATAGTCATTGTTATCGTTCTGTAACGTTTAAGCCCAGTACCTACAGAGACTTACCTGTATGAACTTTTTGCATATTCTTGAACTTTTTATCAGCCCAGAAACACTAAATCAAAGCTCCGGAAAGACTGCTTTGTGAACTTTGCTTCCTAGTACCTTCAAGGATAGAACTGTATTAATGGACGCTATTTGAAGTGACTTTTTACAGAATTCCATTTTTTTTTGTTTCTTTGAGTGGTTTTTGTAACTTTTCATTTTTAAGACACTGTACATATCAATTGTTATTTCAAAATGTTATCATCCCACAGTCCCGGAGTACTGTTCTTAACTAAGGGGGGATGTGGCGCCCCTAGGGGTATTTGCCACAAAAATAGTTATTGACAACAAATACAAATACTAGAATAGCAAGACTGCACTACCATCTCCGGCCAGAAGGGGGAGCTCCAGAGACTCCCCTTGATCTATTCTGGTTTGAGAAAAGGACTGGCAGTTGGGCTGAGGAGCTGAAAGTGAGAGGTCGTATAACTGAACTCCTAACAGCCCTATGACGGATTATAGGCCCGTAATACCCATAGTAGGAAAAGAGGAGTAGAGAAAAAGGACATTGTGAGAACCAGGTAGCAATAATCACTACCCATAATAGGCGCAGAGACGGATACCGGATCCGTGGCTATATTAATTATATATAATACAGCAACCGGAAGGACGTGAGGTGATATCAGCTTCACCAGGGTAAGATGCAGCAACAGACACAGAGTTCAGCGGTACTCCCAGAGGGGGTAAGCCGACAAAAAAGAACTCGGGTTGTCCGTCGAACCAGAGCATAGAAGAGACAGATTGGGCCGGCAGCCAGTTCACATACAGCAGCAGGGCCATACAGAAACTGCGCATAATAAGAGGTGGAAATCCTGACAGGTTCAAAGTAATTTCAGAGTTCTTAAATACAGACTCCGGTGACAGTGTTGGTCACAAATCCCTTTTTGTTGAAGTAAACTGGTTAAACATTTCAGCGACTCAGTCTTTCATTTGGACAATAGCCATCGATCCAGGATCGGGGTCATCACAGCTGAGAGGACCTGCTGCTGATCAAGTAAGTGTCTGTTCCTTCATGATATCCCTTACACTGTGCATCGCTTGAGGCCACAGCACCGGGTCAAGCCACTAGTGACATCCCCCTCAAGAGACGGACCTCATTGATCTGGTGCTGGGTACCTCGGTCTCCCGGGCATCACAACTTCCTTTGTGAACCCATCACATGTTTAAATATACCCCTCTGTGGCCCTAATGAAGTATAATATCCCCCTTGTGGACCACATATAGCAAAATGTCCTATTCTGTGGCCCTGATACAATATAATATCCCTCATTCTTACACCTATAAAGAATAATATTCCACTCTGTGGCCCACATACAGTGTGTGGCATAGTGACTGGTCATGTGATTAATGGGCGGTATGTATCACAGAGTTGGGTGGCCCTGTGATGGAAGCCTGGGTATGTTTTGCTTAGCAGATCTACTGCTGAGGGATTTGTTTTACATTGGGAAGGCTTCCAGGTGATTGGAGAGCTGGGTGGGTCCAATCACCTACAAACCCACCCAAAGGGATGTGTCTGAATACCTAAGATGGTTGTGTGCTTGAGGACCTGTGTGGGATGTCACGATCACCTGACTAGCCATGTGATAGATACCTGGGTGTGGTTACACCTATGTAATGGAGGTGTGTTTGGCACATGGAAGCGAGTGCTGGTTAGTCTGAGCCAGAGCAAGGAGGCTCAGAGGTCACCTGTCAACATGGCAGGGTGTGAATAAAGCCTGAAGATGTGGAAGTGCTCAGAGAAGCATTAAGAGGTCTTCGCAGACTTACAGCGGCAGTGGTAGCGTGGTAATGAGGCGGAGCTGCCAATGCCCATCTTGGCGAAGGCTTGTGCAGAAGATAAAGTAGAGGAAGAGTTGGTACTAAAAGCAGAACAAGACAGTCACCCGGTCGTGGCAGATGTCTTGATGGAAATGTCCTAGGCAAAACGGGAGCCATCCGCCCATGAAGAAAGTGAGATCTCGCTCTTCAAGTGCGTGATAGAGATACCCGAGGACGTGCGGGATGCATGTACTAGTGAGGGTGTGCATGAGGCCTTTAAAAAGGCAGTAGAAGCATGTAGTGTGCACTGGGCACCGGGGACTAAAGTGTTGGTGATACTGTTGACTAAGGAAGTCACAGTGAAGCGGGTGTCTGTCCTGAGGGATATGCATCTACAATGCCTCAGCACAAAACATATGATCATGCTGAAGAATGAAGAAGCCGCTTGACGTCTGGAGCTAGCGAGAGAAGCTCAAAATTGGCTCGGCTTGGTGTAAGACATCATTCTGGTACTCAGAAATTTGGTGGGAAAGGTCATCGGAAGGCTTGGGAGAGTGATGAAGGATATTGTAAATAGATCCGGTGTGAAAAGACTGAGGATTCCGGCTGATGATGAGGCCCAGGTTGTGGGTGAATATGGGATGGTTCCATTCCTTGTTGAGGGATCCATGGAGAGTCTTGGGAATATCTGGATGCTCCTGGGATATCGCGTGGCGAAGCTAGAAGAAGTCGAACAGCTAAGACATGAGAGGGAGCAGATCAACAGAGAGCTGCAGGAAATGGAAAGAAGATGGCCGCAATCTTCAACTCATGGTATAGGGAGGTGAAGAGGTTCGCTAAAGTCTGGAGGACATAGAGACAAATGGAAGAACTGCTCTTCGGGCAATAAAGACCATGGGAGAAATGGCCAGCAGATAGATAATAGAAGGTTGCCTGACGGAAGAGGTAGAAGCAGTGATGCCTCAGTTAGCTCAGGGCTGAGTTACCAGGCGGGAGACCCTGTAACGGATGTGTTGAAAAAGTGTCAGACCAGACAGATAGTATGGGTACAAGGGAAGTGCTATGCTGGATTGACCGCCAGGGGTGCGGGTGGTCTGACAGGGGGTCATCTTTATCAAAGGACGTGGTGGAGATGGATGATGAATGCCTGCGAGTTCAGTAGCAGGGCCTGACTTTGACAGATGGTTTGACTGACAGAGACGACCGAGAAGGATCTCTGGTCAGGTAATAGAAAGTGCCAAGCCCCATGGCTTTAAGTAGAGGGGGAAATATGTGGCATAGCGACTGGTCATGTGATTACTGGATGGTATGTATCGCAGAGGTGGGTGGCCCTGTGATGGAATCCTGGGTATATTTTGCTTAGCAGATCTACTACTGAGGGATTTGTTTTACATTGGAAAGGCTTCAAGGTGATTGGAGAGCTGGGTGGGTCCAGTCACCTACAAACCTACCCAAAGGAATGTGTCTGAGTACCTAAGATGGTTGTGTGTTTGAGGACCTGTGGTGATGTCACAATCATCTGACTAGCTATGTGATAGATACCTGGGTGTGGTTACACCTATGTAATGGAGGTGTGTTTGGCACATGGGGGCGAGTGCTGGCTGGTCTGAGCCAGAGCAAGGAGGCCTTTGAGATGCCTCTGGAGTGGAAGGTCTGATAATCGTGTGTGATACTGACCGGGGTCAATGAGAGACGTCTTTGGGATACCTTTGAGGATAAGAGGTATCCGGGAACCTGTGCGGAACCAACAGGTAGTGGAAAGGGATCCATGTTATACTGACCGGGGTCAAAGAGAGAGACTGTGTTTACTCTATGGGATACCTCTGAGGATAAGAGGCATCCGGGAACCTGTGTGATAGTCTCCAACAGGTAACGGACTGTAATCCGTGTTATGCTGACCGGGGCCAGTGAGGGACTGTGGTTCCACTATAAAGCTGAATATGTACAGAAGGTGTTCAGGTTGTTACAAACTGCCAAGTTCATGAGGGTGTCGTTTATGCTGATGTGGAAATAAACCTAAGAGACTGAAAATCGTGGCTGAGTGCGTTTATCCCGTTGCCAAGTGAGTGTTCCCCAAGACATGTAGTAAGTGTTATCTTATAAGTGCAATGTCCTCTTTGTGGCCCCCATAAAATATAACGTTTTCCATTGTGGTCCTCCTATTTAATAATGAGCACCCTCTGTGACCCCCATGCAGTATCATGTCTATTAATCTGGTCTCCATACAGTATTATCTTTCACATTGTGGCTTCTATACCGTATAATGAGGGTACATTATATGGTATAGAAGCCACAATGTGAAAGACCACAAATATAATAATAAAGTCCCCCACTGTGGACAACATACAGTATAATGTCACGTTCTGTTTTGCCTATACATTAATAAAGTTCCACCTTGTGGTCCTATACATTATAATGCCCCACATTCTGGTCACTAATATAATAATACTGTTTTCATATGTAGCCTTCATGAAGTATAATGTCCTCCATTTTGGCCCCCATACAGTATAATGTGCCTTTCTGTGGTAATATTGGCCATGATACAGTATATTGTCTCCTTGTTTAGCCATACAATATAATCTTTCCCTTTCTGATCACCAAATAATATAATGTTCTCCATTAAGGACCATATATTGTAATGATATCCCCCATTCTAGCCCTATATTTTAGGAATGCTCTCCACTCTCATACAGTATAATGTCCCCCATTATGGCTCCAAAACAGTATAATATTCCTCTCTGTAGCCAGCATACAGTGTAATGTCAATGTTTGTGGCTCGCATACAGCATAATTTCCAATTCTGTGGCCTCAAATACAGTAAATTGTCACCCTCTGTAGCCTTATACAGTGTAATGTCCTACATTCTTTTGTGCATCTGTCACGACTCTGTTGTTGGGTATCCCAGGACTAGGGGCTCTTTCTCTGTCCCTAATGGTTGGGCCGCCCTAGCTTAATCCCTGGATTACTTCTGATGGTAAAGACGCCGGGGCCATGTTCCTTGCTCGAACTTGTGAATTTGCCTTTAGTCTTTGCCCTTCCCTCACCAAGGAAGGAGCGGAGTAGTAGTATATGGCAACACACCAACCAGACTAACAAGGTAATACAAACAGGGATAAAGGAAAATACCAACCATACAAATATGCTCACACAAACAACAGAGGTAAACACGGGGAGTGGAGAATGGGGAAACCAAAGTAGAAGAAGGAGAGGATTAACACACAACCTAAGCCACGCAACAGTTTCAGAGAAATCTACTAAAACGCCTTCTGAAACAACAACAAACCACCATCTCCTAAACCATACAACATTGAAACTACCTTTGGCAATGAGTGCTTACAGGAGTTCAAAATATATGGGAGAAGGGAGCAGCTAATATTGAACAGCTGGGCGCCTTAATGCAGGAAAGCTTCCAAGAGCTCTCAACTAAGTGGATTAACGCCTGCACTGCTAAAAGAAACCTGGACGATTTAATATGAAGGTCAAGTGCTTCTAATCACTATCAGTGTAGGCGTAGGAGAAACCAGACACTGTGGTCTTCTGGCTCCTCTCTGTCATGGTAAACCCATGACAGCATCCTTTTTTGGCCCCTCATACAGTATAATGTCCCCCTCTTTGGCTCTTCTACAGCAAAATGTCCCCTCTGTGACTCTCATTCCAAAATAAGGTTCCCCTTTGAATTTTTTTAATATAGTAATTATGACCACATTCTGGTCCCATATAGTTTAAGGTCCTTCACACTGTATAATGTCCCCTTATGTGGCCCTCTTATAGTATAGTGGCCCCCATATGGTATTATAGCTCCTTTTTGGCCTCCATATAGTATAATGTCTCCCTTTCTCATTAACATATTGTATAATGTCCCCCCTTTTGTTCCCCATTCAGTATAAATGTGCACCTCTTTGGCGCTTTTATCTGACAATTAAAAATAAACATGATTTTACTATCTCGTTCCCATGATAAGTGGTTCTTTCTTCCACCTCCGTCGCATCTCACAAACAGTGATGTCATTGTGCTGTCTGCAATGTCACCAGGTACCACTCTCCAGAGAGTGTATACTGTAGCCTAGGTATTGTATATACTTTTCAATGAGATGTGCATTTCATGATACATATTCAAATGAAATTAGAGCTATTATTACTGGGCGTCCTCCATCTTGGGCCTTGGTGTTGTCACACCCTTTGCGACTGCAATGGTATCAATCAAAATATAAGCGCAGTGTGCAAATTTATCAAGCCTTCACACAGCTTCATTGGTGAAAAAAAAAATTATGAACAAAAACCACATTTTTGTTCAACGTTTAGAATTTTTTGTGCATTTAAAAAAATCTATATATATATATATATATATATAATGTTATAATATAATAAAATAAATATAAATAAAAATATGTCTTTTAGGGAGGGGGAGTAAAGAATGAAAAATGCAAAAACTGAACATTTCCTGGTTATGAAGGGGCTTAACAAACATTATTTTGTGTAATTTCTGTGATAAGTGTGCTTGCTACAAAGTGAAAAAAACTGTTGTGATTCCGTACTTCTCCCAGGGGTTGTATGACAATGCAAGATGTCAGAATTACACTACAGAATTTGTATGCTGTTATCTTAGAGATACATGATCTGCATAAGAGCTGAAGAAACAATGTGGTACAAAGTTTTTCCAATTGCAAAGTTGCTTTATTTTTATTTTAGATTTATTCAGACAGTGAAAATGTTTGTAAAGGTGGAAATAGAATATAAGCACACACTTTAGTGCCTAAATGTGGAGAGCATACTTTCTGTATGGGTCTTGCTTGTATGTAGTGACTCAATAATTCACTATCTTTAGTGTATTAGATCAGCATTATACACTAGGTCAGTTCATTAAGGTTAATTTGTCCAAAAATATTAGAATCATTAATTTCTGGCACACAGCTAATGACTGCTCCGAGCCAGTGTCTTGTTTCATCATTAGTGTCAGTAAGATTATAACTCACACCCAACTGTTTTTACACTATGTAAAAGAATCAATTGATGCGGTGGTTGACAAGGCGCTGTTTTGCATTTTGTCATCTTCCTAATGTACATGGCTTAAAGGCATTGGAATCTATAATGCAGGACAGTTTTCTAGAAGGCATGAAATAGGCTGAAGCTGCAAGGGCCATTTTCATAAAATATTAATGAAATTGTAAAATACACTGGGGTTGAAGGCTTGTCTGCTAAATACAAGGTAAAATCTATTCTGCTTTCTGATGACTGTAATTAGCAGTCCTAATTAAAAATGCAAACCTTGTATTTATTTGAAAGCATGAATCTTAGCTCGTGCAGTGTTTATTTCCTTTAAAAAGTATTTTATTCTCCAACGCTAATTGAACAGGATTCTATCTGGTTTGACAGCCACAGATGGCTGGAGCCGGTTTATACATCCAGTCTCTCCAGACTGCTCCACTTCTAAGTCATAAAACATCTTTAAAAACACGTATGTACTCTAGATAAGCGATTAACTCTGTGTCATCCACCATGAATTCCACCATCTTCGTTGATGGCTCTCTCCTGTCTCTTTTGTAGAGCGTATGCTGCGTGAATCTTAAATAATTAATACAAAATGACTTGTGTAAAGCAGCATCTGAGCAGCCAAAATGTGTCCCTGTATTCATTTCCTACAGGAATTAGTGCCAATATGGAAAGAAACGTTCACAGCCATCCATTAGTTCAAATAAAAAGCAATATTTTATGACCTCATCCATTAACATGTAGGCATTTGAAAACATGTCTGTCTCTCCAGGAAATAAATGACTACAATATTGAATGACTACAATATTGTCGCATTCACAAGAAAAAGCACTTTATAAAGAATACAAATAAATGAGGATATGGGTAAATAAAAGAGATCGGTGTTACCCATGTTTTATGTAAAGGGAAACTCTAAGATCAGTAGAACAGTAATATATTTGCTGTCACTTAAAGGGGTTGTCCAATACAAGGACAACCCCTTCTCAATCTGAATGTTTGCCCCGTTAAAATAAAAATACCTATTGCCAATTCCAGTGCCGACTCTGCTACAGCGGTGTCAGCACTCGTGTTCCCAGGACTCACGCTAGGTTGTTACGTGACATTAGCCCTGCACCCAATCACTGCTGGCTTCACCATCCCCTCCTTCGGATGCATAAGTAGTCAAGAGGAAGTTAGCGGCCTGATTTGGCGCATGGCTCATGTGCCATAACAACCTCATATAAGCCCCAGGAACGCGAGTACCCACACAGCTGGAATGTTGGGGTGAGTGTAGGTGTTTTTATTTTAACGGGGGCAAACATTCAGATTGAGAAGGGATTGTTCTAATAGTAGACAAACCCTTTAAAAATGAATTAGATGTGAGCACTGAAAAGCTGCAATATACATTACCCACTAATGATCATTAGAGATGAGAAAATCTTTTAAAATTTGAATTCATCAGTTTTGACGAATTTCTTCCCCAAAAAATGATACTACAAAGCTTATAATTGCCTGAAAAAGGCGTGTACTTGTATATTTTGAGCAACTTAACCCAAACATAGCCTTAATAATGTCAAAATGAACTCAACATATTTTGCTAGGAGGAAATGGATAGCAACTAGTGGCAATAAACGGCACATCTATGTACACTGTAGTAATAAACTTTTTGGGCTATATAAATTGTAAAAATGGTAAAAAATATTCCATTTTTGGAAGCAGAAGTCTACTTTGCTGGTGTGTATACACAGGTTGTGCAAACAAAAGCTGTGGCTTTCTCACACAGGGTGGTGTTAAAATTACCCCTGTTCTTTGCTAAATGAAGATTCAATAGCTGTTTCACAAACTGTTCAAAAATAAATTTGATTAAATAACTATCAAGAAAAAGTGATCCATATTTTGTAAGTTGTTTAATGTTTATGTATAGTCAAGAGAGTACTAATCCAAGAGGCAGTGTATATATCTATATATCTCACAAAAATAAAGGAAACACTTAAACAACAGAATATAACTCCAAGTAAGTCAAACTTCTGTGAAATCAAACTGTCCACTTAGGAAGCGACACTGTTTGACAATCAATTTCACATGATGTTGTGCAAATGGAATAGGTAACAGATGGAAATTATTGGCAATTATCAATACACACTCAATAAAGGAGTGGTTCTGCATGTGGGGACCACAGACCACATCTCAGTACCAATGCTTTCTGGCTGATGTTTTGCTCACTTTTGAATGTCGGTTGTGCTTTCACTCTTGTGGTAGAATGATACGGACTCTACAACCCACACAAGTGGCTCAGGTAGTGCAGCTCATCCAGGATGGCACATCAATTTGAGCTGTGGCAAGAAATTTTGCTGTGTCTGTCAGCGTAGTGTCCAGAGGTTGGAGGCACTACCAGGAGACAGGACAGTACACCAGGAGATGTGGAGGGAGCCATAGGAGGGCAACAACCCAGCAGCAGGACCGCTACCTCAGCCTTTGTGCAAGGAGGAACAGGAGGAGCACTGCCAGAGCCTTGCAAAATGACCTCCAGCAGGCCACAAATGTGCATGCGTCTGCACAAACGTTTAGAAACCGACTCCATGAGGATGGTCTGAGTGCCCGACGTCCACAGATGGGGGTTGTGCTCACAGCCCAACACCGTACAGGACGCTTGGCATTTGCCACAGAACACCAGGATGGGCAAATTCGCCACTGGTGCCCTGTGCTCTTCACAGATGAAAGCAGGTTCACACTGAGCACATGTGACAGATGTCACAGAGTTTAGAGACGCTGTGGAGAGCGATCTGCTTTCTGCAACATCCTTCAGCATAACCAGTTTGGCAATGGGACAGAAATGGTGTGGGGTGGCATTTCTTTGGAGGGAGGCACACCCCTTCATGTGCTAGCCTGAGGTACCCTGACTGCCAGTAGGTACCAGGATGAGATCCTCAGACCGATTGTGAGACCATATCCAGGTGCAGAGGCCTTGGGTTCCTTCTGATGCATGACAATGCTAGGCCTCATGTGGCTGAAGTGTGTCAGCAGTTCTTGCATGCTGAAGGCATTGATGCTATGAACTGGCCTGTCTGTTCCCCAGCACTGAATCCAATCGAGCACATCTGGGACATCATGGGACACCAATGCCACATTGCACCACAGACTGTCCAGGAGTTGACTTAATCCTTAATCCAGGTCTGGGAGGAGATCCCTCAGGATAACATCCACCGCCTCTTCAGGACAATGCCCAGGCATTGTAGGGTGGTCATACAGGCACGTGAAGGCCACACACACTACTGAGCATCATTTCCTTGTCTTGGGCATTTCCACTGAAGTTGGATCAGACTATAATTTGATTTTCCACTTTGATTTTGAGTATCATTCCAAATTCAGACCTCTGTGGGATATTAATTTAGATTTTAATTGACCATTTTCATGTTTTATTGTTCTCAACACATTCCACTGTAGTGAATAGTTGCAACTATAATTTTTCAGTGATATCTAGGATGTGTTATTTTAGTGTTCCCTTTATTTTTTTGAGTAGTGTATATACAACAAAAAGCTCACAGATGCACAAAGAGGACTTAAAAATCCTCCAGAAAATTGACAAAAAAATCACAGAGAAAAAAGCAGAGATGGTTACCTGCTGAAGCCTCCAAACAAATGCACCAGCAGGGCGCATCGGACCCGATAAATGATGGCAACAACATAGGTGCAAAAAATACCGATGAAACAACCACTTTCAATCCAGTATTGGTTGTTTGGCATTAGTGCACAAAAGGATAAACGATAATAGTCTGTATGTGGCATTGTTCACACAAGCAATGCAGAGCATCTGGTCTACAGCCTATTACTAACGCACATACAGGCGGGCTGCCCAGTGCTACAAAATGCATGCTGTGTGAATAGAGGCCTACAGTTTACAGAGCCATCTTGGTCCGACAGCGCCCTGCAAGATAAAGTGCAAAAAAAACCCCACATATCAATGTATGTAAGGTATTAGTTTATATTGGGGCCTCAATACGTAAGCCGGCAACCCACGTCAAGGGTCCTTACATTTTTACCGGTCCTAACGCTAAACATTGAGAAAAAGCTCACAGACGTTTATCCTTTTGTGCACTAATGCCAAACAACCAATACTGGATTGAAAGTGGTTGTTCCATCGGTATTTTTTGCTTTTTCTCAATGTTTAGCGTTAGGACCGGCAAAAATGTAAGGACCCTTGACGTGGGTTGCCGGCTTACGTATTGAGGCCCCAATATAAACTAATACCTTACATACATTGATATGTGTTTTTTTTTTTTTTTTGCACTTTATCTTACAGGGCGCAGTCGGTCCAAGATGGCTCTGTAAACTGTAGGCCTCTATTCACACAGCATGCATTTTGTAGCACTGGGCAGCCCGCCTGTATGTGCGTTAGTAATAGGCTGTAGACCAGATGCTCTGCATTGCTTGTGTGAACAATGCCACATACAGACTATTATCGTTTATCCTTTTGTGCACTAATGCCAAACAACCAATACTGGATTGAAAGTGGTTGTTTCATCGGTATTTTTTGCACCTGTGTTGTTGCCATCATTTATCAGGTCCGATGCGCCCTGCTGGTGCATTTGTTTGGAGGCTTCAGCAGGTAACCATCTCTAGTGTATATACAACACACTAGATATGCTTGCATCTAGCAGCAGTGGTAGCAGCTGAAGCTCCACAGTACAGAAATATTATGGGTCAGGCAAGGAGATGTCTGGTAGTCTGGGCCAGTCCAGGGCCAGCAATGGCAGATCAGGCAGCAGCAGTACAGTGCAACACTTTAAAACACAGTGTGCAGCCAAGAGATGTGTGGTTAACGTGCCTAAGCAGTGACATTGGCAGCAGCAGTCATAAAGTATAAACATGTGATAGCGCAGACAAGGACATATTTGGCAGTGCAGGAACAGCAATGACATCTTCAGCACTACATTATAGATGATATGATGGTTAGAGAGTAGAGGCCTGGCTATTTGTGGTCTTTCGGTGCTATTTGCAGTAGAACCATGTAGTAGACAGTCAATGGAGTGGCAGGAAAACAGATGGTACGGACGAGCTTATTATTGGCATCAACCATAGGTGAATGAAAGTTGGCAGTGATCCATGTCTAACTCATTTTGACAAATTCAAGACTTTTCGAGTATAACCTATCTGGTTTGGTTGTGACAAAGCCACCAGACATATTAAATACCATCTCTGCCAGTACACTGGAGGATTGACATTAGCTTTTAGCAAACTGGCCTGTTCTTGCCAGTGTTTCAATCTGTTGAGCCAGAAGACCATAGTTTTAGATCTCAGAGTAGCAACTGGAGAAAGAAGACAGTGTAGGAACAACTGGTTAAGCAGATGTGTATCTGCTTGCGAAAGATTGTCAGCTTGGTGCAGTGGCAAATTAAACCTTATCCAAGTAATGCACAAATATGGACTTGTGGCGCCCCTGAGGGTCCAGTCACCACAGAGGTACTGCACCTGATCCAGAGGTGTGGGACTCTGCTCTCGGGTAAGGAGGGGACACTACCCAGGACCCACACACTTCCATCCAACATCAAATCACTTTAGCCTGGCAAGATGGGCAGACCCTAGAGAAAGGGGCGGGATCTCACTCAGGCAAGAAGAGTAGTGACAGTTGGAGGGAAAGTAGTCAGACGGTGAGAGGAAGTAGATGGAGTGAGACATGCAGAAAGGAGCTCCCAGAGAGAGTGAGCTAGAGAAGAGTGAAGCTACAGAGAAAAGAGAAAGAAGGGGTCCTAGAGGCAAGTGTAGTGAGGAATCCACCTGTGGGGCCCTTATCCATGCTGACTATAGTTGGGTGGAGGGACCAGGTCGCAGTGGGGGAACCGGCCCCCAAGATTAGTGGAGAACTGCAAGGATCAGCTAGCAAGCCAGAGGCTGTGGTATCTGTATGTGCCACAGCCACATCCACACATATTCGCTAAAAAGGAAACCACATAGGACCAAGGGGACTAGAAAGACCCAACAAGATCTGGGGCTGCCGGCTTGGGACACTGTGTGTAAAGGCTCAGGGCAGGAGAGGTGGGAGCATGCCCAGAGAGACAGCCAGGAAAGGAACATAAGAACGGGCTCCTGGCAAAGTGCACTCCAAATTACCTGAGAGCTGGCTGGACCACAGACCCGGAGGACACAGCACCCTGGCTGGAGAAAGCATAAAGAACTGTGAGTAAAGCTGTGGAAACTGCACCTTGCTGTGCCCTTAGAATTATTTCTGTGTCACCTGCCCTGCATCACAACAACACCCACCATCACATTTTACACCATAACTGCCGTGGGGCCTAGCTCTACCCATGGAGAGCTGTACCAACTCTGCTGCATCACCATCTGCCCCAGAGGACCTGAACTGCAGCGTCAGCCACCATCTAATTGCCAATTACCATGGGTGGCGTCACAAACAATTCCCCTTTTCCCATAAACTTTATTTCCCCTTTAATTTCAAATTGATTTTTATTGGATGCCCAGGGCCAAGGACTGGGTCACTGCTGCTGTAACACATTAAGAATCGGTCTGGTACCGAGTATCCCCACGGCCCTGGCGGGCACTCCAGACTCCCTTTTGGAAGCTGTAGCAATTCCCTCATTTTGCTTATTAAGTGAGAGTTTGAAGCATGGATATGCTCATCAACATGACTGAGTGACTGAGGGCCTAGTAGTTCACTTTTTGCTCCCTGATACAATCGGTGGTTATCATGAGTAGCGTTGTCATTGTTATCATCAATTTCACTCTGTCAAGCTCCTCCTCCCCTTCATGTGCCAATTCAACAACTTAACGTCTCCTACCTACTTCTCCTCCTCTTCCGCCATCTTCCTCATATCTTACACCCTGTAACATGGATTATGATGGTCTCGGCAAAGGCCTAACACTGCAAAGTGTTCTACCAACAAATTTCACAGGACCCAAAAGATCATTAAATACTGTATTTATACATAAATTGAGCATTTTAATGGAATAACAGGATTTTTGTTTGCTAAGTTACAACAATTTTACCATTCTACTCTACCCTGCACAGGGGTCTGATCTTGTACAAGGTCTAACTGGTGTAAGTCACCACAATAAATGCCCTTAAAAAAAAATCTTGTATACTCCTAAGATTCTGGTAAAACAGAAACCTAAAGAAAATTGAGAGTAACTTTGTCTACTTTGTATATGACCATAAGTTTCTCTTGATAAAGTATTATGTAGGGTCTGTGGGAGGTTGACTCATTCAGCTGCTCTCAGAGCTAGACACAAGAGCACTTGGTATTATAGTCTGTGGCTGGTTTATTGCTTCATAAGAACAAGTGAAAATAAAAAGTTCATACAAAAGTCCTTTCCATCATGTCTCCAGCCTTTTGGAATGCCACACACTTCAGCTCCCACTGGAGCTTTAGCCTAGAGACTTCCTTGTTTCCAAACACATAACAGAGAAAAATAAACAGTAGCTGGACATTTAACTCCCCAACCACACCCTTGAGGTGGAGATAAGGTGAATAGGCATTCCTCCGATCTCTAAAGGTACCTTCACACGAAACGACTTTGTAACGATATCGCTAGCGATCCGTGACGTTGCAGCGTCCTCGCTAGCGATATCGTTTAGTTTGACACGCAGCAGCGATCAGGATCCTGCTATGATGTCGCTGGTCACTGAATAAAGTCCAGAACTTTATTTGGTCGTCCGATCGCCGTGTATCATTGTGTTTGAAAGCAAAAGCAACGATACCAGCGATGTTTTACACTGGTAACCAGGGTAAATATCGGGTTACTAAGCGCAGGGCCGCGCTTAGTAACCCGATGTTTACCCTGGTTACCAGCGTAAAAGTAAAAAAAACAAACAGTACATACTCACCTGCGCGTCCCCCAGCGTCTGCTTCCTGACACTTACTGAGCGCCGGCCCTAAAGTGAAAGTGAAAGCACAGCGGTGACGTCACCGCTGTGCTGTTAGGGCCGGAGCTCAGTCAGTGTCAGGAAGCAGACGCTGGGGGACGCGCAGGTGAGCATGTACTGTTTGTTGTTTTTACTTTTACGCTGGTAACCAGGGTAAACATCGGGTTACTAAGCGCGGCCCTGCGCTTAGCAACCCGATGTTTACCCTGGTTACCCGGGGACCTCGGCATCGTTGGTCGCTGGAGAGCGGTCTGTGTGACAGCTCCCCAGCGATCAAACAGCGACGCTGCAGCGATCGGCATCGTTGTCGCCATCGCTGCAGCGTCGCTTCGTGTGAAGGTACCTTTACACCTACTCACAAAAAAACAAAACTCTTATAATGGTTGATTAACCACTCATAACATGCTGGACATAAACTTATGGGTTTCACATCATGGAAGATAGCAACCTTCGTGACACATATCTCCTTTCACATACAGCGCCAGTGACCCTGTCACAGGTCTTATATAGACCTTTCAGCTCTTTCTTTGCTGAAGTAAGAGGAAGATGGTTAATCATATGCAAAGACAGACAAAGTTTAGGTAGGACCAAATTCTGCTTTATGTTATATTTACCCCAGGAACCTTCTATTACAATAATATTATGGCCATGTCTCCAAGCATATTTTTCCTCCCTAGCCACACGAAACAGAGAAGCAATGAATTCTCAGTTAAAAATGAAAAAAGTATCCTTTTTTAACTTGTTTGTGTACCCTTAACAAGGTACACTTTCCAGCAACTCCACAGCATGAACATACAACACACAAACATCTAGTTCTGTGTCTAGCATTCGTAGCAGAAACCGCCCACTATAGAATAGAATGGGGTAGGCAAGAAGAAGCAGTCCCAGTAGCAGCAGTACAGTATAGCAGTATAAAATATAGTGGGCAACAGGAAGTATGTAGCTAGTGTGGCACCACAGAGTCCGGTTGCCACGGTGACATTGCCTCCCTCTGAAGGGTGATGTCGTGCCTGGAAGCAGGAAGAGGTCCCAATGTCAGGTGATACACAGCATGCAACACAATCCCTGCTCCAGACCAGAAGGGGCAGCTCTAGACCCGACTTATGGGGAGCTGCTCTCTCTGGTTGGGAGGAGGAGTCTGTGAGGGAGTTTGTGTGAAGAGAGGAGAGAGAGAGGAGCAGAGACAAAGACACTGGGGAATTGCAGCTGAGTCAGAGCTGACCCTGGAGCAGAGCGCTGACAAGAAGGATGCCAGAGTCCTTGGCTGTGCGGGTGCTGTACACCCCAACAGCCAAATCTGGAGAGCAGGGGACTGTAAGCTCCCTGGCCACACCAAGCACCAGGAGGCACCACAGTAGACCATGAGCCCGGGGCTGCCAGTGAAAAGGCAGTGCCCATAAGAGGCTCGCGCTGTCTGCCATACAGGACAAAGCCAACACGCAGGAGAGGGCCGCATTTTAGCTACAGGCAGCAGGAATCCAAAAAGGGAGAGCAGCAGGAAGGCCTCCAATCCCACCTGGTAAGGTGAACCCCCTGAATGCTTCCACGCAGGCTAGCCGGACTCTTTCTGTCATCGGTAACTGGTACCCCGGATTGCATGTTCATCTACCAAGAAGTAAAGGGAAAAAAACCTGTATTTTTCTGCATCCCTTGCTTATTCTCTGCACCCCAACGTTCAACACCACCTGAACCACCTGTTTTATCTGCTCTGGGGCCCCGCTCTACCCGTGGGGAGCTGTACCATCTTTGCTGCATCACCATCGGTCCCAGTGGACCTGAACCGCATCGTCGGCCATCCATTGTCGAACACCATGGGTGGAGTCACGACTCAATCCCAAATAACTTTCCACCTTGAATTTTTATTACACGCTCAGGGCCACTGAGTCGGGTCATGGCCGCGTGACTTCCCCAAAGAACTGCCCGACCCTGTTTCCAAAAACCCAACGTCCCTGGTGGCATCGCACTAGCATAGTTATGCAGTGAAATAGCCAGAAGCCGTATAGTAAAAATATATCATGGGGCATGTAAAAAGATGTCTGGCAGTGTAAGGTTAGCAAAGGCAGCCCTGGCAGAAGTACAGTAAAAGTGAAATGATGGACAAGGCATAGATGCATGGCTGGGTATGAGTGATCAGCATTGGAGGAAGCAGAACAATATAGAATGCAACATATAGGTAGACAAATGGTATGGCAGATCTAATCATTGGCATAAGCTGTGAGCCAATGTAAGCATTTCCACACTTGCAGAACATAGCCTGGTTCACTTAGATGTAATACAGCCACCGGCCATGTTTAATAAGTTCTCTGACAGGAAATGACTCTGGACATGATAGTACGCCAAAAATAAACTTGGCCAGTTCTTGAGACTGGTCCCATTTGCTAAGCCAGAAGTCTGTGGAATCAGTACTTAGAGCATCTACCAGAGAAAGGACACAATGTAGCTGCAACGTAACCTGTCTGTTCAGCCAGTGTATCTCTGTTAGCTAAGGTGTGTCAGGTTGGTGCAGTTGTAAAAGAAAAAATTTGTGGTCTCTTGGGAACGCTGCAGATAAGGCCAGAGGGATTGGATAGATTAAAATAGCGGTAAGTCCATAGCAGCTCCAGCTGTGAGCCCTCTGAGAGGGAAGAAACTTGCAGGTACTAAGGAACGCGGTCAAAGGAGCACCGAGAAATATAGAAGGGGATTATTCCTTTATTCCACAATGCGTTTCGACGGCTACAACCATCTTCATCAGGTGGCAGGTTGTTGCAGTGGCACATAAAGGATCATCTTCATAATGTTAAATATACTGTAGTGTTGCTGCTGCTATATGTTGTAGACCTAACACTGGAAAAGTTGGGGGAGTATTGTCTCTCTGGGGAGCAGAGAGGGGTCTCCTGATAAGCCATGCATTCAGCTGATATGCACTCTGTGAAAGCTTTTGTCGAACAAGGAGTACAAGTTATTCTGGTAATACACCGATTTTGACTCCCTTTCAGAAGCCGGATAAAAAATCTCTCATTTTGCTTTTATAATGAGGGCACTAAAGCATGGCTATGCAATAGTTACTGTATCTGCTTTTTGATAATAATGGTACTCGTGTCATCTTAATATAATTCCAAAATACAGTCTTCCATGCCGGCCAGCACAACCGAGGACCCCATTGGTTCACTTTTCACACCACACTGTGATGATTGGTCATCATGACCAGCAGTGTCATTTTTATTGTCAATTTCAATGTCAACTTTGTCCCCTGACTGTGCCAACTCAATATCCCATACTGCATCCATCTGCTGCTGCTTTTTCTACTCCTATAAGACATGTTGCTGCATGTGACATGGAACTTGAGTCCCCATAGCAGCAATGAACATGAACAAGATTCTGTTCTTCCTTCATTGCTTGTTGCATTCTGGTACTTCTTTCAAGATAGATATGATGACAATATTGATGACATAGTCCTACTGAAAGGCTGTGTTGTCCCTTCTAAAGGCTTAAGAATGTGACACGTGTCCCTCATTAGCTGCGTTTTACACTGTTGATACAAATGCTCCAACATATGCATCATTGAATTCCAGTGGGTTGCTATGTCAAAAATAAGGTTGACCAGTCTGTGGCAGACCAGTCTGTTTTTGAAAAGACAGGAAGGTATGTTTAGCCACATAATATTTCAACAAGATTAAGTGCATGACTCAATACAATAGATGCTACTGCGCATGTGCCATATCTGGCGCCATTTTGTTGTAGTGTAATTTTTTTTCTTACTGCAGCAACAAGGAGCCGGCGGAGGCGCTTGTGCAGTAGCATATATCTCCTACCGAGAGATGCTACTGCGCAAACGCTGCTGCCGGTGCCATTTTGTTGTAGCGTACATTTTTGGGACTGCAGCAAAAAGGAGGCAGCGGCACTTGCACAGTAGCATCCACCGGAACACGATAGATGCTAATGCGCAGGCACACCCGACGGCGCCATATTGATGGTGATTTTTTTTTTAAACACAGGAATATAATAGGTACTAACCGATAAGAGAAAGTGCGCAGGTGCCGCCATTTTGATTAATTTACATGCTTTTTTTCAAATACATACATTAGTATATTTATTATGCAAACTAGGGGGCAGGTCACTGAGGGATCAGTGACCAGTCAGCAGTCTGCATTATGAATATATAAGATTAACACAACCACAGATATGCCAATCACTGTATACCAAATAATTTATAACCAGGTAAATAATAAGTAAAATATATGTATATTATATCAGTGACAAGTGTTCTGTGGAGAAAAGTGTGGAAACCCACTAAGCAGAGATAGCAACCACAGCCAATATAGAGTTACCCAGAAATACTACCGGGCAGAGGTGAGATATAAAATGCCTTTATTATATTTAATTGGCAGAAAAATAAAAAATATATAACAATTGTGCGCACAACAGGAACAATATAATACAATGCCAAAATATTAAAATCAATATGGGAGATGATACAAGCTGACCCAATTATATTTAAAATATCAGGTTAATAAAACCTCCGAAAAGATATACCGTATATACTCGAGTATAAGCCGAGATTTTCAGCCCAAATTTTTGGGCTGAAAGTGCCCCTCTCGGCTTATACTCGAGTCATGATCGGTGGTGGGGTCGGCGGGTGAGCACTGTCATATACTTACCTAGTCCCGGCATTCCTGGCGCTCCCCCTGCTGTCCCATGGTCTTCGGTGCCGCAGCTCTTCCCCTGAGCAGTCACGTGGGACCGCTCATTAGAGAAATGAATAGGCGGCTCCACCTCCCATAGCCTATTCATTTCTCTAATGAAGCGGTGCCGGTGATCGCTGATAGAGAAAGACGCTGCGGCACCGAAGACAGGCAGGGGGAAGGAGCGGGACGCCGGGAGCAGGTAATAAGTATTACATAGTCACCTGTCCTCGTTCCACACGCCGGGCGCTGTCTCCATCTTCCCGGCGTCTCTCTGCACTGACTGTGCAGGTCAGAGGGCGCGATGACGCATATAGTGTGCGCGGCACCCTCTGCCTGATCAGTCAGTGCAGAGAGACGCCGGGAAGATGGCGCCGAGGAGCTGCAAGCAAGACAGGTGAGTATGTTTTTTTTTTTTTAATTGCAGCAGCAGCAACAGCTATGGGGCAATAATGGACGGTGCAGAGCACTATATGGCACAGCTATGGGGCAACGGTGCAGAGCACTGTATGGCACAGCTATGGGGCAACGGTGCAGAGCACTATATGGCACAGCTATGGGGCAATGGTGCAGAGCACTATATGGCACAGCTATGGGGCAACGGTGCAGAGCACTATATGGCACAGCTATGGGGCAACGGTGCAGAGCACTATATGGCACAGCTATGGGGCAATAATGGACGGTGCAGAGCACTATATGGCACAGCTATGGGGCAACGGTGCAGAGCACTATATGGCACAGCTATGGGGCAACGGTGCAGAGCACTATATGGCACAGCTATGGGGCAATGGTGCAGAGCACTATATGGCACAGCTATGGGGCAACGGTGCAGAGCACTATATGGCACAGCTATGGGGCAACGGTGCAGAGTACTATATGGCACAGCTATGGGGCAACGGTGCAGAGCACTATATGGCACAGCTATGGGGCAATGGTGCAGAGCACTATATGGCACAGCTATGGGGCAATGGTGCAGAGCACTATATGGCACAGCTATGGGGCAACGGTGCAGAGCACTATGTGGCACAGCTATGGGGCAATGGTGCAGAGCACTATATGGCACAGCTATGGGGCAATGGTGCAGAGCACTATATGGCACAGCTATGGGGCAATAATGGACGGTGCAGAGCACTCTATGGCACAGCTATGGGGCAATGGTGCAGAGCACTATATGGCACAGCTATGGGGCAACGGTGCAGAGCACTATATGGCACAGCTATGGGGCAACGGTGCAGAGCACTATATGGCACAGCTATGGGGCAACGGTGCAGAGCATTGTATATATGGCACAGCTTTATGTGGAGCATCTATGGGGCCATAATGAACGGTGCAGAGCATTATATGTGGCACAGCTTTATGTGGAGCATCTATGGGGCCATAATGAACGGTATGGAGTATCTATTTTTAATTTTGAAATTCACCGGTACCTGCTGCATTTTCCACCCTAGGCTTATACTCGAGTCAATAAGTTTTCCCAGTTTTTTGTGGCAAAATTAGGGGGGTCGGCTTATACTCGGGTCGGCTTATACTCGAGTATATACGGTATATAAATAAATAAATAAAATTGGAACTCTATGTGGGATATAGCATAAATACTATATGTGTATGACACTTACATGTATATATGTATATATAAGTCCATCTATTATCCAGTTAAACCATAAAAAATATATAGGTATACAAAAAAATATATAGAAATTATATATATATATATAAAAGATAATATAATTAATAAATATGTGTGTAAAAAGTGTATACCAAAAATACTATATAAAGTGCCAATATATATAGAGGACAATATTGCCAACATATATGTGCAACAAAATATATATATATAAAGTGCCAAGTGGTGAGTATATCTAAAAAATATTAAGATATGTGCAATATATATATTGCCTCTCACAATATTTTGTACAAATAATGCAAAATAAAGTGCAGCATGCAATGATTGTGCAAAAAACAAGAAAGTTATAGCATCCGCACCGAATGCACAGGTGCGGATGTCATTAAGTGCACAGCTGTGGAAAGTACACAATTAGTGCCAGTGAGGGGTTAAGTATAAATAACTGGAAATTTATAGAAAAGCACAATACCAAGGTGCCTAAATTGTATAGTGTCAATTATAATGTGCAGCGCTGAAATCCAGACAATGCCAGAGTCCCACAGAGGTCTCAAAAGCACTAAATAGGAGGGATAAGATAAACGCAGTGTACAATATACCTGTATAAAAAGGGTCAGCCAGGTCCCGTGTGGCGCACCCCGACGCGCGTTTTGGATCAAAGTCCTTCGTCACGGGGTATGAATATGAATATATAATCAGAGTGCCACATACATGAACCTCCCTTTAGAGCACGAGAATCTCATTAACACAAAACTGAAAGTAAAGATTAAGAACAACAACAGGACGGATTTCATCAACCAAGGTATCATTTTATTCAGTATAACGGAGCCGACCAGACACTGTGTGTAGGTTACTGTGCACAACCATGCTGACAGGTTCCCTTTAATAAATGAGTGAATGTTAAAGAACATGTTCAATGTGAGTTGAGCAACGTATTCCAATTAGATAGGACATATATTTTTGTAAATGGCTATGGAGAAGCCAAATATCTAAATGCATACTTCTACATTATCTACTACTTTTAATATGTTTACTAGTAGAAATACTAAAACTGCCACTATTTTATTAATGGCACCTCTTGTTATCTCCAATTTCAAAACATTTCTAAAGATAGTCCTTTTTTAAAAAATGAAAAAACTAAAATGCTTGTCCACATGAAAGGGGAGGTTAATTAAAGAGGCTGACTGGTTTAAAATGTTATTGTTCCTCATCGGTAGTTGTTAGTGAAGGGTGGACCCGCGGTTTGGCTACCAGAAATGTACCCAAACTTGATCCCGAACCCGCACTCCATTCCAATGAATGGGGGCCCATATTATTCCCATGCTATTACATAGATGACAAAATGGCAAACACCGGCTCTGATTGGTGGTAAACTTACTGAATTCACCGCCATTCACTGCCGCTAGGTATCACGGACCGCTACTGGAACACCCGCCAGGGCCAAGGGGTACTCGGTACCGGGTCCGGTCCTTAAAGGGATGTGTCTTGGGGCAGAAGTGACCCAGTCTGTGGGCCTGGGCACCCATGTTAAAGGGATTGTCTTTAAAGGGGTTAGTTGCATAATAAAAGTTTGTGACTCCACCTGTGGTATTAGGTCGGGGGTGACCGACGCTGCTTAAAAGGGTCCACTGGGGTGATGTTATGGCAGCAGGGAAGGTATGGCTTCCCACAGGTGAAGCTGGGTCCCCAGGGCTCCCAGTGTAATAGATGAAGATGGTGATAGGTGGTGTAGTAAGAAATGGAGGACATAGGGTTGCAGTTTCTTTACCTCTTTACTTGGTTCAAGGCAGCCACAGTCCAGGGTACCGGATCACGGATGCTGGTGTGGTCCAACCGGCTTGGAAGCAAATTGGGAATCCTTCTAACCAGGTGAGGTTGTAAACCTTCTTTCTAGTGCTATGGTGTTGTAGTCCCATGTGTCCTTAGGCCTCACACAAGGTCCTCACATTTTCTCTCTGTCCACCTTTATTGGTAGGACACTACCCGTATGACAGGTAGCTCCAGCCTTTTTTCAGGATCTCTATCACGACCCAGGCTCTATTTGCTACTGCGTTCTCGGGGTGTTAATGGTGGACAGGTAACTTGCAATCAGCTGTCCATGGGGCATGAAGTTACTCCCACAACATCGGTCTTCTGGCTACTGGTATCTGCGCTCAGCATGGAGGAAGCCCAGTCGCAGCTTCTCACTCCAGCTCTTCACTCTCCTGTGCTTCTTTTCTCTCTCAGTCTCATACAGACTTCTCTGCTTTCTTTTCTCTTCCTAAGAGCTGCAGAATCACTCATCTCCATGGCCCAAGCTTTCCTTCCTCTCACCTCGCTCTCCTCTCACCAACTGTCTAACTCCAACTGCCTAGTAACTGCCTAGCAACTGGCTCCTCCTTCTGACCAGAGACAGCAGCTTCCCTGAAGTCGGGTGTAGAGCTCCCCATTCTGGCATGGAGTCAGAACAGTGTTGTATGTGCTGAATATCTGTCAAAGGGATCCTTCCTCGCTATCAAGCGTGACATCACTCTCCCCATGAAGAAAGCAATGCCACTGTAACAACCGGTTACCTGGGGTGTTACACTCCCCCCCGTTAAATCCAGTACTCCCGGACTGGGAAACAAAAACAACAGTAAAATGGTTAGATAATGCAAACATTTTGGAAAATGCATTTCAACAGATACATAAACTTTTCTTCTCTTTATGTAAGGCTTTTTTTCTTGAATGTTGCAAAACATATTTACAAAATTTATGCGGGGTACCCACTCTAAACCTCCAACTTAGGGTTGGGTGGGTGTAACAACTAGACCTGGTCTTCGGCCGTGCCAGTTTTTCTTCAGTCTTAGGGACAAACTAGGCCCTACCCACGCTGGCAATGTGGGTAGAACCAATATGATGCACCATAAGAAGTGCCAACTATTTACAGTAAAGTTTTTGAACAATTCACCATCCATTACCTTATTGTCCATTTAAGATTTTCAATAAGCATAATCAAACATTTTTCAAACAGGTAACATCAATTATTGGCATCTTATATTTTAGTCTCTA
This sequence comes from Ranitomeya variabilis, assembly GCF_051348905.1. Taxonomy (NCBI): domain Eukaryota; kingdom Metazoa; phylum Chordata; class Amphibia; order Anura; family Dendrobatidae; genus Ranitomeya; species Ranitomeya variabilis. Next base: position 568,234,993 of record NC_135234.1, on the reverse strand, counting down.
ACGGGCTGGTATCTGACCTCTGGTACTACGGGTAGATCTACTCAGTACAGGGATTGATAGGGACCTTCCAAGATTCACTATTCTTTCAACCACTGGTGTAGTGCACTCTCTCATGGCTACACTTCTAGTGATTCTACGTAGCACAGGTATACTTGATCTCCTAGGAATAATTCTACTTGCTTGGCATGACAGATTCACCAAGAGCAGGGGGTGGATTTTCCTGTTCCACTGCTGGTGTGGTATCTTCTGCTTGAACCCGTTGGTTTTCAGGTTGGTCCTGAGTCACATTTTTTTCTGGCATGATTAATTGGGGAAAGATCAAGACAGGCTGGTGTAGGCAATCACTCTTTCTCTGCCTTTCTGTACTTGGGACAGCACGGCTCCTAATCCCACGTCGCTGGCATCTGTATAGAGCACAAACAGTTGGTCATAGTCAGGGTAGGCCAGTACTTCATCTCCCATGAGAGCCAACTTCAACAGAGTAAAGGATAATTCCAGCCTGTTGTTCAACTCGAATGGAGTATTCTTACTCTTTGCCTTCTTGGATTGGCCCACTGACAGGTCTTGCAGGGGTGTGGCTATCTTAATGAAGTCCTTGATAAATCTTCGGTAGTACCTACCAACCCGAGGACCTGCCGGACTTTGTGGATGTTGCTGGGTTTCAACCAGTCCCTGATCACGGTGACTTTGTCAAGGTCTGGTGCCACACCTTTGGCGCTTACCACATGGCCCAGGTACTGCACTTTGGGCTTTAACAGGTGGCACTTGGACTGCTTTACTTTCAGGCCAAAGTTAGACAGAGCTTCAAACACCTCGGCCAGGTGCTTCAAATGGTCTTCATAGGTCTTGGAGAAGACAATGACATCATCCAGGTAAAACAGAATGGTTTCAAAGTTCTTGTGCACAAGAAAGCACTGCATCATCCTCTGGAATGTCCTAGGTGAGTTGCACAGTCTGAACAGCATGTAGGTGAATTCTGAGAGGCCCATTGGTGTCATGAAGGTGGTCTTCTCTTTATCCGCCTCTGCCACAGGAACCTGCCAATACCCACTAGTGAGATCTAAGGTGGAGAAATAGTTAACAGATTTCAGAATAGCTAAGGACTCTTCAATTCTGGGTAATGGGTAGGCATCCTTATGTGTAATGCTGTTAATCTATCTGTAGTCCACACACATGCTCATTGTACCATCCTTCTTTCTAACGAGGACTAATGGAGCTGCCCAGGGGCTACAACTGTCTCTGATTACCCCAGCCTCCTTCATCTCTCGTAACATACTCTTGGCACATTGGTAGTGAGCTGGAGGTACAGGCCGGTACCTCTCTTTAATGGGCGGATGATCTCCAGTGGGCATATGCTGTTGAACCCTTTTACCTGCCCAAAGTCTAGTGGGTGTTTGCTGAATACCCATTCATGCTCTTGGACCACCCGGTAGGCCCCAGGCTTTTGGTGTTAAGGAGTGGAATCAGTGTCTACGTGTAACTTTTGACATCAATCCTCCAACTGTCCTGCAGAGCCATTGTCCTCCACCTGGTCGGACGGGACCAAGGGTTCTGTTGCCTGTATTGCATTGTTACTAACAGTGAATAGTTTAGCAAGTGTGGCATATCTGCGTAAATGGACTTCTTTCTCCCCACAATTATGGACACATACAGGTACCCTTCCCTTGCAGACATCAACCGCTCCTCTGGCTGTCAGGATGGTGGGCCTACTCTCGGAATACACAAGTTCTACTAGGGCCTGGTAGTCTTTACCTCTGAGGCTTATTGCTGCCCAACACCAGATTAACATTTCACTCCTGGGGGGTATTGCAATGGGGATCGGATCACTCACTGTGAAGCTGCCAACTTCTCCACCAGACAGTTCTACCCGTTGTCTGTGCATCAGGGCTCTGATTTCTTTCTGTAGGACACGCTGCTCACTGGAACCAGCAGTTTCGGCCACCTTTTGTAACAAGACAATGACCTTGCCAAGACAATTTTCTATGACATTAGTACCTAAGGTCATCATTGGGTTACATTCTCGCCGGTCAATATCTACAATCACCAGTCCTTGGGTTTTCAATTCTACCCGCCCCACTTTAATGGTCACCTCCTTATACCCCAATTGTGGCAAAGGCTGACCAATGCTGGCTACTGTTGTCCTGTCATTATCTGGGCCACGAGTAATATCAGAGTCAGCCCAGTATCGTTTCTACAGAATGTAAGGCATAGTCTTCACCTGAGAGCCGGTGTCCAATAAAGCGTTCATCGGAATGCCGTCGATCACAATGGGGAGGATCGGTCGTCCTCCGACCTACTTGGCTCAACAGCTTTGTGGGCCTTCTGGTCGTCTTACTCCTGGGGGTTGGCCCTCTGCCCCAGGGGTCACTCGTTTAAATGGCAGAACCTTGCGATGTGCCATGCCTGGTTGCAGCGGTGACAAATGGGTCATCTGTCCTGATTGCGGTCGTTGTCTTTTCCTCTGGTCGGTGGGATCCTCTTCTGCCATCGCCAGGGGATGTCATGGTCTGGAAGCCAGCTGAATCTTTTCCTTTTGGGGACTCTTGTAGGGACTGCATGGTTTTGGCTAGTGCAGCTACGCTTTTGGTCAGTTCCTGAACCTGGAGGCGCAGTCCTGCGGAGAGGTCATCGTCTAAAGTCTGTGCATCAGCCTCAATAGGCACCTGATGGAAGGATGCTTCTTCCTGATGGTAGTTGATTGCTGGGCACCTAGGGGATGCTATGCGGCTCATGCAGCACCCGGATGGCTCTGTCCTTGAATTGTGCAAAGTCCAGGTCAGAGTTTTGCAGGGCCAGCATGCGCAGCTGCGTCCGGTGGGTGCCAGACAAAAGTCCTACAATAAATTGCTCCTTTAACAGTTTTTCCCCATCCTGCACGCTGTCCGGGTCAACTTGTTTAGCAGCTCGCAGCGCCTCCTGGAGATTGATGGAATAGTCCTTTATATTGTCCAGTGCCCGTTGTTTGCACCCGAAAAACCTCATCTTTATTTCTGCAGCAGTGCAGGTGTCAAGAGTGTTTTTCAGTTTGGCTAATGTTTGCTCAACAGTTCCTTTTTCAATATCCGGCCAGGATTTTGCTTCTCTTTGTGCTGCACCATTTAATTGGCCAGTTAGGATGCTGACTTTTTGTTGTTCCGACAGGGGGTACACCTGAAATAAGCTGCAGAGTCTTTCTTTACAGTCACTGAGGGGGTGGGACTCCCTTGAATATTGTGGCAACCAGGCCGCTCCCGGTATATATAGGGCATGGATAATGGCATTATGGGAGCTGTAGCTGTTCCAGCCAGTTTATGGGCACTGCGGCCACCGCAGGGTCTGGTGGCATCATGGGGGCCACGGCTGCGTCTGCCGCCAGTGCTGCGTCTCCACCCAGGCAGGACATATCCCTTCCCCTGTGCTAACCTCAGCCAGGCCTGTCATCTGGTTACCATCGTCTGCAGCTGTCTCGCCGATGCGCTGTTCGATGCTCCTTCTGGTTCTCCTGCCGGGGCTCCTGGCTTCTTCTCTTGCGTTTGGCTGAGCACGGAGCGCAGTGTCCTTTGCGCTCTTTCTTCAGGCTCCGCCGACAATGGCACGACCATCTTTTCCTGCGCTCCTCGCGGCGCTCTTTATGGTGGCTGTTTTTTGGTGGCAATTTTGAAAATGTTATTGCGCGCACCGTGTGATGCAGTTATGGCGATGTTTTAAAAGCTCAATAAGGTCTCTGGCACACAATTTAATAAAGTCTATCTTTTAAGTACAGTCTCTTAGGCGCACAAGACCCATTTTAATGGGTCGGTCCATCCTGTTCGTGATGCCAAAATGGAAAGCCAGCCAGGGCCGTGGATACTCGGTACCGGTTCCGGTTCTTAAAGGGATGTGTCATGGTGGTGGTGACCTGGTCCATGGCCATGGGTGCCCATATTAAAGGGATGGTCTTTAAAGGGGTTAGTTGAATAATAAAAGTTTGAGACGCCACCTGTCAGTGTGTGGCACTGTCAGCCAGGGGTGACTGACGCTGCTTAAAGAGGTCCACTGGAGTGATGTTATGGCAGCAGGGATGGTATGGCTTTCCACAGGTGAAGCTGGGCCCCCAGGGCTCCCAGTGTAATAGATCAAGATGGTGATAGGTAGTGTAGTAAGAAACGGAGGACACAGGATTGCAGTCTCTTTACCTCTTTACTTGGTTCAAGGCAGCCACAGTTCAGGGTACCGGATCATGGATGCTGGTGTGGTCTGGCCAGCTTGGAAACAAATTGGGAATCCCTCTAACCAGGTGGAGTTGGAAGCCTTCTTTCTAATGCTGTGGTATTGTAGTCCCTTGCTGCCTTAGGCCTCACACAAGGTCCTCACGTTTTCTCTCTGTCCTCTTTGTTGGAAAGACACTACCCGTACGACAGGTAGCTCGAGCCTTTTTACATGATCTCTGTCACGACCTGGGCTCTATTTGCTATTGTGTCCTTGGGTGTTAATGGTTGATAGGTAACTTGCAATCAGCTGTCCGCTGGTGTCTGCCATGGGGCATTAAGTTACCCCCACAACCTCTGTCTTCTGGCTACCAGTGTCTGTGCTTAGCATGGAGGAAGCCCAGTTGCAGCTTCTCTCTCCAGCTCTTCACTCTCCTGTGCTTCTTTTCCCTCTCAGTCTCCTACAGACTGCACTGCTTTCTTTTCCCTTCCTAGGAGCTGCAGAATCATTCGTATCCACGGCCCCAGCTTTCCTTCCTCTCACATCGCTCACCTCTCACCAACTGTCTAACTCCAACTGCCTAGCAACTGACTCCTCCTCCCAACCAGAGAGAGCAGCTCCCCTGAAGTCAGGTGTAGAGCTCCCCCTTCTGGCCTGGAGTCAGAACAGTGTTGTATGTGCTGAATACCTGTCAAAGGGACATCACTCTCCCCGTGAGGAAAGCAATGCCACTGTGACAACCGTTTACCTGGGGTGTTACACTACTGTTCACATGCGGTCACACAGAGGACAGCATGTGAGCCAGCACCTGTGACCGGCAGCAAAAAGGTTACCTTTTCTGGGTCACCTACATGGTGCTATTTTTACCTTGGCTGCTTATCAAAAATGAATTGGACCCTGTGGTGTTATTTTTTAAATTATTTAAAGAATTTTAAAAACTCTCTGGGCCCTTCTATTTTTGATAACCAGCCCGCAGCTGTCAGTTTTACCTGTGCTTGTTATCAAAAATAGAGGGGACCCAACGTCTTTTTTATATTAGGTTTTTTTACATGATTCGTCAGACAATCACAGCCATGCCAATATTTTCCATGGCTGTGAAGGGGCCGGAAGTGCTGAAGTCTTTCACCAAGCTTTGTTCGGGCTTCTAAACCCAAACAGTAAAATGGACTTCTGTGAGAAGTTAGATGTTTGCCGAACTTGCTCAACGAACAGTTTGAATAACGTACCTGAACCCCATTAAAATGAATGGGAGGCCAAACCAAATATATACATAACACCTTAAGGGGTGACAAAAAGCTTACCAAACAGCTAAAATTAGGGGCAGACGCAATTAAAGGTGGCATCAATTGACCCACAGTAGAAATTTGCAAATGGCTCAGCAGCAGTCAGCCATGGGCCATGCATGAGGTATCAGGATCTGGCCCAGTATTTACATCTTTGAATTGAAGTTTCAATGAGGACCTGGTGGTTAAAGGAATGGTGTAAGCCTTCTTACTTTGGAGCCCTGATACATCATTCTACACCTCCAATTTTTTTTTCCTGCCACATTCAGATGGCACAACCATCAGTTTCATACAGTATTGTTGGTAGAAAAATGTCAGGATAGTAACATAGGTAGTTGAGTGCTCAATTGACCCACAATAGAACCTTTTATAATGGCAAAGAAGCAGTCAGCCATGGGACATGCATGAGGTATGAGGGTCTGGGTCAGCATTCACAGCTTTAAATTGAAGTTTCAATGTGGACTTGACGGTTAAGGGAGAAGTGTAAGTAGTCAGCTGGGAGCCCTGATACCACACCCAGATGGCACAAACATCAGTTTCATGTATTATTAGTAGAAAAATGTAAGGAAAGTAACACGAGTAGTTGAGTGAAAGTAAATGCAGGCCTGTCTGTCTGGGAGCCCTATTTCTACAGCAACACACATGAAGGAGAACCAACTTGAATTCTCCACATAAAAAAAAAAAATACTGTCACACACCACTAAAGTGGCATCAAATTCCACAGAGTAGAAACAGTATAATAGACCTCTGACACACCTTCTACTACATGCAGCCTACCTGATGGAGACCCAACTTGGAGTCTCCACATTTCAAAAAATTATTTCACACATCACATCAAGTGTCATAAATTTCCACTTAGCAGAAAGTGGGAACATTGTTTTCAGGAGTCCCTCCTGTGTGTCTAAATTTTGTGCAGGTCTTGCATTCACTGCATAGGCAAACAGTATGGGAGAACCACTTCCTAATAATGGGAACATTGTTTTCAGGAGGCCCTCCTGTACATCTGTTCAAAGGTGTATTGGGGTGCGTCCTAATTTTTGCCCGCCCTGCCACTCACTGCATACACATTAGCAATATAGGAGACCCACTGTTTAATAATGGGAACAACAAAGCACAGCCAGATGAAGGATTTCTAAGAATAGTGAGGGCTGACTTCTGGTCCTTTAAGAATAGTAAAGGCCACCTGATGTCCCTATAAAAATAGGCTTTGTGACTTTCAAAGTCCCTCCTTCTTAAATGAAACAGGATGTGCTTTATGATGTGTCACACACCATATGACCGAACAATATATATATATAATTTATACTAGTACATAGCCAAAAAAAGTCAAATACAAAATAGATCAATGGCTGCACTCATCTGTGCTAAAAATAAGGAAATGTGAAATATGTGGAATGTGAATAGCATAATGGCTTATGAACTTTATGAAAAAACACATGAGATTTTTAGCACAAGATTTGGCCAAACATTGTGAGCCCATTCACCAAAACGTCAAGGTAATCTCAGATCGAATGGGTAACTACACTGACTGCCTGGTGTGAACACTTACCTATGGTATCTGAGCTGACTGCCTAATGTGAACACTTACCTATGGCTAATAACAGGATAAAGCCTACTTATATAGGAGGCTCAGAACCAACTGTGTTGAGATGTAATTAAAATCACAGCATGGAGAAGGGCGGGACGTTCAAGTCAGAAAATAGTATATAGTAAAAATAGATCAACTGACCGAACAATATATATATATATAATTTATACTAGTGCATAGCCAAAAAAAGTCAAATACAAAATAGATCAATGGCCGCACTCATCTGTGCTAAAAATAAGGAAATGTGAAATATGTGGAATGTGAATAGCATAATGGCTTATGAACTTTATGAAAAAACACATGAGATTTTTAGCACAAGATTTGGCCAAACATTGTGAGCCCATTCACCAAAACGTCAAGGTAATCTCAGATCGAATGGGTAACTACACTGACTGCCTGGTGTGAACACTTACCTATGGTATCTGAGCTGACTGCCTAATGTGAACACTTACCTATGGCTAATAACAGGATAAAGCCTACTTATATAGGAGGCTCAGAACCAACTGTGTTGAGATGTAATTAAAATCACAGCATGGAGAAGGGCGGGACGTTCAAGTCAGAAAATAGTATATAGTAAAAATAGATCAACTGACCGAACAATATATATATATAATTTATACTAGTGCATAGCCAAAAAAAGTCAAATACAAAATAGATCAATGGCTGCACTCATCTGTGCTAAAAATAAGGAAATGTGAAATATGTGGAATGTGAATAGCATAATGGCTTACGAACTTTATGAAAATACACATGAGATTTTTAGCACAAGATTTGGCCAAACATTGTGAGCCCATTCACCAAAACGTCAAGGTAATCTCAGATCGAATGGGTAACTACTAGGGTTGAGCGACTTTCATTTTTTTAAGATCGAGTCTGGTTTTGTGAAACCCGATTTAGTCCAGAGTCGAGTCGAGTGAAGTCGGCCGATTATCGCTAAAAGTCGGGGATCGACCGAAACACGAAACCCAATGCAAGTCAATGGGGAAGCATAGCCGGCAGTGAGTGGAGGCCAGGAAAACACCTACAGTGCACATTTTACTGCCAAAAACATCCATTCTTGTTTTCTGAAGCTTGTCAATCTTAATTAACTTTATAATAATAGTTGGGCACTGGAAATTGGGGGTCATTTGGCAAAAGTTGTGGGGGTAGGGCTGGTTCAAGGTTTTAGTGGGCCCAGGAAACATGGACTACGTCATGGCGGTGGAGCAGGGAGAGGTAAGTATTTCAACGTTGCAAGTGCTGTGATCCTGAGCAAGCAGGGGGGGCCCACTCGTTCGCATTGGCACTGGCACAGGGCCCCTCAAAGTACGGCGGTGTGTTTGCATGGCGGGGGCGCCTCCCACCAGCAGCGACACTTTTGCGTACTCTGAGTGGCCCTGTGCCAGTGACGTCGCCAACGAGTATGCCCCCCCACCTGATGAAGGAACCTGCACTTTCATCTGCACCTTCCTCTTTGTCCCTGTGTAAGGTGGTATAATATGCGGGAAGGGGAACCTTACTTTCAGCAGGGTCAGATTCTGGCTGTGTAGAGTACAAGGGGAATGTAGTGGTCTAGGTCAATGTACCAGCAGACTCATCTAGCAGTGGCTGGGCAATGGGCAGGATGATGAGGAAACAGATATAGGGCCAAAGAATAAAGTAGGCTAAATGCAGATCAAAATTGGTAACAGGACTAAACAGGCGGCATTGCTTTGTTCAGTGGAGTAGCAAACCCAAGAGCAGCAGACACTGTTTCAAGGGCCTAACCACACTAGTAGGCCAAATGCAGTTTAATATCTGATAGTATAGGCCGAAAGCCAGAATGTGGAAGCTCAGCTTTATTCAGTTGAGGGCAACACCAGGGAGGGGCAGACACCGTTAGTAGGCCCTAAACACCATTTTGTTTTTTAAAAAACACTTAATGAGAGCCAGAAGGTTGAAGCTCAGCTTTATTCAGTTGAGGGCAACACCAGGGAGGGGCAGAAGCCGTTAGTAGGCCCTAACCACCATTTTGTTTTTTAAAAAACACTTAACGAGAGCCAGAAGGTTGAAGCTCAGCTTTATTCAGTTGAGGGCAACACCAGGAAGGGGCAGAAGCCGTTAGTAGGCCCTAACCACCATTTTGTTTTTTAAAAAACACTTAATGAGAGCCAGAAGGTTGAAGCTCAGCTTTATTCAGTTGAGGGCAACACCAGGCAGGGGCAGACACCGTTAGTAGGCCGGAACCACCAATGTGTTTAAAAACAGCAGTTAATCAGAGCCGGAAGGTAGAAGCTCAGCTTTATTCAGTTGAGGATAACTTGAATTAGGGACTGCAGACAGACTTAGCAGGCTGTCCCCTGTGTGGACCATGCATCCAATACATTAACCCATTGAGCCACAAAGGACACGTAATCTTCCGTGGCCATGCCTACAGGTCCATGTGTCTGTTGTCAGGTGTACCTTTGTCAGTGTAGGCCTATTGGAAGGAGGGACCGCAGACAGGCTTCGAAGGCCTAACACAATAAAATGGGCTGGCTGTAGGCACTTTAAAATTGGTTCCAGGGGTACACGGGCAGCAGTGGTCTGGTCAGTGTAGGCCTAGTGGAAGGAGGGACCGCAGACAGGCTTCGAAGGCCTAACACAATAAAATGGGCTGGCTGTAGGCACTTTAAAATTGGTTCCAGGGGTACACGGGCAGCAGTGGTCTGGTCAGTGGAGGCCTAGTGGAAGGAGGGACCGCAGATAGGCTTCGAAGGCCTAACACAATAAAATGGGCTGGCTGTAGGCACTTTAAAATTGGTTCCAGGGGTACACGGGCAGCAGTGGTCTGGTCAGTGTAGGCCTATTGGAAGGAGGGACCGCAGACAGGCTTCGAAGGCCTAACACAATAAAATGGGCTGGCTGTAGGCACTTTAAAATTGGTTCCAGGGGTACACGGGCAGCAGTGGTCTGGTCAGTGGAGGCCTAGTGGAAGGAGGGACCGCAGACAGGCTTCGAAGGCCTAACACAATAAAATGGGCTGGCTGTAGGCACTTTAAAATTGGTTCCAGGGGTACACGGGCAGCAGTGGTCTGGTCAGTGTAGGCCTATTGGAAGGAGGGACCGCAGACAGGCTTCGAAGGCCTAACACAATAAAATGGGCTGGCTGTAGGCACTTTAAAATTGGTTCCAGGGGTACACGGGCAGCAGTGGTCTGGTCAGTGGAGGCCTAGTGGAAGGAGGGACCGCAGACAGGCTTCGAAGGCCTAACACAATAAAATGGGCTGGCTGTAGGCACTTTAAAATTGGTTCCAGGGGTACACGGGCAGCAGTGGTCTGGTCAGTGTAGGCCTATTGGAAGGAGGGACCGCAGACAGGCTTCGAAGGCCTAACACAATAAAATGGGCTGGCTGTAGGCACTTTAAAATTGGTTCCAGGGGTACACGGGCAGCAGTGGTCTGGTCAGTGTAGGCCTAGTGGAAGGAGGGACCGCAGACAGGCTTCGAAGGCCTAACACAATAAAATGGGCTGGCTGTAGGCACTTTAAAATTGGTTCCAGGGGTACACGGGCAGCAGTGGTCTGGTCAGTGTAGGCCTATTGGAAGGAGGGACCGCAGACAGGCTTCGAAGGCCTAACACAATAAAATGGGCTGGCTGTAGGCACTTTAAAATTGGTTCCAGGGGTACACGGGCAGCAGTGGTCTGGTCAGTGTAGGCCTATTGGAAGGAGGGACCGCAGACAGGCTTCGAAGGCCTAACACAATAAAATGGGCTGGCTGTAGGCACTTTAAAATTGGTTCCAGGGGTACACGGGCAGCAGTGGTCTGGTCAGTGTCGGCCTAGTGGAAGGAGGGACCGCAGACAGGCTTCGAAGGCCTAACACAATAAAATGGGCTGGCTGTAGGCACTTTAAAATTGGTTCCAGGGGTACACGGGCAGCAGTGGTCTGGTCAGTGTAGGCCTATTGGAAGGAGGGACCGCAGACAGGCTTCGAAGGCCTAACACAATAAAATGGGCTGGCTGTAGGCACTTTAAAATTGGTTCCAGGGGTACACGGGCAGCAGTGGTCTGGTCAGTGTAGGCCTAGTGGAAGGAGGGACCGCAGACAGGCTTCGAAGGCCTAACACAATAAAATGGGCTGGCTGTAGGCACTTTAAAATTGGTTCCAGGGGTACACGGGCAGCAGTGGTCTGGTCAGTGTAGGCCTATTGGAAGGAGGGACCGCAGACAGGCTATCAAAGGCCTAAAATAACAAACAATAGGCTCATGGCAGTTTTACAGCGGTTACATGGATACACGGGCAGGCAGCTTGGTGGTGAGTGGAGGAGTATTTAAAGTAGGGACCGCAGACAGGCTACCAAAGGCCTAAAATAACAAACAATAGGCTCATGGCAGTTTTACAGCGGTTACATGGATACACAGGCAGCTTGGTGGTGAGTGGAGGAGTAGTGCAAGGAGTGTCTGTCCCAGTACTCCCAAAATATAAATAGATGTTAATGTCTCGCAAAACAACCAAAACAAAAAAAAAGGTGGCATACTTAGGTACAGGGGTGGGCTCATCTACTGAGTTTCTGACATAGTAATTTGGCAGTAACTATTTAATGGTGCCAATATAGGACACAGACACAGACTACTTTAAGTTGCATCATAGATGTCTACAAAATTGTATTGTCAGTGCCAGACATTGAATGATGTCAGCGAATAGACTAAAGATTGGTGGAGCTGTGCGACATAATTTTGCACGTGGTAGAGCACATTTTGAGCTGGGGTAGGGGGGAACTCTCTTGAGGCCGGCGGGACCGCCCCAGGGCCCCTCATGTTACAACGGTGTGTCTGACGTTGGGTGCGCACCACCACCGCCAGAGACACTACATTGTACTATGAGGGACCCAGTAGCAATGCCGTCAACCAAAAGCGAGCACACCCACCTCTTCAGACAAACAGCAGTCTCACGGGTGCTTGCGCCAAGTCGCGATACCACGGCCCCGTGTGGGGAGTTTGGCCATTTAGGGAGGTGTAAACATGTCGTATGCTGTACAATCAGCTGCAGCAAATTAGACATTAGAAAAGTAATTCACAGGCAAGAGCTTTTCATAGGAAAGCTAGGTGTCGGCCGGGCAAGGTGGGGCAAAAGATTTCGAAATCCAGTTGTGGTTCATTTTAATGAATGTTAGATCGTCAACATTTTGGGTAGCCAGACGAGTCCTTTTTTCGGTTAATATTGAACCTGCAGCACTGAATACTCTTTCTGATAGGACACTTGCTGCCGGGCAAGCAAGCTCCTGCAATGCATATTCTGCCAATTCTGGCCAGGTGTCTAATTTGGAGGCCCAGTAATCAAATGGGAATGACGGTTGAGGGAGAACATCGATAAGGGATGAAAAATAGTTAGTAACCATACTGGACAAATGTTGTCTCCTGTCACTTTCAATTGATGCAGCAGTACCTGTCCTGTCTGCGGTCATAGCAAAATCACTCCACAACCTGGTCAGAAAACCCCTCTGTCCAACGCCACTTCTGATGTGTGCACCCCTAACACTCCTAGTCTGCTGCCCCCTGGAGCTCGTGTGAGAACAATCACGTGCGCTGTGTGCTGGGAATGCCTGAAGCAAACGGTCAACAAGAGTTGATTGTTTGGTTGCTAATATTAGTTCCAAGTTCTCATGTGGCATAATATTTTGCAATTTGCCTTTATAGCGTGGATCAAGGAGGCAGGCCAACCAGTAATCGTCATCGTTCATCATTTTCGTAATGCGTGTGTCCCTTTTTAGGATACGTAAGGCATAATCCGCCATGTGGGCCAAAGTTCCAGTTGTCAAATCTCCGGTTGTGATTGGTTGAGGGGCAGTTGCAGGCAAATCTACGTCACTTGTGTCCCTCAAAAAACCAGAACCCGGCCGTGACACGCAACCAATTTCCTGTGCCCTCGGGAAAGGTTCGGCATTAAAAATATACTCATCCCCATCATCCTCCTCGTCCTCCACCTCCTCTTCGCCCGCTACCTCGTCCTGTACACTGCCCTGACCAGACAATGGCTGACTGTCATCAAGGCTTTCCTCTTCCTCTGGTGCAGACGCCTGCTCCTTTATGTGCGTCAAACTTTGCATCAGCAGACGCATTAGGGGGATGCTCATGCTTATTACGGCGTTGTCTGCACTAACCAGCCGTGTGCATTCCTCAAAACACTGAAGGACTTGACACATGTCTTGTATCTTAGACTACTGCACACCTGACAACTCCATGTCTGCCATCCTACTGCCTGCCCGTGTATCCTCCCACAAATAAATAACAGCACGCCTCTGTTCGCACAGTCTCTGAAGCATGTGCAGTGTTGAGTTCCACCTTGTTGCAACGTCTATGATTAGGCGATGCTGGGGAAGGTTCAAAGACCGCTGATAGGTCTGCATACGGCTGGCGTGTACAGGCGAACGTCGGATATGTGAGCAAAGTGCACGCACTTTGAGGAGCAGGTCGGAGAACCCAGGATAAGTTTTCAATAAGCACTGCACCACCAGGTTTAAGGTGTGAGCCAGGCAAGGAATGTGTTTCAGTTGGGAAAGGGAGATGGCAGCCATGAAATTCCTTCCGTTATCACTCACTACCTTGCCTGCCTCAAGATCTACTGTGCCCAGCCACGACTGCGTTTCTTGTTGCAAGAACTCGGACAGAACTTCCGCGGTGTGTCTGTTGTCGCCCAAACACTTCATAGCCAATACAGCCTGCTGACGCTTGGCAGTAGCTGGCCCATAATGGGACAACTGGTGTGCAACAGTGTCATCTGCCGATGGAGTGGTTGGCAGACTGCGTTCTGTGGAAGAGCTGTAGCTTCTGCAGGAGGACGAGGAGGAGGAGGAGGAGGGGGTGCGAACGCCTACAGCCAAATGTTTCCTAGACCGTGGACTAGGCACAACTGTCCCTAAATTGATGTCGCCTGTGGACCCTGCATCCACCACATTCACCCAGTGTGCCGTGATGGACACATAACGTCCCTGGCCATGCCTACTGGTCCATGCATCTGTAGTCAGGTGCACCTTTGTACTCACAGATTGCCTGAGTGCATGAACGATGCGCTGTTTAACATGCTGGTGCAGGGCTGGGATGGCTTTTCTGGAAAAAAAGTGTCGACTGGGTAGCTCGTATCGTGGTTCAGCGTACTCCATCAGGGCTTTGAAAGCTTCGCTTTCAACTAACCGGTAGGGCATCATCTCTAACGAGATTAGTCTAGCTATGTGGGCGTTAAAACCCTGTGTACGCGGATGCGAGGATAAGTACTTCCTTTTTCTAACCAGAGTCTCATGTAGGGTGAGCTGGACTGGAGAGCTGGAGATCGTGGAACTTTCGGGTGTGCCGGTGTACATGGCAGACTGAGAGACGGTTGGAGACGGTATTGTTTCCGCCGGTGCCCTAGATGCAATATTTCCTCCTACAAAACTGGTGATTCCCTGACCCTGACTGCTTTTGGCTGGCAAAGAAACCTGCACAGATACTGCCGGTGGTGCGGAAAATGGTGGCCTTACAGTGACGGAAGGGATGTTGCGTTGCTGACTAGCTTCATTGGCCGAGGGTGCTACAACCTTAAGGGACGTTTGGTAGTTAGTCCAGGCTTGAAAATGCATGGTGGTTAAGTGTCTATGCATGCAACTAGTATTTAGACTTTTCAGATTCTGACCTCTGCTTAAGCTAGTTGAACATTTTTGACAGATGACTTTGCGCTGATCAGTTGGATGTTGTTTAAAAAAATGCCAGACTGCACTCTTCCTAGACTCGGATCCCTTTTCAGGGATTGCAGACTGAGCTTTAACCGGATGGCAACGCTGTGCTCCAACAGGTTTTGGCTTTGACACGCGTTTTGGGCCAGATACGGGCCCGGCAAATGGAACCTGTTGCGATGTTGATGCCTGCTGCGGCCCCTCCTCCACCTCCGCTTCTGAACTACTGCCGCCTGCACCCTGTTCCCCCAATGGCTGCCAATCGGGGTCAATAACTGGGTCATCTATTACCTCCTCTTCGAGCTCGTGTGCAACTTCGTCTGTGTCACTGTGTCGGTCGGTGGTATAGCGTTCGTGGCGGGGCAACATAGTCTCATCAGGGTCTGATTGTGGATCTGTACCCTGAGAGGGCAATGTGGTGGTCTGAGTCAAAGGAGCAGCATAGTACTCTGGCTGTGGCTGTGCATCAGTGCACTCCATGTCAGAATCTACTTGTAATGGGCATGGCCTGTTAAATGTTTCACTTTCTAAGCCAGGGACGGTATGTGTAAAGAGCTCCATGGAGTGACCCGTTGTGTCGCCTGCTGCATCCTTCTCTCTTGTTGTAGTTTTTGCTGAGGAGGACAAGGAAGCGACTTGTCCCTGACCGTGAACATCCACAAGCGACGCGCTGCTTTTACATTTACCAGTTTCTGAAGAGGAGGCAAAAGAGCTAGAGGCTGAGTCTGCAATGTAAGCCAAAACTTGCTGTTGCTGCTCCGCCTTTAAAAGCGGTTTTCCTACTCCCAGAAAAGAGAGCGTTCGAGGCCTTGTGTAGCCTGACGACGAAACTGGCTCCACAGCTCCAGACTTAGGTGGAATATTTTTATCCCCACGACCACCTGATGCTCCACTACCACTACCATCATTACCAGCTGACAATGAACGCCCACGACGACCTCTTGCACCAGACTTCCTCATTGTTTTAAAATCTTAACCAAAGTAACTTTATTTGTTGCTGTCAAACAACTTACACGGTGAGCTATAACTTCAGTATGATTTCAATATCCCTTAACAGGTTGGTGAGACCACAAGGAAAATCAGGCACAATGTTACACACTCTGTTTTCTGTGGCACAAAATCACAGAGATGACACACACGCAGGACTGTCACTCAAGCACTAATGTCAATATTAATCTCCCACCTAATTTTTTTATTTTTTTTTCTCAGGGAGACTTTAGAAACCAAATAATATTAAAAAAAACAAACAAAAAAAGGCTTTCTATGGCCCACAATTAGAGAGAGAGAGGTGGCACACCCAGGAGTCAAGACTGGCGCACAAGCTGAAAGGGCAATATTACTCTCCCACTGTTTTTTTAATTTTTTTTTTTTTATTTTCAGGGAGACTTTAGAAACCAAATAATATTAAAAAAACCAAAAAAATAAATAGCCTTTCTATGGCCCACTGAATGAGAGAGAGAGGTGGCACACTCAGGAGTCAAGACTGGCACACAAGCTGAAAGGGCAATATTACTCTCCCACTGTTTTTTTATGTATTTTTTGTTTTTTAAGGGAGACTTTAGAAACCCAATAATATTTAAAAAAAATAAATAAATAGGCTTTCTATGGCCCACTGAATGAGAGGGAGAGAGGTGGCACACCCAGGAGTCAAGACTGGCACACAAGCTGAAAGGGCAATATTACTCTCCCACTGTTTTTTTATGTTTTTTTTTTTTTTCAGGGAGACTTTAGAAACCAAATAATATAAAAAAAACCCAAAAAAATAAATAGCCTTTCTATGGCCCATTGAATGAGAGAGAGGGGTGGCACACCCAGGAGTCAAGACTGGCACACAAGCTGAAAGGGCAATATTACTCTCCCACTGTTTTTTTATGTATTTTTTGTTTTTTAAGGGAGACTTTAGAAACCCAATAATATTTAAAAAAAATAAATAAATAGGCTTTCTATGGCCCACTGAATGAGAGAGAGAGGTGGCACACCCAGGAGTCAAGACTGGCACACAAGCTGAAAGGGCAATATTACTCTCCCACTGTTTTTTTATGTTTTTTTTTTTTTCAGGGAGACTTTAGAAACCAAATAATATTAAAAAAACCAAAAAAATAAATAGCCTTTCTATGGCCCACTGAATGAGAGAGAGAGGTGGCACACCCAGGAGTCAAGACTGGCACACAAGCTGAAAGGGCAATATTACTCTCCCACTGTTTTTTTATGTTTTTTTTTTTTTTCAGGGAGACTTTAGAAACCAAATAATAAGAAAAAAAATAAATAAATAAATAGGCTTTCTATAGCCCACTGAATAAGAGATAGCACACACAGCAGTGGCACACAAGCCCTGACTGAGGCCAATATTTTTCTACCACTGATTGATGTAGTGTTTTTGTGTTGAGGTAGAATTTAGAACACAAATCACGGAAAAAATAAATAGGCTTTCTATGGCCCACTCAGTGAGAGATGGCACACACAGGGATGGCACTGTTGCAGAAATGCCAATCTTAATCTCCCACAAAAAAAAAAAAAAAAAAAAACAGGGACTGTCCTACAATTACTATCTCCCTGCAGTAATCTAAGCCAGGTATGGCAGGCAGCAATAGGAGTGGACTGATGCACAAATTAAATAAAAAGTGTGGACAAACAAAAAAGATAGCTGTGCAGAAAGGAACAAGAGGATATGTGCTTTGAAAAAAGCAGTTGGTTTCCACAGTGGCGTACACACAGCAATACAGCTATCACGGAGCCTTCTAGGGCAGCCCAATGAGCTACAGCGCTGAGGAAAAAAAAAAAAATAGCTTCCACTGTTCCTGCACACCGAAGGTGGTGTTGGACAGTGGAAATCGCTACAGCACAAGCGGTTTGGTGGTTAGTGGACCCTGCCTAACGCTCTCCCTGCTTCTGACGAAGCGGCAGCAACCTCTCCCTAAGCTCAGATCAGCAGCAGTAAGATGGCGGTCGGCGGGAACGCCCCTTTATAGCCCCTGTGACGCCGCAGACAGCAAGCCAATCACTGCAATGCCCTTCTCTAAGATGGTGGGGACCAGGATCTATGTCATCACGCTGCCCACACTCTGCGTTCACCTTCATTGGCTGAGAAATGGCGCTTTTCGCGTCATTGAAACGCGACTTTGGCGCGAAAGTCGCGTACCGCATGGCCGACAAGCACAGGGGTCGGATCGGGTTTCATGAGACGCCGACTTAGCCAAAAGTCGGCGACTTTTGAAAATGATCGACCCGTTTCGCTCAACCCTAGTAACTACTAGTGTTGAGCGATACCTTCCGATATCGGAAAGTATCGGTATCGGAAAGTATCGGCCGATACCGTCAAAGTATCGGATGTAATCCGATACCGATACCCGATCCCAATGCAAGTCAATGGGACGAAAATATCGGAATTAAAATAAACCCTTTCTTTCCTTGTAGGTTCATTCTACATGAAGGAAAACAACTAAGAATAATGTAGGATGTATTGGGGGAGGTGGCGGAGACATTAAAGGCACAGAGGTTTATCCCAATCAAATAGAATAGCAGGATTTTTTTTTTATGACGTTCGGCGTTAGAAAGATTTTGACTATGGTTTTTTTTTTTTATTTTGTCAGATATTGATGTTTCACTACTTCCACGCCCTTCACCTTCTTTTTTACTTCTCCCACACTTTCTTCTTCATTATCCTCATCATCAGCTTCTTTGACATCAACTATCTTCACCTTATTCATCTTCTTCTTCATCTTCTACCTATAATTTTTTTTTTTTACATTGTTCATATTCTTTTTATTTAACTATTATCTTCTTCATATTCAACTTCTTCATCATATTCTTATTTGTGACAGGCATTCCCGTAGTTGTTATCTATAAAAGTTTGAAGATTACACCTTCCGTTCTGCCTGTCACAAAAGAGTTACATTTGTCCGCGTTCAGTTTGGCCTTTAGCATCAGGCTTTATCCAGGGGCACCACGAGGAGGAACGGACTCACCCCCATACACTGCTTAGTCTTCTTCTGCTTATAATTTAGATAATATCTTTTGCTCTGATATTTAGTGTTATGCTTAATGTTCTTCTGCTCTTTGTTCTGCAGCCTCTTGTTCTTCTGCTTCTCGGTCTCCCATGTCGTCGTCGTCTCCAGGGTCATCGTCTCCAGGGTCGTCGTCTCCGGGGTCGTCGTCATCGGGGTGGTCTTCAGGGTCATCGTCTCCAGGGTCGTTGTCATCTCAGTGGTTGTCATCTCTGGTGTCGTCGTCATCTTATGGGTGGTCTTCCGGGTCGTCGTCTTTAGGGTCTTGAACTTGGAAATGTAGCAGAAGGTACAAGAAGGCTGAGAAAATGCCGAGAAACAGCTGATGGAACTGGAACTCAGATGGCTACCCGAAGGTCCAAGAGCCAATGGAACTACCGAGGACCAGCTGACGTTACTGGAACCCGGTTACTAAGCAGGAGGTACCCGTGCCTGAAAGCACTACCAAGGACCACCTGACGTTGGTGGAACTCGGATACCCAGAGGGAGGCACCTAAGCCAAAGGCTCTGCCCGGAACCAGCTGACGGTACTGGAACCAGGATGGGGAGCAGAAGGTACAAGAGCAAAAGACACTGCCGAGAACCAGCTGACGGTACTGGAACCCGGATGGGTAGCCGAAGGTCCAAGAGCCAATGGAACTACCGAGGACCAGCTGACGTTACTGGAACCCGGTTACTAAGCAGGAGGTACCCGTGCCTGAAAGCACTACCAAGGACCACCTGACGTTGGTGGAACTCGGATACCCAGAGGGAGGCACCTAAGCCAAAGGCTCTGCCCGGAACCAGCTGACGGTGCTGGAACCAGCATGGGGACCTATTCAAGCTTGTCTTCCTAGAGCCCCAACTAGCGGTGTTGGAGCAAAGGGTCAGCAGGGGGAGAAGAGTGTAGGCCGAAGCCTGCACTGGAGGCATTTGTAGGTCTGTTGTGTCTGCATGGCTGTTGCAGGACACGTTGCCGGCTACACAGCAGGGGAACAGCTGGCGGTGCTGAACCCCACTGACACATTGGCTGGTGTTTATCTCTGTGCAGCTAGCAGTAGCGGGCCCCAACTGGCGGTGTTAGAGCCCAGGGTCAGCAGGAGGAGGAGAGGGAGCAGAGTGTAGGCTGAAGCCTGCACTGGCGGCAGCTTTGTGTCTGCGTGGCTGTTGCAGGACACGTTGCCGGCTACACAGCAGGGGAACAGCTGGCGGTGCTGAACCCCACTGACACATTGACTGGTGTTTTTCTCTGTGCAGCTAGCAGTACCGGGCCCCAACTGGCGGTGTTAGAGCCCAGGCTCTGCAGGGGGAGCAGAGTGTAGGCCGAAGCCTAATTGAACCAATTTTAAAGGTAACCTTTAACCCCCCCTCAGGTGTTACAAAGTAGAAGAGCCACACCTTATGCAGCAGTAGTGCTGCACAAGTCAAAGGTTGCTCTTTTAGTTTTGTTCCTTGCACAAGCTGAATGAAACACGTACAACATTTTGGCCCTTATACAGTCAATCTGTCTTAGAGGCGGGAGTTCCCTTCATAATGAGATGCAGCACAGCTGGCAAAAACACCACCTTGGTGCTTGGCGCGGCCTCCTGAGCATCGCATTTTGCTGTACAGGAGTCTGCGTTGTTGCGTTATCCCTTGGCCATGCGCTGCCCATCTTCTGACATCATTTCATGTCGGCTGGTGCGGTTCACGATGCCCATGAATCCCTGCCCCGCAGTGTCTTTACATAGTTAAAACACTGCGGGGCTGGGATTCATGGCCTGGCGCAGAACATAGGTTCGCCTCTCGCTCGTGTCCTTACACCTGCTACAGACTGTGCGGCGTCAGCTGATCCCTTATCGCATGCCATGGCCATGAAGCCGCACAGTCTGAAGAAGGCGGAAGGAGATGAGGGACAGCCGAACATATGCACTGCTCATGCCCATCAATCACACCCTCGCAGTCAAAATAAATAAGACACCGAGGAGCGTTGTGTGGGTCAGGGCGGCCGCAGAGGCGCAGCCAGCCAAACAATGATGCCAGAAGACGGGCAGCGCTACCAAGGGGGTTGCAGCGTGTCATTACAAAGGAAAGTCACACCTCAGGGACGGTTAAATGGTCACAGAGGACACATTTTTGACATGTTCAGTTCCACATGTGCAAGGAGAATAAGTTTATGAGCCACCTTGCACACATGCAGCATTACCGCTGTACAAGGTGGCTGTAAAACATACAAACACCTGGGGGTGGGGCGACAGGATCCCTTCAATTTCAGTTCTTGTGTCTGCGTGGCTTTTGCAGGACACGATGCCAGCTACACAGCAGGGGAACAGCTGGCGGTGCTGAACCCCACTGACACATTGGCTGGTGTTTTTCTCTGTGCAGCTAGCAGTACCGGGCACCAACTGGCGGTGTTAGAGCCCAGGGTCAGCAGGAGGAGGAGAGGGAGCAGAGTGTAGGCTGAAGCCTGCACTGGCGGCAGCTTTGTGTCTGCGTGGCTGTTGCAGGACACGATGCCGGCTACACAGCAGGGGAACAGCTGGCGGTGCTGAACCCCACTGACACATTGGCTGGTGTTTCTCTCTGTGCAGCTAGCAGTACCGGGCCCCAACTGGCGGTGTTAGAGCCCAGGCTCTGCAGGGGGAGCAGAGTGTAGGCCGAAGCCTAATTGAACCAATTTTAAAGGTAACCTTTAACCCCCCCTCAGGTGTTACAAAGTAGAAGAGCCACGCCTTATGCAGCAGTAGTGCTGCACAAGTCAAAGGTTGCTCTTTTAGTTTTGTTCCTTGCACAAGCTGAATGAAACACATACAACATTTTGGCCCTTATACAGTCAATCTGTCTTGGAGGCGGGAGTTCCCTTTGTAATGAGACGCAGCACAGCTGGCAAAAATACCAACTTGGTGCTTGGCGCGGCCTCCTGAGCATCGCATTTTGCTGTACAGGAGTCTGCGTTGTTGCGTTATCCCTTGGCCATGCGCTGCCCGTCTTCTGACATCATTTCATGTCGGCTGGTGCGGTTCGCGATGCCCATGAATCCCAGCCCCGCAGTGTCTTTACAGTGTTTCACACTGCGGGGCTGGGATTCATGGCCTGGCGCAGTACATAGGTTCGCCTCTTGCTCGTGTCCTTACACCTGCTACAGACTGTGCGGCGTCAGCTGATCCCTTATCGCATGCCGCGGCCATGAAGCCGCACCGTCTGAAGAAGGCGGAAGGAGCTGAGTGAC
Source organism: Ranitomeya variabilis (assembly GCF_051348905.1). Lineage (NCBI taxonomy): Eukaryota > Metazoa > Chordata > Amphibia > Anura > Dendrobatidae > Ranitomeya > Ranitomeya variabilis. Next base: position 568,213,115 of record NC_135234.1, on the reverse strand, counting down.
AGCCTGGCGAAGATATGCACTGCTCATGCCCGTCAATCACACCCTCGCAGTCAAAATAAATAAGACACCGAGGGGCGTTGTGTCGGGCAGGGCGGCCGCAGAGGCGCAGCCAGTCAAACAATGATGTCAGAAGAAGGGCTGTGCTACCAAGGGGGTCGTTGCGTGTCATTACATAGGAAAGTCACACCTCAGGGACGTTTTAATGGTCTCAGGGGACACATTTTAGACATGTTACATTCAGCGTGTGCAAGGAGAATAAGTTTATGAGCCACCTTGCACACATGCAGCATTACCGCTGTACAAGGTGGCTGTAAAACATACAAACACCTGGGGGAGGGGGACAGGTTCCCTTCAATTTCAGTTCTTGTGTCTGCGTGGCTTTTGCAGGACACGATGCCGGCTACACAGCAGGGGAACAGCTGGCGGTGCTGAACCCCACTGACACATTGGCGAGGTGTTTTTCTCTGTGCAGCTAACAGTACCGGGCACCAACTGGCGGTGTTAGAGCCCAGGGTCAGCAGGAGGAGCAGGGGGAGCAGAGTGTAGGCCGAAGCCTGCACTGGTGGCAGCTTTGGGTCTGTTGTGTCTGCGTGGCTGTTGCAGGACACGTTGCCGGCTACAGAGCAGGGGAACAGCTGGCGGTGCTGAACCCCACTGACACATTGGCGAGGTGTTTTTCTCTGTGCAGCCAGCACTTCCGGACAGCAACTAGCGGTGTTGGAGCCCGGGCTCTGCAGGTGGAGCAGAGTGTAGGCCGCAGCCTGCACTAGAGCAAGTTGAAAGGGAACCTTTAACCCCCCCCCAGGCGTTTGTAGCTGAAAGAACCATCTTGTACAGCACTAATGCTGGAAAAGGTAAACTTAGCTCTTTTAATTATGGTCCTTGCACATGCTGAACCTAACACTTATGAAATGTGTCCCCTCACACGGTTAAACCGTCCGGTCGGTGGAACTTTCCTTTGTCATGTGACGCAGCACAGCCGTCATTCTTACCCCCTTGGCGCCGTGTGCCTCCTCCTCAGCATTGTTTGAATCTGTCCCCGAGTCTGCGCTGTTATGTTATCTCTTGGCCAGGCACACTTAGCGCTGCCCGTCTTCTGACATCATTTGGTGTCAGGATGGCTGCGCCTGTGCGGCCGCGCTGGACGAGATCCCGCCTCGTAGTGTCTTCGTTTGTGCCACACACACAGCTGGGGAACAGCTGACGTTACTGAACCCCAATAACAGAGGAGGGACTGTTGGGACTGTGCGGGCAGCACTTCTGGACGGCAGCTAGCGGTGTTGGAGCCCAGGGACAGGAGGAGGAGGAGGTGGAGGAGATAGGAGGGATTGCCACACACACAGCTGGGGAACAGCTGACGTTACTGAACCCCAATAACAGAGGAGGGACTGTTGGGACTGTGCGGACAGCACTTCTGGACGGCAACTAGCGGTGTTGGAGCCCAGGGACAGGAGGAGGAGGAGGTGGAGGAGATAGGAGGGATTGCCACACACACAGCTGGGGAACAGCTGACGTTACTGAACCCCAATAACAGAGGAGGGACTGTTGGGACTGTGCAGACAGCACTTCTGGATGGCAACTAGCGGTGTTGGAGCCCAGGGACAGGAGGAGGAGGAGGTGGAGGAGATAGGAGGGATTGCCACACACACAGCTGGGGAACAGCTGACGTTACTGAACCCCAATAACAGAGGAGGGACTGTTGGGACTGTGCGGGCAGCACTTCTGGACGGCAACTAGCGGTTTTGGAGCCCAGGGACAGGAGGAGGAGGAGGTGGAGGAGATAGGAGGGATTGCCACACACACAGCTGGGGAACAGCTGACGTTACTGAACCCCAATAACAGAGTAGGGACTGTTGGGACTGTGCGGGCAGCACTTCTGGACGGCAACTAGCGGTGTTGGAGCCCAGGGACAGGAGGAGGAGGAGGTGGAGGAGATAGGAGGGATTGCCACACACACAGCTGGGGAACAACTGACATTACAGAACCCCAATAACAGAGGAGGGACTGTTGGGACTGTGCGGACAGCACTTCTGGATGGCAACTAGCGGTGTTGGAGCCCAGGGACAGGAGGAGGAGGAGGTGGAGGAGATAGGAGGGATTGCCACACACACAGCTGGGGAACAGCTGACGTTACTGAACCCCAATAACAGAGGAGGGACTGTTGGGACTGTGCGGGCAGCACTTCTGGACGGCAACTAGCGGTGTTGGAGCCCAGGGACAGGAGGAGGAGGAGGTGGAGGAGATAGGAGGGATTGCCATACACACAGCTGGGGAACAGCTGACGTTACTGAACCCCAATAACAGAGGAGGGACTGTTGGGACTGTGCGGGCAGCACTTCTGGACGGCAACTAGCGGTGTTGGAGCCCAGGGACAGGAGGAGGAGGAGGTGGAGGAGATAGGAGGGATTGCCACACACACAGCTGGGGAACAGCTGACGTTACTGAACCCCAATAACAGAGGAGGGACTGTTGGGACTGTGCGGGCAGCACTTCTGGACGGCAACTAGCGGTGTTGGAGCCCAGGGACAGGAGGAGGAGGAGGTGGAGGAGATAGGAGGGATTGCCACACACACAGCTGGGGAACAGCTGACGTTACTGAACCCCAATAACAGAGGAGGGACTGTTGGGACTGTGCGGGCAGCACTTCTGGACGGCAACTAGTGGTGTTGGAGCCCAGGGACAGGAGGAGGAGGAGGTGGAGGAGATAGGAGGGATTGCCACACACGCAGCTGGGGAACAGCTGACGTTACTGAACCCCAATAACAGAGGAGGGACTGTTGGGACTCTGCGGACAGCAGTTCTGGACGGCAACTGGTGGTGTTGGAGCCCAGGGACAGGAGGAGGAGGAGGTGGAGGAGATAGGAGGGATTGCCACACACACAGCTGGGGAACAGCTGACGTTACTGAACCCCAATAACAGAGGAGCGACTGTTGGGACTGTGCGGGCAGCACTTCTGGACGGCAACTAGCGGTGTTGGAGCCCAGGGACAGGAGGAGGAGGAGGTGGAGGAGATAGGAGGGATTGCCACACACACAGCTGGGGAACAGCTGACGTTACTGAACCCCAATATCAGAGGAGAGACTGTTGGGACTGTGCGGGCAGCACTTCTGGACGGCAACTAGCGGTGTTGGAGCCCAGGGACAGGAGGAGGAGGAGGTGGAGGAGATAGGAGGGATTGCCACACACACAGCTGGGGAACAGCTGACGTTACTGAACCCCAATAACAGAGGAGCGACTGTTGACTGTGCGTACAGCACTACCAGGCAACAACTAGCGGTGTTGGAGCCCAGGGACAGCAGGAGAAGCAGAGGAACACAATGTAGGCCGAAGCCTGATTGGAGAAAGTCGAAAGGGAACCTTTAACCCCCCCCCCCCCAAGGCGTTTGTAGCTGAAAGAGCCAGCTTGTGCAGCACAAAAGATGCAAAAGGAAAAGGTGGCTCTTTTCATTATGCTCCTTGCAAACACAGAACTAAACACTTATAAAATGTGTCCCTTGAAACCGTGAGACCGTCCCGGAGGTCGGACTTTCCTTCGTAATATGACGCAGCACAGCCGTCATTCTTACCCCCCCGGCGCCGTGCCCCGGCTCCTCAGCGTTGTTTGATTCCGTCCCGGAGCCTGCGCTGTTATGTTATCCCTTGGCCAGGCACACTTAGCGCTGCCCATCTTCTGACATCATTTGGTGTCAGGATGGCTGCGCCTGTGCGGCCGCGCTGGCCGAGAGCCCGCCTAGAAGTGTCGTCTAATGTAATCCCACCGCGGGCCTGGGATCCGTGGCCATGCGCAGTGCATATCCTCGCCTCTCACTCCCCTCCCTACGGCTTCTTCAGACTGTGCGGCGTCACGGCCGTGGCATGCTATTAGGGATCAGCTGACGGCACACAGTCTGAAGAAGGCGTAGGGAGATGAGTGAGAGGCGGAGGTTCAGATATGCACTGCGCATGTCCATGGATCTCAGGCCCCCAGTGGGATTAAATCAGAAGACAATGCGAGGCGGGCTCTCGGCCAGCGCGGCCGCACAGGCGCAGCCAGCCTGACACCAAATATGTCAGAAGATGGGCAGCGCTAAATGTGCCTGGCCAAGGGATAACATAACAGCGCAGGCTCCGGGAAGGAATCAAACAATGCTGAGGAGCCAGGGCACGGTGTCAAGGGGGTAGGAATGACAGCTCTGCTGCATCATATTATGAAGGAAAGTCCCACCTCCGGGACGGTTTTACGGTATCAGTGGACACATTTTATCAGTGTTAAGTTCTGCGTGTGCAAGGAGCTAAACAAAAATAGCTACCTTTTCCTTGTGCAGCATTACTGCTGCACAAGGTGGCTCTTTCAGTAACAAACGCCTTGGGGGGGGGGGGACAGGTTCCCTTACATTTCAGTTGTTGTGTCAGCGTGGCGGTCGCAGGACACATTGCCCGTATGTTTTGACTGTGCAGACGGCACTTCAGTGCCTCAACTGGCGGTGTTGGAGCCCAGGAATTTAAGTTCAGGTGGTAGAAAGATGAACACAACAGGAGACCTGGATAACATAGACAGTCACCTAATTATTTAATCAGGAAGAGGAGTGGCAAATTCCTGCGAGATCCAGGCCTTGTTCATTTTCAGGAAAGTAAGCCGGTCAACGTTATCGGAGGATAGTCGCATGCGACGGTCAGTTAGTACACCACCTGCAGCACTAAAGACGCGTTCCGATAATACACTAGCCGCAGGGCAAGCCAGCACCTCCAATGCATACTGGCTTAGCTCTGGCCATGTATCCAGCTTTGAGATCCAAAACTTGAAAGGGGAAGAGCCGTCTGGGAGTACAGCAAGAGGGCAAGACATGTAGTCTGTCACCATCTGATGGAACCGTTGCCTCCTGCTGACTGGAGCCGTCTGTGATGGTGTAGACTTTTGTGGCGGGCACAGAAAACTGTGCCACAGTTGGGCCATACTGGTCTTGCCTTGGGCAGAGGCACTGCTTCTGCTCCCTCTTTGTGCAGAGCCTACACCACTGCCTGGACGCACTGAGCTGCTTTGTAATGCACTAGCAGCACTTCTCTCACTTGGAATGGAGAAGATGATGGAATTCACCAGTGTCTTGGTACTCCCGCATTTTTCGCTCCCGGTTCAACGGTGTGATGAGGCTTTCTACGTTGTCCCAGTAGCGAGGATCGAGGAGGGTGAACACCCAATAATCAGACATGTTGAGAATGTGGGCGATGCGGCGGTCGTTTCTCAGGCACTGCAGCATGTAATCGACCATGTGCTGCAGACTGCCAACTGGCCAAGAAACGCTGTCCCCTGCTTGAGGCGTGATCTCTGCCCGCTCATCATCACCCCACCCTCGCTGTACACACTGACTACTGGACAATTGTGTAACTCCCTCCTGTGGACGGATGTCTTCCTCCTCCATTGACTCCTCCTCATCCTCCTCACAAAGTGTCCCCTGCCTACGCGTTTGTGAGGAACCACGTGGCGCTGACTGTCCAGAAGATGATGGAAATGGTGAATCCTCATCCTCCACCTCTTCCACAACATCATCCCTTAGCGCTTGCAGTGATTTTTCAAGCAGGCAGATAAGGGGGACAGTCATGCTGACTAGTGCATCATCTGCACTCGCCATCCGCGTGGAATAATCGAAGGGACGCAAAACCTGGCAGACATCATTCATAGTGGCCCACTCTGTGGTTGTGAAGTCTGAACGGCGCTGAGTGCGACTTCTTTGCGCCTGAAGCAGCTGGTACTCCATTACAGCTTGCTGCTGCTCACACAACCGCTCCAACATATGTAACGTGGAATTCCACCTGGTAGGTAGGTCACATATGATGCGATGTTCCGGCAGGCGGTGTCGGCGCTGCAGAGCCGCAATGCGCGCTTTTGCCGTGCTGGAACGCCGCAAGTGAGCACACTCTAGGTGGACCTTGTGCAGCAGTGCATCAAGATCCGGATAGTCCCTCAAAAAACTCTGCACGACCAAATTGAGCACATGTGCCAGACATGGGATGTGAGTGAGGTTGCCGAGGCCAAGAGCTGCCACCAGATTTCGGCCATTATCACACACTACCATGCCTGGCTGGAGATTCGCTGGCACAAACCACACATCGCTCTCCTGCTTGATGGCATTCCAGAGCTCCTGCGCTGTGTGACTTCAATTCCCCAAAGAAATTAATTTCAAGACGGCCTGTTGACGTTTGGCCACGGCTGTGCTCATGTCGGTCGTAACAGGTAAACGTTCATCACGGGTCCATGTGGAGGTGGACTGTGACGGCTCCTGCAGCGATGATTCTGAGGAACTGGTGTAAGAGGAGGAGTCAATGCGTACAGAATGGATTCCTGCAATCCTTGGAGTGGGCAGGACACGTCCTGCGCCACTCGCACGATCTGAACCCGGCTCAACGACATTAACCCAATGGGCAGTGAGGGAAAGGTATCGCCCCAGTCCATGTTGACTGGTCCACGCATCTGTGGTGAGGTGGACCTTGCTACTGACGGCATTCAGTAGCGCGTGTTTTATGTGTCCCTCCACATGCTTGTGCAGGGCAGGGACGGCTTGCCTGCTGAAGTAAAAGCGGCTGGGCACATTGTACTGTGGGACTGCCAATGACATCAAGTCACGGAAGCTGTCAGTCTCCACCAGCCTGAATGACAGCATTTCCAGTGACAGAAGTTTGGCAATGCCTGCAGTCAGAGCCTGTGCTCGTGGGTGGTTTGACGAGAAAGGCCGCCTTTTCTCCCATGCCTGTACTACCGATGGCTGTACACTGGGCTGGGAGTGTGTGGATGACTGGGAAAGTGGTGCTGCGGGTGGAATTACAGCAGGTCTCTGGACAACAGGGCCAGAGGTTCTTCCACGGCGATCCTGGGAGGAAGCCGAACCAGCTGCGTGTGAGCTGGAGGAAGAGGCAACACGAGCTGAAGAGGTGGTAGCTGCCGCTGTTGGTTGGCCTAGCTCTTCAGTGTGTTTTTCTAACTCCGCCGCGTGCCTGGTGCGCACATGTTTCCACATGTTGGAGGTATTGAGGTTGCTGACATTTCGACCTCTTTTGACTTTGTGATGACACACCTTGCATTTGACATAGCAAATGTCATCTGCAACTGTGTCAAAAAAGGACCAGGCACTGCAAGTCTTGGGAGCGCCCTTTTTGGCTTTTGGAAGAGACATGCTCCTAACGGGTGCCAAAGCGGAGGCTGCAGTATCCGCAGTCTTCCCCCTCCCTCTCCCTCTTTGGGCCGTACGGGGAATCTCTTCCTCAGAGCTGCTCCCACCACCTTCCTGTCCCTCACGCCAAGATGGGTCAAGGACCTCATCATCTACACTACCCTCTGCCCCCAACTGCTCCTCCTGGGTAGTCTCAGCAGCAGAGCACGCACCAGAAAGTGGCACCTGAGTGTCATCAGTGGATGCGTCCTGCGATGTGGTGACCGGAGCCACTGGCCCACCCGCCTCTTCAGAGGAAGAGAGAAAAAGCGGTTGGGCATCACTGCACCCTGCCTCTTCTTCCATTTCTCCAATGCTGCTTGGCTGGCCCCCTGTTTCCAAGCCAAGAGATTCAGAGAACAGAAGTAGAGACGGCTCCTGTCCTGGGATCTCTGTCTGCCTGAGCAATTTGGCAGGTGGTGAAGAGACAGATGGCTGCTTTCCAGTGCCCTGTGTCTGAGAGGATGTGGCACTAATTGAAGTTGATGCATTAGCTGCCATCCATCCGACAACGGCTTCAATTTGTTCTTCACGCAGCAGCGGTGTACGGCGCTCTGCGACAAAGCTGCGCATGAAGGACTGTTCCCTGGTGAAAGTGGGTGCAGATGAGTCACCGGTGCCCGCAGCAGGCACAGAATCCCCACGTCCTCTCCCTGCTCCGCGCCCACGCCCACGTGCCTTACTCACTGCCTTCTTCATCTTGGTTGACTGATAAAGATAAGCAGAAAAGTACTAACGGCTTTGTGTGCTTATTCCTGAACAACTCCTAACAGGTATAAGAAACACTAATTTTCTAAAGTGTGGACTAGACTTTAATATGAGCTAATGTGGCCTACACAAATGTAAAGTGGTGTCACTGGTGTGTTTTGTGAACTTTATTATTTATTTATTTTTTGGGGTCTGAACTGACAACAGAGAGAGCTGCAGTCACACGGAGACCGTGCAGACAGCTGTAAACGGCGCTGCAAGGCCCAAAAACCCTCCTCTACATTCTCCTATGTAGTGTTTTTCCACAAGTTAGCTGGAGACGGGTGGAAAGACACTAATAGGAATTTTTTGAAAAAATGTGCAGCAGCCTGCACTACTTAAAACAAAAGGAAAATTGATTTTACGGTATGACGCAGTGAAGAACCCTGAGCTGGAGACAACCAGGCTATGGCTGCTCACAGACTACAGGGCGAGCTGCAGTCACACGGAGACCGTGCAGACAGCCGTAAACGGCGCTGCAAGGCCCAAAAACCCTCCTCTACGTTATCCTATGTAGTGTTTTTCCACAAGTTAGCTGGAGACGGGTGGAAAGACACTAATAGGAATTTTTTGAAAAAATGAGCAGCAGACTACACTACTTGAAAAAAAAAAAAAAAAGAACAGTATGAGGCAATGAACCACCCTCCCTGAACTGAATACAACCAGCTATGGATGGCCTATGGCTGCACTCAGACTAGAGAGTGGGCTGCACTCACACACACACACACACACAGACCTTGCAGATCGCTGTGAAAACAGCGCTACAAGGCAAAAGCAAGGTGATTAGTAGGTGAACACAGCGGTTGCTAAATTAGCCTTTGAAAAGCACAAAGAAGCAAATTGCTATCTCTAAACTGGCCCTCAGTCAGCAAACAGCGTCCTGTCACTAACTGAATTCACAGCAGAGTGAGCGCAAAATGGCGCCAGCGACTTTTAAACTGCATCATGACATCATTTCAGCAGCCAATCACAGCCTTGCCAGTAGTTTCAGGCCCTCCATGCTGAACAGGATGTGCCCACACTTGGAATCATTCTCATTGGCTGATTTCGTACAAATTTGTGCAGTTTGAATCCTGGGAACTTCCGATTCCGGTATCCGATACGCGGCAAGTATCGGATCTCGGTATCGGAATTCCGATACCGCTAAGTATCGGCCGATACCCGATACTTGCGGTATCGGAATGCTCAACACTAGTAACTACACTGACTGCCTGGTGTGAACACTTACCTATGGTATCTGAGCTGACTGCCTAATGTGAACACTTACCTATGGCTAATAACAGGATAAAGCCTACTTATATAGGAGGCTCAGAACCAACTGTGTTGAGATGTAATTAAAATCACAGCATGGAGAAGGGCGGGATGTTCAAGTCAGAAAATAGTATATAGTAAAAATAGATCAACTGACCGAACAATATATATATATATAATTTATACTAGTGCATAGCCAAAAAAAGTCAAATACAAAATAGATCAATGGCCGCACTCATCTGTGCTAAAAATAAGGAAATGTGAAATATGTGGAATGTGAATTGCATAATGGCTTATGAACTTTATGAAAAAACACATGAGATTTTTAGCACAAGATTTGGCCAAACATTGTGAGCCCATTCACCAAAACGTCAAGGTAATCTCAGATTGAATGGGTAACTACACTGACTGCCTGGTGTGAACACTTACATATGGTATCTGAGCTGACTGTGCTAAAAATCTCATGTGTTTTTTTATAAAGTTCATAAGCCATTATGCTATTCACATTCCACATATTTCACATTTCCTTATTTGTAGCACAGATGAGTGCGGCCATTGATCTATTTTGTATTTCACTTTTTTTGGCTATGCACTAGTATAAATTATATATATATATTGTTCGGTCAGTTGATCTATTTTTACTATATACTATTTTCTGACTTGAACGTCCCGCCCTTCTCCATGCTGTGATTTTAATTACATCTCAACACAGTTGGTTCTGAGCTTCCTATATAAGTAGGCTTTATCCTGTTATTAGCCATAGGTAAGTGTTCACATTAGGCAGTCAGCTCAGATACCATAGGTAAGTGTTCACACCAGGCAGTCAGTGTAGTTACCCATTCGATCTGAGATTACCTTGACGTTTTGGTGAATGGGCTCACAATGTTTGGCCAAATCTTGTGCTAAAAATCTCATGTGTTTTTTCATAAAGTTCATAAGCCATTATGCTATTCACATTCCACATATTTCACATTTCCTTATTTTTAGCACAGATGAGTGCGGCCATTGATCTATTTTGTTCACGCACCATATGGCCAGATAAGGTTGTAAAATGTTAAAATGACATTTCCCAGGGAATGTATTTGTCTTGGTTGAAAGCAATGCTAAAGTTCAAAGATGCATCAAAAACGCTACGTGTGAACATAGCCCAAAGAGTGGAGGAGAATTTTTGTTTTTGGTTATTTATTTTGTCTTATACACAAGTCATTATCTTGGAAATGATGTTCCTCAACATATTTCCCAGGAAAATCCATTTTGGTTTATTTTTTGTATGAGAGTCTGTAAAAGTGGTGTAAGACTCTGACAACATTGTTCACAGTAGTGACCTGGGATTCAGAAATGCTTCCTGGGGCCTTCATCATGCCGTTCCCATGTCCGTTGAGCACTGTCCCCATCGATTTCCACAATTTTTAGTCCATTTGCAGACTGCCAAGGGGGCTGCCGGAAAAATACTCGAGTTTCCCCTAGACTTACATTGGGCTTATTGCTCGGGTCAAGCACCCGAGCATTCCAATTTGCTCGACCCGAGCAACGAGCACCCGAGCATTTTAGTGCTCGCCCATCACTATTGCTCATCCATAGAGTATTACATGTACTTGGGTATATTTTATTGGTATATATAACACTACAAAAAAGCAGTGAGAAATTTGTCTTAATTCAGTTGGTTAGGTGAGGGCTTATTTTTTGCGTGCCGAGCTGACGTTTTCATTGATACCATTTTGGTGCTGATAAAAAAATATAATTTTGCATTTTGACTTTTTTTCTCGCTACGCCATTTAGTAATCAGGTTAATCCTATTTTTTATTGATAGATCGGGTGATTCTGAATGCGGTGATACCAAATATGTGTACAAATTTGGTTGTTCAAAAATTGATTATTATCATATATACTGTAGAACTTGATTTGTGTGAAATTTAATAGGTCTGAAATAAAAACAAAAATTTGCCTGCTACAGGTATACAATTTTGGTTCCTCGTTACTAGGTCCCTACCTGTTATTATTTCTCCAGGTGAGACGTCCCTGCCTTTTAACAGCTCGTGTCTAGGAACATCACCTCTGCCCTTACCAACGTGGTCACTCGGATTATCCACTTAACGACCCACACATGGACAAGTGCTTGTGGCCAGGGATGCTACATTTCACTAATGGCACAATGGGTGAACATGTTTGATGCTGGGGATGAATCCCACCCTGGCAGGTACATGTGCTACCGACGCCAAGGATTGCTAGCCCTACTTGTATCAGGGTTTCCTCTACCTCCTACACCAGTTCCTACACCCGCTCCTGCTTCTCCTCATCCTTCATCTCCGATGTTCTATCATATCAGCTGGAAGCTGGAAGATCTGCAGCACTGCTCCAAAAAACAAAACACACACCATGGCAGAGTTGTTAAAAGTAATAATAGACCAGACAGATCTGTGGCTCTTGCCGCTTAGCCTACAGCTAGGCATATTCGTGTGTGATAATGGCCATAACCTGGAGGCGGCTGTGAAGCCTGGCAAGCTCATACCATATTTGACCCACATGCTCAACTTGGTACTTCAGCACTTTCTGAAAACCTACCCAGATTTGCCAGAGATTCTGGTCAAGATACGCCCTGCCAGCACCCATTTCCACAAGTCAGAAACAGCTGCTGTCACTCTGGCAGTGCTGCAACAGCACATGCAAGTGCCAGCTCAACAACTGGTGTGCAACATCGCCTTGCGCTGAAACTCCACACTGCTGACAAGGCTTTGTGAGCAGCAGAGGCCAGTTGTGGAATAGCAGCTCCAACACCCCCAGTCAGTATTTTGGTCAGCATCCGCACATAACAACTGAAGAATGGATATATGACATTTTTGCAGTTTTCCAAGACATTGAGGACTCCGCAAAGATGGTGAGCGGCGATGACGCCATCATCAGTGCAATGATCTCGCTTCTGTGCCTACTTAAACAGTCGCTGCTGATAATTTAACATATAGGTTTAAGGGCCAATTTCATGACACCCACTGTGTCCAGGCCCTGATGACTGGGTGTTTTTGACAATGAGGGAAATTTGTTTAACCCCTTCATGACCAGAGCTTTTTTCATTTATGCATTTTCATTTTTCGCTCCCCTCCTTCCCAGAGCCATAACTTTTTTACTGACGTTTTTAATTATGAAATTTTTGTGCAGACATGATCTTTTTATCACCCTTTATTGCATTTTAATGCAATGTGGTGGCGACCAAAAAAACTTAATTCTGGTGTTTTGTTTTTTTTTCTTACTACACCGTTTAGCAATCAGGTTAGTCCTTATTTTTATTGATAGATAGGGTGATTCTAAACTCAGCGATACCAAATATTTGTAGGTTTGATTTTATTTTTATTGTTTTATTTTGAATGGGGCAAAAGGGGGATGATTTAAACATTTATATATTTTTTTTATTTTTTTTCAGATTTTTAATCACATTTTTTTTTTACTTTTGGCATTCTTCAATAGCCTTCATTAGAATGCTCTGCTACATAGAGGCAATTCTTAGGAAGCCCCTATGTAGCAAAATTGCTGCATTGCTGTGAGCGCTGACCTCAGGGTGGCGCTGATAGCAATCTGACATCAACAACCATAGAGGCCTCTGGATGTCATGCCGACGCACTGCTGACCCCCGATCACGTGACAGGGTCAGCGGTGTGGTATTTCTGGCCCGATGGCTGGAAGTGGGTGTTTAACTAATTAATAGGTGCAGGCGTATCGCAATTCTACCTGCGCCTATTGCGGGCACATATCAGCTGTAAAAAATAGCTGACATGTCGCGGCATTGGGATGGGCTCACTGCTGGAGCCCACCTCAAAGCGAGGCTTCTGATGTCGGACATACTATCCCGTCCAACATCAGAAAGGGGTTAAGGAAGGTCAAGCAATACTTGGCTGACCAACCAGCATACTCACTAATTCCTCTGCGACCTTCAGCTATTGGGTCTCAAAGCTGTACACCTGGCATAAGCTGTCCCTATATGCCTTGAAGCTGTTGTGCTACCCTGCTGCTAGAATCTTGTCTAATTGGGTTTTAATTGCCACCGGGGAGTCACGTGGAGTCATAACAGACAGGCATTTTCAACTATCAACAGAAAGTGCTGACAGGCTCACTCTGGTAAAAATAAACAAAACTTGTATTAGACCCGACTTTTCCATGCTACCAGATAACAACATCACACAAAGTGTTTGTAATCTTTAATATTTGAATGAGGCCCCCCAGGTGTTTCCTTCAAGGTTATATGGATGACTGGATGACCCTCCTCATAATTTTTTCCTGTCTTTACATTGTGCGCAAAGTCTTTGAGTGTAAAAGTGCCACAACTTCACTTTCTTAATTTTTTCTATGAGGCGCTCCAGTTGGTTGCCTTGAAGGGTGTATTGATGATGCTGCATGTAATGTTTGGCAGGCTTTACACTGTGCACAGAGCTTTTATGAGTGTTGAAGTACCAGAACTACACTTTCTTAATATTTGAATGAGGTACTACAGTTGTTGCTTTGAAAGGTGCATGGATGTCCTGCTTGTAATTTTTGGCAGGCTTTGCACTGTGTGCAGAGCTTTTGAGTGTAGAAGTACCACAACTACACTTTGTTCACAATATTTGAATGAGGTACTACAGTTGTTGCCTTGAAGAGAGTATGGATGACCTTTCTGGCAATTTTTGGTAGGCTTTGCACTGTGTGCAAAGCTATTATGAATGTATTCCTGAGTCTGGTTGTTTTTTTTTTAAAGACTCTGCCAATAACCCCAAAAAGCCCATTTGCACCACCTGCAAGGCCAGCATCAGCAGGGCTAGCAAAACTACCAGGCTGACACCACCAGCATGATCAGGCACATGGCAGAAAAGGACTCGACTTTGTGGGCCGAACTTCATGGTCCTGGAACAGTGTCTGCGGGTGACACCACTGCTTCTTCCACTGTTGTGCATGAAGGCCAATCCCCTGTCCATGGTGCATGTGAAGATACCTCCTGCCTTGCACCTGTCATTGCACACACTCAACTAGCACCATCAGCAAGCACGTTCACTTCCTTGTCCCAGCGCAGCATTCAGTTGTCCATACCCCAGTTCTTGGAAAGCAAGCTCAAATATGCAGCCAACACCCCACAGGTCACACTATTAAATTCACACATTTCGCGACAGCTTGCTCTTAAAATGTTACCCTTTAGGCTCGCGGAGACAGAAGCTTTCCTCAACCTGATGGGGCAGCCGTCCCTCGGTACTCGGTCCCCAGCCACCACTATTTCTCCCAGTGTGCCGTCCCCGCATTACACAAAAACATGGCCCACATTTGCCGTGCCTTCAACAATGCAGTTACTGGGAAAGTCCACCTAACCACGGATATGTGGACAAGTGCTTGTGGGCATGGACAGTACATCTCACTGATGGCACACTGGGTTAAAATAGTGGAAGATGGGGCCCAGTTGGACTTTGGGATTGAACACGTCCTCCCTATGCTGAGGATTGTGGGCCCTAGATCAATCAGGGTTGCCCCCAAAGTCTACAGCTCCTGCATCTCATCCTCCTCCTCCTCTTCAGCCTCCTTCTCCGAAATGACCACATCAGTCACTAGCTGGAAGCACTGCAGCACTGTCTCAGACAAGCGGCAACAGGCTGTGCTGAAGCTAATATGCTTAGGTGACAAACCACACAATGCTGAAGAGTTGTGGACAGCTCTTAAAGAGCAGGCAGATCTGTGGCTGACACTGATGAACCTACAGCCAGGCATAGTTGTGCGTGACAATGGCTGGAACCTGGTGGCAGCTATGAGGTAAGGCAAGCTCACACACATACCATGCCTGGCCCATGTGCTTTACCTCGTGTTTCAGCAGTTTCTTAAAACCTACTCAGAACTGCCAGATCTGCTTGTCAAAGTACGCTGCCTGTGTGCCCATATTAAAGAGTCAGCTACAGCTTCAGCCGCCCTTGCCATGCTTCAGCAGCATTGGCACCTTCTGGCTCACTGACTGGTGTTTGATGTCCACATGCCTTGGAACTCTACATTGCAGATGTTGGAAAGGATTTGTGAGCAGAAGAGGGCAGTTGTTGACTACCAGCATCAACAAGGCCGTTGGTATTCAGTTCAGACTCCACACATAAAACCTCAGGAGTGAACATGGATGTCAGACATATGTACCATCTTCCAAAACTTTGAGTACTCCACCAAGATGGTGAGTGGTGATGATGTCTTAATTAGCATCAACATCCCACTTCTCCGTGATCTGAAACACTCTGCTCACAATCAAAGAGATCGCATTGCAGGCAGAGCACAATGAGATGAAGCAAGGAACCATACAGAGTGATTACACACAGCCCAGCCTCATCTCATCTCAACGTGGATTGGGTGACATACCGTCTGTTCAGTGTGGATGGCCTGAGGATAGGGAGGAGTAGAAGGAGGAGAGCATGGTCAGTCATCCTCTTGGTGAGCACACGGAAGTCTTGCCTTTAACCAGTCTGGCACGCATGGCTGAGTTTATGTTAAGCTGCCTTTCCAGTGACCCTCGCATTCTCAAAATTTTGGGTGACAGTTATTACTGGTTGGTGACACTTCTAGGAGTGTCAAGAAGAACTTTCTATCTCTTATTCCTGAAGTGGACAGGTCTACTAAAATGGGTTAGTACCAGAATCTTCTTGTTGCAGAATTATTAAAAAATTCCCATCTGAAAACAATGGCGGCAGAGGTCACAGTTTATTGGACAACCAAGGAGTATAGGCGAGAGAGACACAACTCCAATCCAGCAGAGGCAGGGGAACATTGACAAAGTTCAGGGAGAGTTTTCTCAGACCCTCCCATTGCAGAAGCCTTGAGGCGTCGGGTACTTTCACAAGGATTGCAAAATTTGGGAAGATGCTGATAACTGATGAGTGCATCCGCCTTTCAACTGATAATGATGACAGGTTGACTCTTATAAAAAAGAACAAGGGCTGGATTGGGCCAGACTTATCAACACCACCGAATGATAGCAGCATAACATAAACTCAAATCCAGTGTCTTTTTTTAGGAGGTCTATTCCCATGCACCTCTTCATACCCACACATGGGTATATGCTTCTTGATTTAGTCTATTTGCTGTTGTCCTCCTCCTCATCCTCATCATCCACCACCATATCACCAGGGTGACCGTGATCCATGATGCAACACCCAAATCATTTTTTTAAAGGGTTTTTATGATGCCCATAAAAAAATGGTTATACTGCATGTTCATGTATACTTCCCAGGGGTAAATGTTTGTCAGCCCATACACTTAGTGTATGGGCATTTCAAGTATAGGAGACCTGCTACTTTCTGATGGGAACATTTTTTATGAGGCCCTCCTCCAAGTCTCTTCCAAGGGTCATTGGAGTAGGTTCAAATTTTTGGCAGCCCTTGCATTCACTGCATAGGCAAACAGTATGGGAAACCCACTTCCTAATAATGGGAATATTGCTTTCAGGAGGCCCTCCTGTACGTCTCTTCAAAGGGGTATTGGTGTGCATGCAAATTTTGGGCAGCCCTGTCACTCTCTGAATACGCAATAACAGTATGTGAGACCCACTCTTTAATAATGGGAACAACAAAGCATAGCCAGCTGATGGATCTCTAAGAATAGTGAGGGACGAGTGCTGGCATTTTAAGAATAGCAAAGGTGGCCTGATGGCCCTATAAAAATAAGCTTTTTGACTTTGAGTCCATCCTTCTTAAATCAAACAGGATGTGTCTGATGATGTGTCACGCACCACATGGCCAGATAAGGTTGTATAATGTTAAAATGACATTTCCCAGTGAATGCATTTGTCTTGGTTGAAAGCTATGCTTAAGTTCAAAAATGAATCAAAAATGCTACATGTGTGGAGAAGCATTTTTCTTGTTTATTTATTTTGCCTTTATACAAGTCATTACCCTGGAAAGGATGTTCCTTACCATATTTCCCAGGAAAATCCATTTTGGTTTTGTTTTTGTATGTTTGATTATGAGTCTGTAAAAGTGGCGTAAGACTCTGACAACATTGTTCACAGCTGTGACCTAGGAGTCAGAAAAGCTTCCAGGGGTCTTCCCTATGCTGTTTCCATGTCATTTGAGCACTGTTCACATCGATTTCCGCAATTTCTAATGCTCAAGTTACATTGGGCTCGTTGCTCATGTCGAGTACCTAATCATTCCAATTTGCTCGACCCGAGCAATGAACACCCGAACATTTTATTGCTCGCCAATCACTAGAGTTGAATAGTTGGTCAAAAGTTAATTATAGTGTTGTAACAATGTATGGTAAAAGAAAAAGTGGCAATGGATAATGTAATGAAAAAGAAAAAAAAACACACCACAGCTAAGAATGTAGGATCTGCAGTCGGCAACAGCACTGGCACGCTACATCTCGGCAGCAGTACTACCAAACATAGGTCACAATTGGCTTCACCTGCCTCTGATTATTATATTTTTAGGGAGCAATATATGACAAATCACTCGTCTCAGTCACATTATTATCTCTGACAGTGATACTGTTAAATTTAGTCAGTGTTCTGCACTATCCTTCTTTGCCACCATAATTTTTTATTTTGCATGTTCAATTCCATCAATGACTTTTTTGTCTGCTCTGCCTTTTAGCCCCAGAGCACTCCGAGGGGCTAATGAAGATATATCATACGAAAAAACTTCTTCAAGTTGATTTATTGGATGAGATGAACAGTTAACCTTTGGATTTCAATGAGATAAGGCCAGAGGAGTTTGAGGACACTATTCAAATGACTGGCTGTGTTGGAGGCTCTCTCAACTGTTGTGGTAGAGAAATGGTTAGTGGCAGCAGTAGTAGTATTAGTAGTAGTATTCTGAGTCAGGGAAAATCAAGAGATGGAAATCAGGTGGGGAAAGAAGACTAGCATATTTTCTACACTGTCAGCGAAGTCAGGGATGATGTTGATGACTGTGTGATGGACAAGACCTGGGAAAAAGATTGGAATGATGAGGAAGTGATGTCATTAGTTGAGGAGTGTGGGGGCATTTCTATAAGTGGACATTTCAGGTGTGGGAATTCTTTTCCACATTGATGGTCAAGAAATCATTTAAAGTGTGCAGGCTCTGCAGGGGAAGGATAAGCCAAGGATCTCCAGGCTCAAACAGAGTAGGAGATACAGTTCTCAATCAACACAAGAAGCATATGATTTTTAGTACTCTCTTGTTGTTGATCTCAGCCTATTTTTTGACCATCTACCTGCCTCAGATTTCTACTTATGCTATGCCCTCATGACAACTCCATTGATGACAGCAGCAATTATGGCCAGAGACTTTGTTACTTTTGTGGTCTGATTGAGTCCATGTTTCGATTCTGTATCACATGATTATAATTTTCTTTCCCATCACCACCATTTCTGTTCCATTATATGCAGTAGAAATTATGGTGATGGAAAAGAAAATTATAGCCATGTGGTACAGTATCAAAAAATGGACTCAATAAAGCTATAAAAGTAACAAAGTCTCTGTCCATGCTGCATATATTGGGTTTTTGGGCACAGAAGGCAAATATTCTTTCACAAAAAAATGTATAGGTTTCCATGGTTGCAATTATCTTTACCATCATACTTCTTTCTGCAAAAGATCAGTATTTTTTGTGTATCGACTTGAGTGAATTTCCCTAGCAGAATCCTGTGCTAGATTAGGCCACTGTGCAGGGTTGTACATACAAGGTGACCATATTTGTGAAACAAACATTTTGTGGGATTATGTGATTATGTTTTTTCTCTAATGAGGATTTTTTGGTGGCTTGACTGGAGTACATTTCCTTGGTAGTCTTCTGCGCAGAATAGGGTCACAGTACTGGGAAGAAACAGTTTTTGTAGTGTTATATTTTGTAACTAACTCTCACAGTTAGAGAGGATGATTAAAACAGAAATTAAACACTGACTCTTTTTCCCATGGTTTGGACACCATGGCAGTCACAGAAAGCAACAAAGTTGAAACAACACATAGTGATTGACAATGGATGGTAATCTTCAAGTCCTGACCCCTGTGTACATCATTTTGTAAAATGAAGGGTCAATCCACATTTGGCATGGAACACATACCTAGTAGTGATGAGCGAACGTGCTCGTCACTATTCGATACTCGCCCGAGTATGACTGTGCTTGGTGTACTCGGTGAGCAGCGAGCATTTCCGGGATTATTCAGCGGTAACTGCAATCTCCACCCAGCAGTTTTGGCAGACTTTTGAGACCCAATCATGCTGCAGGGATTGTCTGCCAGGCCATGAAAAACCGCAGCCATCTTTGTTGTGGTTGTGCAGTGATTGGCTTGGCCGCACAGCATCATCCCAAGTATAAGAGACCTGACGCCGCCCTGCTCGCCGCATTCTGTTCCGGATTCAGCGACAGTAGGGAGAGCTGGTGCCGAGATAGGGTTGGAATCGTGGTTTTTAGAGTTAGTGTAGATCTGCAACTCTTACATCCACAAGGCCTGAGAAACCAACAGTCCTTTTTAGGTCTAATTCATGGGTCCCGATATTGCAGCACTAGTTAGGCAGGGCACAGCATATCCACATCAGTGCAAGGCCTGCAGGCACTGTATGTGCGTCCATTGCTTCCACTGCATCCCTCCCAAAGCTCCATAGATGTCTGCTGCAGCTTCTTTACTATATACCTAGTTGCATTTTTTTTCCCAAGAATTCCACCCCCCAAAAAAATACAGTCTGTTCTGTCAGACTGAGGCCTGTTGAAAAATCATAGTTTGTCAGGCATATGTAACATACTGTAGTTGTGTGTGCTAGCCTTGTGCCACATTTTTTTTGTGTTTTAAATTCACCGAAAAAGGCCTCATATCTGCGTGCAACAAGTTTGATCATTGTAGGCCGGTGTACTTATATTTTTTGCTGTCTGATCCTCAAATTCTATACAGTACTATTTGGCCTATCCAACCAAAAAAAAGGCCACATATTTGCCAGTGTGGTATTTCCGTTACAGCCATCATATATCAGCGTGCTCCAAGGTTGGTCATTGTAGGCCGGTGTACTTATTTTTTTGCTGTCTGATCCTCATATTCTATAAAGTACTATTTGGCCTATCAAACCAAAAATAAGGCCACATATTTGCCAGTGTGGTATTTCCGTTTTCAGCTTCCAACTCACCGACTGTTGTGTGATGTCCCCACGCACTGGAACTCTACGCTGCATATGTTGGAAAGGATTTGTGAGCAGAAGAGGGCTGTTGTTGACTACCAACATCAACAAGGCTGTCGAATTTCAGGTCAGACTCCACACATAAGACCTCAGGAGTGGACATGGATGTCAGACATATGTAACATCCTCCAAAACTTTGAGGACTGCACCAAGATGGTGAGCGGCGATGACACCATAATTAGCATCACCATCCCGCTTCTCAGCATTCTGAAAACCTCTCTGCTCACAATCAAAGAGGATGCATTTCAGGCGGAGCATGAGGACATGGAGCAAGGAAACATACAGGGGGATTACACTCAGCCCATCCTCATGTCTACTCAACGTGGATTGGTAGGCAATGAGGAGGAGGAAGAACAGGAGCTACTTTCATGCACTATAGATAATACTACAAACACATCTGTATTAGCTTCTGTTCAGCAGTGATGGCCTGATGACAGGGAGGAGGAGGAGGAGGAGGACAGCATGGTCAGTCGTCCTGTTGGTGAGGACACAGAAGTCTTGCCTGTTAGCTGTTGTGAATTTGGTTTCTGGGCTCCCCCGGTGGTCACTGGTGGTACTGAACTTGTGTGCTTCATCTCCTCTGTTCACCTGTTTCCATCAGGATGTGGGAGTTTCTA
This sequence comes from Ranitomeya variabilis, assembly GCF_051348905.1. Taxonomy (NCBI): domain Eukaryota; kingdom Metazoa; phylum Chordata; class Amphibia; order Anura; family Dendrobatidae; genus Ranitomeya; species Ranitomeya variabilis. The sequence continues at coordinate 568,192,185 of NC_135234.1, read as the reverse complement.
TTTAGCCTTGCTCCTCAGTCATTTCTATGCCGGCCAACAATGTTACCAGAAGCCTTTCTGTTGCATGTTCCTGCTCCTAGACTACTATCAGCTAAGTTGGACTTGTAGTCCTAAGTTTGTTTTGCATTTTTGTTCCAGTTCTCTGTGTTTGAATATTTCCGAGGCTGGAAGCTCTTGTGAGCTGAAATTGCCACTCTAGTGTCATGAGTTGATATTAGAGTCTTAAAGTAATTTCAGGATGGTGTTTTGAAAGGGTTTTCAGCTGACTGTGAAGTTCCCTTTTCTGTCTTCCTACTATCTAGTAAGCGGACCTCAATTTGCTAAACCTATCTTCATACTTCGTATGTCAATTTCCTCTAAAATCACCGACAATATATGTGGGGGCTACTGTCTGCCTTTTGGGGAAAATTTCTCTAGAGGTAAGCCAGGTCTGTATTTTCCTCTGCTAGGGTCAGGCAGTCCTCCGGCTGGCACTGGGCGTCTAGGGATAAAACGTAGGCACGCTACCCGGCCACTGTTAGTTGTGCGGTAGGTTTAGCTCACAGTCAGCTCGAGTTCCCATCTTCCAAGAGCTAGTCCTTTTGTATGCTTTACTACGGTCTCTTGCCATTGAGAACCATGACAGTTTGGCCGGCCAAGGGTTAAAATAATTGGCAGAAGAAAGGAGAGAAAAGAAGTCTGCAGAGAATTTTTTTTTTTTTTTCTCTGAGTTTGCTCATTAGTTGATTCACTTGCATCTCTGCTTACTGCAGCCTTCGTCTCTCTCTCCTTCTAATCCTTGAATGGTTCTGATTTCACCTGATAAAAATGGATCAGCAGAGTTTAGCTACAGGTTTGAATAATCTCGCTATGAAGGTTCAAAGTTTACAGGATTTTGTAATTCATGCTCCTATATCTGAACCTAGAATTCCTTTACCTGAATTTTTCTCCGGGGATAGATCTCGCTTCCAGAATTTCAAACATAATTGTAAATTATTTTTGTCTCTGAGATCTCGCTCCGCTGGAGATCCTGCACAGCAGGTCAGGATTGTAATTTCCTTGCTCCGGGGTGACCCTCAGGATTGGGCATTTGCTTTGGCACCAGGGGATCCTGCGTTGCTCAATGTGGATGCGTTTTTCCTGGCATTGGGGTTGCTTTATGAGGAACCTCATTTAGAGATTCAGGCTGAAAAAGCCTTGATGGCCCTGTCTCAGGGGCAAGATGAGGCTGAAATATACTGCCAAAAATTTCGTAAGTGGTCTGTGCTTACTCAGTGGAATGAGTGCGCCCTGGCGGCGAATTTCAGAGAGGGTCTCTCTGATGCCATTAAAGATGTTATGGTGGGGTTCCCTGTGCCTACAGGTCTGAATGAGTCCATGACAATGGCCATTTAGATTGATCGGCGTTTGCGGGAGCGCAAACCTGTGCACCATTTGGCGGTGTCTACTGAGAAGGCGCCAGAGATTATGCAATGTGATAGAATTCTGTCCAGAAGCGAACGACAGAATTTTAGGCGAAAAAATGGGTTGTGCTTCTATTGTGGTGATTCAACTCATGTTATATCAGCATGCTCTAAACGTACTAAGAAGGTTGATAAGTCTGTTTCAATTGGCACTTTGCAGTCTAAGTTTATTCTATCTGTGACCCTGATTTTCTCTTTATCGTCTATTACCGCGGATGCCTATGTCGACTCTGGCGCCGCTTTGAGTCTTATGGATTGGTCCTTTGCCAAACGCTGTGGGTTTAATTTAGAGCCTCTGGAAGTTCCTATACCTCTGAAGGGTATTGACTCCACGCCATTGGCTAGTAATAAACCACAATACTGGACACAAGTAACTATGCGTATTAATCCGGATCACCAGGAGATTATTCGCTTCCTTGTGTTGTATAATCTACATGATGTGTTGGTGCTTGGATTGCCATGGCTGCAATCTCATAACCCAGTCCTCGACTGGAAAGCAATGTCTGTGTTAAGCTGGGGATGTCAGGGGACTCATGGGGACGTACCTTTGGTTTCCATTTCGTCATCTATTCCCTCTGAGATTCCAGAATTTTTATCTGATTATCGTGACGTTTTTGAGGAGCCTAAACTTGGTTCACTACCTCCGCACAGAGATTGCGATTGTACTATAGATCTGATTCCGGGCAGTAAGTTTCCAAAGGGTCGTTTATTTAATCTATCTGTGCCTGAACATGCTGCTATGCGGGAATATATTAAGGAGTCCTTGGAAAAGGGACATATTCGTCCTTCATCATCTCCCTTAGGAGCCGGTTTTTTCTTTGTATCTAAAAAAGATGGCTCTTTGAGGCCGTGTATTGATTATCGGCTTTTGAATAAAATCACGGTTAAATATCAGTATCCTTTGCCACTGCTTACTGATTTGTTTGCTCGAATAAAGGGGGCCAAGTGGTTCTCTAAGATTGATCTTCGTGGGGCGTATAATTTAGTGCGAAGTAAGCAGGGGGATGAGTGGAAAACCGCATTTAATACGCCTGAGGGCCATTTTGAGTATTTAGTAATGCCTTTTGGTCTTTCAAATGCCCCTTCAGTCTTTCAGTCTTTTATGCATGACATTTTCCGTGAATATTTGGATAAATTTATGATTGTGTATCTGGATGATATTTTGATTTTTTCGGATGACTGGGACTCTCATGTCCAACAGGTCAGGAGGGTTTTTCAGGTTTTGCGCTCTAATTCCTTGTGTGTAAAGGGTTCTAAGTGTGTTTTTGGGGTTCAAAAGATTTCGTTTTTGGGGTACATTTTTTCCCCCTCTTCCATTGAGATGGACCCTGTCAAGGTTCAGGCTATTTGTGATTGGACGCAACCCTCTTCTCTTAAGAGCCTTCAGAAGTTTTTGGGCTTTGCTAATTTTTATCGTCGATTTATAACTGGTTTTTCTGATGTTGCTAAGCCGTTGACTGATTTGACTAAGAAGGGTGCTGATGTTGCTGATTGGTCCCCTGCTGCTGTGGAGGCCTTTCGGGAGCTTAAGCGCCGCTTTTCTTCCGCCCCTGTATTGCGTCAGCCTGATGTTACTCTTCCTTTTCAGGTTGAGGTCGACGCTTCAGAAATCGGAGCTGGGGCGGTTTTGTCGCAGAAAAGTTCCGACTGCTCCGTGATGAGACCTTGCGCGTTCTTTTCTCGTAAATTTTCGCCCGCTGAGCGAAATTATGATATTGGTAATCGGGAGCTCTTGGCTATGAAGTGGGCTTTTGAGGAGTGGCGTCATTGGCTTGAGGGGGCTAGACATCAGGTGGTGGTATTGACCGACCACAAGAATTTGATTTATCTTGAGTCTGCCAGGCGCCTGAATCCTAGACAGGCGCGCTGGTCGTTATTTTTCTCTCGGTTTAATTTTGTGGTTTCTTACCTACCGGGTTCTAAAAATGTGAAGGCGGATGCCCTTTCTAGGAGTTTTGAGCCTGATTCCCCTGGTAATTCTGAACCTACAGGTATCCTTAAGGATGGAGTGATATTATCTGCTGTTTCCCCAGACTTGCGACGGGTCTTGCAGGAGTTTCAGGCGGATAGACCTGATCGTTGCCCGCCTGGTAGACTGTTTGTTCCGGATGATTGGACCAGTAGAGTCATCTCGGAGGTCCATTCTTCTGCATTAGCTGGTCATCCTGGAATCTTTGGTACCAGGGATTTGGTGGCTAGGTCCTTCTGGTGGCCTTCCCTGTCGCGAGATGTGCGAGGTTTTGTGCAGTCTTGTGATGTTTGTGCTCGGGCCAAGCCTTGTTGTTCTCGGGCTAGTGGATTGTTGTTATCTTTGCCTATTCCGAAGAGGCCTTGGACTCACATCTCCATGGATTTTATTTCTGATCTCCCTGTTTCTCAGAGGATGTCTGTCATCTGGGTGGTGTGTGACCGTTTCTCTAAGATGGTCCATTTGGTCCCCTTGCCTAAATTGCCTTCCTCATCCGAGCTGGTTCCTCTGTTTTTTCAAAATGTGGTTCGCTTGCATGGTATTCCGGAGAATATTGTTTCTGACAGGGGAACCCAATTCGTGTCTAGATTTTGGCGAGCGTTCTGTGCTAGGATGGGCATTGATTTGTCTTTTTCATCTGCTTTCCATCCTCAGACTAATGGCCAGACCGAGCGAACTAATCAGACCTTGGAGACTTATTTGAGGTGTTTTGTGTCTGCGGATCAGGATGATTGGGTTGCCTTTTTGCCCTTGGCGGAGTTTGCCCTCAATAATCGGGCTAGTTCTGCCACCTTGGTTTCTCCTTTCTTCTGTAATTCAGGGTTTCATCCTCGTTTCTCTTCCGGTCAGGTGGAGTCTTCGGATTGTCCTGGAGTGGATGCTGTGGTGGAGAGGTTGCATCAGATTTGGGGGCATGTGGTGGACAATTTGAAGTTGTCCCAGGAGAAGACTCAGCAGTTTGCCAACCGCTGTCGTCGTGTTGGTCCTCGTCTTTGTGTTGGGGACTTGGTGTGGTTGTCTTCTCGTTTTGTCCCTATGAAGGTTTCTTCTCCTAAGTTTAAGCCTCGGTTCATCGGCCCGTACAAGATATTGGAGATTCTTAACCCTGTGTCCTTTCGTTTGGACCTCCCTGCATCTTTTTCTATTCATAATGTCTTCCATCGGTCATTGTTGCGCAGGTATGAGGTACCGGGAGTGAGGAAGCAAGACGTGTGAAACGCGCGTTGGAGTGCGAGGAGGCAGTATTGACACAATCATCATGAGTACTGGTTAGTAATAGCGACATGCACTATGCACTTTTTCACTTATAAAAACTGTTTAAATTTGGAGAAAATTTGGGGAATATTTGGAGCATATTAGATGCTAATGTGTCTAGACGTATAGGTCTTTATACACATTCCCCTTAAACCACGCTATATTGTGGATTAATATTAATTAGAGCTTACAGCTAAAAATCTCCTTTTTTTGCAAGTACTTCATGGTATTAAAGATATATATCTTCATGTATTTATATATATTTGGACATTTTTTGTATATATTATGAACTGCCCCTCCTGTTTTTAACTAATTTTTGTGTTTGGTTCTGTTTGGTGTCAAATAAAATATTTAAAATTTTACATGATTTTTTCTGTTATTTTTTCAAGTGGTTATTTGGTTGTATAATAGGTTGTTTTTTCTACTTGAAATCTATTTATTATTATTGTGGGATATTTTCCTTGTCGGATTAAAGACTACTTCTTAACTCGGTCTCCTGCAATCTGTCCTGTACCTGCCAGTAGATCACCAGGGTGAACGTGCTTTGTACTGTTATAGGCTGTTGAAGTTTGGCCAAGGGGCCTGCGATGGCATTAGTCTATTTTTAAAAAAGGTAGCCCCATTGGGGAATTGTTTGGCAGATCATGCACTGCATTACACATCTCAGAGACACACAACACTACACTGGGCCTAATTCTTAACTCTGTCTCCTGCAATGTCTCTTGAATAACTGCCACTAGATCACCAGGGTGAACGTGATTTGTACTGTTATAGGCTGGTGAAGTTTGGGCAAGGGGGGCTGTGATGGCACTATTATATTTTTTAAAAAAGGTACCCCACATTGGTGAAACCACATCCTTGTTGGCAAACACTTCATAACATTTGTGTACCTTAAAGAGCTCACTTGTGTTGCCTGGTTGATAACATTGGACACAATACACTTCATATAAATTTGATAAAGCAATGCTGTTAGTTTGGCTCAGTAGTTCATTAAAGTTAATTCTTTGTCCACTATATTAGTTTCTCTCCTTGAGAGCCTTCATTTTGACTGCCTCAAATGTACAAATGGCGAATATATGTCATGTCGGACGCTATTCACACTAGGGCATCCGACAGACAACGGTAATTCCGCATTTGTCCACTATGCGCTCAGTGGCGCCAGCTAGATTTCATCTAGGTTGTTCGGGGGTTAATCTAGCTGGTACTCGGATTGGAGGCTGGGTCTCGGCCACTGCCTTTAAATAGTTCTGCTGAACTTTGGGCGTCGCCGATTATAGCTTGTGTCTTGTGCCTGGTGATCTCGGTCTGGAGTGGTGGTCTAGGAGAGGAAATATCGTATCTGGTGGTGTATTATCCTTCGTCATATTTCTCCTTCCTATATTTGTATTTGTTTTGGCCTGTGCACATTATAGTGTTTTCCTGTGTGTCTGCGGCGTGGTGCGTTTTTAGTTTTCCCTGTCTGTGCTTTCTGTAGGAGTTGGTGTGAGGTTTTATACCTGGGTGGCGGGTGGAGGTTTCAGCTTAGTACTGAAACAGGAGTCAGGGTCAGGCCTGGCAGCCCAGACATGCACACCTTCAGTGTAAACTCTGGGAGAGGGACAGACAGGGTTTCCCTAGTCTGAGGGATATTGCAGGGGTCCGGGTAATCAGCTGTAGTCTACCCAGTACCCCCATGACAATATACAAATGGTGATTTGTAACCAAGATTAAAATACTGTATACCTAATGCATTAAGACAATCACATAGCTGCATTTCTTGTAAAACATTTACAGATGTGACAGACAATGCTCATAGTGACACAATCTTGATAAATGTTTGTTTATTCACTTCACAAACCGTTCTAAGCCTCTATATGTTTGCTGTTTGTCATTGCAAAACATTAAGGTTTACTAAAACTATGCCTGTGGTGGTTTGATCTAAATCCTTCTGGCTTTTATTTTCTAGGGGTTTATGGCCCCTCTTCTGATGACTCCATGATATCTCAGTTTCATCCAACCTTGAAAAGTGGCCACTTGAAGGTGTGGGTGAAACTAGAGTTACTACATAGTTTAAATAACTATACACTCACCGGCCACTTTATTAGGTACACCATGCTAGTAACGGGTTGGACCCCCTTTTTCCTTCAGAACTGCCTCATTTCTTCGTGGCATAGATTCAACAAGGTGCTGGAAGCATTCCTCAGAGATTTTGGTCCATATTGACATGATGGCATCACACAGTTGCCGCAGATTTGTCGGCTGCACATCCCAAAGATGCTCCATACAAGGCAGGATGGATCCATGCTTTCATGTTGTTTACGCCAAATTCTGACCCTACCATCCGAATGTCGCAGCAGAAATCGAGACTCATCAGACCAAGCAACGTTTTTCCAATCTTCTACTGTCCAATTTCGATGAGCTTGTACAAATTGTAGCCTCAGTTTCCTGTTCTTAGCTGAAAGGAGTGGTACCCGGTGTGGTCTTCTGCTGCTGTAGCCCATCTGCCTCAAAGTTCGACACACTGTGCGTTCAGAGATGCTCTTAGGCCTACCTTGGTTGTAACGGGTGGCGATTTGAGTCACTGTTGCCTTTCTATCAGCTCGAACCAGTCTGCCCATTCTCCTCTGACCTCTGGCATCAACAAGGCATTTCCGCCCACAGAACTGCCGCTCACTGGATTTTTTTCTTTTTCGGACCATTCTCTGTAAACCCTAGAGATGGTTGTGCGTGAAAATCCCAGTAGATCAGCAGTTTCTGAAATACTCAGACCAGCCCTTCTGGCACCAACAACCATGCCACGTTCAAAGGCACTCAAATCACCTTTCTTCCCCATACTGATGCTCGGTTTGAACTGCAGGAGATTGTCTTGACCATGTCTACATGCCTAAATGAACTGAGTTGCCGCCATGTGATTGGCTGATTAGAAATTAAGTGTTAACAAGAAGTTGGACAGGTGTACCTAATAAAGTGGCCAGTGAGTGTATAAGACCAGAGAAACATGACTAAGACAGATGCCAAAACTGGGGTACCTGAACATGTACAGTGTGCTGATACCTGCATAATTGGGGACGACCATGCAGTGTAGGTAATCTCCCAGGGGTTCTCTGTCTTGGTGTTGCTTCTCTGATATTCCAAACGGATGATGTTTAAAAGCCTCTTGGTGATGAGCTAAGCATACTGTATGCAGTTAATCTTCATATATACGTAATCACTATATTTACTTAATCCTTATATGTACTTATTAACCTGTGTATGTTAACATATACAAAAGTGTACGCACTCGCACTATTCAATCATCCTATTCCTTGAATTATTTAGTTTGCAATAAAATTGTGTTGTATTGCAAGTATTAGCCTTTTTTAAAGCCGTATCTGAGCCTTAGTGTTAAAAACAAGGCAAATAAAATTGCCAAATACTACTGTAAATAATTGTGCAAAGAGGGAACCATCATAACATTAAAAAATATGAGTGGATAGTGGATTTTCATGGGTCCATCCAGTATGTGGGTTCCAAGGCCTAATGGGCTGCATATGACTATGCAGCAGGGCTGGCCTTGCTGCCAATGTGTAAAACAAAGGAGTACGGGAGTACAAAATGCATATTGTGAAGTGGATTTTCATGGGCCCATCCAGTATGTGGGTTCCAAGGCCTAGTGGGGTGCATATAACTGACTATGCCAAATGCTACTGTAAATAATTGTGCAAAGAGGGAACCATCATACCATTAAAAAATATGAGTGGATTTTCATGGGTCCATCCAGTATGTGGGTTCCAAGGCCTAATGGGGTGCATATGACTATGCAGCAGGGCTGACCTTGCTGCCAATGTGTAAAACAAAGGAGTACGGAGTACAAAATGCATATTGTGAAGTGGATTTTCATGGGCAGATCCAGTATGTGGGTTCCAAGGCCTAATGGGGTGCATATGACTGACTATGCAGCAGGGCTCGCCTTCCTGCCAATGTATAAAACAAAGGAGTATGGAGCACAAAATGCATATTGTGAAGTGGATTTTCCTGGACCCATCCAGTATGTGGGTTCAAAGGCTTATTGGGGTGCATATGAATTGGTAGCAGGGTAGGCCCTGAATTCAATGCAACACTTTTTCAGGAGTCCCCCCTGGACATCTTGTCACAGGGGTATTGTTGTGCATCGTAATTCTTGGCAGCTCATCCACTCACTGCATAGGCAATAACAGCATAGGAGACCCACTGTTTCATAATGGCCCTTTAAGAAGATTAATGCCGCCTGATGCACCTGTAAAAATAGGCTCTGTGACTTTAAGAATCCCTCCTTCATAAATGAAACAAGATGGGTCTGCTTATGTGTCACACACCACATGGCCAGCTAGGGGTGTTAAATGTTACAATGATATTTCCCAGTGAATGCATTTGTAGTGTTTAAAAACAATGTTAAAGTTGAAAAACGCTTCAAAAATGCTGCGTCTGAATTAAGCCTAAGTGGGGGAGGAAATTTTCGGTCTGGGGTTAAATATTTGGCCTTACAGGCAAGTCATTAACCTGCAAAGGATGTACCTTAACATATTTCCCAGTAAAACCCGTTTTGGTTTCATTTTCATGTGTTTTTTGTGGCACTGGGAAAAATGGCATGAATCTCAGAAAAAATTGATTAAAGCTGTGAACTAGGAGTCAGGAATGCTTCCAGGGGCGATCCCCATGATGTCCCTGTGTCATTTGAGCAGTGTTTCCATCATTTTCAGACATTTTTAGACCTTAAACGGACCCCCGGGGGGATCGCGGTAAAAATACTCGGGTCTCCCATAGACTTACATTGGGCTCGTTGGTCTGGCCGAGTACCCGAGTATTCCAATTTGCTCGACCCGAGCAACGAGCACCCAAGCATTTTAGTGCTCGCCCATCACTAATGCCTAGGCACCTAATTTCTTGGCTGGCCCCTTCACAGGAAAATTCATTCTCGTGGAGTTTCAGGCAGCGACAGTGACAAAGATGGATAATTTTTTAGTAATTTTTTAAATTAAAAGAAACAGTAATTTGACACTGTGCTGTTTTTACAAGGGCTGCTGATTACTACCAGTTATCATCCTTTTCTACATTGTGATCTCTTTGGTATTGGTGTTTGTGTTAAAGAGTTTGAAAGGGTTTGGATACAGTCCTAAGAGACCTCAGAGTGTTACAAGCGACTTTTCAGTGTAATTGGAGACTGCAATATTTTTGATTCACGGAAAATCGATTCGCTGCAAATCAAATTGTTTTGAAAGACTTGTCATAAGACTCATTACCCAAATTCAAATTCCAAAAGATTTGCTGCTCTCTACCATTAAATAGTAACATTCTCATAGGAAAACCCCGTCAAGGGAAGTCTGCTACATGCATTTAGTCATACAGTATGTTACATAATGTACAGTGAACACTAATATACAATGAACTATTAGAGTCTAATTGCTTTTATGTTAAAATTAGCAGAATAACTATCAAGTGTTTTTACAACCTGCTAACTACAAGAAGTAGATTATGTGTGTTTGTTCTGCATTTGGTGTATGTACTTTAGTTACTTGGTATTCAGTAAACTATAAATCACAAAGCAAACATGAAGTAAATATTTATACATTTCATCTGTGTAGCTTTTAAAAATAAATGTTTGTTTAAATGATTAAATAATAATAATTCAGCTTCTTCATTTCAGAAGGCACAGATTGTTAAAAAGGATTATGAGAGTAAACTATTTGGACAGTCAGATGGTGACAATAAGAGGAAAATTGTTTAGTAAATGTTTTATTTCTTGATTCTAAAGCTCCCATATGCTGAATTCACACATGCAGTCTGATATTCATCTACATCGCTGCTGAGGATGATTACATTTTCTACTTTTCTGGGGCATAGTTTAGCAATAAGTTGGTGTGGTTTATTCACATAAGGATGTGGCTTTGTCTAAGGAATTGCCTCTCTTCTCTACTAAAAGGAGTCACACTTGGCATACTATGAATATGACATTCCTCTGTGTGGTTTTCGTGTCATAGCGAAGAAAACTGCCTACACATACTTAGGGGAGCTTAACTAGAGATAAATATTTCAAGTCAGTTTTCCATTTAGCTGCCGTTGCCATTATTTATCAAAGTCTCACATGATGATTGATCCATTTAGTAAGAAAATTACCTCTTCAAAAAGGAAGATGCCTTGTACTCTAGTGCCACCTATTAGAAGTAGCTATCCTTAAAGTAAATATTGACCCTAGCCATATGAGTTAGGATAGGATAAGCTTGTTAAAGGGTCAACATTGACTTTTAGGATTGCTACTTCCAATAGATGGCACTAGAGTTTAAGTCCTCTTCCTTTCTGAAGGCGCAATTTGCATATTTAATTTTCAGGAGGAACTTTGAATGGCTTATAAGCCTCCTTATACTAATGTGCCAGGAATGTTGCTCTCCACAAGCAGAAACGTTACGCCATAGATCACAATAAATTTAGGCCATCTTTAGATGTGATCGTTCTGTGTAGAGATGATTTTTTACTTTTAATGTTACGCCCCACTGGAGTGAGCTTATGACTCTTTGTGCAACTTTGAAAATAGGTTGCAATTCATAAATCTGGCTTAAACCTTTTTTTTTTTACCCTAGCTAACCACACGGAAATTGTACCAACTTTTTAAAAATAGCAAGGTCAGCATAAAATGGCAAAAAGTCACAAATATCTTCAAAACATTTTCAAATTTGTTGCAAAGCCAATGATAAATATCGCCACTAGTTTTATTGTCAGTTTCTGCCCCTGTGTGGATAGAAAAATAAAAGGACAAATACACAAGAAAGTCATTCTTTTCTTCCTTTAAAATTAAATCCATGCTTTAGCTTAAACAAAAGTAAAACTGCATTAGAACTCTAAATAGCTTTTTATTATTATTATTATTATTATTTATTGAATTTGTCATTATTTTATGTTAGAAGCAAACACCCATGTTCAGAATTTATAGTTAGATTTCTCTTTTAACATGGAAATTATATTTAAATAACTGTAATGCATTATTAATTTTTACCTTCTTATGAATTTATTTTTTCACTTTTATTAGCCACATAGTTCAAAAGTGTAATGTTGTTAAATTAGTTCAAAGGTTAACATTAGGTTTCATTCACATCCATGTAGGGTGTTTAGTTTTCCTGTTCTATGATATGAACAGAAAAGCAGAATTAATAAAGGACAGATGCAGCACATGATGAACCCCAACGATGTCTGGTTGATCATTATTGAGCTCAATAGATTATCACTATAGTGCTTGTGATTTTACCGATTTCTTGTGTGGAGACTCCATTTCATATATGAATAAAGCCTTATGGAGTTAATGGTTTTAACCTTCATTTTCAAAATTCCTTCAAGGTTATGTTTTGTTCTCTAGCTTTTTTTTAGGCAGCAGTGGTTAGTCCTATTTTTGCCCTAGCTTTCTCACCTGGTGACCACAATCAATGAAAGTTCTTGTTACACTGTTTCAAATTGTTAGACCAGCTCCATTCTATGATTTCTCTATTATACATAGCATATAGACACTCAGATGTATTTCTGCTTAAGATGAACAATAGAATTTTACAGTTTTATTATGCACCATATTAACATCAGAAAATATAGTGACGTTTGCTCACTTATTCACATCCTTCTAAGGCAGCTGCAAGTATATGTCAGACGCTAATAACTATTTACATAGCATTCATTGCCATTATTTATATACATAAAATCAAGAGCACTGAGTGCTCCAATAATCCTTAACCATTTTACCTCATCTACTATGATCATAGTGTGCTGTTTACAGTGCAACTGAAATGACCCTCCAATAAATGGCGCGGGATTACCGAGGCCTATGGCAAACAGCCTCTTATTATATGCATGACATGATTTCCATAGTACATTCAATGGCTCTTTGCCTTCTGTGACACATGGAGCTCGTTTAAATTTCAGACCAAAATTTCCCTAGGTATTTCATAACTTTAAAAGGAGAACTGTGTGCAAAGTAAATTGCTGCCTAAAATTGGTATTCTTGGTATTTAGTATTAATCTACATACCGTCTTTATAAATATCCATGTTTATTTTATTTTTCCGGCAGTCCTGATTTTTTTTCCCTATATAGAAATTTATTATAATTCCCTACACCCTCTACATTCAGAGTGAGGAAAACGGCTGTCTCTATTACTTATTATATAAATAACGCTCTTGCTTGCAAGCATATACTTAAATCACATATTTAGATATTTTATATGTATATTATATTTTAACTTTGTTATAATTTAAATGTGTCTCGTTGTTGTAAATAATAATAATAATTGAACATTGCAAGATTTTATTTTTTTTATAATAAATAGTAATATGGAATATTAAAAAAATATCAAAAATTTAAATATTTAACATAAAAACTTAGTGTAAACAATGGGTAATGATTTGATGACACATTCCCTTTAAAGAGGACTTATTACCAGAAAAAAATGACCAGTCCTTTCTTTTATTTTGTTCATCCTGCTACTTTGAGTGCACTTATTTTTTTTTTTATTCAGCCATATACAGTTATGCTCAAAAGTTTACATACCCCGGCACAATTTTTGCTTTCTTGGCCTTTTTACAGAGATCATGAATGATAACACCAAAATTTTTTCTCCACTCATGGTTAGTGGTTGGGTGAAGCCATCTATTGTCAAACTACTGTGTTTTCTTTTTTAAATCATAATGACAACCCAAAACATCCAAATGACCCTGATCAAAAGTTCACATACCCCGTTTCTTAATACCATGTATTAGATGGTATCAGATGGTTAAGCTGCCTACTCTTCTTGGCAAAAAGCCTCCAGGGTAATTTCCTGGACTGTCTAGCATGAACTGTGTGCTTGAGATCTCCCCAGAGTGTTGTTTTTGGTGTTATCATTCATATTCTCTGAAAAAAGGCCAAGAATGCAAAAATTCTGCCAGGGCATGTAAACTTTTGAGCACAACTATAGGTCCAGAGATATTGACCTTTTTTATATAAAGCTAATTTTTATTGTCTTTACAAGGGGATGTTGCTCACAGGATTTTTGGAGCTAGTGTCGTTAGGATTCTTTGCATTACCACATTATGAGCAAAGTCTCCTTGGACCATAAGAATTAGCACTAGATACAAAAGCCCATGTCTCTAGAACTGTATGGTGGATTTAAAAAAGAAATAATGGTATACTCAGAAATGCAATGGGAAATAAAAAGTAAAAGCTAGTTACTTTGACCTGGTGATAGGTCATTTTAAAACACAATTCTTTCAAAAAATTAACAAACCCAATAAACTCCTAGACTAGGGTATGCACATTATTACCACCTTTCTACTTACTTCTACTTTCTAATCCCCACGTCAGGCACAAGTCTTCTTTCTTAGCCAAAGATTAGAAGCTGTCTCCTACAACTCTAGTTTACAGAAACTATAAATCCAACAGGTACACACTTAAATCATACATTTGGCCATTTAATCCAAAGAAAGGGACAATAGATGTAAATATAATTGAGTTCCATGTGATAGACAAAGTGGCCATAAACCTACATTGTATATATGGAAACATAAATTATCTCATCTCTTAAAATGTCATGAACTGTGATCCTGTGATTGTAGAAAAGCAAATGAGATCTGTTCTTGTTGGCACATGCACACCAACTGTTTTCATAGGTGGAGCATTCCTGCTACACTGATGAGCAAAAGGGTAACAATGTTTTGAACTTTTGAGTTTCTGGCTCCATATCTCACCATTCACTACTGCTTAAAACATGATACTACCATCATTTTGCAAACAATCATCTTCTCTATCTCATACATAAATTTGACTTGCAACTATTTTGCATATGACTAACAATATGACTAACAATGCAGATTCTTGTCAAGTCACTGCATTGTTAATGTTTTGCTCCTAAAAATCTACATTTTAATTTTTATTAGGCTTTTGTAAATCCTTGTTTGGCAATCAGTACTACCTGAATCCTTCTGGGCATGCTATCAATCAGATTAAGGATGCCTCAACTGAAATCTCATCTCAGGTCTCTTGTACAAGTTCATAAAGTTGGTTCATACAACAGCATATACAGCTTTTTCTTTAACTCTACATGCAAGTGTATGATTGGCTTGAGGTCTGGGGGACTGCTAGGGCTAATCCAACACCTCTACTTCATTGTCATTGAACCATTTCATTCCCAATCTCAACGTATGTCAAGGGCTGTCACATTGTAGAAGGATCATCTTCATTCTCATTTGCACAAGGAAAGACTAGAAGCAATGGGATGAAACTGAATGGGAGGTGACTAGTGTTGAGCGATACCGTCCGATACTTGAAAGTATCGGTATCGGAAAGTATCGGCCGATACCAGCAAAGTATCGGATCCAATCCGATACCGATACCCGATACCAATACAAGTCAATGGGACTCAAGTATCGGACGGTATTCCTGATGGTTCCCAGGGTCTGAAGGAGAGGAAACTCTCCTTCAGACCCTGGGATCCATATAAATGTGTAAAATAAAGAATTAAAATAAAAAATATTGCTATACTCACCTGTCCGACGCAGCCTGGACCTCAGCGAGGGAACCGGCAGCGTTGTTTGTTTAAAATTCACGCTTTTACTTGGTTACGTGAAGTCCCGGCTTGTGATTGGTCAGGGCGGCCATGTTGCCGGGACGCGGACCAATCACAGCAAGCCGTGATGAAATTACGTCACGGCTTGCTGTGATTGGTCCGCGTCCCGGCAACATGGCCGCCATTAACCAATCACAAGCCGTGACGTCACGGGAGGCTGGACACGCGCGCTTTTTAAAATACGCGCATGTCCAGCCTCCCGTGACGTCACGGCTTGTGATTGGTTAATGGCGGCCATGTTGCCGGGACGCGGACCAATCACAGCAAGCCGTGACGTAATTTCATCACGGCTTGCTGTGATTGGTCCGCGTCCCGGCAACATGGCCGCCCTGACCAATCACAAGCCGGGACTTCACGTAACCAAGTAAAAGCGCGAAATTTAAACAAACAACGCTGCCGGTTCCCTCGCTGAGGTCCAGGCTGCGTCGGAGAGGTGAGTATAGCAATATTTTTTATTTTAATTCTCTCTTTTACACATTATTACATTAATGTTGTTGCGATACCCGATACCACAGAAGTATCGGATCTCGGTATCGGAAATTCCGATACAGCAAATATCGGCCGATACCCGATACTTGCAGTATCGGAATGCTCAACACTAGAGGTGACACAGATTAGATATTAGAAAAAACTTTTTGACAGGGTGATCAAAGAGTTGAACAGGCTGCCACGAGAGGTGGTGAGTTCTCCTTCCATGGAAGTCTTCAAACAGAGGCTGGAGAGACATCTGTCTGAGATAATTTAGTGAATCCTGTTTTGAGCAGGGGGTTGGACCAGATGACCCAGGAGGTCCCTTCCAACTCTACCATTCTACGATTCTATGATTCTTTGTACAGTATGCTTTGGGTTGTTGTCCTGCTGGAACACCATGTCATCTTTTTCATACCCATAGTACTTGAGTGTACAAAGCAACTCGTCATGTATGATGCTCACATGTAGCTCAGCATTGAGACTACCATCAATACTGGTCAAGTATCCAATTTCACAGAATCCGTGAAAATAAAGTTTCTTTATTCACAAACTTGTATCTAGAGGATACAAACTTCAGCACAAACCATATGGGTGTGAATCTCAATGTGTTTCTGGAGACTAAGCTCCCGTATATATGACAATCAACCATGTCATGATTAAGGGAGCTTAGTCTCCTGAAACGCATTGAGATTCACACCCATATGGTTTGTGCTGAAGTTTGTATCCTCAATGTTACAAGTTTGTGAATAAAGAAACTTCATTTTCACGGATTCGGTGAAGCTGGACATTTTCTTCTTTTGGATTCTACATGCCTGGACACAGCAGGTCCGTGCTCCCGAAATTCAGCTTATGCATCACGGGTGAGCTGGTTTATATTTCTTCTCTTCAAGTATCCAATGCCTTTAGCTGTGAGACAACCCCATATCATCAGGCTTCCTGCTGTCATGGTCTGCTGAGTTTCTGTCATGGCCTGCCGAGTTTCTGGGATTAGGTGATTTTAGGTTTAACCTGGATGGCCTCACTCTGGGATTCTGGGAGGCTTCTTATAGCCTCATTTTGGGGTCATTCCCTGTTGATTATACTCTGACCCTTGGCCGAGTGTTTTTGACCCTGTTGTGCTTTGTGCCTGCGCTATGTTACGTCTGTCTGGTTCTGATTTGGCTGTGTTCCTGTTATGAGTTTTGCCTGCCCTTCTTGTACTGTGCTACCCTTTCTGTGTATGACCCCTTGGCTACTTCCTGACTACCCTCTGCCTGCTTCTCTTGTACTGCGCTGCCCTCTCTGTGTATGACCCCTTGGCCACGTCTTGACTAACCATTCTGTCTAATCTCTTGGTAACTTTGTCTCGTAGTTACCTTTCTAGGAGTTTTCCTTTAGCTCCTAGCTCTCTGTAGCTTAGGCCATGCCCCCAATAGTCACGTGCTTCAGGTCCTGTTTGTCTGAAGCACACATCTTCACCGCTACTGCACTGCTCCACAGGTATGTTTGGGCACAGTTTGTTTTACTCAGGACACGCGCACTGGCTCAGTGAGCAAGTGCAGTGCGGTGTTCCTGACATTATAAGCGACAGGGAATGGCCCCACAATGAGTCTATAAGAAGCCTCCCAAAATCTCAGAGTGAGGCCATCCAGATTCACCTATTAATCCTTGTGCTCCTGACAAATTTGCAGCAAATAAAAAAATTACATTTTTATCAATAAAAAGTTATATTTCCATTTCTCAATGTTATAAAATTTTGTGAGGCACTCATGGGTTCAAAATACTCACTACACCCCTAGAAGAATTCCTAAGGCAGTGAAGTTTCCAATATGGGATCACCTGGGGGGTGTTTCTGCTGTTCTGACACCTCAGGGGCTCAGCTAATGGAGCCCATAATCTATTTAAATTAAATCTGCATTCTAAAAATCAAGTAGTACTCTTTCCAATCTGATCTCTGCCATGTGCTTAAACAGTAGTGTGCAACCACACCTGGGGTACTGTCACATTCACGAGAAATTGCATAACAAATTGTGGGGTTCAATTATTCCCCTTACCCCTAAATTTGGTGCTAAAACAATATTTTAGTAGAAAAAATGTAATTTTTTTGTCCTCACATTTAAATGTTACAAAGTTTTATGAAACACCTTGTAGGGTAAAAATGCTCAATACACCCTTAGATGATTTCCTTGAGGTGTCTAGCCTCCAAAATGGACTCACTTTTTGGGGGTTTCTGCTGTTTTCTCATGTCAGAGGCTCTACAAATGCGACATGGCACTCACAATCTATTTCTAGCCCTGCCATGTGCCCAAACAGAAGTTTTTGTCCTCATATGGAGAATCATCGAACTCAGGAAAAATTGTGTAGCAAATTATGCGGTCCACTTTCTACTAAAAGGAGCTAAAACAACATTTTTGTGAAAAAAACAAGAAATTTCAATATGATGACCTAATGTTATCAAATTCTGACTTACAAGTGGGTTTAAAATGCTCAATATACCCCTGATTAAAATTCTTGAAGGGTGTAGTTTCCAAAATGGGATAACTTGTCTGGGTTTTTACTGTTTAGGCACATCAGGGGCTCTCCAAACCCGACATGATGCCCATAGAATATTCCATCAAAGTTTGAGTTAAAAAGTCACTACTTCCTTTCCGAGCCCTGACATTTGCCCAAACAATAGTTTTCCCCCACATATGGGATATCAACGTACTCAGAGGAAATTTTAGGGTCCATTTTCATGTTTCTCTTGTAAAAATAAAAAATTGGGGGTAAAAGAACATCTTTGTGGGTGAATGTGATTTCTTTTATTTTCACGACTCTACATGATAAACTTTTGTGAAGCACCTGGGGGTTCAAGGTGCTCACCACACATCTAGATACATTCCATGCGGGGTGTAGTTTGCAAAATTGGGTCACTTGTGGGGGGTTTCCACTGTTTAGGCACATTAGGGCCTCTCCAAATGTGATTCCAGACATTTTTTAGTTGAAAAATCAAACGGTTTTTCTTCCGAACCCTTCTGTGTGCCCAAACAGAAGATTTCTCCCACATATGGGGAATTGGCGTACTCAAGAGAAAATGCACAATACATTTTCTGGTCCACTTTCTCCTGTTTCCCCTGTTAAAATATAAAAATGAGGTTAAAGTAAAATTTTTGTGAAAAAAGTAAAATGTTCATTTTTCCTTCCATATTGCTTAAATTAAGTACCTGAAGGGTTAGTAAACTTCTTTAATATGGTTTTGAGGACTTGAAATTGTGCAGTTTTATAATGGTGTCACTTTGGGGTATTTTCTGTCATCTACGCCCCCAAAGTCACTTCAAATGTGATGTGGTCCCTAAAAAATTATTTTGTAAATTTTTGTTGGAAAAATTAGAAATTGCTGATCAATTTGTAACTGTTTCAAAAATTATGTAGATGTAAAGAAGATATGTGGTAAATAGGGTTGAGTGAAACAGATCGGACAAATTAAAAAATCGCCCAACCCGATCCTAGTGTGGGATCGGCCATAAGGTCGCCGATCTGCGCGCAAAAGTTGCGTTTCATATGACGCTTTCAGCGCCATTTTTCAGCCAATGAAGGAGGATGCGGAGTGTGGGCAGCGTGATGACATAAGTCTCGGTCCCCACCATCTTAGAGAAGGGCATGACAGTCATTGGCTTGCTTTCTGCTGCGTCACAGGGGCTATATAGGGGCATGCACGCCGACCACCATCTTACTTCTGCCGATCTTAGCATAGGGAGAGGTTGCAGCAGCTTCATCAGAAGAAGGGATATAGTTAGGGAGGGAAGATTAACCCCCAAACTGCTTGTGCTGTAGCGATTTTCACTGTCCAACTCCACCTTTTTTTTGCAGAGACAGTGGAGGCTATATTTTGTGCATCAGCTCTGTAGCTTATTAGGCTGCCTTATAAGGCTCCCTGATAGCTGCATTGCTGTTTGCACGCTGCTGTGCTAACCAACTGCTTTTTTAAAAGCAAAAATCCTGTTGTTCCTTTCTGCACAGTTATCTTGTTTATTTGTCCACACTTTTGTGTGCAGCAGTCCTTTTTATTGCTGCCATACTTGTCCTGAGATCATTGTAGGGAGATTGAAATTGTACTACAGTCCTTGTATTTTTTCATATATCTTCCAGTCACTTTGTGCCACGTACATTGTGTTGTTTTATACACTGGGCCTGAGTTTTGGTTCAGTCTCCAAAAAAAAAAAGTGAGATTCAAATTCTCACAAAGTGGATATACTTCAGTCCTATTAGTTTGTCGTATATCAGCCAGCCACTTTCTGCCACTTACATTGTGTTGTTTTATGCAAAGGGCCCCTCATAGTATGCAAAAGTGTCTCTGCTAGTGGGAGGCGCCACCTGCCATCAAACACACCGCCGTACTATGAGGGGCCCTGTGCCAGTGCCAACGAGTGGGCCCCCCCTGCTTGCTCAGGATCACAGCACTTGCAAAGTTGAAATACTTACCTCTCCCTGCTCCACCGCCGTGACGTATTCCGCATTTCCTGGGCCCACAAAAATCCTGAGCCAGCCCTACCCCCCACAACTTTAGCCAAATGACCAAACCCCCAGTTTTCAATGCCTAACTATTATTATAAAGTAAATTAAGATTGACAAGCTTAAGTAATAAGAATTGATGTTTTTGGCATTAAAATGGGCACTGTAGGTGTTTTCCTATCCTCCACTCACTGCCGACTTTGATTCCCCATTGACTTGCATTGGGTTTCGTGTTTCAGTCGGCCCCCGACTTTTCTCAATAATCAGCTGATTTCACCCGACCCGACTTTTGACAAAGTCGGGTTTAGCGAAACCCGACTCGATCCGAAAAAAGTAAAAGTTGCTCAACTCTAGTGGTAAGCTATTTTTTGTGGTATAACTATCTGATTTAATGGCATAAGAATTAAAAGTTTGAAAACTGCAAAATTTTTGATATGTTCACAAATAAACAAGTCATATTGCACAAATTTTACCGCTATTATGAAGTACAATACATCACAAGAAAACATTCTCATAATGACTGGGATCCATTGAAGCGTTCCAGAGTTATTACTACAGAAAATGGCTATGGTCAGATTTAAAAAAAATTGCCCTGGTCATTAAGGTCAAAAATGGTCTGGGCACTAAGTGGTTAAAACCTTAATGACCTAGGTGATAAAGTGGTTTGTAAACTTATTTCAGGTCATCCTCTTTGTTCATACCCTTTTGGGCATATTGACCTCATTAACTGGTTAATTTAACAATTTCCTTTCTAAAGTGCACAGCTTTGAGGCATTAATGTGAATTATTATTGGGTCAGTTGGGTCTGTAGATGACTCTATGTTAACTTTGGAACTGAGGTCATTTGATTGGCAGTTGCCGGCATGAGGACATCATTTAGAGCAGAATTGGGCGCAAGCAGACAGTAGAATTTTTCTTAAATGGTATTAAATGGTATTAAATACTCATGAACCAATTGCACACCAATAAAGTTTAAAAGCTGAAAATAAATTAATCACTTCTGGTGGTAAAAAAGACAAAATAAATTCTCTACTTTGGTTAAATGATATTTATAACTTTTTAGAGCAATTATAGCCACCAGCACAGACTTCAGAAAGAGTAAATGGAAATTATAAGTGCTGTGTCTAACACCAAGTATATATAATGGGTATATTTGGCCATCATAGGACCCAGATGGCATGTTTAACATGACTAGTGGGCAAGTCTGGCCAACGTAATGCCCAGATGGCATGAAAAATATTTTTGAAAAATAGCATCTTGCTGCTTAGCTGGTTGCCTTCAGAGGCACGCTGATGGCATTGGCATTCATTCATATTTACAACACTTGTTAAGTTGCTTTAGGGCTGCATGAATTGTCTAATCTTCTGAAATGCCTTTTGCCTTTGGCTCAACTTTGATCTGAAGAACTTTGTCCACAATCTGTTCCTGCGAAATTTTTTCCTGTGATCTTAGATTTACTCTATTAAAAGAAAAATATGTGAAACATTTTCTTTCTGTGAAATCAAACAATCACTTTACCCATCAATGAGATGAAACTATACTTTGGAAAAGACTTTGTTTAGATTAACCCTTTAATGTACTAAATATATGAGCAGTTTACTTTTCATTGAACAAAATGCAGACCGTGGATTTTTCTAGGAAATTTGAGTGTGCGCTTTGATGACACAAGTGGCACAGAAATAGTACATGCTAAGATGCTCACTTATCCTGATGTATATTTCTGAGCTACCCAGACTATTTGTATACAGTGGCATGTAAAAATTTGGGCACCCCTGGTCAAAACTACTGTTATTGTGAACAGTAAAACAAGCTGAAGATTAAATTATCTCCATAAGGCCTAAGGTTGAAGGAAACACATTTCTTTTGTATTTTAGGTAAAAAATATATATTTTCATCTTTCACATTTTAAAAATTACAAAATGGAAAATGGGCCAATGCTAAAGTTTGGCCACCCTTTGAGATTTGTGTGCTTAGATAAATGTTACCAAAGTTTCAGACCATAATTAACCTGTTAGGGTTATGACTTATTCACTATCATTGTTAGGAAAGGCCAGGTGATGCAAGTTTCCCAACTTTGTAAAAACCCAGCCTCCACTAACCTTGTGCACAAAAACAGCAGCCATGGGTTCTTCTAAGCAACTGCCTAGAACTCTGAAAATGAAAATGATCAAGACAAATAAATCAGGAGAAGGCTATAAGAAGATAGTAAAGTGTTATCAAGTTGCCCTTTTCTCAGTTTGAAATGTAATTCAGAAATGGTAATTAACAGGAACAATGGGGGTCAAGATAAGGTCTGGAAGACCAAGCTAACTTTCAATGAGAGCTGCTTGTAGGACTGTTAGGGTACCGTCACACAGTGCAATTTTGATCGCTACGACGGTACGATTCGTGACGTTCTAGCGATATCGTTACGATATCGCAGTGTCTGACACGCAGCAGCGATCAGGGATCCTGCTGAGAATCGTACGTCGTAGCAGATCGTTTGGAACTTTCTTTCGTCGCTTGATCACCCGCTGACATCGCTGGATCGTTGTGTGTGACAGCGATCCAGCGATGCGTTCGCTGGTAACCAGGGTAAACATCGGGTAACTAAGCGCAGGGCCGCGCTTAGTAACCCGATGTTTACCGTGGTTACCAGCGTAAAAGTAAAAAAAAAAAAAACGTACATGCTCACCATCTGATGTCCGTCCGGTCCCTTGCCGTCCGCTTCCCGCTCTGACTGTCTGCCGGCCGGAAAGTGAGAGCAGATCACAGCGGTGACGTCACCGCTGCACTCTGCTCTCACTGTACGGCCGGATCTGTCAGAGCAGGAAGCGGACGGCAAGGGACCTGACGGACATCAGATGGTGAGCATGTACGGTTTGTTTTTTTTTACTTTTACGCTGGTAACCACGGTAAACATCGGGTTACTAAGCGCGGCCCTGCGCTTAGTAACCCGATGTTTACCCTGGTTACCCGGGGACTTCGGCATCGCTCCAGCGCCGTGATTGCAACGTGTGACCGCAGTCTACGACGCTGGAGCGATAATCATACGATCGCTGCGACGTCACGGATCGTGCCGTCGTAGCGATCAAAATTGCACTGTGTGACGGTACCCTTAGAGAGGCAATTCAAAACCCCAGCTTTATTGCAAAACACCTTCAGAAAGATTTAGCAAACTCTTGAAATGTGGTACATTGTTTTACTGTTCAAAGACACCTGCATAAATATGGCCTTCATAGAAGAGGTATCAGGAGAAAACCTTTCCTGCATCCTCACCTTAAAATTCAGCATCAGAAGTATGCAAAAGAATATGTACACAAGCCGGATGCACTTTGGAAACAAGTCCTATGGACCGATGAGGATAAAACTCTTTGGCCACAGGATTTTAGGAAAAGAACATCTCTCCAACCATTAGCATGGGGGTGGATCATTCATGATTTGGGTCTGTGCTGCAGTCAATGGTACGGGGAACATTTTACAGGTAGAGGGAAGGATGGATTCAAAGAAATTTCAGCAAATTCTTGATGCAAACATAACACAATCTTTAAAAAAAGCTGAAATTGAAAAGAGGATGGCTTCCATAAATGGATAATGAGGATCCAAAACACATGTCAAAATCTACAATAGACTGCCTCCAAAGCTGCAAGTTGAAAGTTTTACAATGTCCCTCACTGTCTCCTGATATAAACATCATTGAAAATCTGTGGCTAGACCTCAAATTAGATAGTCTTAAAATAACCACTTAAGACAAAAAAGTGACACAAAACTATGGTACCACATATTATTATTATTTATTTATATAGCACCATTGATTCCATGGTGCTGTACATGAGAAGGGGTTACATACAAATTCCAGATATCACTTACAGTAACCAAACTAACAATTACAGACTGATACAGAGGGGCGAGGACCCTGCCCTTGCGGGCTTACATTCTACTGAATGGTGGGGAAGGAGACAATAGGTTGAGGGTTGCAGGAGCTCCGGTGTTGTCGAGGCGGTAGCTTCGGTAGTGGTGAGGGGGAAGCGGGGTCAGTGCAGGCTGTAGGCTTTCCTGAAGAGGGGGGTTTTCAGGTTCTATCTGAAGGATCCGAATGTGGTTGATAGTCAGATATGTTGGGGCAAAGAATTCCAGAGGATGGGGGATATTCGGGAGAAGTCTTGGAGGTGGTTGGGTGAGGAGCGAATAAGTGTGGAAGAGAAAAGGAAGTCTTGGGAGGACTGGAAAATACATGATAGAAGATATCGGGAGATTAGTTCAGAGATATATGGAGGAGGCAGGTTATGGATGGCTTTGTAGGTTAGTATTAGTAGTTTTAACTGGATTCGCTGAGGGAATGGGAGCCAGTGAAGAGATTTGCAGAGAGGGAAGTGGAGGAGTAGCGAGGAGAGAGATGAATTAGTCAGGCAGCAGAGTTAAGGATGGACTGGAGAGGTGCAAGGGTGTTAGCAGGGAGGCCACAGAAAAGGATGTTGCAGTAGTCAAGGCAGGAGATGATGAGGGCATGCACAATCATTTTAGTAGATTGACGGTTGAGGAAAGGATGGATTCTGGAGATATTTTTGAGCTGGAGATGACAGAAGGTAGAAAGAGCTTGGATGTGCGGTTTGAAGGACAGGGCAGAGTCAAGGGTTACTCCAAGGCAGTGGACTTCTGGGGAAACCGTGATGTCATTAATTGTGATAGATAGGTCAGGTAAGGAAGATGGGAGGAAAGATGATGAGTTCAGATTTGTCCACATTGAGTTTGAGGAAGTAAGAGGAGAAGAAAGAGGATATGGCTGATAGACACTCCGGGATTCTGGGCAGTAGAGAGGTGACGTCTGGGCCAGAAAGGTAGATCTGAATGTCATCAAGTGTATAGATTGAGAAGAGTAGGGGTCCTAGAACAAAGCCTTGGAGGACTCCAACAGAGAGAGGGTGGGATGAGGAGGTAGTGTGGGAGTGTGAGACTCTAAATGTGCGGTTTGAAAGGTATGAGGAGATCCTGGATAGGGCGAGGTCTTTGATGCCAAAGGAGAGAATCTGTAATAGGAGGCAGTGGTCAACTGTGTCGAAAGCAGAGGACAGGTCTAGAAGGAGGAGTACAGAGTATTGTCCGTTAGCTTTGGCTGTAAGTAGGTCACTAGTAATTTTGGTCAGGGCTGTCTCAGTTGAGTGATGGGGCGGAAACCAGATTGTAGTTTTCAAAGAGCAAGTTAGATGAGAAGTGGAAGGAAAGTTCAGCATGGACGTGCTGCTCCAAGAGTTTGGAAGTGAATGGGAGCAGCGATATTGGGCGATAGCTGGACATAGCAGTTGGATTGAGGCTTGGTTTTTTAAGGATAGGCGTGATTGTGGCAAGTTTGAAAACAGAAGGGAAGATGCCAGAAGTTAGTGATAGGTTGAAGAGGTGGGTTAAGAATGGGATAAGAGTGGGGGTGAGGTTGGGTAGGAGGTGGGATGGGATGGGGTCGAGCGCACAGGTGGTGAGGTGCAATTTGGAGAGGAGACAGTTAAGTGATGTTGGATAGGGAGGTTATTGGGTGCTCATGCATTCCAGTACTCGGTAAAAAATGGTTTGGTATCACCACTGTATTGGAAGTTCACTGTAGCAGCTTTGCATCGGACAGGATGTAGGGGGGACAGAGGGTTTCCTTTCATTCCTTGTCATGCCCCTGCATTGCTCTTGTCCTCACAAAGACAGTAAGTGTATACTGCTATGGGTCACCCACCACTGATGTATGATTTAGATCTCCCTACACGTTTCCTCCCCAAAGGAGGGGATTCATCAGGGAAGTTGCAAATGGAATCAGTAGGACAAAGAGAATAAATCACAGGGCCCTGCAGTGGCAGGGCTCCCTTTTCTAAGGTGTGACCAATAGTGTCACTGCCCCCATGTATATGGATGCATGGGGAGGAAAAGCATAGGGAGATCTAATTCATACATCAGTGGTATAAAGTAACCTACAGACACTGTCAGGTTGGCAGCATTACACTGATTAAAATGATGCCTGGAGTGAAGAAATCCATCTTGTGGTTCTTGTGTAATCAGTGTTAGAAGTTTGCAGCTAGTGATAAGCTGGTACTTGGAGGACTGTAGGGAGAGTTTCATCTTCCTGCTGTAAGCCAGAGGAACCAAAAAGAGACTTGCACAGGCCTGCCCTGAAGCACAAATATGTTCCTCATCATAGAGACAGCCTACTAGCTTCTGGGCTTGATGTCAGCGGCCATAATACAGCTGACATCAACCCTAAACCTATAACTCCACTTGCCACCACAAAAGGGCAAGTGGGAAGAAGCGGCTAAAGCACCAGAATTGGCACATCTAATAGATGTGCCTTTTCTAGGGAGGCTGTGGGATGCTATTTTTAGGCTAGGGTGCCAATATCAATGGCCCATTCCCTGTCTCAGAATACCAACCCCCAGCTGTCTGCTTTAGCTTGCCTGGTTGTCAAAAATGAAGGAGACCCCACACTGTTTTTTTTAATTATTAATTTAAATAATTGTAAAAAATGACATGGGACCTCTCTATTCTTGATAGCCAGCCATGATAAAGTTGATAGCTGAGGGTATCAAAAATAGAAGAGACACCATGTCATTTTATTTATTTATTTATTTATTTAATTATAGCAAAGTTGCAGGCTGATGAATACTTTCATCAGTGGTGCCTGCTTTCTCTGTTATCAACAACAGCAGGCATACACAGGTGAGAGTAGTACTCATCATCCATCACCTGTGACTGGCGGTAACCTTTTTACCACTGGTCACAGCTGCTGGCTAATGCTGTCATCTGACAGCATGGGAACTGCAATGCTCTGACCAGTGGTAACAAACTTACCACTAATCTGAGCCTTCCTGTGGTGTCAGAAGGATAGCGCAATAAGTATCTATGATCTTTGACTAACGCATACGCAGTATGAGTCCCGATTACTGGGCTCTTATGACTTTTTACAACTTTTGTTACATTTGTCCCTGAGGAAGACACTCTGTGTCGATACGAGTGGGGTCCTTCTCCCTTCATGGATTGCACTCTGTGTGCATAGGGACATTTATCGGCTGAGTGCTAAGTATATTGCAGCTGTTCTTTGGCTCCTTACCTTTCTGGAGAATACTCATAGTGGTTAGATTTTTGCACAGGTTATTGTTACTCATTGTGTGGATGTATGTTTCATCCAAGGCATTGTGCATTCCATATAGTGTGCATATGAGATCATTTTGTCTCCCTTCTTTGCTTTACATCTGACTCTACCTTGAATTCTACTTAGGTTATATAACGCTTAGCACTATTGCACTTTTTTAGGTATTGTTTACATCTGTTGCCCCTATGCTTTGTTATCCCATTTGGGACCATTACAAACATATTACATTTTGTTTGGCTTGTGATTCTTTTGTTGGCTCTTTTAAATGTTTTTAAATTGTGTGTTTTTTCACGTGTCATCTATCATGCTTTAATAAAACATATTTTATTTTTGGTGATCACTTTTTGCATACCTCTTTTTCCTTGCTTCTTCCACTGTTAGCTACTCCCATATCCTATATAAGCTGGATCCTGGCTAGCACTCAATGTCAGGGCTAGCTTTTACTGCATGGCTGGAGGTTGTTGTGGTGGTTATTAGAGAAAGGGGTTGGTGGATTTATCTGTGACTGATGCTAGGTTTTGAGTGTTTGATAATTCCCTTTCTGATCCTACTTTGGTTTAACTCCATCCGTTTAGCCCTCTGTTATTTGTGTGTGTATAATTGTATGTTTGGTATTTTTCATTACCCCTATTTGTATTACCTTGCTTCTCTGGTTGATGTATTATGCTACCCTACTTGTTATGACCTGGTGGTTACGGAGCGGTACTGAGATGACCTGGTGGGTAAAACCAATCATGGACAAGCTCAGAGGAGGTGGCAGCTCCACAGACAGAAATCACTGATATGACCTAGTGATTACAGAGCAGCACTGAAATGACCTGGTGGGTAAAACAAATAATGTACAAGCTCTGAGGAGGTGGTAGCTTTACTGACCGCAATCCCTACTCCCAACACCAACACTAGAAATAGCCGTGGAGCGTTCCTATCTCTGCCTAGACGCCTCTTCACAGCCTAAGAACTAGCTACCCCTGAAGATGGAAACGGAAAACTATCTCGCCTCAGAGAAACCCCCAAAGGAAGGATAGCCCCCCACAAATATTGACGGTGAGTGAAGAGGGAAATGACAAACTCAGAAATGAAACTAGATTTTAGCAAAGGAGGCCAATACTATCTAAATAGACAGAGATAGAAAAGGCTACTGTGCGGTCAGTATAAAAACTAAATGTCCACGCAGAGTTTACAAAAATAACCTCCACACCGACTCACGGTGTGGAGGGGCAAATCTGCAACCCAGAGCTTCCAACTAGCTGGAATATTTCATAATGACAAGCTGGACAAAAGAGACATAACTTAAACTGAACAGAAGGTCAAAAGCAGGGAAACACCCAAAAACTAGTAGAACTTATCTTAAGCTGAAATGGACTGGCCAACAGAGAACTTCCAGGAAAGGACTGAATCCACAGGAAGAAACATTGACAGCTGGCATCAACTACAGCCAAAAGCCCAGTTAATTAACAAGGCCAGGGAACCGATTAGTGACAGCAGCTGCTAAGTTCCACTTGAAACCACCAGAGGGAGCCCAAGAGCAGAACTCCCAAAAATACCATTCGCAACCACAGGATGGAGCCCAAGAACGGAATTCACAACACCTACTACCCTGTTCCCTGGGTGGGGGAACACATACAGTGGAAGAAATAAGTATTTGATCCCTTGCTGATTTTGTTTGTTTGCCCACTGACAAAGACATGAACAGTCTATGATTTTAAGGGTAGGTTAATTTTAACATTGAGAGATAGAGTATCAAAAATAAAATCCAGAAAATCACATTGTATAAATTATATAAATTTATTTGCATTTTGCAGTGAGAAATAAGTATTTGATCCCTCTGGCAAACAAGACTTAATACTTGGTGGCAAAATCCTTATTGGCAAGCACAGCAGTCAGATTTTTTTTGTAGTTGATGATGAGGTTTGCGCACATGTCAGGAGCAATTTTGATCCACTCCTCTTTGCAGATCAACTCTAAATCATTAAGATTTTGAGGTTGTCGCTTGGCAACTCGGAGATTCAACTCCCTCCATAAGTTTTCTATGGGATTAAGGTCTGGAGACTGGCTAGGCCACTCCATGACTTTAATGTGCTTCGTTTTGAGCCACTTCTTTCTTGCCTTGGCAGTATGTTTTGGTCAATATCTTGCTGGAATACACATCCATGACCCATTTTTAATGTCCTGGCGGAGGGAAGGAGGTTGTCACTCAGGATTTTATGGTACATGGCTTCATCCATTCTCCCATTGATGTGGTGAAGAAGTCCTGTGCCCTTAGCAGAGAAGCACCCCCAAAACATGTTTCCACCTCCTTGCTTGATAGTGGGGAACGTGTTCTTTGGGTCATAGGCAGAATTTCTCTTCTTTCAAACACAGCGAATTGCGTTAATGCCAAAGACCTCAATTTTGTCTCATCTGACTACAGCACCTTCTCTCAATCACCCACAGAATCATCCAGGTGTTCATTGGCAAATGTGTTACCAATGGTTTTCTTGGTGACTGTGGTCCCAGCTGCCTTGAGATCAATAACATATTTATTAATGACCTTGTAGGGGGCATTCAGAGTAGAATTTCAATATTTGCAGATGACACTAAACTCTGCAGGGTAATCAATACAGGGGAGGACAATTTTATATTACAGGATGATTTATGTAAACTAGAAGCTTGGGCTGATAAATGGCAAATGAGCTTTAATGGGGATAAATGTAAGGTCATGCACTTGGGTAGAAGTAATAAGATGTATAACTATGTGCTTAATTCTAAAACTCTGGGCAAAACCGTCAATGAAAAAGACCTGGGTGTATGGGTGGATGACAAACTCATATTCAGTGGCCAGTGTCAGGCAGCTGCTACAAAGGCAAATAAAATAATGGGATGTATTAAAAGAGGCATAGATGCTCATGAGGAGAACATAATTTTACCTCTATACAAGTCACTAGTTCGACCACACTTAGAATACTGTGCACAGTTCTGGTCTCCGGTGTATAAGAAAGACATAGCTGAACTGGAGCGGGTGCAGAGAAGAGCGACCAAGGTTATTAGAGGACTGGGGGGTCTGCAATACCAAGATAGGTTATTACACTTGGGGCTATTTAGTTTGGAAAAACGAAGACTAAGGGGTGATCTTATGTTAATGTATAAATATATGAGGGGACAGTACAAAGACCTTTCTGATGATCTTTTTAATCATAGACCTGAGACAGGGACAAGGGGGCATCCTCTACGTCTGGAGGAAAGAAGGTTTAAGCATAATAACAGACGCGGATTCTTTACTGTAAGAGCAGTGAGACTATGGAACTCTCTGCCGTATGATGTTGTAATGAGTGATTCATTAATTAAATTTAAGAGGGGACTGGATACCTTTCTGGAAAAGTATAATGTTACAGGGTATATACACTAGATTCCTTGATAAGGCGTTGATCCAGGGAACTAGTCTGATTGCCGTATGTGGAGTCGGGAAGGAATTTTTTTCCCCATGGTGGAGTTACTCTTTGCCACATGGGGTTTTTTTGCCTTCCCCTGGATCAACATGTTAGGGCATGTTAGGTTAGGCTATGGGTTGAACTAGATGGACTTATAGTCTTCCTTCAACCTTAATAACTATGTAACTATGTAACTATGTAACAAGTTCCCCTGTGTAGTTTTAGGCTGATCTCTCGCCTTCCTCATGATCATGGATACCCCACGAAGTGAGATTTTGCATGGTGCCCCAGATTAATGTTGATTGATAGTCATTTTGCATTTCTTCCATTTTCTTACTATTGCACCAACAGTTATCTCTTTCTCACTCACAGTCTGTGGACTGGAGTCTTTTATAAAGGTGACTATGTAAGACAGCTGTCTTTAATGCAGATAATAAATTGATTAGGATTGTCTAACTGGTCAGTGGGAGCCAGAACTCTAAATGGTTGGTAGGGGATCAAATACTTATTTCTCACTGCAAAATGCTAATAAATTTATATAATTTATACAATGTGATTTTCTGGATTTTATTTTTGATATTCTATCTCTCAATGTTAAAATTACCTACCCTTAAAATTATAGACTGTTCATGTCTTTGTCAATGGGCAAACTTACAAAATCAGCAAGGGATCAAATACTTATTTCCCCCACTGTATGACACATATCTCCCTACCAGGACCTGTCCTGCTGCCACCTTATAGATGCAGGAGAAGTTGATCAGAATGATATATAGGATTGTTGGAAAAGATTCTACTTATAGGTAATTCAGACATCTATTTTCCTAAGAAAAACAGAGCACTTATTTTGATCAGAGCTTGATCAGAGTGTGGTCCAAGCATCATCCATTTATCTCGTATGTGGAGAAAAAAAGAACATTTTTCCACATTCTCATTTTTGACAGTCCGTGGAAAGATGTTATCCAACTGCGGTCCAATATTTTTCATGGACCCATAGACGGACCCATAGACTTGCATAGCTGATTTAGATTCGATTCTTGGATCAAAATCGAACATGTCTCCATGATTTTCAGCACACCAGTCTGTCAACGAAAAATCAGGGATATATCAATAAGAAATGTTAGGTACACAGAATGCAAAAAGCAACAGTGGCAAGAAGTGTGTACATACATCAAAGTTAACTAATAAAATAAGTGTGCTAAAAAACAAGCTTGTGGCATGAATATTTTGTGAGGTAGACAGTCACACATTCAAATGTCTTTATTATATTATACTTCCCTTTTTTGAATTTTTAATATAATTCTCCCTAACCCAGAGGGAATGACCAAGAAATTCTTGTACACACACAAAAAGTAGCAGCAACAAGCCACAGCATTGGTGTGGCATGTCAAATTTAATTAATTAACGAGTTTGCCAAAAGGCAATAGTTTGTAACACTCACACTTTGTGAGGAAGACAGTCATAAAGTTAATGACTGTATTATTTTACTTCTTTTTTGTATTTTGTGACACAATTCCCTCTTTCCAAAATGAAACATCCAATAAATTCTATGTACGTAGTGTGCCCAAAAAGACAACATGGCAACAGGCCTCAGTATTAGTATTTCATGTATTTCTGCCAAATTAGATTAATAACAGCAGAAATCTATAGTTTTTTGACATACACACTTTTTGAGGCAATCAAAGTTATTTTTTTCTACAATATTGAAGGCCTACTTCTAAGTGAATAATGAAAAAATAAAAGTAAAATTTAAATGCTTTGCACTGTAATCTTTATGTTCAGCTATTGCCAGCTGTCTATCAATTGCATTCCAGTATTATTCTTTTTTCTTCAGATACTATACACTAAGCTTCTTAATTACTGTGAATTTTGTCACTGCTTTATGGCTTTCTCTCCTTACCTCTGTATCTAAACTGTGAGCTGTGATGTCCTCTCACTATCTGGATTCAGTCCAAGATGGCTGCTGCATTCCATGCCTCTATTTTTATACTGGCTCTCATTGCCCTTCATATTCACTGTGCAATGCCACACAGTGTGATAGCTGGAAAGGCATTATGGGGAAGCCCATCTGGCCGCACCCGAGGACAAGTAAGCCGTCTCTAGCTGATGCAACCTTCTGCAATGTGTAAAATAATAATGACTATTTAAGGGATTTGAAAAACTCTTAACAATTATTTACACATTCTGTGTGCATCAAATCAATTTGCTGACTTTTACATGTGATTACTGAATCTAATTAGCAGCCCTGATTCTGCAAATTTTGATGTCTTTATGCCAGTTTCATCCAGCTCCACTGAGATAGATGGAGCTGGGGTTTGACAGGGCGTGGTGACCGCCGCTTGTCAAATTCATGAAAAGCAGTGGCATTGACTAAGCCACAAATCTTACTTCTGCAGGGGCTTGAGTAGGATTTGCAGCGATGTGCACACAGAGGTGCATGCCGCTCGTTCAACTCTCCTAATTCATGAAGAGTCATACATCTCTTCATGAATCAGGAGCATCTCACTCCATCCTGCCCCCAATCACGAATGGTGTGAACAACACAGTTTTGATGA
This sequence comes from Ranitomeya variabilis, assembly GCF_051348905.1. Classification (NCBI taxonomy): domain Eukaryota; kingdom Metazoa; phylum Chordata; class Amphibia; order Anura; family Dendrobatidae; genus Ranitomeya; species Ranitomeya variabilis. Next base: position 568,158,946 of record NC_135234.1, on the reverse strand, counting down.
ATTGGGCCCAATATCTCTTTCAGTTCAGATAGAACGTGAAGACTTCAGTTGATTAGTGGCTGCTTTTCTTGTAGATCAATATATATATATATATATATATATATATATATATATATATATATATATATATATTACCCCTATGAGCAGCTTTTTAATACAAAAAAGTGTTGGACATGAGCAATGAGCTAGAAATAAAGGAAGCTATTTATATTCTTAATAATACTGTCATTCCTTTGAGTAATATATTAACGGTAACTGTGACCTCATCTGCACTCATTATTACTTCTATAATTTTAGCGAGCTGAGAGGTGTACATGTTTCAGTATTTATATCATTACTTTAAAAGAAATGTCACAATGAGGGAAATATTATCTCTTGTTTTCCCATGGCATGTCATCTCTATTAGATTTTGTCAACTGTGTCAGTTTGAGATCTTTAACCAACCATTACTGAAAAGCATATGTTAATTGTGGCAGAGATCATGAGCAGGTCAATTAGAATGCTAAGCCTGAAACAGACTGGAACATTCAGCTGGAGGGGAAATTGAAGGCAGGTGTTGGCCAGCACTGTCCTGGCAGGCACTCCAAGCATCCAGGGTAGAGCTCATTTCATGTTTCATTCACTAAATTAGCATTTAAAATCCATTCCTAATAGACCATATAGTGAGTTTTTGTTAATGAGGATTCTGATTACGTGAAACAAAGTAATTGCTAATTAGCAGACCTACCTCATTCTCAGGCCAGAGGAAACGCTTCTAGATATAAAATATAGCCTTCCACTTAATGCTCAGCAATGCCCTATTTAATTTCGTATAATGACTATCATGTCACATCATACTTACATATTTTGAAGTGTGTTATTTTTCATAATAATGTGCATATAAAATGGGTGAAAGATTTTCAATTATTTTATCTGCATATGATCAACATGACAAGAATGACATTGCTTAATTGAGCAGATCTGATTATATGCATATACAAGTTATGTGATCACGGGTAATCAAGCCTGAACGTATTTCCTAAGGGTTTAAATTGAAATTGTTAATCTCATATGATGGTGATTATTGCAGTATTAACAGATATTTACAGTGCTTATGACATACAGTACACACACATATACACTCACCGGCCACTTTATTAGGTACACCTGTCCAACTTCTTGTTAACACTTAATTTCTAATCAGCCAATCACATGGCGGCAACTCAGTGCATTTAGGCATGTAGACATGGTCAAGACAATCTCCTGCAGTTCAAACCGAGCATCAGTATGGGGAAGAAAGGTGATTTGAGTGCCTTTGAACGTGGCATGGTTGTTGGTGCCAGAAGGGCTGGTCTGAGTATTTCAGAAACTGCTGATCTACTGGGATTTTCACGCACAACCATCTCTAGGGTTTACAGAGAATGGTCCGAAAAAGAAAAAAAATCCAGTGAGTGGCAGTTCTGTGGGCGGAAATACCTTGTTGATGCCAGAGGTCAGAGGAGAATGGGCAGACTGGTTCGAGCTGATAGAAAGGCAACAGTGACTCAAATCGCCACCCGTTACAACCAAGGTAGGCCTAAGAGCATCTCTGAACGCACAGTGCGTCGAACTTTGAGGCAGATGGGCTACAGCAGCAGAAGACCACACCGGGTACCACTCCTTTCAGCTAAGAACAGGAATCTGAGGCTACAATTTGTGCAAGCTCATCGAAATTGGACAGTAGAAGATTGGAAAAACGTTGCTTGGTCTGAAGAGTCTCGATTTCTGCTGCGACATTCGGATGGTAGGGTCAGAATTTGGCGTAAACAACATGAAAGCATGGATCCATCCTGCCTTGTATGGAGCATCTTTGGGATGTGCAGCCGACAAATCTGCGGCAACTGTGTGATGCCATCATGTCAACATGGACCAAAATCTCTGAGGAATGCTTCCAGCACCTTGTTGAATCTATGCCACGAAGAATTGAGGCAGTTCGGAAGGCAAAAGGGGGTCCAACCCGTTACTAGCATGGTGTACCTAATAAAGTGGCCGGTGAGTGTACATTCAACACACATGTACACGTTACACATGAGGGTACACGTTACACGTGGGGGAACACATTACACACATATACATTCTGGAAACAAATGCATCTACACATTATACACACATACAAACATTTATTTTGCATATATACTACATACTTCCTCATAATGTATGTTTGTAAATGTAGAGGTACACCCTGATTCTAGTGGGTATGGCGGGTACATCTTAGGACAAAATTGTTTTTTACAAAAGAAAATACTGGAGATGAGCGAGCACTAAAATGCTTGGATGCTCGTTACTAGAATCGAGCAATTCTGAATGCTCATTTTGAGTAATGAGTATAATGAGAGTCAATGGGAAAGCTGAGCATTTTTTCAGCAGAGCATGCAAATACACACATGGTCAAAATTGTTGGTACCCCTAGTTTAATGACAGAAAAACTCACAATGGTCACTGAAATAACTTGAATCTGACAAAAGAAATAATACAAAAGGCTAGGTTCACATTTGCGGTTGAGTCTGCAGCGTCTCATCCACAAACGCATGGCAAAATGCATGCAAGTGCATAACGCTGCGTTTTTTATCAACTTACACATGACGGTAAAAATTCAATGTTTGAATGCTTTTGCGTGCGTTTTTGCATGCGTTTGTGTTTTTTATGCGCATGCATTCGATAGGAAAAAGATTTTCCAGGAGAATTTCCCTGACACAAGCTACGCCCAGTGGGCATGTCTTATGGGATTTCTGCATATCGACCCTTGTGCAAACGCAAGTGAATGCATGTCCTTGCGTTCCTATGCATTCTCATAGATTGTAATGCATTGTTTTGACACACTCCTTCCGCAAGCGTCCGCATGCGTATGATGGCGGAAATTTGCCGCCACAAAAATTCTAACATGATGCATTAGCCGCGCCCAGCTGCACACCGCAAAAATATGCATGCGTAAGAAAACGCGGGCGAATGCATGCTAATGTACGCACCTGTGTCTACAATGTTAAAGATATGGAATCAAGGCGCATGCGGATGTATGAGTCAGAAATGCTGCGGACACAACCGCAAGTGTGAAACCAGCCTAAAAGATCTATGAAAAAGAACAAATGAAAGTCAGACATTGCTTTTCAAGAAATTATGGTACCCCTGAAAATAATGTGACAAATGGAACATGTTAAATCAAGGTGTGTCCACTTACTAGCATCACAGGTGTCTATAATCTTGGAATCAGTGAGTGGTCTGTATATAGGGCTACAGATACTCACTGTGCTGTGTGGTGACATGGTGTGCATCACACTCAACATGAACCAGAGGAAGCGAAGGAAAGAGTTGTCTCAGGAGATTAGAAAGAAAATTATAGACAATCATGTTAAAGGTAAAAGTTATAAGACCATCTCTAAGCAGCTTGATGTTCCTGTGACTACAGTTGTACATATTATTCAGAAATTTAAGACCAAAGAAACTGTAGCCAATCTCCCTGGATGTGGCCGCAGGAGGAAAATTGATGACAAATCAAAGAGACGGATAATGTGAATGGTAACAAAAGAGCCCAGAGAAACCTCTAAACAGATTAAAGGTGAACTTCAAGTTCAAGGAACATCAGTGTCAGATTGCACCATCCGTCATTGTATGAGCCAATGTGGACTACTGTACATGTGAGACGACCAAGAAGAACAACATTGTTGAAAAAAAATCATAGAAAAGCCAGACTGGAATTTGCCAAACTACATGTTGAGAAACCACAAAGCTTCTAGGAGAATGTACTATGGACAGATGAGACAAATACGGAACTTTTTGGCAAGACACATCGGCTCTATGTTCATAGATGAAACCATGATGCATATCAAGAAAAGAACACTGTCCCTACTGTGAAACATGGAGGAGGCTCTGCTATGTTCTGGGGCTGCTTCTCTGCATCTGGCACAGGGTGTTTAAAATGTGTGCAGGGTACAATGAAATCTCAAGACTATCAAGGGATTCTAGAGAGAAATGTGCTGCCCGGTGTCAGAAAGCTTGGTCTCAGTCAAAGGTCATGGGTCTTGCAACAGGATAATGACCCAAAACACACAGCTAAAAACACCCAAAAATGGCTTCTATGAGCCCTGACCTAATTCCTGTTGAGCATCTTTGGAAAGAGATGAAACATGCCATCTGGAAAAGGCAACCTTCAAACACGAGACAACTGGAGCAGTTTGCTCTTGAAGAGTGGGCCAAAATACCTGTCAAGGAGGTGCAGAAGTCTCATTGACAGATACAGGTATCGTTTGATTGCAGTGACTACCTCAAAGGTTGTGCAACAAAATATTAAGTTAAGGGTATCATTATTTCTGCCCAGGCCTATTTCATGAGTTTAATTTTTTTTTAAATTCTGTGGAAGCATGGTTGAAAAGCAATGTCTGACTTTCAATTGTTCATTTTCATAGATTTTTTATTTATTACTTTTGTCAGATTCAAGTTATTTCTGTGACCATTGTGGGTTTTTCTGTAATTAAACAAGGGGTACCAACAATTTTGACCATGAGTGTAAGTCTGGGGGGCAGTGAAAATATTAAAATAGATGGAAAAAGTGCTAAATGGCAGAAGAAAAGCATGGGGAAGTCCCCTGGTAGCATCTCTGACTACCAGATCGCTGCTGAGAACAATAGTGTCACACTTTTATTCAATTTTAACCCCTTTCCGACATCAGGGGTAATAGTACGCCAATGTTGGACTCCCACTGTTTGGTGCGGGCTCCAGCACTGAGCCTGCACCTTTCTGGGAATATGACAGCTGATTTATACAGCTGACATGTGCCTGCAACAGCCCAGGGTGGAATTGCGATCCACCTGCTGCTGTTAACTCATTAAATGCTGCTGTCAATCTCTGATAGCGGCATTAAACTTGCACTTCCAGCAAGCGTGCTGGAAATCCCGCCCATCGGTGACACCGTTATGTGATTGCGGGTTACCAATGGTTTGGCATGACATCCAGAGGTCTCCAGCAGACGTCATTAAAAACATTAGCTCGGCGAGCAAAAACTAAGCCCTCACCCAACCCGAGACACTATGAGTATCAGAAAATGGCACAATTTTTTTTTACTTTTTAAAACAAACATTGGATTTTTTTTTCACCACTTAAATAAAAAGAACCAAGACATGTTTGGTGTCTATGAACTCGTAATGATCTGGAGAATCATATTGGCAGGTCAGTTTTAGCATTTAGTGAACATGGTAAAAGAAAAAACAACTGTGAGATTGCACTTTTATGAAATTTCACTGCACTTGGAATTTTTTCCCGTTTTCCAGTACATGATATGTTAAAACCAATTGTGGTGTTCAAAAGTGCAACTCGTCCCACAAAAAACAAGACTTCACATGGCCATTTTGACCAAAAAATAAAAAGCTTATTTTTATGGGAAGAAGGTGAGCAAAAAATGAAAATGCAAAAACCAAAATTCCTCTGGTCGCTAATGGGTTAAGGACTAACAATAATACATTCAAAATCGACAAGAAATTTGAGGTTACAAGAAAAAGAAATATTTTTTCCTGTATAATGATTTGTACCTAAAGATAATTTAAAAAGGTTTTAACCAAATATAATTTAAGTAAATCAAAATAGATTTTTTAATTTAAAAAATTGGAAATTTCAGTGTAATTAATGAAGGAAGCAAAAAGTGCCAAAATTAGGGACTCAGATGCACCCTGTATTAGAAATAAAGGAGGGCCTCATTCACATTCTGTTTAAATTGTCATGTAGTGGTACTCCTAGGCGCATAAAGGCTGTGCACTAAGTGTAAATCCTACCAAAAAATTAGAAGTAGGGTCATTCATACACCCTTGAAGGCACGCCTCAATCAAATATTGTGAGCAAAGCGTAGTTGCGGTACTCCTACACTCATAAAAGTTCTGTATAGTGCAAAGCCTGCCCAAAATTAGAAGCAGGGTCATCTATATACCATTGAAGGCACAAACTGTAGTACCTAATTTAAATATTGCGAGCAAACTATAGTTGTGGTAGTCCTTCACTCATAAAAGTTCTGCACAGTGCAAAGCCTGACCAAAATTTGAATATATGTCATCCATACAACCTTGAAGGCACCAACTGTAGTACCTCATTGAACTATTGTGAGCAAAGTATAGTTGTGGTACGCCTCCACTCATAATGTTATGCAGAGTGCAAAGCCTGCCAAAAAACTAGAAGCATTGTCATGCATACAATCTTGAAGGCACCAACTGTAGTACCTTATTCAAATACTGTGAGCAAAGTATAGTTGTTGTGGTAGTCCTTCACTCATACAAGTTCTGCACAGTGCAAAGCCTGCCAAAAATTACAGGCAGGGTCATCTATACACCCTTGAAGGCGACAACTGGATGGCCTCATTAAAATATTAAGAAAGTATACACCTGAAGAAGGCCAATTTTGTTTTTTATTTCAAACCAACAACATTTCTCACAAAGCAGGTTCTACAGCATATATGATAAAAGTCAATTTTTTTCTGAAATTATTTGTGAACTCTAGCAGGCCAAACGTTTTTTAAAAGCTTTAACCCACCGTAATTTCACACAAAGCACGTTAAACTGTATGAATGAATCATTGAATCTATAAAAAGTTTTGGAAGCTTTTTTGTAGTTTAATAAACTGTACCAAAGAAATGTAACAAAAACCGCATTACAGTGTATAGATGAATCATTGACTCCATAAAAAATTTTTGAAGGTTTTTTGGAGTTTATTATATCACAGAAATGTAACAAAAAGCAAGTAATACTCTATGGATGGCTAACTGAATCCATTAAAAGTTTTGGAAGGATTTTTGCTAGAGTTTAATATACTAGCGAAATGTAACAAGAACCACGTTAGAGTGCATGAATCATTGAATCCGTAAACATTCATTCAAGGTTTTTCTTTAACTTTCATATTTCACCAAAATGTGACAGAAAGCACGTAATACTGTGTGGATCAGTAATTGAGTCAAGAAAAAATATATATTTTTTTAGTTTTATATGACATCGAAAGTACGCAAAACTGTATGGATGGGTAATTGAATGCAAAACATTTTCACTCCTTTTTTGCGGTGTTATATACCAACAAAATGTACCACAGAGCAGGGAATACAGTATGGATCAGTAATTGAAACCAGACAAACTCAAGAACATGTAAAACTCTATGGATGAGCAATATAATACCGATAAATTTTTGAAAGGTTAGATACCACCTAAATAATATCCCAAGAACACGTAATACTGTATGGAAGAACAATATAATACCGAAAAAAATTAGATAACTTATTTTCAGGGTTAGATACCATTGAAATCTACTCAAGAATCTGCAATACTCTATAGCTGAGCATTATAATATTGAAAAAATCAAGCAACTTGTTTTGAGGATTAGATACCACCGATATCTACCCAAGAACATTTAAAACTCTACGGTTGAGCAACATAATAGTGATACATTTTTTAACAATTCTTGAGAGGCTTAGATACCACCAAAATCTACCCAAGAACACGTAATACTCTATGGGTGAGCAATATAATGATGATAAATTTTTGAACAATTTTTGGGATGGTTAGATACCACCAAAATGTACCCAAGAAGACATAATATTCTATGGATGAGTAATACAATGCCAATTACATTTTTTAACAATTTTTATGAGGGTTAGATACCACCAAAATCTACCCAAGAACACGTAATACTCTGTGAGTGAGCAATATATTCCTGATTAATGTTTGAGCAATTTTTAAGAGGGTAAGATAATACCAATACCTTTTTGAACAATGTTTTGGAAGGTTACATAACGCCAAATCTGACAAATAACATGTAATACTCAACGGATGAGCAATATAATACTGATACATTTTAGAACTATTTTGGGGAAGGTTAGATACCACCAAAATGTAACCAATAACATGTAATGCTTTATGAGTGAGCAATATAATACTGATACATTTTTGAATTTTTTTTTTAGGGATATATACAACAAAATGTACCCCAGAACACATTATACTCCATAAATGACTAATATAATCCAGGTACATTTTCAAACGCTTTTTTTAGAGTGTTATATACCACCAAAATGTACCACAGAGCACGTAATACTTTATGGATGAGTAATTGAATCCAGATACATGTTTAAACTCTTTTTTGGAGGGTTAGATATCACAGAAATGTATATAACACCACGGAATCACACCAAGGACAGCATGCTGTTGAGGGGATGATAGTAGCAATGACTCAAGACGCCTTAAGGAGCCTCTCCTAGGCCCATTCAATTTCAAGGAGGGGTTCATCCTTCTCCCTTCCTTCTGAGATGAAACCCATTGCATACCCAAGATGTTGCCCCTTCATTTTGAGGTACTTGACCTTGGTTTCAGCCATCAGTTCTTCCAGCCTTCGAGGTAATTGTTCTGTTTCCACTGCCCAATGGTTGAACGAGATGTGATGACGGGTCCCAAACTCTTCAATAGACAACCTGCTCTGTTAGCGGTAATAAGAAATTACCATCCCTGGGATGCCAACTATCGGTACCGTGCAGCTAGCGGGCCCTATAATATTTCTCCAAACCTGGTCCTAGTTCACCTCCTTGTCTTTTCCAACCAAAATAGGCCCTGCAGTCCGCTCACCAATTCCTGGATCTTGGCTCTCCCTTCCACAGTCCACTAGAACCCCAGTAGTAAAGGATACAGCCTGGCTTTTGGCCTTGCTGGTTCTGGGAAATCAGCCGGAACTGGGCAACAGGCTCCTGCCACCTCTGCTATTGCACCAGCTTCCTCTGGCTCAAATATATGTGAATACATACATATCATATGGTTGATAACACCAAAACTTTTTCTCCACTCATGGCTGGTGGTTGGGTGAAGCCATTTATTTTCAAACTACTGTGGTTTCTCTTTTTAAATCATAATGACAACCCAAAACATCCAAATGACCCTGATCAAAAGTTCACATACACTGGTGATTTTGGCCTGATAACATGCACAGAAATTGACACAAATGGCTTTGAATGGCTACTAAAGTAATCACCTCACCTGTGATCTGTTTGCTTGTAATCAGTGTGTGTGCATAAAAGCTGAGTGAGTATCTGGGATCCATACAGACTCTTTCATTTTTCATCCAGCCACTGATGTTTCTGGATTGTTAGTCATGGGGAAAGCAAAAGAATTGTCAACAGATCTACAGGAAAAGGTAGTTGAACTGTATAAAACAGGAAAGGGATACAAAAAGATTTCCAAAGAATTGATAATGCCAGTCAGCAGCATTCAAGCTGTTATTAACAAATGGAAAATCAAGGGCTCTGTAAACACAAAACCACGGTCAGGTAGACCAACAGAAATGTCATCCACAACTGCCAGGAAAATAGTTCGGGATGCAAAGAAAAACCCACAAATAACATAAGCTGAAATACAGGACTCTCTGAAAACTAGCATTGTGGCTGTTTCAAGATGCACAATAAGGAGGCACTTGAAGAAAAATGGGCTGCATGGTCGAGTCGCCAGAAGAAAGCCATTACTGCACAAATGCCACAAAGTACTGTATCTCTCTTACAATATGGAAAACAGCACAGAGACAAGCCTCAAAACTTCTGGAACAAGGTAATTTGGAGTGATGAAACCAAAATTAAACTTTTTGGCCACAGCCATAAACGTTATGTTTGGAGAGAGATCAACAAGGCTTATGATGAAAGGAACACCATTCCTACTGTAAAGCACGGAGGTGGATCGCTGATGTTTTGGGGATGTGTGAGCTACAAAGGCAAAGGAAACTTGGTCAAAGTTGAAGGAAAGATGAATGCAGCATGCTATCAGCAAATACTGGTGTCAAATTTGCACTTACCAACCCGTAAGCTGCACATGGGACGTACTTGGACATTGCAAAATGACAACGATCCAAAACACAAGGCCAAGTCGACCTGTCATTGGTTAAAGCAGAACAAAGTGAAGGGTCTGGAGAGGCCGTCTCAGTTTCCTGACCTTAATATCATTGCACCACTCTGGGGAGATCTCAAGCACGCAGTTCATGCTAGACAGCCCAGGAATTTACAGGAACTGTAGGCTTTTTTGTCAAGAAGAGTGGGCAGCTTTATAATCTGAGAAAATAAAGAACCTCATCCACAACTACCACAAAAGACTTCAAACTGTCATTGATGTTAGAAGGGCAATACACGGTATTAAGAAATGGGGTATGTAAACTTTTGATCAGGGTCATTTGGATGTTTTGGGTTGTCATTATGATTTAAAAAAGAGAAACCACAGTAGATTGACAATAAATGACTTCATCCAACCACCAACCATGAGTGGGGAAAAAGTTTTGGTGTTATCATTCATATTCTTTGAAAAAAGGCCAAGAAAGCAAAAATTCTCCTGGGGTATGTAAACTTTTGAGCACAACCGTATATCACAGAAATGTACCCCAGAGCACAGAATACTCTATGAATGAGTAATTTCATCCAGAAAAAAAATCAACACTTTTTTAGAGTGTTATATAACACCAAAATATAACACAAAGCACATAATACGTGATCAATTGCACAACATATTCAATTTTTTTTTACACAAAAAAGGAACTGCACAGCCTTAATCCCTGTATTCAGACTGTATTCTGCCACTCTCCCTGGTCCTGCAACTCTCTTTCCCTCCCTAGACTAAATCAGAATGTATGTGATACAAACAGCAAACGATTAGAAAGGATCTCATTATGATGGCTCTGCTTCAACACAAGTATCAACACTACAGGAGTCTGATTCGTTATACTGTGCACACACACACCTAGAAAAGCTCTCTCTCCCTCCAATATGAGCTGTACAGAGCTGTGAAATGGTGTCAATGTGCCAAGGCGGGCAGCAGCAGCACACATGATGTTATACGGCAGCAGTCACAGTATTGCCACTACCAAGTTGGCTATGACATTTCAGAAACTCGCACGCAATCCCACATGCTTATTGGCTGTGTAACAATCGTTAAATATGCAGGACAGGGATTAGAGTTTCAAATAGAGCACTGTCCTATGCTCTCTGAGAAATGGGCACATCCAAGCACCCAGATACTCGAGTGATATCCAGGTATCACTGAGCATGTTCACTCATCCCGAACCAAGACCTGTTTTTCCACCATAAAGGGATCATATAGTGATTAATACCAGTTTTGCAGACCATATAATGAACAAGATTATAGGTTATAGATAGTGACTTGAAGCATATATAATTTCTGACTGAAGTTGTTTTTGCCTGATATCTCCAGTTATGACTGAAATGCAAAGCTCACAACTCAGACACATTTCACTTTACACATTTGTAGTCCCATTCCCATCTACTTCCAATCAATACAATCTTGCAATCACCCAGTTCTAAGCATGCTGCTGTCCCATTTGCCCCAATTACTGAACTTGCAGTATGACACGATGCTCTCAACTACTTAAGAAATAATGTCATCATTGCTTTATTTAAACCCAAAATATTATAACAAAAGACAACAAAAACAACAGTGCCCAGCAGATAATGCTCCCCAAAATGATATTGTGTCCTATTTCATATTGCCCCACAAAGTAGTTATGGTCTTATTAGTGCCTCTAAACAGTAATTCCACTTCACAAGCTAATAACACCCTCTTTATGCCTCCACAGTGCCCTATACTTCTCTGTTAAATGTAATTTTGCCCCACTATTTTAAAAAGTAATACTTAACCTCTTAAAAGCGATAATTTCCCTTAACAGTAATAGTGTAATTTCATAAAATAATAATGTCCCCTTAGTACCCTATTTACAAGTAATAATGCACCATTAGTTCCTACTTTAAAAGTAATGCCCCTTTACAAACAATTATGCCCCTTGAATGCCCAGCGAAGAATTAAATATGCCACTTTTGTGGGTTATAGGGTGTAAAATTATTGTTACATTTTAAAACTGAACAATCCCGTATTTCAAAGTTAGAAATTTTATTCAATTACCCTCAACCTATTGTCTCCTTCCCCATAATCCTGTAGAATGTAAGCCCGCAAGGGCAGGGGTCCTCGCTCTTCTGTATCAGTCTGTCATTGTTAGTTTGTCTACTGTAAGTGATATCTGTAATTTGTATGTACCCTCTTCTCATGTACAGCACCATGGATTAAATGGTGCTATATAAATAAATAATAATAATTATTATTTAAAAACATACTCAAAAGTAAAGCAATCCAAAAAGTATGACCAAAAGGTAATGGGCCTGGAAATAAAGGGTTAATGTCACAAGGGGCAATTGGGGAAAATAGAGACAACATATCTGTGATGACACTGAGTGTATTCTTAATTAATAAAAGTTGTATTATTCAGAAAGCCCCAGGAACATGAGCTACTGTTCATATGAGACTGAAGGTTGACTCTTGTTGTAGGTTGCAATGATTGTTGACTTGTTGAATGTCTGCTGACTACCTATTGTATTAGTCCATGCAGCTTATTGTTCTGCTATCCTTGAGGTACAATTGGCGCAGGTCAAAGCATCTTGTTGGTCTGCAAACATTACAGGACAACATATGCAGGTTAATTTATCCCAATCCTGTGGAAAAATGTCTGAATAAGAGTTGTGAACTATAAAAAAAGATCTACCTATGTTTTCAGTCAGACTCTAGAGGACAGCAGCCAAGGCATAATGGCTGCAACTGGAGAAATAGAAATTTGATCCACTGCCTATCACTGAGCCCATGGAGATGTTTGTAGAACCCAGCCTGGGACAATGAGGCCACCTAGCCACATAGCAATGGACTTTGTTAGCATCCTAAGCTTGCCGGGACCTCCTCTCTGTGGATGCCTGCCAAAAGTGGAATGCCACTGGTTTGTTTAATTGGCCCTGGAAGCCCCAAAGTTGCAGAAGATCAAATTTGCGGTCAGCTGTTATTTGCACCAACTTATGCACTTGATAAGACTGCACTATATGTTGTCTGTTGGTGGATAAATAAAGTATTGCCACACTGTTTTACCCTCATCCTGTGTAGTCTGATTAGCACTCTACCCAAAGGAAAGGAGTACGAGCCTTCAGTGGGACGAGCCCTGTTCCATCTTTCTAGACAGCCAGGCCAGCGGATGAGAGCACGCACTGACCCTCATGTCTCCGCAATAGCAATTCAAATTAATACCCTAATAAGTCCCTAGGAAATTATCCCTTATTTGACCATGGAAGCTGGCACCCAAATCAGTAATGACTTTACTAGGTGATGGTTGTTCTTTATATCAACCCTAAACAGGCCATACTAACTAATGCATATCAATAAACTGCACAACTAAAAGGGGATGAATTTATACATTTGCTGTATTTCATGCTCCCAAGATTTTAGAATTTCAACACATTTCTCCCTAAGTATAAGCAGGATTCATCAGGAGGCCAAGTTCCAGTGATGAGCCAACTCACCCACATTGATCTATGAAGCAAACAAGTTGCAGAGTACATGTAAATTGGCATTCTGCTTAATGCCTCTGAAGTTTAAAAGCTCCCTGTTTAGGAGTGTAATACATCTTGTCCGGCGCCACCTATCATTAGTGTTTGTGGCAGCCCGAAACTGCATGCATTCTAGCAGGATGCCATGTCTATTCCAGCCCAGAACAACACTTTTGGTGCTCCATATCCACATATCCAGCATTTCCTCAAATTCAAAGTCTGCAGTGAGAGGCTTATGCATGTGTGTGAATGCATTTGCTGCATGCTTTCAAGCACAGAAGTAAAATTCCTTTGTATGAAAACTCCCACATCTGTTAGTATCTAGGGCAACATTCATGCTTGATAATGAAATCACATATCCCCATTATTTGCCACAAAATAATACCAGAAAAAAATTGTGGCTATTTATAGTTTATACATGTTGATTCACTTGCTACATTACCCCCAAAAATATTTGTAACTTCTAAAAGAGGCGGTATGCCGTACTGAAATTTGGACTGAACATACTTTGGCTCATGAAAAGTGAGAGCGCAATGAACCTTAGCAACAGTGATAAGAAAGATATCTGTGCCAAGTTGTCTCACCAACTTGACGCCCAGCCAGAAGTTTCGACTGCAAGATTGACTTGCTGCATGCCTTTGATCGGTAGCTTATGTGTGGTGTTTGCCAGGGTTGTACATAGAAATCATGGGGCCCATAGCAAAAGTCTGAATGGGCCCCCTCAAAAAAAAATCATTCCAGCTCACCGTATTGTGTCTCCACAGAGCCTCAGCTCTTCATGCTCTGCCTCCAACAGCCGGTAGCTGCCCTCACATGTGCAACTATTTTCTGTCTGGAAAGCTAAGTCAGCCAGGAGGCTTGGCATCCTTATGTAAATCCAGCCAGAGAGAGTGCTACCGGGAGCAGTGCAGGACTAGAAAAGAGGAGTTAGGAGGAGCCAGGTACAGAGTGACGGTGGCGTGCACATTTACTTAAAGGCACATGGCAAAGCACAGCCTAGGGGTGGACACTGACAGCTTGGAGCCCCTGTGCAAGAAATGTGTCTGAGCCCCCCTCCTTTTATAGCGACAAAGCTACATATATAAATCCACACACACATACATGTATATACTACATAGTCACCTTTATTATGTATATTGCTGTCCCTTATACAGTGCCCTCTCTCTCTTTTTATATGAACAGCACCATACCTTATATATTGGATTATATAGAGCCCTGTTTTTTATTACATACCGTCCTCACTTGGTAGCTATACAATGCAATGATGGCTGATGGAGCACGTGAAAGCTACTTTTCTAATGGAGGTAATGAGGACTGGTAGTCTGGTCACCGGCTCCTTCATCGGCAGTCATTTTATATCTAACTAGAGAGCGGACTATGTTTTAAAAAAGGGTGCTGTGAATAACAAAAATAACAAGAATACACTTCTCCCCATCACCCCCATCATTGCCTTCTCCCCATCACCCCCATCATCCCATCATTACCCTCTCCTCCAAATACACACAGACACACACAGCACCATTCACCTCTCTGCATGTTCCCCCACAGTGCTACGCATGCACATACACTAGCATACACACACGTACGTACGTACGTACGTAGACACACACACAGCAGACAGCACCTTTCAACTCTCCACACGCTCTCCCACAGCCACAGCATCGCTGGCAGCTTCCTTTTACTGGCATAGTGGATGGGGCGCTGAATGATGATGTCATCCAGCCATGCCGCTGACTGCTGTGTGAGACAGGAAGCGAAGGCAGTATGCAGGATGGAATGCTGCAACTCCACTGCCATTTTCTCTTTTAGGCAGTGGAGTGATAGTAATCTCTCCCTATCCACCGCACATGAGAGCAATCTGGCCAGGGGTCCCCAGAGGCTCAAGGCCAGATAAACAGGTCAGATTGCCCTCATTGTTAGCCGCCCTGCAGGTGCCACCGAAGCCTCTGGGCCCCGGTCAGTATGTCTGCCCTTGGCACAGCCATTGTGGTCCGACTCCGGAGGGCCCCCTCACCCCTCAGGACCCCATAGCAGTCGAGTGGCCTGCTACCATTGGCTGTACGCCATTGGTGCTTGCATTTCCCTCCTGCCGAATTATTTCTTCATTTGTTAACAATGTACAGATACAGTTTGAGAGAAGCGTGTTTTTATTGTCAAAATTTATTGGAAAGCTGAGTACTTAAAGAGGTGCCAAAGTGATTTTCTAAAGAAGTTTGGAGGTTGAAATCAGCTGTACAAGAATATTACTGGATACAAATGATGGAGGACATCCAAAAAAGTCTGAGGAAACAATTCAGGATTTGAAACTGTGACTTCTGGCATCTCCACGTAAATTGTTGCAAGGCTTTCCCAGGAGACAGGCATATTGTATACTACATTTCAGTGGATGTGGTCCAAGAAATGTTGTGCACACCCATGCAAAGTCAATGTTTCTCAGGAATTGAAAGGGCCAATGCAAAAGAATTTATTGACAAATTTTTCCTTAAGGGACCATTTGAAGGGTCAGGTATACAGTAACAAGCCATGAACATTATGGTCACTCCAAGAGAAAATACAGTGAGAAATTCAAGTTATGACCCCAGACATCCTGCAGAATACATTCAACAATATAGAACATCATATGCAGTTGTGCTTTGATGCGAATGCTGGACATTTTCAACACCTGCTTTAAACCATCAGTTTTTCATAAACCAAGATATTGTCACGCTGTGACTGTAGGAAAGCCAGGGAGGAGAGACCATATACTGGCTCTGATTTAGGGAAACCTTAGTCTATTGTTAACTCCAGGGTAACTCCTGAAGATGGAAATGTCAGATTTTCGTACCTCCTTGTACTGCTATGAAATCATACTCAGCTCCCACACACCCCACAGGGAAGAAAGATTCAGGAGTAAAAGGCACAATTAAACAACAGGCACATAGTATAAAATACGAATAGAAGGTGGGAGCACAGTAACGAGGCAGAAAAGCAACATGAAGGAACACCAAACAGAAGAAGGAAGAGGTATTCACAACAACCGCATAGAGCAATCTCAAGATGACAATAGCGATTCTTCAGAACACTTTCTCCAATTCAACAATGGAACAGAATGAAGATTCTATTGATCACTTGGAGGGAAGCCAGACACAGGTTTGCATAATGGAAGGGTGTGGTTCCAATAAGCAGCACATCCAAGAGACCACGAGGAACTCTAAACCCATTCCAAGCAACAAGAAAACTGTTGGCTCATGAATGACCATGACGATTTAAAGAGGACTTGTGCTAATTGCAACAATATTCTAATCTCAGGTGTATCAAAGGCCCCAGCAGAATCTGGCACATGCATGACATAAATGTACAGTTCATATTTCAGTATGATAGATCATCTCTTTTAGAAGTTACAGCAATTTTTCCAGGTATAATAGTGGGTGAATCACTCTATATAAAGATTACACTGGTCAACAGCATTTTTGGTGCCAAAGATATTTCATCGAATTTAGGGTATTTTTGGGGTGCTGATTCTGAATATGTCATCAGTTTTGCCAGATTGGCTCAAGTTTTTGAGATTTTTGGTATCTTATTTATAGCACTTGTTGGTAAATGCGACGCATCATCTCATTAATTTCTTTGGATTAGTACTTGAACTGAGCAGTTCTCAATATAGTTTTGTGTTAATTAGTGTTCTAAAAGTTTGTTCATAGCTTGATTTTTGCACTAACTTTATGTTGTTGTCTGTTTTCCAGTGAAAAGCATGAACTCATCAAGAAGAAGTTGTCTTAACGATCCAGACTCATTCTGTTACATTTGTGGTGAATACACACTGCCAAAACATAGAAGAAACATAACAGACTTCGTAAAAAAAAGTGTATTTTGCCTATTTTGGGGTTATGCTTGGGGACCAAGACAAGTTTTGGGCACCACACATAGTGTGCAAAGCATGTATCGAATTATTACGAAAATGGAGCAAAGGACAAAGAAAAAGCTTCAAATTTGGTGTTCCAATGGTGTGGAGAGAGCCAAAAAATCATCATGATGACTGTTATTTCTGTGCAGTGCAAGTGCAAGGATTCAATAAGCATAAGAAACGAAAATGGGAGTAACATGGAATCTGCAAGAAGGCCTGTCCCTCATTGTGAAGATGTGCCTGTACCTGTGTTTACCATAAATAACAGTCATCATGATGATTTTTTGGCTCTCTCCACACCATTGGAACACCAAATTTGAAGCTTTTTCTTTGTCCTTTGCTCCATTTTCATAATAATTCGATACATGCTTTGCACACTATGTGTGGTGCCCAAAACTTGTCTTGGTCCCCAAGCATAACCCCAAAATAGGCAAAATACACTTTTTTTACGAAGTCTGTTATGTTTCTTCTATGTTTTGGCAGTGTGTATTCACCACAAATGTAACAGAATGAGTCTGGATCGTTAAGACAACTTCTTCTTGATGAGTTCATGCTTTTCACTGGAAAACAGACAACAACATAAAGTTAGTGCAAAAATCAAGCTATGAACAAACTTTTAGAACACTAATTAACACAAAACTATATTGAGAACTGCTCAGTTCAAGTACTAATCCAAAGAAATTAATGAGATGATGCGTCGCATTTACCAACAAGTGCTATAAATAAGATACCAAAAATCTCAAAAACTTGAGCCAATCTGGCAAAACTGATGACATATTCAGAATCAGCACCCCAAAAATACCCCAAATTCATTAAAATATTTTGGACACCAGAAAAAAAATGTTTTTTTGTTGACCTGTGTTATCTAATAAGGTATACAGAATGACATTTATGAATTGTATCATGTGTGCACTGAATATAAGGAGAAAATAAACTCCTAGAGATTGTAAACTATTGCAAATTAGTGAGAAACTGGGTAAGGTAAAATATGCACTTCGAAAAGATGAATTAATGCAAATGGCAGATCAATAACTTCTGTCTTAAAAGTACATAATTATGATCCTAATTTACGGATTGATAGAGAGGATAGGGCTGACTATTAACCTAAGAAAAGACAAAATAAGGTATAGCAGAGGTAAAAAAAAACTGAATGACTACTAAATATGCAGTAAACATTGACAAATGGATCCAATGAAGCTGACAAATGTAAGTTGCTCATTTAGGCCCTTAGATTGAATAGAATCAAACCGGAAAAACCATTGACTTTCTTTCTATAGAATTCTACAGTTCGAATCCCAACCTCTAGGAGAGGAGGTGACAACATCAATTATAATAAAAGATAGACTGTTGATACCACACATATATGATTCTCTCACAAGCCTAGATAAGAGGGTTTCTCTAGCATTTCCAATATCTCCAAAATGTTAACCTATATGTCTATGTCTCTCTTAGCTTTTCTGATGTCTTTTAAAGAGCATGAACAGATTGCCAAATATACAATACTCTTAGTGCCCCAAGTTAGCAAAATCACACATTTCTGATGTTATACCTGTAGCCACACTTGTGATGGTTTTGAAAGGGTGAATCCAATTGCATAATTTAAGAAAACACACCAAAAACAGGCAGAGATGCTTACCTGTCTGAATAGGCCTCAATACAAATGCCCAAATGGTTCTGTATACTGTGGCCTCTGTTCACACAGGATGCATTTTAGCACTGGGCAGCCCGCCATAGGGCGTCATTAATAGGCTGGAGCCAGATGCTCTGCATTCCTTGTGTGAACACGCCACATACAGTTTTTATCTTAGTGCATTGGTGTACCACACGGCCAATCCCTGATTGAAGGCTGGCTGTTTCATTAGGTATTGCACCTGTGCATTTGTTATTTTATTTGGGTCCGCTGCACCCTGTTTGTGCATTTGTATTGAGGCCTATTCAGACAGGTAAGCATCTCTGCCTGTTTTTGGTGTGTTTTCTTGAATTGTTCCTTTTTTGGTGTTTTTCAATTGCATAATTTGCAATGACCACATTTGTAGTTGCCCAAAATTTTTCTATCCAACCAAGTAGAAACTCGTTTTGTTGTTGGTACAAACTATATACCAGTCACCAATGGATCTACCTCTCCTATAGGTGATCATGGGGCTCCCTGGAATAGCATCTTCTAAGTCAGTGTCTACTCTCCAAATACCCCAGTTTCTATGAAGTACATAC
This sequence comes from Ranitomeya variabilis, assembly GCF_051348905.1. Taxonomy (NCBI): domain Eukaryota; kingdom Metazoa; phylum Chordata; class Amphibia; order Anura; family Dendrobatidae; genus Ranitomeya; species Ranitomeya variabilis. Next base: position 568,139,477 of record NC_135234.1, on the reverse strand, counting down.
AAAATTTTGTCTTTTTGATTTTTTTCATTTATGAATGAACCCGTGAAAGTTCGGGTTCGGTCAAACTTGAGTCTATAGTTTAGTTCAGGTACTCGAATTTGACTCGATCCCCATATAAGTTAATAGGTACCTGAACTTTGATGCTGTAAAATGGTCGTTGTAAGTTCTAGTGGGCTGTAAAAGGAACAAAAATGGGGGTAAGGGCAGGATAACTGCCCTGCAAACAAATGTGTATAGGAAAATGACTTGAAAAACATATAAAAGGGTCCCTCCTATTTTTAGTAACTAGCAAAGGCAAAGCAAACGCCTGAGGGCTGATATTAATAGGCTGGGAAGGTCCATGTTTCATGGCCACTTTACAGCCTAATAAGAGCAGTCCTCTGGTGCTCCAGAAATGTTGCATCCATTAAATGTGCCAATTCTGGTGTTTAGCCTCGGTTCTTTCTGATTGTCCTGGTGCGTTGGTAATTGGGGTAATGGGATTGGGATTGATATCTGCTGTGTAATGTACGCTGACATCAAGATCAGGGGCTAGTATAGGAGAGGTGTTTATCAGATACCCCCATTATTAATCCAATAGTCAAAAGAAAGAAACCCACACAAAAAGCCCTTTATTTGTAAAAAAAAACACTCCCCCACAAATTTCCTCTTTGTTTCATTTATTAAAAAAAGAAATCCCCAGGCGTAATCCAAATGGAAATTCCACGACGGTCCCCATCTTCTTCCTCCAGTCCATAGAGCTCCATTCAGAGAATGCAGCTCCATAGACTGCCGGGTCTTGCTCTGTACTATTCAAAACTCGGCTTTTGTGAACTGAGGTGACATCAGTAAGTTCACCTCAGTTCATAGCAGCTGGTTCTCACACTGCACAGCATTGGTGCCAGACTGATGTACAGCTGCTCATCAGTCATGCACTAGCACTTTAATCTGCGAGACCTGGCCGCTGTGAACTGAGGTGACATCAGTAAGGACATTTCAACAAATGACACTCTGATCAGAGTGTGAGCATAGTGTGCTTGAATTCTTTTGGATGCGGAGAAAATGGGGAAAAATGTCTTCATCTTTAACTTTCTGTGAGGCCGTAGAAATTGGATTGCACTCAGATGTCATCCCATGCACTCACTGACTTGAGTGCGATCTCAACATTAGATCAAGCACAGGCATGCAATGAGTTATCATGAGGGGGCAGCACTTCACTCATTGCTTCTATCATCACTCCCTAATGACAATTCATGTTAGGGCACTGCTAGAAGCTATGGGGTGGCACTGGTATCACTCACTGCTTCTATTTATACTCCTGATGATGTCTTCTTTCACAGAAGCTAATGCAATGGCGGAGATAGAATCAGAGAGCTGTTGCAGCACTGACATCTGCCACAGCATCCATTAACCAGCATCTAGGAAGTCTTCAGAGGGGGCAGCAATGCAAAAAACTAATAAGTAACTGCAGAGCTTTCCCAGATGATGTTGTATCCCAGGGGGGAGCAAAGGACACTGCAGAGAAGTGAGTGCAGCCTCAGCCTCCTGTGACATCATATTTGAGACTCCTTTCAAATGAAAAATCATAGGAAGTACAGTAAAAAAGCACATTTAGAGATTAGGTAAATAGGTAGAAGTATAGGATGTTGTGCAATAAAGCAAAATTACAAAAGTGGTTATGGTGTAAGTATAGATAGTTAGAAAATACATTTTAGATGCTGGGCCACCCTTTTATGTGCATAGACAAGACAAATTGTCCTGTGTAAAGCACTGAACCAGAAGCACAGCAGTAGCCCCTACATGACCCAGCCTATTTTGACCTTAATGACCTGGCTGTTTTTTGCAATTCTGACCAGTGTCCCTTTATGAGGTAATAACTCAGGAATGCTTCAACGGATCCTAGCGGTTCAGAGATTGTTTTTTCATGACATATTGGGCTTCATGATAGTGGTAAATTTAGGTCGATAATTTCTGAGTTTATTTGTGAAAAAAATGGAAATTTGGCGAAAATTTTGAAAATTTTGCAATTTTCACATTTTGAATTTTTATTCTGTTAAACCAGAGAGTTATGTGACACAAAGTAGTTAATAAATAACATTTCCCACATGTGTACTTTACATCAGCACAATTTTGGAAACAAAATTTTGTTTTGCTAGGAAGTTATAAGGGTTAAAATTTGACCAGTGATTTCTCATTTTTACAACAAAATTTACAAAACCATTTTTTTTAGGGACCACCTCACATTTGAAGTCAGTTTGAGGGTTCTATATGGCTGAAAATACTCAAAAGTGACACCATTCTAAAAACTGCACCCCTCAAGGTGCTCAAAACCACATTCAAGAAGTTTATTAACCCTTCAGGTGTTTCACAGCAGCAGAAGCAACATGGAAGGAAAAAATTAACATTTAACTTTTTAGTCACAAAAATGATTTTTAGCAACAATGTTTTTATTTTCCCAAGGGTAAAAGGAAAAACTGGACCATAAACATTGTTGTCCAATTTGTCCTGAGTACGCTGATACCTCATAAGTGGGGGTAAACCACTGTTTGGGCACATGGTAAGGCTCAGAAGGGAAGGAGCGCCATTTGACTTTTTGAATGAAAAATTATCTCCATCGTTACCGGACACCATGTCGCGTTTGGAAAGCCCCTGTGTGCCTAAACATTGGAGCTCCCCCACAAGTGACCCCATTTTGGAAACTAGACCACCCAAGGAACTTATCTAGAAGCATAGTGAGCACTATAAACCCTCAGGTGCTTCACAAATTGATCCGTAAAAATGAAAAAGTACTTTTTTTCACACAAAATTTTTTTTAGCCTCAATTTTTTCATTTTCACATGGGCAACAGGATAAAATGGATGCTAAAATTTGTTGGGAAATTTCTCCTGAGTACTCCGATGCCTCATATGTGGGGGTAAACCACTGTTTGGGTGCACGGCAAGGCTCGGAAGGGAAGACGCGCCATTTGACTTTTTGAATGGAAAATTAGCTCCAATCATTAGCGGACACCATGTCGCATTTGGAGAGCCCCTGTGTGCCTAAACAATGGAGCTCCCCTACAAGTGACCCCATTTTGGAAACTAGACCCCCCAAGGAACTTATCTGGATGCATAGTGAGCACTTTAAGCCCCCAGGTGCTTCACAGAAGTTTATAACGCAGAGCCGTGAAAATAAAAAATAATTTTTCTTTCCTCAAAAATGATATTTAGCCCGGAATTTTTTATTTTCCCAAGGGTAACAGGAGAAATGGGACCCCTAATGTTGTTGCCCAGTTTGTCCTGAGTACGAAGATACCCCATATGTGAAAGTAAACCACTGTTTGGGCGCACGGCAGGGCTCGGAAGGGAAGGCACGCCATTTGGCTTTTAGAATGGAAAATTAGCTCGAATCATTAGCGGACACCATGTCGCGTTTGGAGAGCCCCTGTGTGCCTAAACATTAGAGCTCCCCCACAAGTGACCCCATTTTGGAAACTAGACCTCCCAAGGAACTAATCTAGATGTGTGGTGAGCACTTTGAACCCCCAAGTGTATCACAGAAGTTTATAACGCAGAGCCATGAAAATAAAAAATAATTTTTCTTTTCTCAAAAACGATTTTTTAGCCCACAATTTTTTATTTTCCCAAGGGTATCAGGAGAAATTGGACCCCAAACTTTGTTGTCCAGTTTCTCCTGAGTACGCTGATACGCCATATGTGGGGGTAAACCACTGTTTGGGCACACGTCAGGGTTCGGAAGGGAAGTAGTGCCGTTTTGAAATGCAGACTTTGATGGAATGCTCTGCGGGCGTCTTGTTGCGTTTGCAGAGCCACTGATGTGTCTAAACAGTAGAAACTCCCCACAAGTGACCCCATTTTGGAAACTAGACCCCACAAGGGAACTTATGTAGATGGGTGGTGAGCACTTTGAACCCCCAAGTGCTTCACAGAAGTTAATAACGCAGAGCTGTGAAATAATAAATGTGTTTTCTTTCCTCAAAAATATTTATTTAGCCCAGAATTTTTTATTTTCCCAAGGGTATCAGGAGAAATTTGACCCCCAGAGTTGTTGACCAGTTTCTTCTGAGTACGCTGATACCCCATATGTGGGGGTAAACCACTGTTTGGGCACATGCCGGGGCTCGGAAGGGAAGTAGTGATGTTTTGGAATGCAGACTTTGATGGAATGGTCTGCGGGCATCATGTTACGTTTGCAGAGCCCCTGATGTGCCTAAACAGTAGAAACCCCCCACAAGTGACCCCATTTTGGAAACTAGAACCCCCAAGGAACTTATCTAGATGTGTAGTGAGCACTTAGAACCCCCAAGTGCTTCATAGAAGTTTACAACGCAGAGCCGTGAAAATAAAAAATAATTTTTCATTCCTCTAAAATTATGTTTTAGCAAGCAATTTTTTATTTTCGCAAGGGTAACAGGAGAAATTGGACCCCAATAATTGTTGCCCAGTTTGTCCTGAGTATGCTGGTACCCCATATGTGGGGGTAAACCACTGTTTGGGCACAACTCAGGGAGGGCTCAGAAGGGAGGGAGCACCATTTGACTTTTTGAACGCAAGATTGGCTGGAATCAATGGTGGCGCCATGTTGCGTTTGGAGACCCCTGATGTGCCTAAACAGTGGAAACCCCTCAATTCTAACTCCAACACTAACCCCCAACACAGCCCAAACCCTAATCCCAATTCTAGATATAACCCTAACCCCAACACACCCCTAACCACAACCCTAACCCAACACACCCCTAACCCTAATCCCAACCCTAACCCTAATCCCAACCCTAACCACAACCCTAACCTCAACACACCCCTAACCCTAACCACAAGCCTAATCTTAACCCTATTTCCAACCCTAGCCCTAATTCCAACCCTAACTCTAATTCCAACCCTAACCCTAAGGCTATGTGCCCACATTGCGGATTCGTGTGAGATTTTTCCGCACCATTTTTGAAAAATCCGCAGGTAAAAGGCACCGCATTTTACCTGCACATTTACCGTGGATTTCCAGTGTTTTTGTGCGGATTTCACCTGCGGATTCCTATTGAGGAGCAGGTGTAAAACGGAATCCGCACAAAGAATTGACATGCTGCGGAAAATACAACACAGCATTTCCGCGTGGTATTTTCCGCACCATGGGCACAGCGGATTTGGTTTTCAGTGGGTTTACATGGTACTGTAAACCTGATGGAAAACTGCTACGAATCCTGTTATGATCCTTAGTGGTTGAGGATCACAAATTACTCCAGCTAAGTAACATACATAGGACAAGCTCTAGGGAGGTGGCAAACTAGACTGACCGCAAATCTGAACCTATCCAAACACACTAGAAGTAGCCAGTGAATGTGTCTAAAAATCCTAGAAGTCTCGAGCCAGCCTGAGGAACTAACTACCCCTAGAGAGAAAGAAAGACCTCTCTTGCCTCCAGAGAAATAATCCCCAAAGAAATAGAAGCACCCAACATATAATAACGGTGAGGTAAGAGGAAGGCACATACACAGGGGTGAAAACAGATTTAGCAAATGAGGCCCACTAATACTAGATAGCAGAAAACAGTAAAGGGGTCTGTGCGGTCAGTAAAAAACCCTTACAAAAAATCCACACTGAGATTTCAAGAACCCCCGCACCAACTAACGGTGTGGGGGGAAGAAACTCAGTCCCCTAGAGCAACCAGCAAGCGAGGAAATCACATTTTAGCGAGCTGGACTAAAAACATAATAAATGCTGATAATCAAAAAATGATCAAACAAAAACTTAGCTTGTCTTGGAGAGACTGGGAGCAAGGTAGTCACAAGGAATCTGAAGAGCACTGAATACATTGAGAGCAGGCAAGGAACTGAGTATCCAGGTGAACTAAATAGGAAACCCACCAAGGATAATAAACCAGCTGATGCTGCCAACCTGCAGAAAGACAACACTACACAGTACCGCTTGTGACCACTAGAGGGAGCCCAAAAACAGAGTTCACAACAGTACCCCCCTTGAGGAGGGGTCACCGAACCCTCACCAAGACCCCCAGGGCGATCAGGACGAGCTGCGTGGAAGGCACAAACCAAATCGGCCGCATGAACATCAGAGGCGACAACCCAGGAATTATCCTCCTGACCATAGCCCTTCCACTTCACCAAATACTGAAGCCTCCGTCTAGAGATACGAGAATCCAAAATCTTCTCCACCACGTACTCCAATTCGCCCTCGACCAGCACCGGAGCAGGAGGCTCAACAGAAGGAACCACAGGTACCACATACCTCCGCAACAAAGACCTATGGAACACATTATGAATGGCAAACGATGCTGGGAGATCCAAACGAAAAGACACCGGGTTAAGGATTTCCAAGATCTTATAAGGACCGATGAAGCGAGGCTTGAATTTTGGAGAGGAGACCTTCAAAGGAACATACCGAGAAGACTGCCACACCAAATCCCCAACACGAAGTCGGGGACCCACACCGCGGCGGCGGTTGGCAAAGCGCTGAGCCTTCTCTTGTGACAACCTCAAATTGTCCACCACATGGTTCAAAATCTGCTGCAACCTATCCCCCACAGAATCCACCCCAGGACAGTCAGAAGGCTCAACCTGACCCGAGGAAAAACGAGGATGGAAACCAGAATTGCAGAAAAAAGGCGAAACCAAAGTAGCAGAACTAGCCCGATTATTAAGGGCAAACTCAGCCAATGGCAAAAAAGTCACCCAATCATCCTGATCAGCAGAAACAAAACATCTCAAATAAGTTTCCAACGTCTGATTAGTTCGCTCGGTTTGGCCATTAGTCTGAGGATGGAAGGCCGACGAAAAAGACAAATCAATGCCCATCTTAGCACAAAAAGTCCGCCAAAACCTGGACACAAACTGGGATCCTCTATCAGACACAATATTTTCAGGAATGCCGTGCAAGCGAACCACATTCTGAAAAAATAGAGGAACCAAATCGGAGGAAGAAGGCAACTTAGGCAAGGGCACCAAATGGACCATCTTGGAAAAACGATCACACACCACCCAGATGACAGACATTTTCTGAGATACCGGAAGATCCGAAATAAAATCCATGGAAATGTGCGTCCAAGGCCTTTTCGGAATAGGCAAAGGCAAAAGCAAACCGCTGGCATGAGAACAGCAAGGCTTAGCCCGAGCACAAATCCCACAAGACTGCACAAAGGAACGAACATCCCGCGACAAGGAAGGCCACCAGAAGGACCTAGCCACCAAATCTCTGGTACCAAAAATCCCAGGATGACCCGCCAACACCGAAGAATGAACCTCGGAAACAGCCTCCGTCTACCCCAAAGAAATCGAAGCCCCCAACATATAATAACGGTGAGGTAAGAGGAAGGCACATACACAGGGGTGAAAACAGATTTAGCAAATGAGGCCCACTAATACTAGATAGCAGAAAACAGTAAAGGGGTCTGTGCGGTCAGTAAAAAACCCTTACAAAAAATCCACACTGAGATTTCAAGAACCCCCGCACCAACTAACGGTGTGGGGGGAAGAAACTCAGTCCCCTAGAGCAACCAGCAAGCGAGGAAATCACATTTTAGCGAGCTGGACTAAAAACATAATAAATGCTGATAATCAAAAAATGATCAAACAAAAACTTAGCTTGTCTTGGAGAGGCTGGGAGCAAGGTAGTCACCAGGAATCTGAAGAGCACTGAATACATTGAGAGCAGGCAAGGAACTGAGTATCCAGGTGAACTAAATAGGAAACCCACCAAGGATAATGAACCAGCTGATGCTGCCAACCTGCAGAAAGACAACACTACACAGTACCGCTTGTGACCACTAGAGGGAGCCCAAAAACAGAGTTCACAACAGTACCCCCCCTTGAGGAGGGGTCACCGAACCCTCACCAAGACCCCCAGGGCGATCAGGACGAGCCGCATGGAAGGCACGAACCAAATCGGCCGCATGAACATCAGAGGCGACAACCCAGGAATTATCCTCCTGACCATAGCCCTTCCACTTCACCAAATACTGAAGCCTCCGTCTAGAGATACGAGAATCCAAAATCTTCTCCACCACGTACTCCAATTCGCCCTCGACCAGCACCGGAGCAGGAGGCTCAACAGAAGGAACCACAGGTACCACATACCTCCGCAACAAAGACCTATGGAACACATTATGAATGGCAAACGATGCTGGGAGATCCAAACGAAAAGACACCGGGTTAAGGATTTCCAAGATCTTATAAGGACCGATGAAGCGAGGCTTGAATTTAGGAGAGGAGACCTTCATAGGAACATACCGAGAAGACAGCCACACCAAATCCCCAACACGAAGTCGGGGACCCACACCGCGGCGGCGCTTGGCAAAGCGCTGAGCCTTCTCTTGTGACAACCTCAAATTGTCCACCACATGGTTCAAAATCTGCTGCAACCTATCCCCCACAGAATCCACCCCAGGACAGTCAGAAGGCTCAACCTGACCCGAGGAAAAACGAGGATGGAAACCAGAATTGCAGAAAAAAGGCGAAACCAAAGTAGCAGAACTAGCCCGATTATTAAGGGCAAACTCGGCCAATGGCAAAAAAGTCACCCAATCATCCTGATCAGCAGAAACAAAACATCTCAAATAAGTTTCCAACGTCTGATTAGTTCGCTCGGTTTGGCCATTAGTCTGAGGATGGAAGGCCGACGAAAAAGACAAATCAATGCCCATCTTAGCACAAAAAGTCCGCCAAAACCTGGACACAAACTGGGATCCTCTATCAGACACAATATTTTCAGGAATGCCGTGCAAGCGAACCACATTCTGAAAAAATAGAGGAACCAAATCGGAGGAAGAAGGCAACTTAGGCAAGGGCACCAAATGGACTATCTTGGAAAAACGATCACACACCACCCAGATGACAGACATTTTCTGAGATACCGAAAGATCCGAAATAAAATCCATGGAAATGTGCATCCAAGGCCTTTTCGGAATAGGCAAAGGCAAAAGCAAACTGCTGGCATGAGAACAGCAAGGCTTAGCCCCAGCACAAATCCCACAAGACTGCACAAAGGAACGAACATCCCGCGACAAGGAAGGCCACCAGAAGGACCTAGCCACCAAATCTCTGGTACCAAAAATCCCAGGATGACCAGCCAACACCGAAGAATGAACCTCGGAAACAGCCTCCGTCTACCCCAAAGAAATTGAAGCCCCCAACATATAATAACGGTGAGGTAAAAGGAAGGCACATACACAGGGGTGAAAACAGATTTAGCAAATGAGGCCCACTAATACTAGATAGCAGAAAACAGTAAAGGGGTCTGTGCGGTCAGTAAAAAACCCTTACAAAAAATCCACACTGAGATTTCAAGAACCCCCGCACCAACTAACGGTGTGGGGGGAAGAAACTCAGTCCCCTAGAGCAACCAGCAAGCGAGGAAATCACATTTTAGCGAGCTGGACTAAAAACATAATATATGCTGATAATCAAAAAATGATCAAACAAAAACTTAGCTTGTCTTGGAGAGACTGGGAGCAAGGTAGTCACCAGGAATCTGAAGAGCACTGAATACATTGAGAGCAGGCAAGGAACTGAGTATCCAGGTGAACTAAATAGGAAACCCACCAAGGATAATGAACCAGCTGATGCTGCCAACCTGCAGAAAGACAACACTACACAGTACCGCTTGTGACCACTAGAGGGAGCCCAAAAACAGAGTTCACAACAGAATCCGCAGCGGCCAGTCCGCTGCGGATCCACAGCCAAATCCGCACCATGTGTGCATATAGTCTAATCTAACCCTAACTCTAGTACTAACCCTAATTCTAACCCTAGCCCTAACCCTAATCCTAACCTTAACCCTAGCCCTAAGCCTAACCCTAACCCTAGCCCTAACCCTAACCCTAGTGGGGGAAGAAAAAAAAAATATATATTTTCTTTATTTTTATTATTGTCCCTACCTATGGGGGTGATAAAGGGGGGGTTCATTTACTATTTTTTTTATTTTGATCACTGTGATAGGTTTTATCACAGTGATCAAAATGTACCTGGAATGAATCTACCGGCCGGCAGATTCGGCGGGCACACTGCGCATGCGCCCGCCATTTTGGAAGATGGCGGTGCCCATGAAGAAGACGGACGGACACCGCGGGGCTCGGTAAGTATGAGGGGGGAGATCGGAGCACGGGGGGGATCGGAGAACGGGGGGTGGATCGAATCACAGGGGGAGCGGACAGGAGGATGGAGGGGAGCGGACCACAGTACGGGGCAGAAAGGAGGACTGGGGAGGCGATCGGTGGCGATGGGGGGGCAGATTAGGTTTTCCAGCCATGGCCGATGATATTGCAGCATCGGCCATGGCTGGATTGTAATATTTCACCATTTTCATAGGTGAAATATTACAAATCGCTCTGATTGGCTGTTTCACTTTCAACAGCCAGTCAGAGCGATCGTAGCCACGGGGGGGTGAAGCCACCCCCAGGCTGAAGTACCACTCCCCCTGTCCCTGCAGATCGGGTGAAATTGGATTGTCACCGACTTTCATGACACCTACGTGGCATCAAAGGTCCGGAAGGGGGTAGAGACCTAGGAATAGCATGGCAGCCAAAGGATCGAGGGGCACAAGAGCTACTGTAATCAAAATATATTAGGAAATTGGTAACTTATATAGCCATAATTTTTATAGGATAAATTTGGCCTCTCAAATAGTGGCAATAATAGAACTGGCCCACATATCCCACAAATACACTACAATTCAAAAGTTTAGGGTCCCTTAGAAATGTCCTTATTTTTTAAAGAAAAGTGGATCGCCCCCAGGTGCAGGGCAGTGGGATACCGGGTCCCTCTGTCTCGGTTCTGGGGATGTCACGGTGGCCCGACCCGGTCCGTGACCCTGCTAAGGGGCGCCCAATTAAAGGTGTAGTTTGTCAAGTGTTCGTGACGCCACCTGTGGTGTTCGGTCAGGGTGACCGACGCTGCTAGGGGTCCGCTAGGGTGATGGAATGGCAGCTAGATGTTATACCTTCCCACAGGTGAAGTATGTCCCCAGGGCTTCCCTTGAAGAGTAGGTGGTAATGGTGGATGTTATAAGGCGCTATTAATAATGAGGACACAAAGGTTGCAGTCTCTTTACCTTTTACTGAAGACTTCAGCGTCCACAGTCCAGAGTACCGTTCACAGGGCTGGCTGAGTACGGCCGGTCCGAAGGCACATCCAGAGTTCCCTTTGCAGGTGGAAATCAGTAGCCTTCCTACTAGTGCCTGTGTGTTGTAGTACCTCCCTGCTGAGCACCACGGGATAGTCCTCACAACTGTCGTGTATATTTCTGATGTTCTTTCTCTCCGTCCTCCAGATGGTATGGCTAGGATGACCCGTATGACGGGGTAGGCCTGGAGCTATTTTATAGGGACCCTAGAGACGCCCCTCTCCCACAATTTGCCTCCGTTGTATTCATTAGGTTAAAGGTCGGGCAGCCAACTTGGAATTAACTGTCCTGCCGTTGTTTGAAGTAATGCGTAGAGCCAATTAGTCCCTCGGTGTTCCAGCCACCGGCTACGCACCTCAGAAGGATGTTGCCGATCTTAAGGCAAGACTCCTCCTGGTATTATCTCCTTGTGCTGTGATCTCGTTTCTCACTTCTCCACAATATATTTTGCTTCTTGTCCTTTATTAGGATGCTGCCGCAATGAGGTGCAGGCGCAGCTCCATAACGTTCTATCTCTTGCTATGTCTCTGTCAGGATCCCACCCCTGACAGGGACCTCTGTCTGCAGCTCAGATGTTCCTCCTTTTCTCTCCCTGTCTGCCTGACAGGTCTTCTCTGGGTCTCACCCAGGCAGCTTTCTGACTAACTTCCTATCCAACCCCCAGTTTTACCCGAGTGTAAGGAGTGGCCTAATAGATAGAACCTTTTGCTCCCCCTGGTGGCCGGAGTGTGAAGTGTAGTGTGTGACTGTGATACCTGGTCAGGTGAACTCCTTTAGTACCATCAGACGTACCATCACTCCCCCTGGTGGAAGAGCAACAATACTGCAACGACCAGGACTCTGGGGCACTGCACTCCCCCCCCATTAAATCCAGTACTAACAATACATGTTAGCAAAAGACATACAAAATTTTTGGAATGCTGTAAACAAGTAAATATAACAATGCTTCCCTTTATGGGAGGTGAGGTCACTTGAACGTTGCAAACAAAAATATATTTACATTGTGCTTAAGATTTTAAATAACACTCATTAATTAACTAACTATAAATAACCGTTATTACCCATATGGGTATACTATCTACTAAGTGCAAGTACAAAACAGTATATTTCCTTTAAGGGCGTGTACCCACTAAAGGTATGCTACAAAACTCTAAAGTATAAATCAACATTCTCTTCATTTCTCTAAGTGCAAAGTCTATCAACCGTCTATCTATGGCTCTCTGGAGGACTCACTAACCCCTACGGGTTCACTTTATTGAAATTCGGCTTTCAACTTTCTCTTGTCCTCAATTTCTAAAGTACGTCATTAAACATTTCTTATTACTAGCTGGCTAACTACATACTACTACTATGTAAAACATTATCACCATTTAACTTTCTTAAGGCAACATTATCATGTTTTAGGCTAAGTGCAACAAATGAACATTCCCTTTAAGGGGGAACCAAGTCTCTTCTGAGGTAGTGCAAACCATCAATTTGCAAGTCAGTTCAAAGTAAGAACTTTCACGCTGTAATCAGGAACAGTCTCTTCAAAAAGCTCTTCTTTTTGTAAAACCAGTAGGGAGCACCTTTAAGAAGGTGCAAACTATGTACAGCAACAGTTTGTGATCATGCGCAGTTCATGATTCTGCAGTTCTTTTGGGTAAAACAATGTTGAACTTGTGCAAACTGGACACAGTAGGGATCCCGGGTCAACAAAGGGATCCCTTTAAGAGACATAACCCTGAACGGGTTTAAAGCAGCAAAAACAGGAAAACAAACCGTTAACTATTTACAGTTTCAGGTTTCCGAGGTTTATTTGGACGGTTTCCAGGGCTGCACCTGGCACTTAACCCTTCTTGGCCTGGGAAGGGTGAGGTCCAGGGTTACACCCAGTGCTGGATAAACGCCGTTATCCATCTTTCATGTACGGTTAAGTCATGTGCAGCGATGGAGGTCTGCGTAGCTTGAGTATGGGCATTTGCTGCAGCAGAGGTAGCAGCTGCTGCAAGATCAGTCACTGGAACGGAGTCAGCAGCTGTGGCACTAGCAGTCGCTGGAGCGGTGTTGGTCATCAGGGCAGGGTCGTTCTTTATACCTGCTTCAGATGCGGTCCCTCCGGTGCCGGTCTGCTCTGTCTCCGCTGGGGTCTGGAACGCTGGTTGCGGGCCTTGTGCTGCGACGTTGACATCTCTGTTTGCAGCATCTCGCTTTCCGGCTGGGCCTTGCTTTCCGGCTTTGGAGCGCTGGAACTTCTTTCCTGCTCCGGACCAGACGAGGCTGCCAACAGGCGTCTGGTGAGGCTCCTGATGAAGGTCTTCTTCCACCCGGCCTCAGTGCTCAGCTGCGTCTGCAGGAGTTGGTCGCTGAGCTCTTCCACGCCGGCCTGCAGGAAATCAGCATCAGCGGTGGAAGCCTGATTACGGTGCCCCTCCGGGTAGCTGGGGGAGTCCTCTGCTCCGACCCCACGCTCTGGCTCCGGGTGGCTGGCCATGGCGTCCTCCACGTGGCTCGCTTTTCCCTGGTCTTTTTCCCACTCTCTCCTTCATGGGCGGTTTCGTTTTCTTTGTCTCCGCCCACCATTGAGGATCAGGAGGCGGATCTTGGCTGCTTACGGACACGTCCTCAAGGTACAAAAATATTTAGACTGGGCGGCCATTGTTCTTCGTGCTTCTCAGTTCGTTCACGCCCACAACTCCACGCCCTTCTTCTTCTGCGCTCCTCTTGGCGCTGTAATGGCGGCGGTTTTGGAGGGAATTATTGGCGGCAAAAGGCAATACATAGTCTTTAAGCAAACCATAGTTCAAGCACAATTCTGGCACAGTTCTAAGGCACACATGACCCGATTCTCGGGCTTAAGTAGATCCTGTTCGTGACGCCAAAGTTGGATTGCCCCCAGGTGCAGGACAGTGGGGTACTCAGTACCGGGTCCCTCTGTCTCGGTTTTGTGAATGTCACGGTGGCCCGACCCGGTCCGTGACCCTGCTAAGGGGCGCCCAATTAAAGGTGTAGTTTGTCAAGTGTTCGTGACGCCACCTGTGGTGTTCGGTCAGGGTGACCGACACTGCTAGGGGTCCGCTGGGGTGATGGAATGGCAGCAACATGTTATACTTTCCCACAGGTGAAGTATGTCCCCAGGGCTTCCCTTGAAGAGTAGGTGGTAATGGTGGATGTTATAAGGCACGATGAATAACGAGGACACAAAGGTTGCAGTCTCTTTACCTTTTACTGAAGACTTCAGCGTCCACAGTCCAGAGTACCGTTCACAGGGCTGGCTGAGTCTGGCCGGTCCGAAGGCACATCCAGAGTTCCCTTTGCAGGTGGAAATCAGTAGCGTTCCTACTAGTGCCTGTGTGTTCTAGTACCTCCCTGCTGAGCACCACGGGATAGTCTTCACAACTGTCGTGTATATTTCTGATGTTCTTTCTCTCCGTCCCCCAGATGGTATGGCTAGGACGACCCGTATGACGGGGTAGGCCTGGAGCTATTTTATAGGGACCCTAGAGATGCCCCTCTCCCACAATTTGCCTCCGTTGTCTTCATTAGGTTAAAGGTCGGGCAGCCAACTTGGAATTAACTGTCCTGCTGTTGTTTGAAGTAATGTGTAGAGCCAATTACTCCCTCGGTGTTCCAGCCACCGGCTACGCGCCTCAGAAGGATGTTGCCGATCTTAAGGCAGGACTCCTCCTGGTATTATCTCCTTGTGCTGTGATCTCGTTTCTCACTTCTCCACAATATACTTCGCTTCTTGTCCTTTATTAGGATGCTGCCGCAATGAGGTGCAGGCGCAGCTCCATAACGTTCTATCTCTTGTTATGTCTCTGTCAGGATCCCACCCCTGACAGGGACCTCTGTCTGCAGCTCAGATGTTCCTCCTTTTCTCTCCCTGTCTGCCTGACAGGTCTTCTCTGGGTCTCACCCAGGCAGCTTTCTGACTAACTTCCTATCCAACCCCCAGTTTTACCCGAGTGTGAGGAGTGGCCTAATAGATAGAACCTTTTGCTCCCCCTGGTGGCCGGAGTGTGAAGTGTAGTGTGTGACTGTGATACCTGGTCAGGTGAACTCCTTTAGTACCATCAGACATACCATCACTCCCCCTGGTGGAAGAGCGACAATACTGCAACGACCAGGACTCTGGGGCGCTGCAAAAGCACAGTTTATTCCAATGAAGCTAAGATTAAATGATTGAGAAATATACTCTATACATTGTTAATGTGGCAAATGACTATTCTAGCTGCAAACATCTGGTTTGTAATGCAATATCTTCATAGGTGTATAGAGGCCCATTTCCAACAACCATAAGTGTTCTTATGGTACTTTGCATTTGCTAAGGCTACGTTCACATTTGCGGTCGGCGCTGCAGCGTCGGGCGCCGCAGCGTCGCCGCATGCGTCATGCGCCCCTATATTTAACATGGGGCGCATGGACATGCGTCGCACTTGCGTTTTGCGCCACATGCGTCCCTGCGGCACCCACGTCCGGGCGCAGAGGACGCAGCAAGTTGCATTTTTGCTGCGTCCAAAATCAATGAAAAAAAGGACGCATGCGGCGCAAAACGCAGCGTTGTGCATGCGGTTTGCTGCATTTTTGTTTGCGTTGTGCGTTGCGGTGCCGACGCTGCGGCGCACAACGCAAATGTGAACGTAGCCTAACTGTGTAAGAAGGCTAATGGATGGTTAGAATACCCTTGTGCAAGATTGTTAGCACAGCTCAAAACAGTTTGGCTGATTAGAGAACCTATAAACCTGATCTTCCTTTGAGCTAGTTAATAATCTGGAGCACTACATTTGTTGGTTCCATTAAACTCTCAAAATGGCCAGAAAAAAAGAACTTTCGTGTGAAGCTCAACAGTCTATTCTTGTTCTTAGAAATGAAGGCTATTCCATGGTACAAATTGCCAAGAAACTGAAGATTTCCTACAGCGGTGTGTACTACTCCCTTCAGAGGAGAGCACCAACAGGCTCTAATCAGAGTAGAAAGAGAAGTGGGCCCCGCTGCACAACTGAGCACCAAGATAAGTACATTAGAGTATGAAGTTTGAGAAATCAACGTCTCACAGGTCCATAACTGGCAGCTTCATTAAATAGTACATGCAAACCGCCAGTGTCAACGTCTACAGTGTAGAGGCGACTCCAGGATGCTGGCCTTCAGGGCAGAGTGGCAAAGAAAAAGCTGTATTTGAGACTGGTTAATAAAAGGAAAAATTAATATGGGCAAAAGAACACAGACGTTGGACAGAGGAAAATTAGAAAAAAGTGTTATGGATAGACAAATCCAAGTTTGAGGTGTTTGGATCACACAGAAGAACATTTGTGAGATGCAGAACAACTGAAAAGATGCTGGAAGAGTGTCTGACGCCATCTGTCAAGCATGGTGGAGGCGATGTGATGGTCTGGGATTGCTTTGGTGCTGGTAAAGTGGGAGATTTACACAAGGTAAAAGGGATATTGAATAAGGAAGGCTATCACTCCATTTTGCAACGCCATGCCATACCCTGTGGACAGCGCTTAATTGGAGCCAATTTCATCCTACAACAGGACAATGATCCAAAGCACACCTCCAAATTATGCAAGGACTATTTAGGGAAGAAGCAGGCAGCTGTAATTCTATCTGTAATGGAGTGGCCAGGGCAGTCACCAGATCTCAACCCCATTGAGCTGTTGTGGGAGCAGCTTGACTGTATGGTACGCAAAAAGTGCCCATCAAGCCAAACCAACTTGTGGGAGGGGCTTCTGGAAGCATGGGGTGACATTTCTCCAGATTACCTCACCAAATTAACTGCTAGAATGCCAAAAGGTCTGCAATGCTGTAATTGCTTCAAAGGGAGCATACTTTGACGAAAGCAAAGCTTGAAGGAGAAAATTGTTATTTTAAAATAAAAATATTTTTTTCGAACCTTGTCAATGTCTGGACTAGATTTTCAGTTCATTTGGCAACTCATTTGATTAATAAAAGTATGCGTTTTCATGGAAAACACAAAATTGTCAGGGTGACCCTAAACTTTTGAACGGTAGTGTATATACTGTATGTAATAGGAAAATAATATGAGTATGATCCGAACACAGTGGAGTAAAAAACATATCCCTTTTTAAAGACCTACTGTAAATTAGCTACAGTTAGGTCCATATATATTTGGACAGAGACAACATTTTTTCTAATTTTGGTTATAGACATTACCACAATGAATTTTAAACAAAACAATTTAGATGCAGTTGAAGTTCAGACTTTCAGCTTTCATTTGAGGGTATCCACATTAAAATTGGATGAAGGGTTTAGGAGTTTCAGCTCCTTAACATGTGCCACCCTGTTTTTGAAGGGACCAAAAGTAATTGGACAATTGACTCCAAGGCTATTTCATGGACAGGTGTGGGCAATCCCTTCATTATGTCATTCTCAATTAAGCAGATAAAAGGCCTGGAGTTGATTTGAGGTGTGGTGCTTGCATTTGGAAGGTTTTGTTGTGAAGTAAACATGCGGTCAAAGGAGCTCTCCATGCAGGTGAAACAAGCCATCCTTGAGCTGCGAAAACAGAAAAAGCCCATCCGAGAAATTGCTACAATATTAGGAGTGGCAAAATCTACAGTTTGGTACATCCCGAGAGAGAAAGAAAGCACTGGTGAACTCATTAATGCAAAAAGACCTGGGCGCCCAAGGGAGACAACAGTGGTGGATGGTCGCAGAATAATCTCCATGGTGAAGAGAAACCCCTTCACAACAGCCAACCAAGTGAACAACACTCTCCAGGAGGTCGGCATATCAATATCCAAATCTACCATAAAGAGAAGACTGCATGAAAGTAAATACGGATGGTTCACTGCACGGTGCAAGCCACTCATAAGCATCAAGAATAAAAAGGCTAGACTGGACTTTGCTATAAAACATCTAAAAAAGCCAGCACAGTTCTGGAAGAACATTCTTTGGACAGATGAAACCAAGATCAACCTCTACCAGAATGATGGAAAGAGAAAAGTATGGCGAAGGCGTGGTACAGCTCATGATCCAAAGCATACCAAATCATCTGTAAAACATGGCGGAGGCAGTGTGATGGCTTGGGCATGCATGGCTGCCAGTGGCACTGGGTCACTAGTGTTTATTGATGATGTGACACAGGACAGAAGCAGCCGAATGAATTCTGAGGTATTCAGAGACATACTGTGTGCTCAGATCCAGCCAAATGCAGCCAAACTGATTGGTCGTCATTTCATACTATAGATGGACAATGACCCAAAACATAAAGCCAAAGCAACCCAGGAGTTTATTAAAGCAAAGAAGTGGCATATTCTTGAATGGCCAAGTCAGTCACCTGATCTCAACCCAATTGAGCATGCATTTCACTTGTTAAAGACTAAACTTCAGACAGAAAGCCCCACAAACAAACATCAACTGAAAACCACCGCAGTGAAGGCCTGGCAGAGCATCAAAAAGGAGGAAACACAGCATCTGGTGATGTCCATGAGTTCAAGACTTCAGGCCGCCATTGCCAACAAAGGGTTTTCAACCAAGTACTAGAAATGAACATTTTATTTAAAATTATTTAATCTGTCCAATTACTTTTGGTCTCTTTTAAAAACAGGGTGGCACATGTTAAGGATCTGAAACTCCTAAACCTTTCATCCAATTTTAATGTGGATACCCTCAAATGAAAACTGAAAGTCTGAACTTCAACTGCATCTGAATTGTTTTGTTTAAAATTCATTGTGGTAATGTCTATAACCAAAATTAGAAAAACGTTGTCTCTGTCCAAATATATATGGACCTAACTGTAGTTACCTAAAAAGTTAAAATAAACTAAGCTTGATAGTGAAGCTTATAATTATTTACACTATGGTCAGCTACAGTCTAGCCCCAGAGCAGTTTGACAGCTAAAGTTGTAGAATACTGCAGGTGGCAGTGATTACGTAAGATATTATGTGATTCCTATACCCCATATAAGGTAAGGGCTCATGTGTTTGCATTTGCTTTACAATAATTTAAAGGGGTTATCCAGGACAATTTTTTTCCTATGGGTCTTATTAATGAACAGGTTGGTAGTTGATAACTACCTGTCGTGCTTAGCACTGATCTCTGCTGGCACACAGTGATCATAAACTGCTCCTACTAGCGATAGTATGACTTAAGGCTGACATCATATCTACAGTTCAGTGGATTCTTTTCTGCTCTGCTTTGTTGACACTGCATCTCTGCCAATGTCTTGCTGATTGACAGCCAGCTCCCCACTGCCTGTCAGGAGCCAGCTGTCAATCACTATGACATCTGCAGTCACGCAACATTGACAGAACAGCCCGGAAGAATAAGCGCTGCTCTGTTGGTGTGGAGTAGTTGAGTCTCTTGCAGGAGCAATCTATGACTGCTCTGAGCCAGCGCCAACAAGAACAGGAAGATGGTTGCCTCTGTTAGGCTTGCGTTTCAGACTTGCGTTCGGCAGGGCTGCGGATGAAAGCCTTCTTCCTCCATTAAGCCCTGCCCATTGCAGCGCCTCTTCCTTCAGCTCCGCCTACGTCTGCATGCGTCCTGCATACCCTATCTTTAACATTGGGTACGCAGGCCATGCGGATGTATGCAGATGCCTCCACATGCGTCATTTTGATGCTGCGCTGACCTGCGCCAAACGTACGCATCCGCATACATCCACAATGTTAGGTGTCGAGTTCCCACTGCTGCACAGGGGGAATCTTGAACCATCTCCTCTGCGGTCTCTTATTCTCCTCCAGCCGCAGTGGAGCCTGCTCAGCAGAGACGTCGGTCCCAGTATCTGGCTCAAGCTCATACTGTGTGGTTGGTTACTGCTGCCCTTCCAGGCTCAGCCATTGTAACCAGAACTGATCAGCGGTGAGCAGGTGTCCCTGGGACTAAGTCCTGCTTTTCTTCTTCTGAACATGCCAAAGGGGTGATCTCTCATTGGAGGTCGGGGGTCACATGCTCAGGTCCTGTAGCAGCTCCTATTGGACCACTAGGAAGGTCCTGGAGAGCTTCTGCTATAAAAGGTTCGCATGGCCGCACGGCCATGCGCTAGTATAAACTTATTATTGTGTTTGTGGATGTATGTCTGTCGATGGATGAAAGCTCCGAATCATTCCCATCCCTAGTGTTGTTGACTGTTCATGAATGCTGGAAGCTACCTAGCGCCTGACAGTGCTATCCCAAATAGCTAGCACATGGTACAGCGTCTGGTAGCAGCGACCGCCAGTGCTAATAGAGCGCTTTCTTGGCCCAAGTCTGGGTGGTTAGTGGCGTCCACCAGAGCGGCACTGCACGCACTCTTGTGCAGTAAATTATTAGTTGTATTAATCTCTGACACCCCAGTAGCAAGGGGTCTAGAGGAACTCTTTCCCTGTGTCTTGGGACAGAGTTCTGTGACTCTTTGCTTGCGCTCATTGTGCGGTACTGCGGCCCTGTGACACAACAGGGTTCACTTCCGTCATACCGGGTGAAGCTAACCGATGTGTGTATCCACATTACACCGCCATATAGTCTGTCATTACTCAGCAGCAGGTTCCATCTCTGCACGGTGGACCCCGGGCTGCGATCGCACCTTATACCATCTTTATAATTATTTGGTGTGTTCCACTAGCACTAACACGCATGGCCTGCGTACCCAATGTTAAAGATAGGGTACGCAGGACGCATGCAGATGTAGGTGGAGCTGAAGGAAGAGGTGTGGCAGTGGGCGGGGCTTAACAGAGGAAGAAGGCTGCCATCCGCAGCCCTGCTGAACGTTAGTGTGAAAATAGCCTTAGCAACTACCTACCTGTTAGTTTTTAGGCTCACAATAAAAAAATAGTCCTGGACAACCCCTGCAATGAAATTTCTGCCTTTAAGAGTGGAGTAAGCCTGCTAGGTTTGCATGCATTACAGAAACTTTATGTAGTTTGCACTATGCCATAGACTGTGTGACTTTTATTCCATTTAATGCATCAGCCATGTTATTTGTTCTGATTTACATCTCTTCAGCTGAGTATTACATGAAACTGCAATAGTGAGAGATGCTTATCTGGTATTCCTCTTTAGATCGTGCAATGTTTTCCCTTCTGACATTGAAAGTTATCAATATGAGCACAAATCTGTAGACTCATATGCATATGTCCCTGCATATATCCCTGCAACTATACCCACTTGTTTCTCAGGAAGAAGACACAATGAATGTTATAATTTTAATAGGGAGGGCTTGCAAGGGCAATGACATTGCATACTAAGTCATAGTATAGCTGTTATTATTTATACATGAGCAAAGATTACAAATGCAGGCTCTAGCTCAGATCTCTCGCCCCCTGGATCTGTGAAACCTGTCACTCAGTCTCCTGCGGTGTGTCTTCCTGTCTCTGAGCCATTGGACCACCTGCTGCCATGACTCTCATCTACTGCATAGCCTGAAGGCCTCGATGATAACAGCATTGATTCCAATGTACATCTAATTACTTCTCATAATCTATTCATTTCACAATAGTGCAGTGTAACATCTGTCACATCATAAACTCTTTAGTATCCATATCAAACCACTAAAACACACTAGCCTGCCAATTGGAAGCCACCTAGCTTAGCTTTTATATGTGTAAAACTGGCAAGTCTGTTTTGGTGGGGGGGGAACCTTAACTGAATTTCCCCAGTGACCAATGAAACTGAGCCATGAAAGAAGTTTTAAGATTTAATATGAGCGAACCGGATTACAGTTGTGCGTAGACGAGCTAAATGAAATATATTGGTTAATGAAATAAACTCCAAGCCAGCATGCTAGCACTTATGTCAGGTTAACAGACATCTTCTACCTCCGCTCAGTCTGCTTGATTAATTTACAAAATCAATTATTGCAGTGGTTATTGCATTACAACAAAATATCGCAGAAAATACTTTGTCACCGTGTAGGTTTTATTTTACCAGAGGGTAAACACGCTGTTACCGCTTCTTTGTAAGAAGAATTGCGTTCTATGAGGCCGCACACAAGGCTTATTTCTTAGCATTTTACACGTATTGTATCTGACCCAGTAGGATTGCCTTTTCTTTTTTTTTCTTTGCTTGCATCGAATAAAACTTATGATTAAGCACTATGTAGTAAGCATTAAACAAACTGCAAAAAAGCTGAATGCCGAGCGCTTATGACAGCTGTTTCAAGAAGTATTAAACTATTTATTTTGGAAGCTTAACTTTAGATTTGGATAAACAGCATTAAGCAGTCATACAGCCATAGTGCATATTAACAATACTACTGTTTTATAGTGGTGTCATATTGATGACCATTACAGGCTGCCGTTCTATTGTAGGCATGAGCCTGCTTTCACTACGTGTCACTCGCTTTGTATGGGATTTCCTTCTGATATCATATGTATGAATATTCAATTAGCAATATACTTGTTCATACATAATGAGCTCAAGCTGTACTGCATGCATAATATAACCCCCAGTAATGGGATTGCAGGCTCTGTGACCGCTACAACAGTTTACTGTGTCAACACTAAAATGTGGATTATTTTAATTTATGTTCTATAGCCATTTTTTTTTAGCCTAAGGTGACAGTTTTTGCTATGTTTATTTGCAGATTTAATGTTGCATAATATTTAGCATTTATTCAACTAGATAAACTTAAATACGATCAAGTTTTATATTAAATGAGTAAAGTAGAGCTCCACCAGAAACTAGCTCCAAATTACCATACACGTACTGTAATGTAAAAAATAACCAACATTTTAATCTTTATCTTTTTTTTTCAAAAAACAATAGTAAACTTGAAAATAAGAAACTATTCAATAAGAGAGAATCTTTCGAAATTCAAATTTACCAAATTTTTCCCAAAAAATTTGATTTGCGACAAATAAACTAGCGTGAATCTCTATATCAGAAAGCTTGTAATTGCTTAGAAAATACATATGAGAGAAAGGAAAGAGAAAATCCTGCTGACCATAAGAGCTTACACTCTACTGGAGAAAAAAGAGGGAGAGAGAGGACCTCACGGCTCAAAAGAGCTTACACTCTAAGGGAGAAAAAAAGAGATGACCTTGCTGATCATAAGAGCTTTCACTCTACTCTACAGGAGAGAAAGGACCCAGCTAATCATAAGAGCTGACACACTACAGGAGAGATAGAAAGGACCCCACTGACCATAAGAGCTTCTATAGAACATTCTATAGGACAGAGAGAGATGATCTTGCTGATCATAAGAGCTTACACTGTCCAGGCAAGAGAGAGAGAGAGAGGACCCTGCTAATCATAAGAGCTTACACTCTACAGTAGAGAGGGAGAAAGAGGGGGACCTCACTGCTCACAAGAGTTTACACTCTACAGGAGAGAGAGGACACCACTTATCATAAGAGATGACACTCTATAGGAGAGCTAGAGAGGACCTTGATGACCATAAGAGCTGACATTCTATAGGACAGAGAGAGAACCTTGCATTTGTTAGTACCTTTAGAGTATTTGAAGTTGTGATCATCTGATCATCATGGTCTCATATGAACGCCAACCACAGGCTGGCTTTTACAGCAGTACTATGATAACAGACACAATGGTCTTCAGCAGACCCCTGGCTGTAATGGCAACACATTTGCATCCTGTGATCATGTTGCAGTAGCACAGATGAGGGAGCAGAATGGCGCACTCCACTGCCGGCGTATGTTAACCCATTACTTGCCAAATTTAAATTTTTACAAGTACGGATTTTTCAGAAAAGGGCATCCCAGTATTCAATTAAAAATGACAATGACATGATTTCCTATTTTGAAAACATTCATTTTACAAACACAACACAAAAAATTGGACCTAATTATAAAAATTATAAAATCTTTGTTGCTAGAAGCTAAAGATTAGGCGTCCCAAAAAAAGGACATTGGTAGATAATGGGCTAAATGACGGTGCTACTGATTGACAGCAGCATTTAACATGCTAACAGTCGTGGGTAGAGCTCTGATCCACCGGCTGTTAGAATGCTTCAGCCATTATCTGCCAGGAAAGATGCAGGCTTAGCTAGCTAAGCCGCATCAAAGGCAGGGACGGGGCTTATGCCAGACATAAAACACCACAAGTCACCATGAGATTTTTAGCATAAACATTAGTGATGAGCGAGCACTAAAATGCTCGAGTGCTCATTACTCAAATCGAGCAAGTCGTACGCTCGGATGGGCTCAACTCGAGTATTGGGTATAATGGAAGTCAATGGGAAGCTCAAGCATTTTTACGGCAGACCCTCCCATGAGGTCTGGGGGAGTTGCAGGAAAATCACTGAAATGGATGGAAAAAGAATGAGGAAAATGCCTGGACGCATCTCTGATTCCCAGGTCACTGCTGGGAGCAATGTTGTCAGAGTATTACGCTACTTTTGAGGACTGAAAATAAAACATCCAAAATTGAAGATAAGATGGATTTTAAAGGAAAAAATAATAGGAAACATTATTTCCTGTGTAGTGACTTGTATACAGCTCTGGCAAAAATTAAAAGACCACTACATCAAAACCCTGTCACGGGCAGCCCAATCTCCATACCTGAACTCCATTGAAAACCTCTGGAATGTAATCAAGAGAATGATGGATAGTCACAAGCCATCAAACAAAGAAGAACTGCTTAAATTTTTGCTCCAACAGCAGTGTGAAAGACTGGTGGAAAGCATGCCGAGATGCAAGAAAGCTATCATTAAAAATCACGGTTATTCCACAAAATATCGATTTCTGAACTCTTCCTGAGTTAAAACATTAGTATTGTTGTTTCTAAATGATTATGAACTTGTTTTCTTTGCATTACTTGAGGTCTGAAAGCACTGTTTTTAAAAAAAAAATTGACCATTTCTCCTTTTCAGAAAAAAAAAATACAAAACTTATTGCTTGGAAATTCAGAGACATGTTGCCAGAAGTTTATAGAATAAAGCCCGGGGACTTTGCAGCTGGAGTTACCCCCAGTAATGCACGTACACAACATATTGCACAGGTCGGCGCTCTGGATATTTGTGACTCCTCCAGAGCCTTCGTTATTGCCATCTCCATTGGGCTGCATTTGCTGTAAACCAGAGGATCAGGTGAATGCAGAGGTGAACTCTAGTAGATAGAGGCATCCTCACCATACGTCGTTTCCAGTGAGGTCCAGTGCTGAGGGTCCAGAGGCCCACATTGAAAAGGGGGTACTGTCACAATCCATTTTTGGATTTGTGGCAGCTCTGGTTCCACTCTGTTTTAAATGCAGCAGGAGTTAATGTCAGTTTCTCCCTTGTTGGCAATCTGCTGCAACTGCAGAGGTGCTGGGCCAGCTCATGTGGGTGGTAACCACACCCACCATCCTTTAAATGGTCACTTGATGCATCAGCTGACTGTTGGTGATAGAGTTTCTCTATGAAGACCAGCTGTGCAGTTACAGCTCTATGGTGTCAGATATTTCTGGAGTTTTGGAGTCCTGTTTATGTGTTATCTGTGGCGTGGTGCTTGGCACTGGGTCTGGAAGCTAAGTGTTGTGTTTATTCCTTATCCCTCTCTTGTTTGTCACTGTCCCCTGTGTTTGTTACCATTTGCAGTGGTGAGATTAGTGCTCTTGCTGGCCAGTGCACTAGCCAGGGCAGTGTGAATTGACAGCAAGGGACAATGTCCCTGATGGTGGTGGGGGGAAGGACCCACATAGGGCATTAGGGGAGTGCAGGGACACACTCAGAGAATGAGGGATGTTCACCACCTGAACTTAAACCTATTGGTAGGGCCTTCCTCTGCCCTATACCATCCCGTTGTATGTGTGTCATGCCATCCACTAACCGACTCCCTGTGGGGTCATTATATATTCCATGACAAAAGCATAGTTTTTTGCCTAGTTTTTTTTTTTTTTTATTATATGGTATTCACTGAAGAGGTTAAATAATGGGACAGTTTTTAGGACAGGTCATTCTGGATGTGGCGAAACCAAATATGTGTACTTATTTACATAAATAAATGTATTTAATTGATTAATAATATTTTTTTGTACTTTATTTTGTGATTTTTATTTTATGTTTTTTACAGTTTTTAATACATTGCTCAAAAAAATAAAGGGAACACTTAAACTACAGAATATAACTCCAAAGTGAATCAAACTTCTGTGAAATCAAACTGTCCAATTAGGAAGCAACACTTTTTGACAATCAATTTCACATGCTGTTGTGCAAATGGAATAGACAACAGATGGAAATTATTGGCAATTATCAAGACACACTCCATGGGCTCACCAGAGGTAGCCTGACTGCCATTAGGTACCGAGATGAGATCCTCAGGCCCCTTGTGAGACCATATGCTGGTGCGTTTGGCCCTGGTTTCCTCAAAATGCAGGACAATTCCAGACCTCATGTGGCTGGAGTGTGTCAGTAGTTCCTGCAAGATAAAGGCATTGAAGCTATGGACTGGCCCGCCCATTCCCCAGACCTGAATCCAATTGAACACATCTGGGACATCATGTCTCACTCCAATCACCAATGTCACGTTGCACCACAGACTGTCCAAGAGTTGGCGGATGCTTTAGTCCAGGTCTGGGAGGAGATCCCTCAGTAGCCTCATCAAAAGCATGAATAGGCATTGTAGGGAGGTCATAAAGGCTTGTGGAGGCCACACCCACTACTGAGCATCATTTTCTTTGTGTTGAGGCATTTCCAATGAAGTTGGATCAGCCTGTAACTTAATTTTCCATTTTGATTTTGAGCATCATTCCAACTCCAGACCTCCGTGGGATATTAGTTGTGATTTACGTTGATCATTTTTAGGTTTTATTGTTGTCAACACATTCAACTATGCAATGAATAAAGATTTACAACTGGAATATTTCATTCAGTGATATCTAGGATGTGGGATTTTAGTGTTCCCTTTATTTTCTGAGCAGTGTATTTTTTAAAAAACTTTTTTACATTGACCCATGATGGGACATCAACTTTGCCTGCCCTGATCACTGATCTAATGCAGAGCATTAGATTTATTCATCGCAGGCAGGGAGGAGGCATGTCCCTTTGTGACCTCATGTTCATCTTTCGATGCGGAGTCACCATTGAGACCATTGTTAAAGACACAGAAGTGGGATGGTTCAGCTGAGTATGGTGTCATTGCAGCTCACCATCTTGGTTGACTCCTCAAAGTTTTGGAGAACCTCACAGATATCAGTCATTTTGCCCACTTTTTGGTTGTTATTTGCGGAGGTTGACTGGAATACAGATGGCATGTTGTAGCTGGTGTTCAACTACTGCCCTCTGGTACTCACAAAATCTTGCCAAAATATGCAATGTGGAGTTCCAGCGCGTTGTCCCTTCGTACACCAGTTGATGAACTGGCACATGCAAGCGCTGCTGCAGCACTGCAAGACTGGAGGCAGCTGTTTCTAACTTGCTGAAATGGGTGCACTCATGGCATACATCCACACATAGCTCAGGCAAATCTGGTAAGGTTTTTGCAAATTACTAAGTTGAGCACATGAATCAGGCATGGTACGTGTGCAAATTTGCTAAGCATAAGAGCCACTACCAGGTTACGGCCATTATAACACATAACCATGCCTGGTTATAGGTTCAGTGTCTGG
Organism: Ranitomeya variabilis; assembly: GCF_051348905.1. Classification (NCBI taxonomy): domain Eukaryota; kingdom Metazoa; phylum Chordata; class Amphibia; order Anura; family Dendrobatidae; genus Ranitomeya; species Ranitomeya variabilis. The sequence goes on along the minus strand of NC_135234.1, from coordinate 568,111,905 downwards.
TCTTCTATACCATTCAACAACTGGGCGCAGGTGTGCTGTTTGTAGCCTAAACAAAGTTTCAGCAGAGCCTGTTGTCACTTCACCGAGGCAGTGCTGCAGTTCTTCCAGCTTGTGACTGATATAGATGACAATTCAGAGAGGGGAAATTAGGAGGAGGTTGTGTTTGTGGAAAGCCTCAGTATTCAAATCACAACCATAAACGGCAATATATCTATGGTAAACTGTCTGGAAAAGTGTCTGTTTTGTTCCTGTGCTGAGGCAATGAAGTGGACATGGATGCTGATGGTACTTGCGAAGATCCAAAGACAGGTGCAGGGCAGGAGGCATTGGTGCCTGCATTCTTATCAGGGGATTGACAAACACTTAGCAGAGGGGAAGAGGCACTGGTGTCACCAGCAGACACTGATTGTGGACTCAGGCATTCGTCCCACCTTGTGGAGTGCTTGGATGATGTGCCTGAGCATGCTGGTTTTTATCAGGCTGGTAGTGGTCAGGCTCCTGTTATGAACTGGTGGCCTAGGAGCAGCATGGACGAGCTCTGGAGTAGGTGGCCTCTATACTGACCGCAGACCCTGAACTTAACACATCAACTAGAAGTAGCCGTGGGATGTTCCTGTCACTCCCTAGACACCTCGTCACGGCCGGAGGACTAATTACCCCTAAAGAAGAAACAGGAATACTATCTTGCCTCAGATAAAATTCCCAAAGGAAAGGCAGCCCCCCACAAATATTGACTGTGAGAGGAGAGGGAAATTACAAACGCAGACTGAAAACAGAATTTAGCAAAGGAGGCCACGCTACCTAGAAAGAAAAGACAGGACAGAGTACTGTGCGGTCAGTATAAAAAATACTACAAAATCCACCACAGAGAATACAAAAATCTCCACACCTAACTAAAGGCATGGAGGGTAACTCTGTGACTCCAGAGCTTCCAACTTGGCTGAATAAATCTTTACACAGACAAAGCTGGACAAGAAAAAACATAGCAATTCACAGAACTATTAAGTCCACCGCATGTGGACTGCAAAAACAGAGCCAGGACTTATCTTTGATGATTTGGAATATCCAGAAGGAGAAACCAAGCAGAGATATGGATCCCTAGAAAACAATGGACAACTGGCACTCACTAAAGAAAGGAGCCAGACTAAATAGCCCCGTCCAAAGTGGAAGCAGCTGATGACTGTTGTGAAGGACAAACAGCAGCACTACCACTTATAACCACCGGAGGGAGCCCAAGAGCAGAATCCACAACAGAATTCACAACAGTACCCCCCCTTGAGGAGGGGTCACCGAACCCTCACCAGAGCCCCCAGGCCGATCCGGACGAGCCAAATGGAAGGCACAAACCAAATCGTCAGCATGAACATCGGAGGCAACAACCCAAGAATTATCCTCCTGGCCATAACCCTTCCACTTGACAAGATACTGAAACCTCCATCTAGAAAAACGAGAATCCAAGATCTTCTCCACAACATACTCCAACTCCCCATCAATCAACACCAGGGCAGGAGGATCAACAGAGGGAACCACGGGCACCACATATTTCCGCAACAAAGATCTATGAAAAACATTATGGATGGAAAAAGAGACTGGAAGGGCCAAACGAAAAGACACTGGATTGATAATCTCAGAAATCCTATAAGGACCAATAAACCGAGGCTTGAACTTCGGGGAAGAAACCTTCATAGGAACATGACGAGAAGACAACCAGACCAAATCCCCAACCCGAAGCCGGGAACCCACACGCCGACGACGGTTGGCAAAACGCTGAGCCTCCTCCTGAGACAACACCAAATTGTCCACAACATGAGCCCAAATCTGCTGCAACCTGTCAACCACAGAGTCCACCCCAGGACAATCAGAAGACTCAACCTGCCCTGAAGAAAAACGAGGATGAAACCCAGAATTTACTAAAGAATGGTGACACCAAGGTAGCAGAACTAGCCCGATTATTAAGGGCAAACTCGGCCAATGGCAAGAAAGCCACCCAATCATCCTGATCGGCAGACACAAAGCATCTCAAATAAGTTTCCAAAGTCTGGTTAGTTCGCTCGGTTTGGCCATTTGTCTGAGGATGAAATGCGGAAGAAAAAAACAAATCAATGCCCAGCTTAGCACAAAAGGATCGCCAAAACCTAGAAACAAACTGGGAACCTCTATTGGACACAATATTCTCCGGAATGCCAAGCAAACGAACCACATGCTGAAAAAACAACGGAACCAACTCAGAAGAGGAAGGCAACTTAGGCAAAGGTACCAAATGAACCATCTTAGAAAACCGGTCACAGACCACCCAGATAACAGACATCCTCTGGGAAACAGGAAGATCCGAAATAAAATCCATAGAAATATGCGTCCAAGGCCTCTCAGGGACCGGCAAAGGCAAAAGCAACCCACTGGCGCGGGAGCAGGAAGGTTTGGCCCGCGCACAAGTCCCACAGGACTGCACAAAAGAATGCACACCCCGTGACAAAGAAGGCCACCAAAAGGACCTACTAACCAAATCTCTGGTACCAAAAATCCCAGGATGGCCAGCCAACACAGAACAGTGAACCTCAGAAATCACTTTACTAGTCCATCTGTCAGGAACAAACAGTTTCCCCGCTGGACAGCAATCAGGTTTATCAGCCTGAAACTCCTGAAGAGCCCGTCGCAAATCAGGGGAGATGGCAGAAAGAATCACCCCCTCCTTAAGAATACCAACCGGCTCAAGAATCCCAGGGGAATCAGGCAAGAAACTCCTAGAGAGGGCATCAGCCTTAACATTCTTAGAACCTGGAAGATACGAGACAACAAAATCAAAATGGGAGAAAAACAGGGACCATCGGGCCTGTCTAGGATTCAGCCGTTTGGCAGACTCGAGGTAAATCAGATTCTTATGATCGGTCAAGACCACAATACGGTGCTTGGCCCCCTCAAGCCAATGACGCCACTCCTCAAATGCCCACTTCATAGCCAACAACTCACGATTGCCGACATCATAATTGCGTTCCGCAGGCAAAAACATTCGAGAAAAGAAGGCACACGGATTCATCAAGGAACCATCAGAATTCCTCTGAGACAAAACGGCCCCTGCCCCAATCTCAGAAGCGTCAACCTCAACCTGAAAAGGAAGAGAAACATCCGGCTGATGCAACACAGGGGCAGAAGTAAATCGGCGCTTAAGCTCCTGAAAGGCAGAAACGGCCTCAGAGGACCAATTAGCTACATCAGCGCCCTTCCTCGTCAAATCGGTCAGGGGTTTAACCACACTGGAGAAGTTGGCAATGAAACGGCGATAAAAATTAGCAAAGCCCAAAAATTTCTGAAGGCTCTTCACGGATGTGGGCTGGATCCAATCATGAATGGCCTGAACCTTAGCCGGATCCATTTCTATAGATGATGGAGAAAAATGAAGCCCAAAAAAGAAACCTTCTGTACTCCAAAGAGACACTTAGACCCCTTCACAAACAAGGCATTGTCACGAAGGACCTGAAATACCATCCTAACTTGTTTCACATGAGACTCCCAATCATCTGAAAAAATCAAAATATCATCCAAATATACAATCATGAATTTATCAAGATAATTCCGAAAAATATCATGCATGAAGGACTGAAACACAGATGGGGCATTAGAGAGTCCGAATGGCATCACAAGATACTCAAAATGGCCCTCGGGCGTATTAAACACAGTTTTCCATTCATCACCCTGCTTAATACGAACTAGATTATATGCCCCTTGAAGGTCAATCTTAGTAAACCAACTAGCCCCCTTAATCCTGGCAAACAAATCAGAAAGCAAAGGCAAAGGGTATTGGAATTTGACCGTGATCTTATTCAAGAGGCGATAATCAATACAGGGTCTCAAGGAGCCATCCTTCTTGGCAACAAAAAAAAAACCTGCTCCTAATGGAGAAGAAGATGGCCGAATATGCCCCTTCTCCAAAGACTCCTTTACATAGCTCCGCATGGCGGCATGTTCAGGCACAGACAGGTTGAAAAGTCGGCCCTTAGGAAACTTACAGCCTGGAATCAAATCAATAGCACAATCACAGTCCCTATGCGGTGGAAGGGAACTGGACTTGGGCTCATTGAAAACATCCTGGAAATCTGCCGGCCACAAGAGAGTTCACCCCCCCCAGCTCAAACTGTGCTCTACCACATGCAAAATTATCTCTCACAGCTCCACCAATGTTTAGTCTATGCGCTGACATCATTCAATGCCTGGCACTGACAATACCAATTTGTTGACATCTATGATGCTAGTTAAAGTAGTCTGGGTCAGTGTCCTATATTGACACCAGTAAATACTTACTGCCAAATTACTATGTCAGAAACTCAGCAGATGAGCCCACCCCTGTACCTAAGTATGCCACACTTTTTTTTTTTTTGTTTTTGTTTTTTGGCAAGACATTAACATCTATTTATTTTTTGTGAGTACTAACTGTGTCAGACACTCCTTGCAATCGTCCTCCGCTGACCACACCAATGCTGCCTGTGTACCCCTGCGAGATAACTCTAAGTGCCTTGAGCCTATTTTTATTTATTTTAGGCCTAGTAAGCCTGTCTGCGGTCCTTCCTTGCAATCCTCCTCCGCTGACCACAATGCTGCCTGTGTATCCATGTAACCGATTTAAAACTGCCTTGAGCCTATTTTTATTTATTTTAGGCCTAGTAAGCCTGTCTGCGGTCCCTCCTTGCAATCCTCCTCCTCCGCTGACCACACCAATGCTGCCCGTGTACCCCTGGAACCTATTTTAAAGTGCATAGAGCCTATTTCTTTATTTTATGTAATATTAAAAAAGCCATGATGGACTACGCTGTTCCACGCTATGAGCTACCCAGTCGACACTTCTTTTGCAAGAAAAGCCATCCCAGCCCTCCACCAGCACCACCTCCATTGTCCATGCACTCTGGCAATCTGTGAGTACAAAGGTGCACCTGACAACAGACGCATGGACCTGTAGGCATGGTCACGGAAGGTTACGTGTCCATTACGGCGCAATGGGTTAATGTGGTGGATGCATGGTCCACAGGGGACAGCCTACTAAGTCTGTCTGCAGTCCCTAATTTAAATTGTCCTCAATTCAGGTTTTCGGGCTTTTTAAAAAAATAGGAAACTGCATTTGGGCTACTAGTTTGGTTGGGGCCTACTGTTGATGTCTGACGCTCCTGGGTGTTCTCCTCCTCCTTGGTGTTCTCCTTCAGGTTTCCTTGTCTGAGCTTCAACCTTCTGGCTCTCATTAAGTGCTGTTTTTTTAAAAAAAAATGGTGGTTAGGGCCTACTAACGGTGTCTGCCGCTCCCTGGTGTTGTCCTCAACTGTATAAATCTGAGCTTCAACCTTCTGGCTCTCATTAAGTGCTGTTTTTAAAAAAATTGGTGGTTAGGGCCTACTAACGGTGTCTGCCGCTCCCTGGTGTTGTCCTCAACTGTATAAATCTGAGCTTCAACCTTCTGGCTCTCATTAAGTGCTGTTTTTTAAAAAATTGGTGGTTGGGGCCTAATAACTCTGTTTGCTGCTCCCTGGTGTTGTCCTCAACTGAATAAATCTGAGCTTCAACCTTCTGGCTCTCATTAAGTGCTTTTTTAAAAAAAATTGGTGGTTGGGGCCTAATAACTCTGTTTGCCGCTCCCTGGTGTTGTCCTCCTCCTGAGTGTTCTCCTCCTCCTTGGTGTTCTCCTCCAGGTTGCCTTGTCTGAGCTTCAACCTTCTGGCTCTCATTAAGTGCTTTTTTAACAAAAAATTGGTGGTTACGGCCTACTAACGGTGTCTGCCGCTCCATGGTGTTGTCCTCCACTGTATAAAGCTGAGCTTCAGTCTTTAGGCTTTTGGCCTATAGTAGCAGATATTAAACTGCATTTGGCCTACTAGTGTGGTTGGGCCTTTAAAACAGTGTCTGCTGCTCCTGGGTTTGCTACTCCACTGAACAAAGCAATGCTGCCTGTTTAGTCCTGTTACCAATTTTGAACTGCATTTAGCCTACTTTATTCTTTGGCCCTATATCTGTGTTTCCTCCTCATCCTGCCCATTGCCCAGCCACTGCTAGATGAGTCTGCTGGTACATTGACCTAGACCACTACATTCCCCTTGCACTCTACACAACCAGAATCTGACCCTGCTGAAAGTAAGGTTCCCCTTCCCGCATGTTATACCACCTTACACAGGGACAAAGAGGAAGGTGCAGATGAAAGTGCAGGTTCCTTCATCAGGTGGGGGGGGCATACTCGTTGGCGACGTCATTGGCACAGGGCCCCTCAGAGTACGCAAAATTGTCGCTGCTGGTGGGAGGCGCCCCCGCCGTGCACACACACCGCTGTACTTTGAGGGGCCCTGTGCCAGTGCCAATGCCAACGAGTGGGCCCCCCCTGCTTGCTTAGGATCACAGCACTTGCAAACTTGACATACTTACCTCTCCCTGCTCCACCGCCGTGACGTAGTCCACGTTTCCTGGGCCCACTAAAACCTTGAACCAGCCCTACCCCCCACAACTTTTGCCAAATGACCCCCAATTTCCAATGCCCAACTATTATTATAAAGTTAATTAAGATTGACAAGCTTCAGAAACAAGAATGGATGTTTTTGGCATTAAAATGGGCACTGTAGGTGTTTTCCTGGCCTCCACTCACTGCCGACTATGCTTCCCCATTGACTTTCATTGGGTTTCGTGTTTCGGTCGATCCCTGACTTTTAACGATAATCGGCCGACTGCACTCGACTCGACTTTGGACAAAGTCGGGTTTCGCAAAACCCGACTCGATCTTAAAAAAATGAAAGTCGCTCAACCCTAGTAACGGGCATCATAAAACCACCCTTGCACAAAAATTGAGTGACTTTTGCATCACGGAATATGTTCACCCTGGTGTTCCAGTGGTTGTGGATGATGAGGATGAGCATAAGGAGAAGGATAATACCAAATAGACCAAATAAGGAAGCGTATACCCATGTGTGGTTGTGAAGAGGTGCATGAGAATACACCTCCACAAAAAAGACAATTTATTTGAGGTTATGTTTCTCTGTTTTCATTCGGTAGTGTACAGAAGTCTTGCCCAATCCAGCCCTTGTTCATTTTTATAAGAGTCAGTCTGTTAGCATTTTTAGTTGACAGACGGATGCGCTTACCAGTTATAATTCCAACAGTGGCACTAAAAACCCGCTCTGACAGAATGCTAGCAACAGGGCAGGCCAGCGCCTCTAAGGTGTAGAGGGCCAGTTCATGCCATGTGTCCAGCTTGGATACCCAATAATTAAAAGGCACAGAGGAATCACGGAGGACATTTGTACGATCTGCAAGGTACTCCCTCAGCATCTTCCCAAACATAGCACTTCTTGTGTCAGCATCCCTTGCCTTTGTGCCTTTTTGCATGATGGGAGGGTCTGAGAAAACTGTCCCAGAACTTTGCCATTGTTCCCTTGCCTGTGCTGGATTGTACTTCTGTCTCTCTCGCTTGTACTCCTTGGTTGTACAACAAACTCTGATGTCTGCTACCTGCGTTTTCAGATGGAATTTTTTTTAGTAATTCCACTACAAGTATGACAGCTGTGCTTGTAGTAGACATGTTCTTCCTCCTCCTCCTCTTCCTCATTGTCTACCAATCCATATTGGGACAACATGAGGCGGGGCTGAGTGTAATCACCCTGTATGGTTCCTTGCTCCATGTCCTCGTGCTCTGCCTGCAATGCATCCTCTTTAATTGTGAGCAGAGAGGTTTTCAGAATGCTGAGAAACAGGATGATGACGCTAATTATGGCGTCATCGCCGCTCACCATCTTGGTGCAGTACTCAAAGTTTTTGAGGATGGTACATATGTCTGACATCCATGTCCACTGAGGTCTTATGGAATGCAAATAATGAATAAGAGCCAATTAATATAGCAGTGTGAATACTGCAAAGATCTAAATAATAGGAGGAGAGACATGAGAAATTACAACAGTATTAGTGAAAGACTGAGAACCTGGCTCACCCCCTCTGACTCAGCCTCTCCAGCTGCATTTTCCTATGGCGAATTCCACCTCTTTCACACCCCTCGTAAACTGAGACGGGCTTCCAGGGTCGCTGAGCAGAGATGGAAGAGATCCCACTCTGCCGAGCACTTCATCGCACACAAGCAGTCCCTCGCCAGCTTCAAGTCCACGCTCACTGCCGCAAAACAAACTTATTTCTCATCTCTCATATCCTCCCTGTCTCAGAACCCTAAAGGGCTTTTTAACACTTTTGATTCTCTACTCCATCCCCAGCACCTCCTCCCTCCCCCCTCATTTCTGCTGAAGACTTTGCTTCTTTCTTTAAACAGATCGATACAATAAGAGAAAGTTTTGGCCTCCAGTGCCCAATGCCCCTCTAAGCTGCTCAACCCTGTTCCTCCTAAACCAGCTTCTCCACCATGACAGAAGATCAGCTCTCCACCCTTCTGTTTAGACCACATCTCACCACTTGCACGTGTGATCCACTCCTGTCCCACCTCATCCCTAACCTCACCACAGTCTACATCCCAACCTTAACACACCTCTTCAACCTCTAACCCACAACTGGTGTCTTCCCCTCATCCTTCAAACATGCCAAGATCACACCCGTCCTCAAAAAGCACTCTCTCGACCCATCCTCTGTGACTAGCTATTGCCCGATATCTCTTCTCCTTTATGCCTCAAAACTACTGGAACAGCATGTCCATCTTGAACTGTCCTCCCACCTCTCCTCCTGCTCCCTCTTTGAACGGTTACAATCTGGCTTCCTACCCCATTACTCAACTGAAACTGCCCTAACTATAGTCACCAATGACCTACTAACCACCAAGAGCAAGCAACACTACTCTGTCCTCCTTCTCCTGGACCAGTGCCTTCGACACTGTGGACCATTCCCTCCTGTTACAGATTCTCTCATCTCTTTTCATCACAGACTTGACCCTATCCTGGATCTTGTCATATCTAACAGACCAAACTGTCAGTGTCTCCCTCTCCCACACCACCTCCTTACCTTGCCCCTTGTCGGTGTCCTCAAGGCTCAGTTATGGGACCCCCACTCTTCTCAATCTACACCTTCGGCCTGGGACAGCTCATAGAATCCCACGGTTTGCAGTATCAAATCTACACCAATGACACCCAGATCTACCTATCCAGACCTGACCTCACCTCCTTACTTACCAAAATCCCACAATGTCTGTCTGATATCTCGGCCTTCTTTTCTGCTCGCTTTCTAAAACTGAACATGGACAAAACAGAATTCATCATTCTCCCATCTCACTCTACCCCTCCACCCGACCTATGCATCAATGTCAATAACTGCTCACTTTCCCCAGTCCCACATGCTTGGTGCCTCGGGGTGATCCTCAACTCTGCCCTCTCTTTCAAGCCACATATCCAAGCCCTTGCCTCCTCCTGCCATCTCAAACTCAAAAATATTTCCCGGATCCGCGCATTGCATCTACAATGAAACCACAAAAACACTAGTGCACGCCCTTATCATCTCCTGCCTTGACTACTGCAACCTCCTACTCTCTGGCCTCCCCTCTAGCACTCTGGCACCACTCCAATCCATCTTACACTCTGCTGCCCAACTAATCTACTTGCCTCCCCGCTATTCCCCAGCCTCTCCCCTATGCCAAAACCTTCACTGGCTTCCTATCGTCCAGAGGCTACAGTTCAAAACCCTTACTATGACATACAAAGCCATCCACAACCATTCTCCTCCATACATGTGCGACATGGTCTCCCGGTACTTACCTACATGCAACCTTCGATCCTCACAAGATCTCCTTCTCTACTCCCCTCTTATCTCTTTTTCCCACAACTGAATCCAAGACTTCTCCCATGCTTCCCCCACACTCTGGAACTCTCTACCCAACACATCAGACTATGGCCTACCATAGAAACCTTTAAAAAGAACTTGAAGACTCACCTCTTCTGACAAGCCTACAGCCTGCAGTGATCCTCAACCTACTGAAGCGCCGCACGACCAGCTCTACCCTCTCCTCATGTATCCTCACTTATCCCCTGCAGACTGCGAGCCCTCGCTAGCAGGGTCCTCCTTCCTTCTGTACCTGTTAGTGCCTTGTTTTTCGCTCATGTTTATTGTATTTGTCTATATTTGCCCCCTTTTCAAATGTAAAGTGCCATGGAATAAATGGTGCTATAAAAATGTATATTAATAATAATAGTTCATCAAAACTTTTATGCAAGTAAACTGGCATAAAATAAAATTTGTGTCTTTGTGGGATTCTCAAGCTATTTTTCCCAATTACGACAAAGAGGGCCTCTCTGTTGAAGGTTGGATGGAACAGATGTGTAGTGGCCTGCTTTATCAAATTCATGACAAGCAGCAGCATTCACTATCACTATCACTAAGCAGGGACTGGACACCTCATCATCAAGTTCGAAGTGAACAATGCCAGTCTTCTTGATATGTCGGACCCTCGGTGTGCTTCAGCAGTGATATGGTGTAACTGGCATCTGTCCTGTAGCATTTCAATTGCACAATTTTCTATTGTTTATGCTCTAAAAATCAACAAACCACTCAGCTCAATATTTTTTTCAGAAAACAAAGACAACAGATATCAGTGTCAGTCAAAGGAAGTGGGCCACTAATCACAAGAGACTGTACTGAGTTTTTGTATTTCTTGTGCATTCATTTTTGAGGAGTGTTAGTTTGCAAAGGTTAACCACCATTTACTGTATTGTTAAAGATTTGTGATGTAATATATTATCTGGCCAGGGGAGGGCAACAGCAAGATGCCGAAGTTGGAGTGCTGGGTTTTTGGTGATTGGAGGGAAGTTGGATGCAGTCAAAGGTAAGTCTGAATGGAAGGGAAGCTGCGCATTCTTGGAGAAAGTTTGGATAGAGCAGTGCAACTCTAGATCTGTTGTTGGAGATTTTTGATGTAGTATATTATCTGGCCAGTAGAGGGCAGCAGCAAGAGGCTGGAGTTGGAGCTCTGGGTAGTGTTGAGTGATACCTTCCGATAATTGAAAGTATCGGTATCGGATAGTATCGGCCGATACCCGAAAAATATCGGATATCGCCGATACCGATACCCGATACCAATACAAGTCAATGGGACTCAAGTATCGGAAGGTATCCTGGATGGTTCCCAGGGTCTGAAGGAGAAGAAACTCTCCTTCAGGCCCTGGGATCCATATTAATGTAAAAAATAAAGAATTAAAATAATAAATATGGATATACTCACCTCTCCGGCGGCCCCTGGACCTTACCGCTGTTAACCGGCAGCCTCCGTTCCTAAGAATGAGGTGTTTAGGACCTTTGATGATGTCACGGCTGACGTCGCGGCTTCTTATTGGTCGCATGACCGCTCATGTGACTGCTCACGCGACCAATCACAAGCCGCGACGTCATCAAAGGTCCTAAACTCCTCATTCTTAGGAACGGAGGCTGCCGGTTACAGCGGTAAGGTTCAGGGACCGCCGGAGAGGTGAGTATATGGATATACTCACCTCTCCGGCGGCCCCTGGACCTTACCGATGTAACCGGCAGCCTCCGTTCCTAAGAATGAGTGCGTGAAGGACCTGCGATGACGTCGCGGCTTGTGATTGGTCGCGTGAGCGGTCACATGAGCGGTCACGCAACCAATCAGAAGCCGCGACATCATCGAAGGCCCTTCACACGCTCATTCTTAGGAACAGAGGCTGCCGGTTACATCAGTAAGGTCCAGGGGCCGCCGGAGAGGTGAGTATATCCATATTTTTTATTTTAATTCTTTATTTTTTACATGAAGATGGATCCGATTCCGATTTCCGATATCACAAAAGTATCGGAACTCGGTATCGGAATTCCGATACCGCAAGTATTGGCCGATACCCGATACTTGCGGTATCAGAATGCTCAACACTAGCTCTGGGGCTTTGGTGGTTGGAAGGCGGCTGGATGGAGTCAAAGGTAAGTCGGAGTGGAAGGGAAGCCGTGCATCCTTGGAGAATGTCTGCATAGAGTGGTGCGACTCTAGATCTGTTGTTGGTGACTCCAGGACTTGTTTTTTGGCTTAACATTAGCTGACTTGGTGAGGACAACCAAGCACATAACATCTTGGGCTAGGCCACTTGAGGCCTTATATCTAAGGATATAGGGAGGCCCGCATTGGAGAGATCAGCATTCCACAAGAGTTGCAATATAGTGTTTCTATCTCTAAGGATTTAGGGAAAACCTGCATTGGAGAGATCGGCATTCCCTAAGAGCATCAAGATGGCATTTCTGATTATTCAGGACTCAGCCCAGCAAGAACCCTTCTACTTCAGTCTCAGGACGTATTAGTACCATCACACAACTGAATATATATGATAGATAATAATAATATATATAAAATTCATTATAGAGGTCCAGTTAGTTAGGAGAAAAAGCCTCTTCTGTAAGAGACACTTTCAAAACTGCTCACAGTAGGTGAATACTAAAGTATTGGCACAACACTGCTATTTTATTGATTTATGCATAGAACGGGTTAATTGGGTTGTATTTTGCTTGCATATTACTGTTAATTCTGTTTAAGTGTACCTGCGTACACCCGTAGTCTGTAATACTTATTGATAGTGTTGAGCGATACCGTCCGATACTTGAAAGTATCGGTATCGGAAAGTATCGGCCGATACCGGCAAAGTATCGGATCTAATCCGATACCGATAACCGATACCAATACAAGTCAATGGGACTCAAGTATCGGACGGTATTCCTGATGGTTCCCAGGGTCTGAAGGAGAGGAAACTCTCCTTCAGGCCCTGGGATCCATATTAATGTGTAAAATAAAGAATTAAAATAAAAAATATTGCTATACTCACCTCTCCGACGCAGCCTGGACCTCACCGAGGGAACCGGCAGCGTTGTTTGCTTAAAATGCGCGCGTTTCCTGCCTCCCGCGACGTCACGGCTTCTGATTGGTCGCGTGCCGCCCATGTGGCCGCGACGCGACCAATCACAGCAAGCCGTGACGTAATTTTGAGGTCCTGGAAGCCTAATTCTAGGCATTCAGGATTTTAAAATTACGTTCCGGCTTGTGATTGGTCGCGTCGTGGTCACATGGGCGACGCGACCAATCACAAGCCGTAACGTCAGGGGAGGCAGGACACGCGCGCATTTTAAAATTACGTCACGGCTTGTGATTGGTTGCGTGCCGCCCATGTGGCCGCGACGCGACCAATCACAGCAAGCCGTGACGTAATTTCAGGTCCTGAATGCAGAAATAGGCTTCACAGGGTGGTCTCTAGATATTCCTGGATGAGGTATTATTTATACATTAAGCCATTGTGCTAAATTAATTTAGGCTTTGTTTGAAAGCACATAAGTGTAAGGAATTGTCTGTACTAGTAGACCACCTTCTTGTGTTATGATGTCACTAGGCATTGATTGATAAATTGAATTGCTGTCCTGGAGTAGCTAACCATTTGTACTTTATGTATTGCCTGGTGTCATGGTGTCCCCTACGGTTATTTTGCTTTTTTATTTTTTATTTTTTTGTGAATTCTTTCAATTTACATGAATAAATATTGATTTTATATGGGATCGCTTCTTGTCTCTCACTTGAATATAGGTGGGATTGGTTGTGTATGATATTGTGAAGTGCCCAATTGATTGGCATAGGACATATGTGGAGCTTGTAAGTGATATCTGTAACTTGTATGTCACCCCTTCTCATGTACAGCACCATAGAATCAATGGTGCTATATAAATAAATAATAATAATAATAATATTTGTTACTTATACACTGTACTAGATGGTGGCCCGATTCTAATGCATCGGGTATTCTAGAATATGTATGTGTAGTATATTGCGCAGCCCACGTTGTATATTGCGCAGCCCACGTAGTATATTGCGCAGCCCACGTTGTATATTGCACAGCCCACGTAGTACATTGTGCAGCCCACGTAGTACATTGTGCAGCCCACGTAGTACATTGCGCAGCCCACATAGTATATTGCGCAGCCCACGTAGTATATTGCACAGCCCACGTAGTACATTGTGCAGCCCACGTAGTACATTGCGCAGCCCACGTAGTACATTGCGCAGTGCATGTTGTATATTGTGCAGCCCACGTTGTATATTGCACAGCCCACTTATATAGCAATGTGGGCATGATATCCCTGTTAAAAAAAATAATTAAAATAAAAAATAGTTATATACTCACCTTCCGTTGGCGCCTGGATCCAGGAAGCGGTTACCGATGCTTGGGATCCACCGAAGCTCCGCCGAGCCGCTCGCGCTGGCCGCCATCTTCCATTCCCAGGATGCATTGCGAAATTACCCAGATGACTTAGCGGTCTCGTGAGACCGCTAAGTCTTCTGGGTAATTTCGCAATGCATTGCCGGGAACGGAAGATGGCGGCCGGCGCGAGCGGCTCGGCGGACTACGGAGTGTGAGTATAGCAGGTTTTTTGTTTTTTTATTATTTTTAACATTACATTTTTTTACTATTGATGCCACATAGGCTGCATCAATAGTAAAAAATTGGGGACACACAGGGTTAATAGCAGCGGTTACGGAGTGCGTTACCCGCGGCATAACGCGGTCCGTTACCGCCAGCATTAATCCTGTGTGAGCGGTGACCAGAGGGGAGTATGCGGGCACCGGGCAGTGAGTGCAGGGTGTAAGGAGCGGCCATTTTCTTCCGGACTGTGCGCGTCGCTGATTGGTTGTGGCAATGGTCATGGGCGTTTTTCCACGACCAATCAGCAACTTGGATTCCATGACAGACAGAGGCTGAGACCAATGAATATCCGTGACAGAAAGAAAGACAGACAGAAGGACAGACAGACGGAAGTGACCCTTAGACAATTATATAGTAGATACCTACCATCCTTTCCATTGTTTTGTAAACAAAATTAGTAAATATTCATATTACAGTATATTATCTAATCTTTGTGCATGTCTGTTGATTGTTGCTGCCCCCCCATCCTTGTCCACGTTTCATTTGGCGCTGCGAGCAGGGTGCAGCATCACAATGCAGAACGTGACAGGGGATGGTAGTGTGATACAAGCTGCAGAGTCTGCAGGAGCACCTGTCCCAGTCATGCTCCCGCCGACTCTAAACACTCTGAGCCTGAACTTGTCAGCAGGCTTCATACTGAGACAACTTGCAAAATCTGACAATGATAACATGCCAATCGAAGAATGGGCTGATCGTATGCAAAAGACATACAGACTATACAACCTAGCTGAGGAGCTGCACTCTGACGTCATGCAGCACGCACTAGAGGCAGAAGCCTGGGAAACAGTGAAGCGGCCTTCCACATCAACACAAAATACATTTTTTTGTCTAGGGAGGTAGTCATTACAGTATAGTACATCAAAATGTCAGACAGAAACCTGTCCGAGAATGTTAATAGTACAGGGGCCTGTGATAATGTTCAGTAGGAAACTCTGCTTCTATGACCTAGAGATAGCTTGACAGGACATAGTACAGGCTATCTCCAAGTCACAGCAGTCACACTACATAGGGAAAGGCAGGGTAGATAACAGTGTGAACACCTCTTCTTACCTTAGCACCCCTAGTATATTCAGTGTTACATCAGAAAGACAGGGAAGATAGCAGTGTTAGCAGTTTGATATCTCTTCAGCACCCCTGGTATCTCTAGTATTAAATCAGATAGACAGGGGAGACAGCAGTGTGAGCAGCCTCTTCTTACCTCAAAACCCTTGGTATCTCTAGCATTATATCGGATAGACAGGATGGACAGCAGTGTTAGCAGCCTCCTATTTTCTCAGCACATTATATCTGCTCTTAGATATTAGATCAGAATATCCACTGGGAGTCCATTTTCATAAAGATGATGAGCTGTAGGGAGGGTGGAATGCTCCTAAACTTATTAACATTAAAGAACAAATTTAGTGTAACAAGACGGTGCTCATTATATTGTTTTATAGTGATTACATCCCTAGGCAAAACAAGTTTGATTTGCTAATTAAAAGGTATCATTAGTTTTTTTATTGGTTTCTATTGCCTTTAAGCCTGGTAGCCATCTACTGTAAGATAATACCTAGAACTCCCAATAAGCATGCTTTGCTTGTCATTGCAGCCTTTTGCACAAACAGCTCACAGTGAATGTAAGAGCAGTATGCGCTGCAATCAATTCTATATGAGCACTTCAATTATATACACTCTATCATTCAGTCTGAACAATGCAGAAACCCTTTAACCCCTTTCTGACCTCGGACGGAACAGTACATCCGAGGTCAGTACCCCCCGCTTTGATGCGGGCTCCAGCGGTGAGCCAGAGTCAAATCCAGGATATGTCAGCTGTTTTGAACAGCTGACATGTGCCCGCAATAGGCGCGTGCGGAATCGCGCTCCACCCGCAACTATTAACTAGTTAAATACCGCTGTCAAACTCTGACAGCTACATTTAACAAGGGCTTCCAGCCATCCGGACGGAAATGCGTGCTCCAGTGACCCCCATCACATGATCAGGGGTCATCAGTGCATTGGCATAACAACCAGAGGTCTCTTGCAGCCCTCTATGGTTGCTTATGCCAGATTGTTGTGAGCGCCACCTTGTGGTTGGTGCTCATAGCATTGCTGTAATTTACTGTAGCTACATAGGGGCAATCTGAGAATGAATCCTATGTAGCAGAGCCGATCAGGCTATGCCAGCTTCTAGCCTCCCATGGAGGCTATTGAAGCATGGCAAAAATAAAAAAAAAATGTTTTTAAAATATGAAAAAAAAAAAAATATATAAAAGTTTAACCCCTTTCTGCCATTGGACGTACTATTCCGTCCATGTGGGGTGGGCCCTAATTCCCAAGGACGGAATTGTTCGTCCAGCGCATTCGGCCGCGCTCACGGGGGGAGCGCGGCCGATCGTGGCCGGGTGTCAGCTGCCTATCACAGCTGACGTCCGGCACTATGTGCCAGGAGCGGTAACGGACCGCCCCCGGCACATTAACCCCCGGCATGTTTGATCGCGGTGTGCCGGCGGTACAGGGAAGCATCGCGCAGGGAGGGGGCTCCCTGCGTGCTTCCCTGAGACCCCCGGAGCAACGCGATGTGATCGCGTTGCTGCGAGGGTCTCTTACCTCCTCCTCAATGCAGGTGCCCGGATCCAAGATGGCTGCGGCATCCGGGTCCTGCAGGGAGGGAGGTGGCTTACCGAGTGCCTGCTCAGAGCAGGCGCTTGGTAAGCCTGCAGTGCTGTAAGTCAGATCGGTGATCTGACAGAGTGCTGTGCAAACTGTCAGATCAGCGATCTGTGATGTCCCCCCTGGGACAAAGTAAAAAAGTAAAAAAAAAAATTCCTAAATAAAGAAAAAAAATATATTATTCCCATAAATACATTTCTTTATCTAAATAAAAAAAATCAAACAATAAAAGTACACATATTTAGTATCGCCGCATCCGAAACGACCCCACCTATAAAACTATATCACTAGTTAACCCCTTCAGTGAACACCGTAAAAAAAAAAAACGAGGCAAAAAACGCTGTATTCTTATACTGCCAAACAAAAAGTGGAATAACACGCGATCAAAAGGACGGATTAAAATAACCATGGTATCGCTGAAAACATCATCTTGTCCCACAAAAAACGAGCTGCCATACAGCATCATCAGCGAAAAAATAAAAAAGTTATAGTCCTCAGAATAAAGCGATGCAAAAATAATTATTTTTTCTATAAAATAGTTTTTATCATATAAAAGCGCCAAAACATAAAAAAATGATATAAATGAGGTATCGCTGTAATCTTACTGACCCGAAGAATAAAACTGCTTTAGAAATTTTACCAAACGCGGAACCGTATAAACGCCTCCCCCAAAAGAAATTCATGAATATCTGGTTTTTGGTCATTCTGCCTCACAAAAATCGGAATAAAAAGCGATCAAAAAATCTCCCGTGCCCGAACATGT
The DNA here is from genome assembly GCF_051348905.1 of Ranitomeya variabilis. Lineage (NCBI taxonomy): Eukaryota > Metazoa > Chordata > Amphibia > Anura > Dendrobatidae > Ranitomeya > Ranitomeya variabilis. The sequence continues at coordinate 568,094,091 of NC_135234.1, read as the reverse complement.
TACCAATAAAAACTTCAACTCGTCCTGCAAAAAACAAGACCTCATATGACTCTGTGGACTCAAATATAGAAAAATTATAGCTCTCAAAATGTGGTAACGCAAAAAATATTTTTTGCAATAAAAAGCATCTTTCAGTGTGTGACGGCTGCCAATCATAAAAATCCGCTAAAAAAACGCTATAAAAGTAAATCAAACCCCCCTTCATCACCCCCTTAGTTAGGGAAAAATTTAAAAATTTAAGAAATGTATTTATTTCCATTTTCCCATTAGGGTTAGGGTTAGGGCTAGGGCTAGGGTTAAGGCTAGGGTTAGAGTTATGGCTAGGGTTAGGGCTAGGGTTAGGGTTAGGGCTAGGGTTAGGGCTAGGGCTAGAGTTAGGGTTAGGGCTAGGGTTAGGGCTAGGGTTAGGGTTAGGGCTAGGGTTAGGGCTAGGGTTAGGGCTAGGGTTAGGGTTGGGGCTAGGGTTAAGGCTACAGTTATGGTTGGGGCTAAAGTTAGGGTTAGGTTTGGGGCTAAATTTAGGGTTAGGGTTTGGATTACATTTACGGTTGGGAACAGGGATGGGATTAGGGTTAGGGGTGTGTCAGGGTTAGGGGTGAGGTTAGGGTTCCCGTTGGGATTAGGGTTAGGGGTGTGTCTGGATTAGGGTTTCAGTTATAATTGGGGGGTTTCCACTGTTTAGGCACATCAGGGGCTCTCTAAATGCGTCATGGCGTCCGATCTCAATTCCATCCAATTCTGCGTTGAAAAAGTGAAACAGTGCTCCTTCCCTTCCGAGCTCTCCCGTGCGCCCAAACAGGGGTTTACCCCAACATATGGGGTATCAGCGTACTCAGGACACATGGGAGAACAACTTTTGGGGTCCAATTTCTCCTGTTACCCTTGGAAAAATACAAAACTGGGGGCTAAAAAATAATTTTTGTGGAAAAAAAAATATTTTTTATTTGCACGGCTCTGCGTTATAAACTGTAGTGAAACACTTGGGGGTTCAAAGATCTCACAACACATCTAGATGAGTTCCTTAGAGGGTCTACTTTCCAAAATGGTGTCACTTGTGGGGGGTTTCTACTGTTTAGGTACATTAGGGGCTCTGCAAATGCAATGTGACGCCTGCAGACCATTCCATCTAAGTCTGCATTCCAAATGGCGCTCCTTCCCTTCTGAGCCCTCCCATGCGCCCAAACGGTGGTTCCCCCCCACACATGGGGTATCAGCGTACTCAAGACAAATTGGACAACAACTTTTGGGGTCCAATTTCTCCTGTTACTCTTGGGAAAATACAAAACTGTGGGCTAAAAAATAATTTTTGGGGGAAATTTTTTTTTTATTATTTTCACGGCTCTGCGTTATAAACTGTAGTGAAACACTTTGGGGTTCAAAGTTCTCACAACACAACTAGATAAGTTCGTTGGGGGGTCTAGTTTCCAATATTGGGTCACTTGTGGGGGGTTTCTACTGTTTAGGTACATTAGGGGCTCTGCAAACGCAATGTGACGCCTGCAGACCAATCCATCTAAGTCTGCATTCCAAATGATGCTCCTTCCCTTCCGAGCAATGCCATGCACTCAAATGGTGGTCCCCCCCACATATCAGATATCAGTGTACTCAGCACAAATTGGACAACAATATTTAGGGTCAAATTTCTCCTGTGACCCTTGGAAAAATACAAAACTGGGGGCTAAAAAATAATTTTTGTGGAAAAAAAAATATTTTTTATTTTCACGGCTCTGCATTATAAACTGTAGTGAAACACTTGGGGGTTCAAAGCTCTCACAACACATCTAGATGAGTTCCTTAGGGGGTCTACTTTCCAAAATGGTGTCACTTGTGGGGGGTTTCTACTGTTTAGGTACATTAGGGGCTCTGCAAACGCAATGTGACGCATGCAGGCCATTCCATCTAAGTCTGCATTCCAAGTGGTGCTCCATCCCTTCCGAGCCCTCCCATGCGCCCGAACGGTGGTTCCCCCCACATATGGGGTATCAGCGTACTAAGGACAAATTGGACAACAACTTTTGGGGTCCAATTTCTTCTCTTACAATTGGGAAAATAAAAAATTGGGGGCGAAAAGATAATTTTTGTGAAAAAATATGATTGTTTATTTTTACAGTTTTGCATTATAAACTTATGTGAAGCACTTGGTGGGTCAAAGTGCTCACCACACCTCTAGATAAGTTCCTTAGGGGGTCTACTTTCCAAAATGGTGTCACTTGTAGTGGGTTTCAATGTTTAGGCACATCAGTGGCTCTCCAAACGCAACATGGCGTCCCATCTCAATTCCTGTCAATTTTGCATTGAAAAGTCAAACGGCGCTCCTTCCCTTCCGAGCTCTCCCATGTGCCCAAACAGTTGTTTACCCCCACATATGGGGTATCAGCATACTCAGGACAAATTGTACAACTTTTGGGGTCCAATTTCTTCTCTTACCCTTGGGAAAATAAAAAATTGGGGGCGAAAAGATAATTTTTGTGAAAAAATATGATTTTTTATTCTTACGGTTCTGCATTATAAACTTAGGTGAAGCACTTGGTGGGTCAAAGTGCTCACCACACATCTAGATAAGTTCCTTAGGGGGTCTACTTTCCAAAATGGTGTCAATTGTGGGCGGTTTCAATGTTTAGGCACGTCAGGGGCTCTCCAAACGCAACATGGCGTCCCATCTCAATTCCAGTCAATTTTGCATTGAAAAGTCAAATGGCGCTCCTTCGCTTCCGAGCTCTGTCTGCGCCCAAACAGTGGTTTACCCCCACATATGGGGTATCGTCGTACTCAGGACAAATTGTACAACATCTTTTGGGGTCCATTTGCTCCTGTTACCCTTGGTAAAATAAAACAAATTGGAGCTGAAGTAAATTTTTTGTGAAAAAAAGTTAAATGTTTATTTTTATTTAAACATTCCAAAAATTCCTGTGAAACACCTGAAGGGTTAATAAACTTCTTGAATGTGGTGTTGAGCACCTTTAGGGGTGCAGTTTTTAGAATGGTGTCACACTTGGGTATTTTCTATCATATAGACCCCTCAAAATGACTTCAAATGAGATGTGGTCCCTAAAAAAAATGGTGTTGTAAAAATGAGAAATTGCTGGTCAACTTTTAACCCTTATAACTCCCTAACAAAAAAAAATGTTGGTTCCAAAATTGTGCTGATGTAATGTAGACATGTGGGATATGTTACTTATTAAGTATTTTGTGTGACATTTCTCTGTGATTTAAGGGCATAAAAATTCAAATTTGGAAAATTGCAAAATTTTCAAAATGTTGGCCAAGTTTCCATTTTTTTCACAAATAAACGCAGGTAATATCAAAGAAATTTTACCACTATCATGAAGTATAATATGTCACGAGAAAACAATGTAAGAATTACCAGGATACGTTGAAGCGTTCCAGAGTTATAACCTCATAAAGGGACAGTGGTCAGAATTGTAAAAATTGGCCTGGTCATTAACGTGCAAACCACCTTTGGGGGTGAAGGGGTTAATATTTGGTATCGCCAGGTTCAGAATAGCCCGATCTATCAATAAAAAAATGATTAACTTGATCGCTAAACGGCGTAGTGAAAAAAAAATTCAAAATGCCAGAATTACATTTTCTTGGTCGCCGCAACAATGCATTAAAATGAAATAACGGGCAATCAAAAGAACATATCTACACTGAGATGGAATCATTAAAAACGCCATCTTGGCATGCAAAAAATAAGCCCCACCCAACCCGAGATCACAAAAAATGGAGACGCTACGAGTCTCGGAAAATTGCTCAATTTTTTTTTTTTACCACTTTAGATAAAAAATAACCAGACATGTTTGGTGTCTATGAAGTCATAATGGCCTGGAGAATCACAATGGCAGGTCAATTTTAGTATGTCATGAACCTAGCAAAAAAAGCCAAACAAAAACCAAGTGTGGGATTGCACTTTTTTTGTCAATTTCACCGCACTTGGAATTTTTTTCCCGTTTTCTAGTACACGACATGGTAAAACGAATGGTGTCATTCAAAAGTACAACTCGTCCCACAAAACATAAGCCCACACATGGCCATATTGACGGAAAAATAAAAAGTTATGGCTCTGGGAAGGAAGGGAGCGAAAAACAAAAACGTAAAATCGAAAAAAGCTCTCGGGTTAAGGGGTTAAGTCCAAGATAATTTTGTTCTTTCATTTAAAGTCACACATAGCATAGCGTAAAGCTTTCAAACACAGTACAAACTTGTAACGTAGCTAAGTAAGTGGTAGTCTGGCAGCTATAAAAATGGTTACCAGGGACAGGCTTAGAGCAAGCCACTCCATTTACCAGATCCCAGGGATTGTCCTGGCCTTTAGCCTATAACACCTATACAGGGATCTGGACTTACCTTGACTGGAGCCCCAGAGTCAGCTGCTATTCGGTGGTGCAGGCTGGCAGGAGTGGTCAGATAGTTGAGTCAGAACCAGGAGAACAAAGAAGGTACACAACCATACGACGCAGTAGTCAGTAAACAGGCCGAAGTCAAAACATGAAACAAATACACTAAACAGGAGACAAGACATAACCAAAGGTGAAGAAAAGGCTATATCTGACAGCTTCCAACAATATTCTGAATGCTTTAGTAGGGCTTGGTGCTTTCCAATAGCCTGTTCAGACAAGATCACCATATGTTGTTTAGACATGCAGACCATATTTCCTACTTGCTCAGAAGAATCAGTAATAGATCGATTTGCATGTTTACACTGCCACTGTTCTCGGAAGCACATGTCCTGTTTACACAGAATGATGTGCTGCCAAGAACAATGTATTTTAAGCCTGCTTAAAAATAATTTATTTCACCTGACGAATTAACATTTTGCTAATTTATCAGGTGACTGCCATCCTGTGTTCCCTGCCCAAATGTCAGGAAATGATCAACCAGTTTAATTCCAGCGTTAGTTGGGATGGTTTTGTCTACCCTTCATTTTATCTTTTCCTTCCTTTTTCTGTTTTCTTTCTTTCCATTTTCTTTATCTAAGATAGCACAGGTGGTGATGAGTGAGTATACTCGTTGCTCGGGTGACGTCCGAGTATTTGTTAGTGTTCGGAGATTTCGTTTTCATCACCGCAGCTGAATGATTTACAGCTAATTGCCAGCTTGATTACATGTGGGGATTCAATCTCGAGCAACGAGTATACTTGCTCATCACTAAGGACATAGTGGACACTGTTGGCGTTCATTATTATCTCACTTTGTAGGATAAACTAGATTGAGCATATGCCCTTTGGTCCAGTATTCACTATACACTGTACCTGAACAGGGATGTGGGAATCTTATGTGAATATTCAGGCGAACTTTGTTTTTGTAGGATATGTACAATACCAATTAGTCACTAATGTTTGTTCATTATATTCTCTATATTTTTCTTTAAAAAATTTAGCACAATATAAACTGCACATGTTCCCTCATAACAAAGTAATTGTAGCGCTAACTCTAATTTCCCCTAAGCCAATTACAACTGTAACCACAATACAATCCTTAATTTAGTATAACCTTAGACCTAATATAATGCTGCATCTGTATCTTCCCTAAATAACAATTTTGTTTGCCATTTTAATTATATGTCTCAAAAAAAGATTATCATTTTTAATTGTATCTGCATTTTTGGATGCAGACACAATTGAAAATCTTAGGTCGTGGCTGCTTCCCTTTTACAAACAGCCAACATTGTTTCCAATTTCAGTAACTGTGCTAATAAGCTCCACTCATCAGATTTAGAGAGGAACTCTCCCGTCAGTAAGAATGAGTCTGGGCTTAAAGCACAAATGGACATTAGCACACTGACGATACTGATGAATATCCCTTTTGTTAGGCAAGATACCCCTATTTATTATCAGGTTGGGCTTATACAGTGAATGTAGGAAAGCACATGTTGCCATTACCTTATTCTGAAGAACCGTGTAAAAGGGTAGAATTTTAAAATAAATAGTCTTGATGACCTCTGCAAAGTATCTATGACTTGAAGAGATAAACTAGATTTTGATGATGTTAACAGATTAACACATGGGAGTTTCTAAACTTATAGAAAATCGGTAAGTCTGCAAATTGTTAATCGTTACACCGATGCCTCTACCTTGAGCCAGTCATTACACTGGTTACCCATCCACTCCAGAATCCAGTTCAAACTTGTTACCCTCACCCACAAAGCACTCCATGGCTCAGCACCACCCTACATCTCCTCCCTCGTCTCAGTCTACCACCCTACCCGTGCTCTCCATTCGGCTAATGACCTGAGGTTAACTTCTTCAATAATCAGAACCTCCCACTCCTGTCTCCAAGATTTTTCACTTGCTGCGCCAATTTTTTGGAATGTACTACCCAGGTTAATTGGATTAATCCCCAATACCCACAGCTTTAAGCATGTCGTAAAAACACACTTGTTCAGACTGGCCTACCTCCTCAATACATTAATCTAACTATCCCTGTGTTGGCTATTCAAAACCAGGTTCCTCGTATCATGTTCTCACGTGCTTTATGATTTAATAGCCCTCTGTGTCTGTACTGTTACATACTTAGGCTGATAACTGGTTCATGCAGCATTACATGAACACCCCATCCTTACACTATGGCTGGTCCGAACAACGAAAGCAATTGTTACCATCCACCTTTTGTGTCTCCCCTTTTCCTCATAGTTTGTAAGCTTGTGAGCAGGGCCCTCATTCCTCCTGGTATCTGTTTTGATCTATGTGTTTATTGCTATGCTGTAATGTCTATTCTGTACAAGTCCCCTCTAAAATGTAAAGTGCTGCGGAATATGTTGGTGCTATAGAAATAAAATTATTATTGTTATTATTACATTTCAAATATATGTTTTTGTCATAGGCACTCGAGTAATTTTCCCATTTTCAATATACGGTAGTTGTTGACTGTATTATATCATATTGGCCTGTACGTTCATCTCTGTTTTTGTCATGGTTTGTTTTCAAAGACGGTTTCATAGAAATGTCAGTGTGTATGTGACTGGATGAGTATTTCCACTGCTGTGAATGCATTACATAAGGCTGATAAGGGTGTTTATAGAGCAGCCGTTTCAATATAACAGGGTGCATGACAGGGAAGAACAGCATTTTTCACTTTGCCAGGATAAAATACAGCACTTTCATGCTTTAACACATAAGCTTGCAACCACAAAAGCTTCACCCTGGTTTTTAAGAGCTTCTGTGGGCTGTCAGGCACCGTTACTGTGAATGAAGTCTGACAGTTTTGAGCTAAGCAAGAAAATGCATTTTATTGTTTAAAAGCATCCTTAACATTTACTCCTTAGACCAGATTTAAGACTGTTTTTCTTAATTAACTTTCTAAAAAGGAAACACAAGTCATATTGATGAAAGGTAAATTCCTAGGATTGATTTTTATTCACTCACCCTCGATGAAAGTTGGATCCTCTATTTTCAATTTTTCACTTCTTTCAAAGATACTTCTAGTATCCAATCATGATGAATTGTTGAAGTTTGTAAGCTACTTTTTCCTTGTTTTGAGAGCATGGTGTTAGCAGTGTGCATGAACTGCTATCTATGAAAGAAGAAAGCGCCAACATTGTTGAATTCTCCACTTGTATGGAGTTACTACATGGTCATGGTTTCCTCTCATTTATTAAGATCTACTCTTCCATTTCTCATTCCCTGGTAGCCTCTATGTTAAACTGCCTATTGCTGGCTGCAGAATGAGTTACCTAAGAATCCATCAGTCAGCTCATTCTGATGGGATGGTTTGTAACTCAGTTATTTGTCTTTTTTCTGAATTCCTTTTTGCTGATTTATGAAGCAGATTACATCAAAGTTGAGCTGAAGTTTGTGGTCATAAATCATCTAAACCTACCTGTAAAGAGAAGAAAAAGGCAGGGTGTGCAACAATGCAGAAATTCTTAATAAAATGGAGATGGTGAAGGTTAATAAAAAGGGCATATGGTAGTGCACTCACCTTGGAGTGATGTGGAGTGAATCAGCTGCAGCTGCTTAAGATAATGATACGTATCATGTACCCGATAAATAGATAAAAAAAATTACAATTTAAAAAGGGAATATAAATGTTTATGAGTATGACATACAGGCAGATAATATCTACATAAAAAATGACCAAATGAATACAGGGCTAAGCGTTTCCAGACCAAACAGAAGTTTTCCTTAAGATGGTACTAGTGTCTTCAAAAGACCAAGCAAAATGTTATAAGGTTATCTCTCATTTTTTTAAGTTTCATCATGTCACACTTACATGTTCAAAGTTCTGATTGGTTCGGGGCCAAGCTCTTAAGCCCCCACACATCACATTAAGAAGGAACGCATGTTTTTTTTGGAGTGCTGGGATCCTTCTGTTCTGATAGATAAGGACGCGAGCATTGTTTAGTAGGCGCTCAAAGAAAATCGATTAGCCCCTACAATGCTGACTTGACTCCCTGAAAAGACTCAAAAGAGAGGAGCAGAGACCACTTGAAGCGCAGCATTTTAAAATCAGACAGTACCTATGGGTGTAAAATTTCTAGAACCAGGACTATTCCTATTTAGGTGTTTGGGTGAGTGATAACCCAAGATAGATAAGAAAGGGTGAAAGTGATGATAGTGATTACCTGGGGTGGTGTAGGGGCACAACTGCGATTAGAGCCTTAGCCCCGTGGCTGGAGGAAAAATTCTTCCACATAGCAGTTCACTTTATTAGAGATATCACAGTACCTAGGCTGCGCTTGTGGGAATGAAGAATCCTCAATGGTATAAAATTAAGCTATTTATTGCACCAACCCATTTCAGTGCCTGATTGCCATCTTTTAAAGGTAAAAAAATGATACCTTGAGAAAGGCACCAGTCTAGTGCTGAAATGCATTGGTGTAATAAAAACCTTAATTTTATTCCAAAGAGGATTTTTCATTCCCGCAAGCGCAGCGCAGGTACTGTGATACATCCACTAAAGTGTATCATTATGTGCAGGGACTATGCCATTAAAAAGATTATTTCTAATATTTCTATTACCAAATATCCAAAGAATTCACTCTCTATGGGACTGCCAGTGCTCTCCGATAAAATATCTCCAAAGGTCTGATTGAGAATGAATAGAGAGGTGATATGCTGGCACAGCCACCTCTTTATTCTGACGTGGCATTTCCGTGCCCCATTATCAGGATCAGTTGCATTTCCAGTGGTCGGACCCCACTGATCTGCAAAGTATCACCTACCCACAGCCTAGGTGATAACTTTTAATGTTGGGAATAACACTTTAGGTATTACTGGAGGTAAAATTTGAAGATGAATTAGATACCATAACTTTCCAAATACATTTAATTCCTACACATACATTTTCCAACTTGATATGACATAAGTTAACCTTTTTCATTACTGTGCATATATAAATATAATAAAAATTCAGTTGTGTTCATCTTCCGTCAGCTTTCCATTGTTTTAGTATTCTGCTTATTCCTCATCCACACTGATCCCAGTTGTCATTCGATTTTTTTATTGTAAACGATTTCTCCTCCCGCTGTACAGATTATGGCGCAGACAGTGGTTACAATGAACTAGCCTTGCTGTCTGGCTTTAAAACCACAATTCAGACTAACGGATTGAGAAAACAGATTACATTTCCAATTCGCTGCTAACGATTAAGTATTATCTCAGCTCCTAATTTGACTTTTCTTTGGTACTTTTACTTAGCCTTTTTTTGCTTGTAATTGTATATTTACGCCTGTCGTCCAAATTCACACGGCTTAGCATTAATCATAAAGAACGATCACAACTTATTTATAATTGTTCTCTTGTTTGTGTGTTATTAATAGGCCACGTACAATGTATTCTGCTGAAAAACTCCATCAGGCATGACTAATTCAGATAATTAATTTGCTAGAACATTAACACCATCAAATGAGCCAGCTAAACCGGTAAATTTAAAGTAAATTAAACTTAATTTGCAGGTTATTGCAATTAAGTCTGTCTTGTCTTTCTGAGGGATTTCAACATCCTCAGTATTTAAGAGGCAATCATAATGCATGCAAGTAGGCGGGCTTTTTGGCTAATTAACACAAGAGTCTAATCTGCTTTTCAATTAGGATAGATGTTTATTATATGCCAGCGACAGTGTTGCAATTCTAAGGAGCATAACAGGGGCACATGGCATAATTATAGCTAAAACGAAAATCTCATGCAGAGCCTGTTTAGGGGTTAATGAGACATTGGCAGTTTCCAGCTGGGGAGATCGAGCCAGTTTAGTGAGGCTTCAAGAGGAAACCACCCATAGGGGTTTCCTTTGAAGTGTCAAAAGGTCCCCTTGTTCAGGGTGGCTTATGTTTCATTTGTCTGAGTGGCATATCAAAAATTGATGAGCTTCCAGCAGCAGTCTTCATGACATTAATTCACCAATTGTGTTCCTAATAGTTTCATCTTTAAGTACATTTGGCTGACAATACTATATAAAAAGTCAATGTTTTGAAAACAATGAGATAAAACTTAATGACTCCCGCTATATATGTATGAAACAACAAGTGTCTTTTACAAACTTGACCTCCCTACCTCACCATTACCTTTTGGCATTCATTTTGGCACTGTTTTCTCTGCACTAATTAGGCTTCCAACATAAATCCCTAAAGGTCGAGAATACTGTGTACTATAGCAAGATAAAACTATTTTCACTTTATTTTTGCAATGTAATGCTTATTTAACTCTTTAAAGACATTGATTTAGGAACCGTAATCTCAATATATAATGACAAAATAAACATAATTAATGTAAAAAAATTCCTTAATTTAGATGTTCTTAAAATTAACTAGAAATTACATGTACTGTACCTTCCATCCTGTGTAAATCTGTCTCCATTTTGAGCCATTGGCTTTATTGAGCCATTAATCGACTATACATAACGGGTCTGGTTTTCATTTGCTGGTCTTTTTGCACAGGTTGCTGAGCAATGTTGGGTACAGAAACATAGCTAGTTCTGTCCCCATATAGCATCATGATTTTGGTAGCACTTTTTTTTGTTTCTATTCTCTGCCAGTTTTGTCACAAAATCAGAAGGGTTTCCTGATGCTTATTTTTTCCTTGCAGATTTTGTGTAGCATGTGAAATCTATCTGTGCTTTTACTGCAGATTTTACCCATAGTAATGATTGGGGAAAAAATCTACACCAAAAATGAATGTAAAAAAAAGGCAGTAAAAAAGTGGCAATAACTTGTATTTCACGTTGTGTTTTTGCTGCCAAGAGATGTAGGAATTATTATTATTTATTATTATAGCACCATTTATTCCATGGCGCTTTACATGTGAGGAGGGGTATACATAATAAAAACAAGTACAATAATCTTAAACAATACAAGTCACGACTGGTACAGTGGGAGAGAGGACCCTGCCCCCGAGGGCTCACAATCTACAAGGGATGGGTGAGGATACAATAGGTGTGGGTAGATAGAGCTGGTCGTGCAGCGGTTTGGTCGATCATTGGTTATTGCAGGTTGTAGGCTTGTCAGAAGAGGTAGGTCTTCAGGTTCTTTTTGAAGGTTTCGATGGTAGGCGAGAGTCTGATATGTTGTGGTAGAGAGTTCCAGAGTAGGGGTGATACACGAGAGAAATCTTGTATGCGATTTTGGGAAGAGGAGATAAGTGGGGAGTAGAGAAGGGGATCTTGTGAGGATCGGAGGTTGCGTGCAGGTAAGTACCGGGAGACAAGGTCACAGAATGGAGGAGACAAGTTGTGGATGGCTTTGTATGTCATGGTTAGACTTTTGTACTGGAGTCTCTGGACAATGGGGAGCCAGTGAAGGGATTGACAGAGGGGAGAGGCCGGGGAATAGCGGAGTGACAGGTGGATTAGTCAGACAGCAGAGTTTAGAATAGATTGGAGGGGTGCGAGAGTGTTCGAGGGGAGGCCACAGAGCAGGAGGTTACAGTAGTCAAGGTGGGAGATTATGAGGGCATGGACTAGAATTTTTGCAGATTCTTGGTTTAGGAATGTACAGATCTGTGAAAGAATTTTGACTTGAAGGTGGCAGGAAGTGGAAAGGGCTTGGATATGTGGTTTGAAGGAGAGATCGGTGTCAAGGTTTACCCAGAGGCATCGAGCTTGTGGGACTGGGGAGAGTAGGCATCCATTTACTGTAATGGATAGGTTCGTTGGGGGGGTCGCGTGAGAACGGGGAAAGATGATGAATTCTGTTTTGTCCATGTCAAGTTTTAGAAATATAGCAGAGAAGAAGGATGAAATAGCAGACAGACATTGAGGGATTCTGGTTAGAAGGGTGGTGATATCTGGTCCAGAGATTGTCGATCTGTGTGTCATCAGCATAGAGATGATACTGAAAACCGTGAGATTCAATGAGCTGTCCCAGGCCAAAGGTGTAACTGGAGAAGAGCAGGGGCCCTAGGACTGAACCTTGCAGGACTCTGACAGATAGGGGGCGAGGTGAGGAGGTGGTGTGTGATTGGGAGACCCTGAATGTCCGGTCTATTAGGTATGATGAGATCCAGGATAGGGCCAAGTCTGTGATGCCAAGGGTTGAGAGGGTCTGTAGTAATAGGGAATGGTCCACTGTGTCAAAGGCAGAGGACAGGTCCATCAGGAGGAGGACAGAGTAGTGTCACTTGCTCTTGGCGGTTAATAGGTCATTGGTGCAGAAATTACAGACAAGAACAATGTGTGTACATTCCATTGGCCAGTACTTCTGGTGAATTAATGAAAACATATAATATAAAAACTATATTATTTTCTATGCCTCATTTTTTACAAAAGGTTTTATTTATATTTATGTTACTTGCATATATAGCGCCATTAATTTCCACAGCCTTACAGACTTCATCATCACTGTCCCCATTGTGGGTCACAATCTGAATTCCCTATTAATATGTCTTTGGAGGGTGAGAGGAATCCAACGCAAATAACAGGGATAACATACAAACTCCTTGCAGATGTTTTCTTTCGTTGGATTTGAACCCAGGACCCCAGCTTCAAAGTAAGGCCAGGGTCACACTAGCGTATGGCATCCGATGCGAGAGCATCAGATGTGATATGCTAATGACCCTCGGCTCCTGCTCTGCTGCGAGCGGAAGCCAAGTGTCATGCTACTGTGATCCGAGCCTCTCTTACAGAGAGGATCGGAGTACAGCTGCGGAGGAGGCGGAGAAAGCAATTTCTCTATCTCCTTCACGGCAGGCATTGGTGGGAATCGCACTGCCCACTTATGATGTCCGAGTGATGTGTGCTGTGTCACTCGCACCTCTAGACTTATATAGGTGCGAGTGAGCTGAGACTCGGCTGAGTCTCGGTGCCAATCGCAGCATGCTGCAATTGTTATCGCATGCCAATTCGGCATGAGAAAATAATGTGATCTGCCCTATAAATGAACACTGGTCCAAGTGCTTTGTGATGTTTTCTCGCATAGCACTTGTCTGTATTCTACACTAGTGTTACCCCGACCTAACAGTGCTAACCACTGAGCCCCCATGCTAATACCCTCTACTTTGCATATTAGGTGTAATTACTATTACTAATAATAACAAAAATAATAGTCACAGTGGTTTATAGAATTTTGCTTTGTATTATAAAAGTAATATATTTTAAATGACCACAGTTCAAGGGAGATGATTACATTTTTGACAAACGTAAATATTTGTATCCAGCTCATTAGATTTTGAATAACTTTACAATGGATTCTAGATGTTCTTGGTTACCTGGTTAGGCAATTGACAATATAGACTGACGATGATAACTAGCATTATATTCACTTTTTATAATGAGATTTTTATTCATTGCCTTCCCTTAGGTATTAGTGTTCTGTTTCTTTTGGGCACTGGCTTCTGCATCTTAGCTGCTTGTGCTCTGTGAAAAACCCTTTGTACTGCTTGCATTTCAAACTGTGAAGAGAGCAAGCTACGAAAGCCAAAATTCTTCAAAATGATTAACTCACTCCCACCAAGTAAACCTGACTTTACAGGAGCCTCAATGACTTCAATAAATCTTACAAAGCCTTTGGAAGCATTAAAATTACTTGAACAACACTATTCCTTTAAACTATCCTCAAATGAATTGCAAAAAAAATCAGTTGAATCTTTTCTGAATAAAAGCAATAACTGAAGAACACAGGATTCATTTGTCCAGGAAACTTATATTTTTAATAAAGGTAATAAATAAAATAAATTGTATATACTTAGCAAGTAAAATTATTAACAAGTGTTTTTTGTATTTCTTTGAAGGGAGGTTAGGGGTGGGGGAGAATTTACAATGGTTTTTGACATTTGAGTTCTCTTCACTATCCATTCCACCCTCGCAGCCATATTTGAGGTCTGTACAACTATATTGGTCACCATTTGTTTAGGAAAACTTTCAGGGCCGACAGCACGAATGGATGTAGGAATGCATGATTTTGTTGCTGTGGCACAAGCTGCCATAGTATGTCGACTGAAAATTTGCCTAGTGTGGCCCCAGCCGTTTAGCCAACGCAAGATGTTTTATTAAATGTTCATGTTCTCATGGATGATTGGTCCTTGGAGAATTTCAAGTTGCTATTAAAATATTACATTTTGAGAGCCCTCAGTGGTTGATGCCTTTTAATGGTTAGCAGAAAAGATGGTAACAAATAGCAAGCTGTCTAGACTACTCAGGTCTCTTCACCAGGCAAAATCTGAAGAGTCACATATTTATACACAACAGTACATAGAATAATGCAGTAAATGAGACAGGTGACGTGAAGCAGAACTATCAATGTGAGACTAGGATATAGCTATTGTGGCCGTAAATATTGGATCAGTTCATAGACAAGGAGTGTGACAGTTTTATTGTCCCCTGACTAAGGTTTGGTTCATGGTTGTGATGCCCCCAAACAGTGTGAGCAGCACATTCCTTCACTGATGTAAAAAGTCATAAATCAATTTATTCATTCCAACTCTGAATGTGTCAAAAGTCATCATAAGTTTGTACTCCCAGACTCTTCTGTCTCTCTGAGATTTGAAGTTATGAATGATGCTGTGATCAGTAGTGTTGAGCAATACCTTCCGATATTCGAAAGTATCGGTATCGGATTGGATCGGCCGATACCGGCAAAATATCGGATCTCGCCGATACCGATACCCGATACCAATACAAGTCAATGGGACACAAATATCAGAAGGTATCCTGGATGGTTCCCAGGGTCTGAAGGAGAGGAAACTCTCCTTCAGGCCCTGGGATCCATATTCATGTAAAAAATAAAGAATAAAAATAAAAAATATGGATATACTCACCCCTCCAGCGGACCCTGGACCTTAGCGATGTAACCGGCAGCCTCCGTTCCTAAGAATGCAGAGTGAAGGACCTTCGATCACGTCGCGGCTCGTGATTGGTCGCGTGACCGCTCATGTGATCGCTCACGCGACCAATCACAAGCCGTGACATCCTACACTCACTGCATTCTTAGGAACGGAGGCTCCCGGTTACACCGCTAAGGTCCAGGGTCCGCCGGAGGGGTGAGTATATCCATATTTTTTATTTTTATTTATTTTTATTATTTTATATTTTTTTTATTTTTATTCTTTATTTTTTACATGAATATGGATCCCAGGGCCTGAAGGAGAGTCTCCTCTCCTCCAGACCCTGGGAACCATACACTGGGAACTTCCGATTCCGATTTCCGATATCACAAAAATATCGGAACTCGGTATCGGAATTCCGATACAGCAAATATTGGCCGATATCCGATACTTGCGGTATCGGAATGCTCAACACTAGTGATCAGTGCTACATGTACAAGTAGCTATTAGGCTGCCGTCACACTAGCAGTATTTGGACAGTATTTTACCTCAGTATTTGTAAGCCAAAACCAGGAGTGGAACAATTAGAGGAAAAGTATAATAGAAACATATGCACCACTTCTGTATTATTCACCCACTCCTGGTTTTGGCTTACAAATACTGATGTAAAATACTGACCAAATACTGCTAGTGTGACGGCAGCCTTAGAATTATTGAATAGGTGCAGCAAATGAAAGCAGATCAAAACATTGGAAGCACATACAGTTGTGGCCAAAAGTATTGACACCCCTGCAATTCTGTCAGATAATACTCAGTTTCTTCCTGAAAATGATTGCAAACACAAATTCTTTGGTATTATTATCTTCATTTAATTTGTCTTAAATGAAAAAACACAAAAGAGAATGAAGCAAAAAGCAAAACATTGATCATTTCACACAAAACTCCAAAAAATGGGCCAGTCAAAAGTAATGGCACCCTCAGCCTAATACTTGGTTGCACAACCTTTAGCCAAAATAACTGTGACCAACCGCTTCCGGTAACCATCAATGAGTTTCTTAGAATGCTCTGCTGGAATTTTACACCATTCTTCGTTGGCAAACTGCTCCAGGTCCCTGATATTTGAAGGGTGCCTTCTCCAAACTGCCATTTTTAGATCTCTCCACAGGTGTTCTATGGGATTCAGGTCTGGACTCATTGCTGGCCACCTTAGAAGTCTCCAGTGCTTTCTCTCAAACCATTTTCTAGTGCTTTTTGAAGTGTGTTTTGGGTCATTGTCCTGCTGGAAGACCCATGACCTCTGAGGGAGACCCAGTTTTCTCACACTGGGCCCTACAATATGCTGCAAAATTTGTTGGTAGTCTTCAGACTTCATAATGCCGTGCACACGGTAAAGCAGTCCAGTGCCAGAGGCAGCAAAGCAGGCACAAAACATCAGGGAACCTCCACCATGTTTGACTGTAGGGACCACGTTCTTTTCTTTGAATGCCTCTTTTTTTCACCTGTAAACTCTATGTTGATGCCTTTGCCCAAAAAGCTCTACTTTTGTCTCATCTGACCAGAGAACATTCTTCCAAAATGTTATAGGCTTTTTCAGGTAAGCTTTGGCAAACTCCAGCCTGCCTTTTTTATGTCTCGGGGTAAGAAGTGGGGTCTTCCTGGGTCTCCTACCATACAGTCCCTTTTCATTCAGGCGCCGACGGATAGTACGGGTTGACACTGTTGTACCCTCGGACTGCAGGGCAGCTTGAACTTGTTTGGATGTTAGTCGAGGTTCTTTATCCAACATCCGCACAATCTTGCGTTGAAATCGCTTGTCAATGTTTCTTTTCCATCCACATCTAGGGAGGTTAGCCACAGTGCCATGGGCTTTAAACTTCTTGATGACACTGCGCACGGTAGACACAGGAACATTCAGGTCTTTGGAGATGGACTTGTAGCCTTGAGATTGCTCATGCTTCCTCACAATTTGGTTTCTCAAGTCCTCAGACAGTTCTTTGGTCTTCTTTCTTTTCTCCATGCTCAATGTGGTACACACAAAGACACAGGACAGAGGTTGAGTCAACTTTAATCCATGTCAACTGGCTGCAAGTGTGATTTAGTTATTGCCAACACCTGTTAGGTGCCACAGGTAAGTTACAGGTGCTGTTAATTACACAAATTAGAGAAGCATCACATGATTTTTCGAACAGTGCCAATACTTTTGTCCACCCCCTTTTTTATGTTTGGTGTGGAATTATATCCAATTTGGCTTTAGGACAATTCTTTTTGTGTTTTTTTTAAGACAAATTAAATGAAGATAATAATACCAAAGAATTTGTGTTTGCAATCATTTTCAGGAAGAAACTGAGTATTATCTGAAAGAATTGCAGGGGTGTCATTACTTTTGGCCACAACTGTAAATGCCACTAAGTCTCACAGCTAACCAAGCTTAGAGTCTAAAAAATGTCCAACTGCCGTTGCCACAGACATGCCTAATGTCGCTGTCTACCTATAAATTGCACCAAAATCTACCAAGATTTATGATCAGTCCTAGAAAAAACACTGATGATCATACGATACTGTGCGTTAACTCTATAGAGCTGCTACAATTAAATTAGTTATGTTTGTTTGATGCACCCAGTTTATGCATTCTCCTTGCATATAGGTTTATGGCAATTTTCTAAGATAAATACTGAGGACACAATTATTTCATGACCCAGTCTTAGTGTTTCAACTTCTGTGTCTTGTTAGGAGGTGGTCGGATTTGCGCCTTCTTTACCTTGTCCATGTCTATGAGCACCTTGTGCTTCTGGGCTCTCAAGGGAGGTTGCAGTTCTGGAATATGGAGGATAATGGGTTCCTGGTTGTTTCACATTTGATTCTTCTCAAATCTTTGGCAGCTAATGCGCATCTTTTATTCTGAACACATTTTTTGCGACCCTGCTGACTACTTGTAGCAAAATGTTTGATGGTTCTGTGATTATGCTCTAATATTTTAGTAATATCAGGAATGCTGAAACCCTTTGTAAGACTTTTCACAATTTTTGACTTTTCATTGTCAGGTAAGTTTCTTTTTCATCCATTTTGCCTAAGGAAAACAAGCTGCATATTAATTCTGCACACCTTGAAAAAAGGGTATTCTACTATTTGGTCACACCTTCCCTTATTACACAAGTTTATGCAGCTTGGAGTTGGAAGATCTGGATAAAATTGATGAAATGGTCAAAATACTTACTTGCCTAATAAATATGCTTAGTGTATAATCCTAAAAGCACATATCAGCAATAAATACTGTATTTATATGTCCTCTGTAAGATTACACTTACTGAGTGTATTGGGGGACACACTTTTGGCAGCGGATTAATGTAGTCAGGCACAGGTTTTCACTTTAACAGTCCATGTGGTTTATTATGGAGTCATAAGCCACAGAAATATGAACGACAAGCAGTCTTTATATCAATCTTCACATCATAGTATACGGCTTTGAAACGTGGTCACTAAACACGCCGAACCTCTGTGTCCAGTTATCGTGTGTGACCGCACGCCATACAGTTCATTAATGTCCATGGAGCACAACAGGCACCAACCTACGACACTATGGTTGCAGTCTCTAATCATGCTGGACCTTACTCCGTCCAGTTACCATGGGCTACTGCACGGTTCCCCATATGGTGGGTTACCTTCCAGGAGCTCCTGCTCCATATGCTGACTCCTGTCAGTACTCTCTGAGGGAAGCTGCTGAACTGGGATCACCATCCCGGGCAATGCCTTGCTCACCAGGCTACCTGACAGTCCAGATCCTCAGACGGGCTGTAGCTTCCCCAATCGCAGTGCCATCATGGACTCTGCACATGCGTCCTCTCTGTGTGCTATTCAGGATGCCCATCCCCATCTGGGACCGTCCAACACACAGACCCCAAGGTCCAAGGCCTCCCCCATGTGCTCTTCAGGAATCTAGTCCTACTCCCAGGACCTCCCAACACAGAGGCCCTCCAGGACCTGGCACACAGATCACTCAGGTCCATCCATCTTTCTTCCATGTGACCCACATGGTCACATTATGTACTTGTAGCCACTCCCATAGGTGGGAGGTGGCTAGTTCAACCATTATAACCACAGATATGCCTCCATGCATATCCTGAGAAGCACATGCAGCGTCCCCCAGCTGTAACAGGGGTAACTGCATCACACCTCTGATGTGTGATCACATTGGAGGACAGAGAAATGAAATGGCAAATTGCATTTTTTTTTTTGCGGCCGCAGGTAAACGGTTAATTACCGGCGATCGCAACCCAGGGTAAAAACCGACCTGAATCATGTTCTCTGGGGTCTCGGCTACCCCTGGCAACTGAGACCCCAGAGAAAATCTGACTCTGGGGGGCGCTATACACTTTTTCCACAGCGCCGTTAACAGCGCTGTGGTTTAAGTACCCTTAACTACCGCCGTTAAAAGGCGTATCGGCGGTCGTTAAGGGGTTAAATCAGAGAGATGTTTCACACACAAAATAGTTCATAAATAACATTTACCACGTTTACTTTACATCAGCACAATTTTTGAGACAAATTTGTTTTTGTTAGAAAGTTATAAGGGTTAAAAGATGACCAGTGATTTCTCATTTTTCCAACAAAATTTACAAAAAACATTTTTTTTAGGGACCACCTCACATTTTAATTGGCTTTGAGGAGTCTATGTGACGGACCGAAAAGTGACACCGTTCTAAAAAATGAACCCCTCAAAGTGCTCAAAACCACATTCAAGAAGTTTATCCACCCTTCAGGTGCGTCACAGGAATTTTTGGAATGTGGAAAAAAAATGAACATTTAACTTTCTTTTCACAAAAAAATTGACTTAAGACCTAAATTTTTTTATTTTCACAAAGGTAACAGGAAAATTGTTGTGCAATTTCTCCTGAGCATGCCGATAACCCATATGTGGGGAAAACCACTGTTTGGGCGCATGGTAGAGATCGGAAGGGAAGAAGTGCCATTTGACTTTTTGAATGTAAAATTTGCTAGAACAATTAGCTGTTTCCATGTCGCATTTGGAGAGCACCTGATGTGCCTAAACAGTAAAAATCACCCATAAGTGACACCATTTTGGAAACTTGACCCCTCAGGGAACTGGCTAAGGCTACTTTCACACATCAGGTTTTCAGTGTCAGGCTAAATCCGGCGAATGTTGGAAAAACTGGATCTGGCGCAGATTGTGAAAAACTGATGCGACGAATCCGTTTTTTTGACAGATCCGGCTAGCATATCTAGATTATTGGATAAAAAAAAAATTTGGAGCATTCTCAGTTTAAAAAACCGGATCAGGCCGCCGGATCTGCCTTTTTCCGGATCCGGCACCTTCCGGCTCCCATAGTCTTCCATTCTAGAAAACAGCCTGAAGCGACGGCGCTTCAGGCTTTTTCGCCGGAGACAAAAAACGTTGCTATGGACGTTTTTCAAGAAACCGGAAGTGGCGAAAACCCGACGAAACGTAATGTCATCCGGTGCAATCCGGCACTAATACAAGTCTATGGGAAAAAAAACCTGATCCGGCGGCAACATTCGCCTGCTCCGTTTTTTTGAGAACTAGCCGGATTTAGCCTGACACTGAAAACCTGATGTGTGAAAGTAGCCTTAGATGTGTGTTGAGCACATTGAACAACCAGGTGCTTCACAGAAGTTTATAACTTTGAGATGTGAAAATAAAAAAAAATCACATTTTCC
This sequence comes from Ranitomeya variabilis, assembly GCF_051348905.1. Taxonomy (NCBI): domain Eukaryota; kingdom Metazoa; phylum Chordata; class Amphibia; order Anura; family Dendrobatidae; genus Ranitomeya; species Ranitomeya variabilis. Next base: position 568,073,206 of record NC_135234.1, on the reverse strand, counting down.
CTACAAACATGTTTTTAGTCCCAAATTTAGCATTTTCATAAGGGTAACAGGAGAAATTGCACCATGCAATTTATAGTGCAATTTCTCCTGAGTATGCTGACACCCCACATAAAGAAGAAAACTACTGTGTGAGCACTAGGGCAGGGCTCAGAAGGGAAAGAGCATCATATGACTTTTTGAATGTAAAATGTCCTGGAATCATTAGTGGACGCCATGTCCCATTTGGAAAGCCCCTGATGTGCCCAAACAGTGGAAACCCAGCCAAAGAGACCCCATTTTGGAAACTAGACCCCTCAAGGAATATATTTAGATGTGTGGTGAGCACCTTGAACCCCAAGGTGCTTCACAGAAGTTTATAATGTTGAGTCGTGAAAATGAAAAAAAAAAATCACATTTTCCCCCAAAATGTTATTTTAGCCCCAAGTTTTGAATGTTCATAAGGGTAACAGGAGAAATTGCACCATACAATTTTTGTGCAATTTTTCCTGAGTATGCCAATGCCCCATATATGAAGGAATACTACTTTTGAGGCATAGTGCAAAGGTCACAAAGGAAGAGGCACAATATAGGAGTTCAGACTTTGCTGGAATGGTTTGAGAGTGCCATGTCATATTGGCAGTGCCCCTGAGGTGCCATAACAACAGAAAACCCCCATATGTGAACTCATCTTACAAACTACACTCCCCAATGAATTCATCTTGTGGTGCAGTGATCATATTGACATCACATGTGCCTCACAGAATTTTATACCATCGAGCGATGAAGAAAGAATAAATTACATTTTTGCATCTAAAATGTTGTTTATACCCATGTTTTTAATTTTTCTAAGGGCTATCAGGATTTATTTTCCAAAAAAATGAGGTCCAATTTTTCCTGAGTGCGCCAATGCTCTACATGTAATCTGGAAATATTTTTCAAGCACAGTGCAAAGCTCAGAAGGGAAGGAGTGCCATAATACAGTGCAGATTTTATTGTTATGGTTCGTGGGTGCCATGACCCACTGGGAGAGCCCCTGAATTGCCAGAACCAAAGAACCCCCCAAAAGTGACCACATTTTACAAACTACACCTCTCAACAACTTTATCTAGGGGTGCATTGATCATATTGACACCATTGGTGTGTCACAGAATTTTATACTATTGGGCAGCGAAGAAAAATAAATACATTTTTTCCACCAAATATTTTTTTTAGCCCCAGAGTTTACATTTTCACACAAGAAGTGGGTAAAAATGGCACAATAATATGTTCTACAATTTCTACTGAACTTGGCAATATCCCATTTGTGGCTGTACAGTACTGCTTAGCCATATGGAGAGACTCGGGCGGGACTGAGTGCTATTTGTTTCCAGGAGCACAGATTTTCCTACAATAGGTTGTGGACTTCATATACAGAGCCCCTAATTGCTAGAAGAGCAGAATCCCCACTCAAGTTGCCCCATTTTGAAAATTACACCCCTTTGGGAATTTATCTACAGGTGTAGTGATGATTTTGACTCCATGGGTATTTTCCAGAAGCAAGCAGCAATGAATGTTGCAGAGTGAAAATTGCAAACTGCCATTGTAGTTACCAGCATGTTATGTGAGTCGCCCGCCTGGGCTGTGGGGTACTCAGTACCGGGTCTGGTCTTAAAGAGGATGTTACGGTGGCTGCGACCCGGTCCGTGGCCCTGGGCACCCAATTAAAGGAAAAGTCTTTTAGGAGTTTTATGAATAAAGTTCGTGTTCGTGACGCCACCTGTAGCATTTAGTCAGTAGCGACCGACGCTGCTTAAAGGGGTCCTCTGGGGTGATGGTATGGCAGTTGGATGGTATAACTTCCCACAGGTGAAGTAGGTCCCCAGGGCTCCCGGTGTGTAGATAGAAGATGGTGAATGGTGTAGTACAGAACGAGGACACAGGTTTGCAGTCTCTTTACCTGGTTTACTGAAGGCTTCAGGCAACCACAGTCCAGGGCACAAGATCACAGGAAAGGCCGGGTCCAGCCGGCTTGGAAGCAAATCAAGAGTCCCTTTTACCAGGTGGAGATCAAAGCCTTCCTCCAAGTGCGGTAGTGTTGTAGTCCCTTACTGCCTAAGGCTTCCAATAAGGTCCTCACAGTCCCTCTCTGTCCCCCATAAAGGTTAGGAAACAACCCATATGACAGTTGAACTGGGCCTTTTTACAGGGTCTCTATCATGAGCCAGGCCCTATAGATATCACTGTGTCTTCTGGGTATCAATGCGGACAGGTGATGTAAAATCCAGCTGTCCAGTTTCAGCTATGCCTCTATAGAGTTTAGCATGGCCACAGTCTTCGGGCTACCGGAATCTGCACTAGCCAGGGAGGTAGCCACTTCTCAGCTGTGCTCCACTGGTGTTATTCTACTGTGCTTTCTCTCTCCTGCACTCTTTCTACAAGTTGTTTGTTCCTTTCTTAGTTCTCTCAACCCTGGAGCTGTAGTACCTCTGACTACAGGCCCCTTCAGACCTTCTGACAATCTATCTCCGTCTGCCTTCGTTTCTGTCCTCTGACAGACTCCTCTCTCACTTCCTCTCCAGCCAGAATTTATAAGGGAAGTTCCCTTTATTCTGGGATCAGAGCTCCCCCTTCTGGCCTGGAGTATGAACGTGTTGCATGTAAGTAATTACCTGGTGAAAGTTATCCTTCATCGCTTCCAAGCGTGGCATCACTCTCCTAGTGGGGAAAGCAATGCCACTGTGATGACCAGGACCCTGGGGCATCACATATGCCCAGCTAATTCCTCTGGAGACATGCACCTGTAAGTTAGGCAGGTTCTCATCACTTCAGAAATGCAAACATGTGGACACTATATGTGGTTTAGGTACGCTGTGGGGCTCAGAAGGGAGGAGGGCATTTGGATTTGGGAGTGCAGTATTTACTGAATTTCTTTTGAGGGTCGATAAGCCATTTTGGTTACTACTAATAACATGGAAGCCCCTTTATTTCAGTTAACAGATGACAGATCTGAATTGGGCTTGCTTTGTTTTGTGGATTGATTTGAAGCTTTTATTAGGAACATTTTACATAATGTTTGGGAACACATTTATCCAGTGCTCTACGCTGAACATTTACTTTGGGGTTTCCATCTAAATCTCCAAATGACGTGACAGATGAAACATCTGAGAGATCCAATCACTATAATGTGGCAGCAGAGTTACTTTGGACTAAGTCTGGCCTTTGTTCAGTGGTGTCCTTCTTTTCAGAAGTGCCCAAAACAGTGGCCGACTGCACATTTATGCAATCCTAAAAAGACGGACACTGCCATACCACAGGTCATATGGTGCCCACAGTGCCTCCATCTGCCTCATAGAATCATAGAATGATAGAGTTGGAAGGGACCTCCTGGGTCATCTGGTCCAACCCCCTGCTCAAAGCAGGATTCACTAAATCATCCCAGACAGATGTATGTCCAGCTTCTGTTTGAAGACTTCCATGGAAGGATAACTCACCACCTCTCGTGGCAGCCTGTTCCACTCATTTATCACACTAACTGTCAAAAAGTTTTTTCTAATTTCTAATCTGTGTCTCCTCCCATTCAGTTTCATCCCATTATTTGTAATCTTTTCTTGTGCAAATGAGAATAAGATGATCCTTCTACAATGTGACAGGCCTTGAGATATTTGTAGACAGCTATTAAGTCTCCTCTCAGTCTTCTTTTGTGCAAGCTAAACATTCCCAAATCCTGCAACCGTTCCTCATAGGACATGGTTTCCAGACCGGTCACCATTCTGGTCACTCTTCTCTGAACTTGCTCCAGTTTGTTGATGTCATTTTTAAAATGTGGTGCCCAAAACTGGACACAGTATTCCAGGTGAGGTCTGACCAAAGAGGAGTAGAGGGCAATAATGACTTTGCATGCATTTGCCTTTTTTGCTGCTGCATCACACTGTTGACTCATGTTCAGTTTATGATCTATTAGTATACCCAAGTCTTTTTCACATGTGTTGTTGCTTAGCCAAGTGCGGTCCAATTTTGCTCGAACTGACACAATGGAGAAGGTGGAGAAACTTTTTTTTCTCTCCCTATTCGAGAAAAACTGATGACATTCTGACAAAACTCTGATCAAAATAATAGGACTGTTTTTCTCCCATGTGGAGAAAATGGTCATGTGACTGTTTCATGAGGAGGAGAATAATTTGAGAGGTCATATTTACCACACAATATACGCTATAAAAACAATTCACAAAAAACAATGTCAGAATTGAGGGGGTTTTCGCAACTTTGCAACACTTGGAATTTTTTTCCATTTTTCAGTACACTATGTGATACAATAAATGGTATCACTCAAAAGTACAACTTGTCTTGCAAAAATCATCTACATGGACATAAAAATAAAAAGTTATGGGTCCATGAAGACGGGGAGGAAAAAACAAAAAACGCAAAAATGGAAATTGCCATATTGGGAAGGGTTTAAATTAAATTGTGGACAAAAACAAAGCAATAGCATTTGTTAAACAAGATTAGAAATGGTGTCATGATGCTGTTGGGTGTCCCAGGACCAGAGGCTCCTTCCCTGTCCCTAACGCTAGGGTGCACCTTAACTTGCCCTGCTCCTCGGATTACTTCTGATGGTGAAGATGCCGGGGCCACGTACTTTGCCTTAGCTCCTGAATCCGCTCTCAGTCTGTACCCTTCCCCCACCCAGGGAAGAGGGGAGTAGTAGTGTACCGTAGTACACCAACCAGACTAACAAAAAATACCAAACATAAATATATTCACACATGTAACAGAGGAATGCATCGGGGAGTGGAGGATGGGGTTAAACCAAAGTAGGAGAAGAAAGGGAATTATCACACACTTTGCAATAGTCACAGATAAATCCACCAAACGCCTTTCTCCAACAATAACCACTATCAACCTCCAGCCATGCAGCAAAAGCTAACTCTGACATTGAGTGCTAGCCAGGACCTAGGTTATATAGGAGATGTGAATGGCTAACAGTGCACAGCTGAGGGCGTTAGTTCCAGGAGCTCTCAACTGAGCAGTTTACCACTTGCACTGCCAAAGCAATTTTCACTGTTTATTAAAAAGGTGAAGTGCTTCTAATCAGTACAGTAGAAGAAATCAGATGCTGCAGTCTTCTGGCTCCTCTCTGTCATGGTAAACCCATGACAAATGGATAATCGGGTATCAAGCAATCTGATAACATGCCTGTATAAATACAATAATATATTAAAAATCTTTATATATCCTGCACTCCCAGGCTTGGACTGGTCCACAGGAGAACAGGAGATTCCTCTGGTGGGCCCTGTTGCAGGTGAGGGCCACTACACTCTTATATGAGCAGAACGTGGCACAATACACTTGATTCACCATACACAGACGAAGGAACCTACTTATTAATTTAACAATCAACCCAAGTTATTGCTATATAATTTGGTGAATGAGTATAAAGTCATATTTGCATGTTTCTTAAAAGTGTTGGAGTTGATTTTACTGCTGGGCCAATGGCACCCCAGTCTGACACTGTCAGTATACCACAGACTTTTATTCTCTGGTGAAGCAAAAATAAAACAACATACTCATTGGTAGTGTTGAGCATTCCGATACCGCAAGTATCGGGTATCGGCCGATATTTGCTGTATCGGAATTCCGATACCGAGATCCGATACTTTTGTGGTATCGGGAATCGGAATCGGAAGTTCCCAGTGTATGGTTCCCAGGGTCTGAAGGAGAGGAAACTCTCCTTCAGGCCCTGGGATCCATATCCATGTAAAAAATAAAGAATTAAAATTAAAAATAGGGATATACTCACCCTCTGACGCGCCCTGGTAGTAACCGGCAGCCTTCTTTGCTTAAAATGCGCGCGTTTACTGCCTTCCGTGACGTCACGGCTTCTGATTGGTCACGTGCCGCCCATGTGACCGCGACGCGACCAATCACAACAAGCCATGATGTAATTTTCAGGTCCTGAATGCCGAATTAGGCATTTAACAAGGACCTTTCACTGAATTTTTCATGTTGAGCTGGACACTTCTTCCTATATGAGTAGTGTTGAGCGATACCTTCCGATACTCAAAGGTATCGGTATCGGATGGTATCGGCCGATATCCAAAAAGTATCAGATATCGCCGATACCGATACCCGATACCAATGCAAGTCAATAGGACACAAGTATCGGAAGGTATCCTGGATGGTTCCCAGGGTCTAAAGGAGAGGAAACTCTCCTTCAGGCCCTGGGATCCATATTCATGTAAAAAATAAAGAATTAAAATAAAAAATATGGATATACTCACCTCTCCGGCGGCCCCTGGAACTCACCGCTGTAACCGGCAGCCTCCGTTCCTAAGAATGAGCGCGTGAAGGGCCTTCGATGACGTCGCGACTTCTGATTGGTCGTGTGACCGCTCATGTGACCGCTCACGGGACCAATCACAAGCCGCGACGTCATCGCAGGTCCTTCATGCTCATTCTTAGGAACGGAGGCTGCCGGTTACAGCGGTAAGGTCCAGGGGCCGCCGGAGAGGTGAGTATATCTATATTTTTTATTTTAATTCTTTATTTTTTACATGAATATGGATCCGATTCTGATTTCCGATATCACAAAAGTATCGGAACTCAGTATCGGAATTCCGATACCGCAAGTATTGGCCGATACCCGATACTTGCGGTATCGGAATGCTCAACACTATATATGAGTTGTTATCTGAAAACAGCTACTTGGCCTAACAAAAGTTAACTCATTTGGGGCCAATTAGTTTGAATGCTAATTTCTCTGCAGTGGAGAGTCAAAATTAAAACAATAAAAAAATTCTGCATTGCAACCACAATTACATTTTGTGTCCAGTTCAACCTGAAAAATTTGGTAAAGCTGTTCTTTAAAGTATTTATTAAAACAAATTAATATATATTTTTAAAAAAATCAATATCAAGAACAATTGTGTAACATTATGAAATAGTCCACTCTGCACAATAGTTTTAAAGTACATTGTTTGGTATCCTGGTGATGCAGAAAAATTTCAAACAAATCAATTTGAACATTTCAGTTGATTACAAATGAACAGGTTGCTGATGCTGAATGGCAGAAAAACATGGAGACACTTGGATTCCCTCATCGCCCACAAAAATAATTTATGTAACAGCAAAACATATTCTACTTAAAGAAAATATAGACCAGCTTTATTGCGTTGACAGATAAGACATAAAAATAATTAATGCAAATATGTTATGCCAAGGAAAATATGCATATGAGCTTGCCACTGGTTGTGCAAGCATAAACATGGATCTCTGTCAAAGAGGGATTTCCAAATGTCATAAGACGGCCTCCTAAAGGAATCTTTTAGAGTGTCTATACAGATGAGCACTTGCTTATAAATGCATAAAGAAAGAAGGCAGATGAAAGCAGCAAAGGCTTTTTTTCGTGCTGTGACAGAAATCATATGCAAATGGAACTCAGTTCAAGACTGTTTGTTAAGTGTCACACTGATGCACATTAAAAGTAGTACATGTAGTTAACTAATCAACATATACCACTCTGCTCATTTTATTCTCTAAGAAGCAGATCAAATATTCAGAAATTTCTTCAAAGCCCTAATATTTTCTTTGACCATTTAAATCAATTGAGTCACTTGACTTCTATCTAGAAATCTTTTTCACTACATGCCCTTTTTTTGTTTACCAATCTCCCTAGGGCAGCTAAACAAATTGTACAGATCTGTTCACCTGCATTTGTACGGCTGATCCATGTAGCAAGAAGGGTGCAGGGTGTGCACTGACATCGTATTGTTAGAATTTGCAAGTTCTATGTTATATTTCATGGAAAGTAACAATAGGATTTGTTTAGATATTTCTCAGGAGAATTTTTAGTCTTTCATCCATGCCAAAATTCTAGTTATTAGTTGAATTTAGCAAGGATGGCCAAAACAGTCATCCAGATGGGCTTTTTTTCTTTTCGAACAAATTATTAGAATTATATAATAAACATATTCTGTATTTCTATTGTTGTTTTACAACTTATACTGTGAACGTATACATATATATTCTGAATCTATATGATTATAAAAAGTTTATGAGGTTTCAAGCTCATATTATCATAAATTAGTACTTTCTTCTCCAAATGGAAAACTGTATGTGACCTCCTATTTATTTCTGTGCAATAGTCAATGTGATTGGCCAAACCATTAGTGAATTTCCGCTCACTAAGCTTATTCAGAAATAGAAAACTACTTAAAGATATTGTCTATAAACAACATAGAGTACCAATCCACAAATAGGTGATAAATAAATGATCACAGACAAATCATGAAAATGTAGGCCTTAACCCTAGAACGCGTACCTGGGGCCTCGCAGGCCTGCTAGGTTACTTGTTTTCTATTATCTGTAAAACTACATTAGTTAGAATTTTGAAACTCAAGGTAATCCTCAGGTATATAGTTGTTAGTAATATCCAGTTGTTCATATATTTTTATGTTATAGGCATCTCGTATAGCAACGCTTTTTTTGTGACTACCCCAGATTCACGTACCTGGGGCCTTTGAGGCCTGCTTTGGTTTACATGTACTCCTCAGTCTTTTTGTCTGTACTGTTGTTGGGGAAGAACTTATGACTCAGTCTTTATGACTATTGGTCGATGGCTGTTGCTGGGAAGAGTGTGGATTCTGCCTGACATGGTAATGTGATCCTGGAAGGGAGTTTCCCCTCACAAAGTAACGTGATTATGATGTCAGTACAGGTCCTTTAGTCCTAAATCCTAGTTGCTGGAGAGACTTTGGAGGAAGAAGTCAGCTTTCTTTGGTCTGTAACAAAGAACCTTTCTGAGCTCCAAAACCAGAGGCTTCTACTGCACTTACAAGAAAGTGATCTGTTGAAGGTAAGAGTAGGGGGGCTGTACTTTATCCTAAGCACACAAACACTAACAAAGTCTTAGCACACACAGTGTATAGTGCACAAGCCTGATTGTAATCTTTATTTTTTACTTTTCATTTTAGTTTACTCACATCTAAGATTACAATAGCACAGTCTACATCAAGGGGATTGACTGTCCAAGAAATTGAGGCGATTATTTTCAATAGTGATGAAGACAGTGACATTTCTTTGTCGGATGAAGAGTATATTCCACCAGCTAATGTATCAACTTCATCGTCCAGCGATTCCTCAGATGATGAAGAAGTAATGGATCCAGCAGAATGTGCAAGTAGAACATCTAAAACAAATGTTTTTTGGAACAGTACTGCTGTGGCTCATGCACGCACCCCATGACATAACATTATTAGAGTTCCTCAAGGAGCTGTCGGAATTTCCCAATTCATGTCCAAAAAAGATGTTTTCAGTAAATTTGTTTCAGATGATATTGCAGATGAGGTAGTTTTGTGTACGAATGTGGAAGGTAAACGTATTGCTTCGGAAAAAAAAAAACTTGGAAAAATTTAACTAAAGAGGAACTATATGCCTATATTGGCCTTACTCTTCTGGCAGGGTCGACTAAATCATATGATGTGCCAATCAGAGAGTTATTTCTGAACCCATTTGCAGATCCACATCACAAAGCCACTATGTCCGTAGATAGATTTGAGGCTATTCGGAGATGCATTCGTTTTGATGAAAAGAGAACTCGGCCTGTGAGGTTGGCAACCGATAAATTAGCGCCTATTAGCTATATATGGAATCTTTTTATCAAGCTCTGTTACAAACTTTACAATTCTAGCGAATATGTGACAGTGGACGAACAACTTCTTGCCTTTAGGGGACGTTGCAAATTTATCCAATATATGCCCAGTAAGCCAGCTAAATACGGCATAAAAATTTTCTAGATGTGCGATTCAGCAACTTATTATGGGATGAATGGCATGATTTACTGTGGAAAAGAAGCTGACGCTCCAGTCCAGAAAGATCTATGTTCCAACATAGTGAAAACACTAGCTTTACCAATTTTCCATTCTGGAAAAAATATCACTATGGATAATTATTTTACTAATTTAGAACTGGCCAATTTTTTGCTTCAGAAACAACTAACACTTGTTGGTACAATGAGACCAAACCGCCGCGAAATTCCACCAATAATGAAGCACAATGCACAGCGACCAATCTACGAGAGTGTATTCGGTTTCTGCAATGAGGCAACAATGGTGTCCTATAAAGCCAAGAAAGAAAAATCTGTAATATTACTGAGCACAATGCATCACGATGAAAGTATTGACACCAATGACAGGAAACAAAAACCTGAAATTATACTTCATTATAATAAGACAAAAGGAGGTGTCGACAAGATGGACGAAATGATTACTGAATATTCGTGTAAAAGGCAGACTAAACGTTGGCCTGTTGCCCTTTTTTCCAATATCCTTGATGTGTCATCCCTCAATAGCTATATTGTTTATTGTCAAACTAATCCAGAATTCCATGCCAACAGGAAGGACAATAGATGTATAATTTTGACAGAACTTTGTTATGAACTTTTGATGCCTACTATGCTAGAGAGAAGCAGCACAAAATGCTTATCAAGGCAAATTACAGAGGCAATGATCCGATGTGGAATATGCTTTCAGGAACAGCCAGAGCAAAGAGAAAAAAAAAGAAAGCGCTGCTATATTTGTCCAGCAAAGAAAGAAAGAAAATCGGAGCGTTTCTGTTCTACTTGCGGACAAAATGTATGCAGGGAACATTCTGAAGAAAAAATAATATGCAAGAATTGTCGGGGGAATATGTAAAGTGGAAAATAAATATTCCTGCACCAAGTTTGCTACAGACTTTATGTAAAAACTTTTTATAAGAAAAAATGTATCCATCATAAAAAATTATACTGAGTGAATATATTGGGCGTGCCCGTTTAGTTACATTTTTGTTGTTTTATGTACATAATTTTTTTTTGGAATTATACACATCTAAGGCTATGTTCCAAGAAGCGCTGGGGTTCACCAGAATGGGATCCATAATGGATCTGACCTCCTGGTAACTCCAGCTAAGGCTGATGGAATGCCGGGATTCCACCAGCCTTAGCTGAGGTCACCAGGAGGTCAGATCCATTACGGATCCCCTCCTGGTGGACCCCAGTGCTAGTGGGAATGCATCCTTACTTTGCAAATTTAAAATAATCTTTGAAAAGTATTTTTATTTGAGTTATTCCATGTTATTTGCACACAGGCCTAAAAGGCCACAGGTACGTGAATATGGGGTAGTCACAAAAAAAGCGTTGCTATACGAAATGCCTATAACATAAAAATATACGAACTGGAAATTACTAACAACTATATAGCTGAGGAATACCTAGAGTTTCAAAATTGAAACTAAAGTAGTTTTACAGAAAATAATAAAAAAGTAACCTGACAGGCCTGCGAGGCCCCAGGTACGCGTTCTACCAGCCTTAGCCGGGGTCACCAGGAGGTCAGATCCATTACGAAATCCCGTCCAGGCGGACCCCAGAGCTAGTGGGAATGCATGCTTACTTTCAAATAACTTTGAAAAAAAAATTTTTTTGAGTTATTCCATGTTATTTGAAAACAGGCCTCAAAGGCCCCAGGTACGTAATAGTGTAGATTTCTATGGTCACGCATTCTAGGGTTAAAGTCCGCCGTGTGAATGGAGCTATAGTAACTAGAGAAGATTGAATCAATTGGCTGCCAGATGAGAGCTCCGCAAACACCTCTTACCTGCCGATGTCCCCAGCACCTCTTCAGATTAATAGGCACAGGGCAATGTAATGCATGCATGATGCCACAACAATGACATTACGCCAGACCAACAAATCAGAAGAATCTCTGGAATTCAAACAGATAGGAGATGGTACGCAGGGCTCTTTTCTGGCAGCCACACAGTATTGCATTTGCCTCTGGAGTAGGGTCTTGCAAATTGAATCTTTCATCTCTAGTAGTGACCATGTAAGACTACCTCTTCTGTAGACAGTGAATGAAGCAGTGGTTATACATGCTTACTACGCTTCAAACATACAGTGATCTTTGGTGCCCTCATTGTTGTGATCAGTGTGGGTCCCAGCAATCAGATCCCCATTGATTATACATTTATAATCTATCTTGGTTAAAGGTGATATATCTACTTCTATGGACAACCCTTTTAATTTCAGATTTAATTTTCCTGTAAACTGCTTATTGTGACGCTAAAATATAATCTACCTTATATTAATCATAACTTATAATCTACCCTATTTAATCATATCTTACCATATGACCATATTGTAATTTATAACAATGGTAAGTGCTCAGGAAGCATTTCAGTGAATATGGTCTAAATATACTGCTGTGAGCTAAAAACAAGTGTAAAACATAAATTGTGCTTTAGGGCTCATTCAGTCATCGATTTTCATTGTGCCATGATTTCACAACTCATTGTGTATTTCATGCAGTGAGTGACAGTTCAACCGTCCAATCTGGGTCAGGGGTTTGCTGAGCTGTCGGTATTGTGATTGATGGGTCAGCCAACCAATTTGGGGCTGGAGCATGCTGAGCTGTCAGTGTTTTGAGTGACAATCCAGCTATCCAATCAATGCTGGGGCATGTTGGGTTTTCTCCAGGTTTCTCCCGTCCTATTACTTTTACTTGAGTTTTTAGGTGCCTGTCTTTGTCTGATTGCTTCCAGTAGTAGCTTAACTCAAGTGGTGTGTGTTTGCTCTGTGCTCAGAGTTCCAATATTCTGATCTTTGTTACCCAACCTTGGATTTGTCTTTGACCTTCTGTTTGTCTAGCCCATTTGCCTTGATTAGCTACCTTCCTGGAATTACTACCTCAGACCATGACCTACGCTTCTATCTTTCCTTTTAGTTTGTGATGAGCTCTCTTGGTATCTGACCACTGACCTCTTGATTACCCTTTCTTATGGCTTGTCCATGAGCAGTGACTAGTGTCAAATTTTCTACACAAAAAATTGTCTGAGTTTCATCAGTGTTCTGGATCAGAGTGTCAACAGAGTTTGGTCAGAGTTTCATCGGTTTTTCTCTGCTAAAAAAAACCTGTTTTTTTTAAAGGTTTCTCCTATCAAACAGTCCATGAAAAAAGGACAGCACAAAGATCACATCTGAGTGCCATCCGATTTTTTTTTTTCACACATCCATAACGTTGCATTGGCGAATTGGATCTGACTCTCAGATCAATATCAGACAAGTCATCATGTTTTTGTGTGAAACACTCATTTCAAGGGAATAAAACAGAAATTCGAACTACTCATAGACGAGCATAGGTAAGAGTTCTATCAATGCAAAACATGAATAGCACTTCTATGAGAAAAAAATGACATTTGCATGAGCCCTTACTCACTCTCCCGGGTCCACCCCTGAGTCTCTGCTTCTGGTCAATGACAGACACTAGGAGCAGTGGTGGAGACTCAGTGCTGGTTCAGTGTTGGGTGAATAGAGCACAGTTTGTTTGTATAAAACAAACTACAATTAGGAAATAAGGATATTCAGAAAATTCAAAATACCACTAAATCGCCACTGAAAATGTTATAAAAAAAATTGGAAATTTCAGTGTATTTTATGAAGGAAACAAGAACTGCTACAAATTTGATGGAAAAGGGATTTAGATACACCCTGTATTAGACATAAAGGAGGTATTATACACATTATTCTCAAACTGTCATGTATTGATACTACTAGACTAATAAAAAATATGCATTAAGGGCAAAGTATGCCAAAAAATTGCAAGCAGGGTCATCCATACACACTTGAAGACATGATCTGTTGTGCCTCATTCAAATATTGTGAATAATGTGTAGTTACGGTACTTCTACAATCATAAAAGTGCTGCACACAATGCAAAGCATGCCAAAAATTACAAGCAGGGTCATTGATACACTCTTGAAGGCATCAACTGTAGTGCCTCATTCAAATATTAAGAAAGTATAGTTGTGGTACTCCTACACTCATAAAGGCTATTCACACAGCACAAAGCCAGAAAAAAATTATGAGAAGGGTCATCCATACACAATTTAAGGCACGAAATGGAGTGCCTCATGTAAAAATAAGAAAGTGTAGTTGGGGCACTTCTACACTTATAAAGGCTTTGCACAAAGCGCAAAGCTGGGAAATTGTAAGGAGGGTCATCCAGTCTTTCATGGACTGGCGGGCCTCATTCAAATATTTGGAAAGTGCAGTTGATGTACTCCTACACTCATAAAAGCTTTTCACAAATTGCAAAGCCAGGAAAAAAATATAAGCAGGGTCATCCAGTCATCTATAGACCCCTGAAAGGCAACAATAGACAGGCCTCATTCAAATATATGGAAAGTGTGGTTGATATACTCCTACACTCATAAAGGCTTTGCTCAAAGTGCAAAGCCAGGAGAAAATGATAAGGAGAGTAATACAGTAATCAGTAATCATCTTCAGGTGTTTGTTTCTTCTTCTCCTTCCACCGAAGGCTGAGGGGACTGCCTCCACCTGTTTTCTAGAGCCAGATTCCCAGGTGCCAGGGCTGTAAGTGACTTGGCTTTGGGTAGTGCCGGAGCCTCCGACATGTAAAAAATAGACAATAGCCCTCTGTGTCACCTGCACCATCGCCTGCTCCTGTATAGGAGATGGGGAACCCCAAAGACAGGATGATCTCTCAGGGGTGGTAGTCCCTTCTCATGCCACCTCGAGTAGCCTCTTCCAGGTCCGTTCATTTGACAAGAAGGGTTCATCCTGCTCCATTCCTTCTCAGATCACACCCACCACATACCAGTGATGATGCCCCTCCACTTTGAGTAATGTGACCCTGGTTCCTGTTATCAGCTCTTACAGCCTTCCATCTCTACTGCCCAATGGTTGGACAACATGTGATGATGCGTCCCATACTCTTCTATGGACCCCCATCTCTGCTGCCATCTCCCTGTCCCTGTTACTTTGTAACCTTTCATGAGGTAATGTGACCAACAAATCACAGTAATGCCACTTCCAAGATGGCTACAGCATTACAGTGACTGGCAGGCAATCTCTGCATATTTATCGGTTGTGTATCAAGCACCAAACATGCCGGGCGGTGATTTGAGCTTTAAATTCAAGCACAGCCAATGTTCGTCGAGTGCCAAGCATATCCAAGCACCCAGACACTCGAGTTATATCCGAGTGTCACTGAGCACATTCCTTCATCCCTAGTGAGCATCCTACAAAATGAGTTACTATGTACAATAATTGCAAGATGATTGTCTATAAATTTATGGTAGTCACACGTTCGAAGCAGCAGTGGATTGTGAGATATGGAGTCTGAAAGTCATAAGTTCAAAACATTGTTACCCTTTTGCTCATCAGTGTATGTTACAAATGTGTTTAATATGCACCTAATTAATGCCTAAAGCTTTATAGAAAAAACCTATTGATGTTTTAATGCATTATAAATAGCATTTAATTGATGTTGTTGATGTATGCCAGTTAACCGATACAACTCTCTTTTTCTGCCAGTGACATCTATAACCTGAGTTGGATTAGAAGGACAAATTTAGTGAATTTGTAAAATTTTGGGAAATTCTCCTATCTGTAGTAGATTGTAGATTCAGCATGCTAAATCTATTAGTTCATCAGCATTTCCGTGATATTTGCAAAACACGTTATGTTCACAAAATGATATTTTACTTATAACAACGGCACATAACATAATTGCAAATGTTTCCTAATATCAAGGTTTGCTACATCTGTAGCCCTTTTAAGAGATGAGCATCAAGCACCTTAAAGAAGTTGCTCACTACTTGGACAACTTCTTCTCATTCCCCATAAAGCTGATACTCACCTCTCGTGTCGGCGCCGTTCCTGCGGTGTCAGCACTCGGGGCTCTTGTGCAGTGTTGTGACACTTAACACCGGCACCCAATCAGCACTAGTATCTCTGTCCCTGCCTCCTGTATAATTGAATATGAAGAGGAAGTCCAGAGATCAGCTGCAGCCCGGACTTCCTCTTCATGTTCGATTTGTTGAGGACAGTCATGCCAGCGCTGATTGGGTGCCGGTGTCATGTGTCACAACACTGCACATGTGCCCCGGGGAGAGTGAGTGCCAATGCGGGAACGGTGCAAGCACAGGAGTTAAGTATAAGTTTTATTATTTTACGGGTGCCAAACATTTTGAACAAGACGTGTTTGTCATAGTACAGTACAATGCCTTTAAGTATCAATAAATCTTGGGCAACCATGATCCTGTTGCTTTTTCACCAGTTGTCCCTTCATATACGAGGTATTTACCAGGAACATCCAACAAGACTTGACATTTTGGAGATATTATGAACTAGTTGACTAGTTATCACAATTTAGGCCTTGTCAGAGTGGCTCCGATTGTTACACTTCTCCATTTTTCCTGCTTTCAGCAGATCATTCTCTAGAAATGACTAGTCAGTTGCTATCTAATATTTTCCACTCCTTCACATTGTCATGAGATATTCCATGTTATTCATATCATCTGTCAGTGGTTTTAATGTGTTAGCTGCTGGGTGTATACTTCACACTTTATTCATGTGGTTCCATCTAATATAGAGGGAGCACGCTCTTTATGCAAGTTATATTGAATGTATTTTTACATACAGACATGTCTAAATACTAAACAATTTTCACAATTGCATTTTAGGTCTCAAAACAGAAAGGACAAATTTGATAATATTGACTTTAAGAATTGATTTCAGGAGTCCTGGCTTGCTTGGTAAGCATGAAATACAATCACAATTCTATCAGCAGCAATCTTTACTTACAAAACGCAGGAAGCCTTTCGTAAAGTGGAGCAAATTGTGTCAGAAATGACACTTGCTCAGGTTTATAAGATTGGTTTTGGATAATTATTATTTGAGAACTGTTTGATCTCAGTGATGAATACTTGATTAGATTTTCATGAGATCAGTCAAGCACGCCATTTAACATTGCTCATGTGAAACGATGCTGATTTAGCTGTCCACTAGCAAGTAGTCTGCATCTTAACGGGTCTGCAAAGCTGGTCTTTGGGGAAAAAAAGGTGGAAAAGGCCAAGTTTATGGGTAATGACATTGGATTACCAGGTATTTAAGCTAAGATATGTCTCTTCTCAATTATGTTCAGTCCTTATGTTGTCGATCGAGCTGTAATGTCTCCATAGAATCAATCTTAACTCTAGAATATTTTCTTATGCGATGAAAAAAAAGCCATCCTGCCACCATTGTCATTTCTGAAACCTCTGGAGGATTTGCTGTGATAAATAATATTTCATATGTGGAATGCTTATGTGAATTTCACGGAGAGATAATCTCACCTCTGCCTAACTTTGATACATTGAGATTGCTCTATTTTTTTTCTAAAGTGCTCTTACCCAGTGCTGGCAAATTAAGAGTAAGAAATGTAAAATGAAAGGCCACTTGGACTGTCTTTGAAAGCGTTTTATATTTGGATGGCTGTGAGCTTTTTGTTTTTTTTATTTGAGCATATTTCGAATAAAATGGTTGTCTTCTGTCAATGAGCCATAGCATGTATAAGAGTAACAGATGGCGACACATTCTAGGAGCCTCGAGAAAAGCTATTACAACCTTTCAAAGAAGGGAGAAGGATGAAACGAAAGAGTCTTCTTCTCATTTTCTTTCATAGACATTGGCATTTTGTTATAATACATTGTATTAATTACATTTATTTACAAGCAAAATAAAATTCATGTGAGGCTATGTGCACACGTTGCAGATTTGACTGTGGAATTTTCTGTGCAGATTCTGCATTTCGTGGCAGAAAACGCAGGTCATAATCTGCTCGTTTTTTTGGTATGTGCACACGTTGCAGATTTTTTTTTCGGATTTCTTCCTTTTTTATACCCCTGCAGATTTCTATTATGGAGTGGGTGCGGAAACGCAGCAGATCTGCAAAAAGAAGTGACATGGTCCTTTTTTGAATCTGCTGCGTTTTCTGTGCAGATTTTTCTGCACCATTAGCACAGCATTTTTTTGCCATTGATTTACATTGTAGAAAAATCAGCCGCACTCTTATGGTATATCTTTGCAAAAATGTGATGTATTTATTCACATGTGTTGAGACAAAAATGTATATATATATATATCTACACACACACAGCAGGGAGTATACACGGAGTAGTAACGTTTCGACCCTGCCTCGGGTCTTTCTCAAACTGCGTTTTCAAGATAGTGTGCAAAATAAGAAATGTGGTCCCTTTAAGGGCTCCTATTGTTGTGATGTCAGGGCATCCTGCTTCTGGGGGCGACACACGCCCCCAGAAGCAGGACGCCCTGACATCACAACAATAGGAGCCCTTAAAGGGACCACATTTCTTATTTTGCACACTATCTTGAAAACGCAGTTTGAGAAAGACCCGAGGCAGGGTCGAAACGTTACTACTCCGTGTATACTCCCTGCTGTGTGTGTGTAGATATATATATACATTTTTGTCTCAACACATGTGAATAAATACATCACATTTTTGCAAAGATATACCATATGAGTGCGGCTGATTTTTCTATATTGGACTTATTGTTGGGTTTTTCCCGAGTACAGCCAGCACCAACTTAAGATAGCTGAGTGCGCTCCTTTTTTCTTAATATTGATTTACATTGTACTGTAAATCACTTGCGGATCTGCAGCGTTTCTGCGCGGAAAAAAAGCTGCAGATCTGCAGGAAATCTACAACGTGTGCACATACCCTAAACCTCCAAACTGTACACAGAACACTGCATATTACATATGTTTATAATGGTAAAATTATTAAAACATATAAAAAAGAGAGAAATCTTAATAAAGAGGTTTTCCTCTTTTGACAATCACTTGTTAGGCTGGTCCCCTAAGATTAAACTGGTGGACCAGTCTTCTGATGAATGTCTGCAGACACTCTGTGTAGCTGCTGATTTCTGAATACTTACAGCATGCCTATTAAATGCTGTCAGGTTTCTCCAGTATTGTCAATGAGAGTAAATGGTCTTATGACAACAAGTAGGCGATTTGCAAACTTCCAGCAACATTCTAACTAGACATGCTCGGCCTCACTCAAATCACTTGTAGTGAGCGAGGCTGAGCAAATCTTTTTGGCATTGGACGGCATGTATGCAAATCGCCCCCTACCACTGGTCACACCAGAGAATCCTGACAGTGTGCTGGGTGCACACTGTAAGGATTCAGAAGTCTACAGTCATATATAGTGACTGCAGACTTCATCAGAAGAATGGACAACCCATTTAATCTGATCACAAGCTGTCCTATACAAGAACTGCCAGCATTTTGCCATTTTCTCTTTAACCCATTTCTGCCATCGGATGGAATAGTACGTCCGATGGCAGAACTCCTGCTTTGATGAGGGCTCTAGCGATGAGCCAGCATCAAAGCCGGGACATGTCAGCTGTTTTGAAAAGCTGACATGTGCCCGCAATAGGCGCGCATGCAATCGTATTCCGCCCACACCTATTAACTAGTTAAATGCTGCTGTCAAACTCTGACAGCGGCATTTAACAAGCGCTTCCGGCCATCCGGCCAGAAATGCATGCACCGGTGACCCGGTCACATGATCGGGGGCCATCGGTGCATTTGCATAACAACCAGAGGTCTCCTGCAGACCACTATGGTTGTTGATGCCAGATTGCTGTGAGCGCCACCCTGTGGTCGGCGCTCGTAGCAATGCTGTAACTTAGCTACATAGGGGTGATCTGAGCATCGCTCCTATGCAACAGAGCTGACAAACTTAAAAAAAAGCGATGAGAATCTATATGTAGATATTTCCCCAGAGATAACAGAGGCAGCTTGTATTTAGAACTGATTTTACTGGACGAAATCAGGTAGATAACTATATACAGTTGTGAGGTAAACGGGTCAGCATATTCCTTACAGATGAACATTTGCAGACAGGCAGTTTCTCAGTGTGATATTGGCTGCTTTCAGGTTCTCTCTCTGTGGAGACCCTCACTCAGTTATGCCTCAGTAGCTGAGCTGTTTTCTTCCCTCTGAGGCGACTTGCCCTGCCAGAAATGCAGTGAAAATCCTCTCACAATGGTGGCTGTCCGCTGCCTTCCATTCTATCTCCCTGTGGCAGGGCTCAGATTCCTGTAGAGGCCTGTCTCCTGTCAGATTCTCACATACCAGTCCTTGCTGCCATCACCATCCTTTTCTGATTGACTCAAATCTTAGCACCTCATAACAGTTAGCTCCTGACTTTCCGAGAAGCAGTCATTGGTTGACTGCACTGTCAATACTCCTTCCCATAAAACTCACTAAAACCTTTACTGATGTTGTCCATGTAAGAAAATTCACAATTAAGTAAGACAAGCAAAGAAATGGGAATGACAGGAAAAAATATGCATTGAAAATGCAGAAATAACATAATAACAAAAATACCATCTCAGAAACTTTATGTGATAGAGCAAAACTAATAATATTTTTGTAATCAGCACATCAAACTCCATAAAACAGAAATATTGACTTTGCTGGTGATTTTTTGTGTTGACCAGTGTTATTTAATCTATTTGCATAGTTCTTCCTTCTCTGCTTTAAAAGTCAACAAACTGGCTCCATAACACAATGCATAATTACTGTAGTATATCAGCAAACATCACTAGTCATCAAAGATAAGAGCACATTATGTTATATGAAATATCAGCTTACAAGTCAATATTACAGGCTTACACAAGAAAAAGTATATACAACAGCCTATTCTTCTTGGTTTGCTAAAAATAGTCATCTGGGTAATTAAAATACAATGCCATTGTCACGGCGCCACTCCGCGCCGCCGTTCCCGCTGCTCCGCTTGCCGCCCTGCCTGCCTGCTCTCTCCCCCATTCGCCGGCATACTTACCCGCTCCGGCGCGCGCCTCCTTCTCTCTCCTCTTCATGACTCACCGCTGGTTCCTGGATCTCGCCGGGTGCACGTGCGCACCTCTCACTCTAGCTTCCTCCTTCGCACACACACTTCCTCATTCTGATTTGCAGATGCACCGTACCTCCACTCTGTGACCCTGGAGGATCCTGACCTGGAAGTCTTACAGCACACCGTGTATTTAAGGTCAGCCCTCCCTCTGCTCCTTGCCTGATTGTCATTTGTGTTCCTTATGACCCAGGTCCTCCTTTGCTTCTACGTTGTCTGTCCTGAGTCTCAGCTCTGTCCAGCCTGCCCCGTGTTTCCATTGTATCAAGTCTTCCCTGTGTCACTGTCCGTTCCAGCAAGTCCTGTGTCTTCTTCGTATCCTGTCAGCCTTGTGTCCCTCTCCAGCCCAGCTACCTCCGTGTCTCTGCCATTTCCAGTTTTCCTTGTGTCTCGCTTGTATCCAGCCTATAGCAGTCTGTCCTGTGTCTTTTCCCGCTCGGTCTGTCCAACGCTTTCCCACTCTCATTTGAATCTCCTACTTCCTGTTCCCGGGTGCCAGCTTCTGCGACAATAGTCTCCCTCGGGCCTGCCCCTAGCGCTCCCTGTATAGGGTGTGGTCAATTATTTTAGCTCACCCTTGGGAGGTTCATTGTTGCGGATCTGCGGGTTCACTCTAGGAGTTCCAGAGAGATCTCACAGTACAATAAGGCCATGGACCCCGCTGGTACCCTGACTCCTACTCAGAAGGAGTTACTGTTCCTTCGGGAGAATCAATGTAGGATTATTCCCTCTTTTTTGAAGTCCATGGAGTCTCTACTCTCGTCCCTGCAGGCTTCCGACCCTGGGAGTGCTCCGCAGCTGGCAAGTCTCCAACAGGAGCTTGCTCAGCAGTGGGACCCTAAAGCTCATATTCTTAATTTTATGGCTTCTGTGGATGATGGTCTTCTTGCCCTTCAGTCGTCTGCTCTCGTTCCCTCTCAGGCCTCTGCCCCTCACCCACCACCTCGTCTGGCTAAACCTCCTCGCTACAGTGGGGATCCTAAATAGTGTAGAGGGTTTTTGAATCAATGTCAGCTTCATTTTGAATTACTCCCCATGCAGTATCCCACTGATCGTGCCTAAGGTGGCTTTTGTAATTTCTCACTTAGAGGTTGAGGCTTTAGGGTGGGTAAATCCACTCTGGGAGTGGGATGATCCTCTTGTTTCTCAACTCTCCATCTTTTTTGATACTTTTCACAAAGTATTCGATGAAACGGGTTGTTTGGCCTCTACCACCGAGTCTCTTTTTAACCTTCATCAGGGTACGCTTTTGGTGGGTCAATACGCCATCCGGTTTTGCACTCTTTAATCTGAATTAGGATGGAATAATGAGGCTTTGATGGGAGCCTTCTGGTGAGGGCTTTCTTCTCGGATCAAGGACGAGTTGGCGGGTCGTGATACTCCGATTTCCTTGGAGGATCTTATCTCATTGGCGACCCGCATTGACTTACGCTTTCAAGAACGTACCCGAGAGTCCACTAGAGAAAGGAGATTTCCTCGTCTTCCCCCGGCTATTCTAGTCCTTCTCGTCCTCGTCCTGAGTCGACTTGTGCTATTCCTGCCCCAAAACCCATGGAGGTGGATCGTCTAAAGCCAGTGGAGCAGCATTGGAGGGAGAGACTTAATCAAGGTCTCTGTTTTTATTGTGGCAGTGCGTCTCATCTTTTGCATTCCTGTCCTTTGAGGCCGGGAAATGCCTCCACCTAGGACAGGTAAGAGAGGTCTCCCTAGGTATCCCTGAACCCTCTCAACCTCTCACTCTTTCAGTTCTTTTGCATTTAGGTAATAAGCGTTTTTCTGATTTAGCTTATATAGATTCTGTGGCGGCCAGGAATTTCATCCAACTCGAGGCGGTTAGGAGATTGCGGATTCCGGTCAGATCCCTGGAAGCTCCTCGACAGATTGCGTCGGTCGATGGCCAACCTCTGTGGGAGTCTGTTACTTTGGTAACTGAAGAATTGTTGGAATCCTGAACAGGGAGAAGATCGTCTTTTATGTGCTGCCTTCTTTGTCTCACACTATTCTGGTTGGACTTCCTTGGTTGAGAACTCACGAGCCTTGTCTTGACTGGAGGTCTGGTGAAATCCTACGTTGGGGACTCTTCTGTCAGAGTAACTGTCTTCTTCCTGTTCTGCCAAGAAAAACTTCTCATCCTTTTTGAGGGTCCTCTAATTTACCTTCCTCGTATTTGTCTTTCTCGGATGTCTTCGATAAGAAAGAAGCAGAGACTTTGCCTACGCATCGACCATACGACTGCCCAATAGATCTTGTTCCGGGCTCTACTCCGCCTCGAGGTCGAATCTACCCATTGTATCCTATCGAGACACAAGCCATGATAGAATATGTACGGGAGAATTTAGCTAAAGGCTTTATTCGCAAATCCTCCTCCCCTGCAGGTGCAGGTTTCTTCTTCATTAAGAAGAAGGATGGGTCCCTCCGTCCTTGCATAGACTACCAAGGTCTCAACAATCTCACGATCAAGAACAAGTATCCACTACCACTTATTCCAGAGTTGTCTGATCGCCTTCGGGGAGCATGAATTTTCACGAATTTGGATCTTCACAGCACTTACAACCTAATCCGTATTCGTTCAGGAGATGAATGGAAAACCGCCTTTAACATCCGAGATGGCCACTATAAGTATTTAGTCATGCCTTTCAGCCTGTGTAATGCTCCAGCGGTGTTCCAGGCATTTGTGAATGATGTTTTCCAGGATCTACTCAACGCCTGTGTGATGGTATATTTAGACGATATTCTTGTGTTTTCCTCGGATCTAGCTTCCCACAGAAGAGATGTCCACCAAGTTCTACCTCGTCTAAGAAAGAACCATCTTTATGCCAAAGTCGAGAAGTGTGTCTTTGTGCAATCTTCGCTGTTGTGAATTCTGCTTTTGGGCTCCCTCCGGTGGTTGTAGGTGGTAATGCAGTTGCCCCTGAGTTGCAGTCCTGGTCAGGTGTATCTGCTGATTGCAGTTCTGACTGGGGTATTTAGGCGTGCAGGATTCATTAGTCCTTGCCAGCTGTCAATTGTTGTTGGGAGGTGTAGGACCTCTGCCTGGTTCCTCCTGCCTTTCTGCCAAATCAGCAAAGATAAGTGTCTGGTTTTTTTTCCTGTGGCACACATGTTGTGTGCTTCACAATTCAGTGCTATTCTTTGTGTTTTCTTGTCCAGCTTAGATTGTGTCAGTATTTTCTCAGTCTTGTTGGATTCTCTGGAGTGGCAGATATACATTTCGTGTCTTTAGTTAGATTGTGGAACTTTTTGTATTATCTGCTGTGGATATTTTTGGAAGGGTTTTAATACTGACCGCCTAGTAATCTGTCCTATCCTTTCCTATTTAGCTAGAGTGCCCTCTTTTGCTAAATCCTGTTTTCTACCTGCGTGTGTCTATTCTTCTCCTACTCACAGTCATTATTCGTGGGGGCTGCCTATCCTTTGGGGGTCTGCTCTGAGGCAAGGTAGCATTCCTATTTCCATCTATAGGGGTATTTAGTCCTCCGGCTGTGTCGAGGTGTCTAGGGTTTTGTTAGGCACACCCCACGGCTACTTCTAGTTGGGGTGTTAGTTCAGGATTTGCGGTCAGTACAGGTTCCACCGACTCCAGAGAAAGTTTCATGCGGCTCCAAGGTCACCAGATCATAACAGTACAACTGGCCCATAATGAGTTAAATGCAGAAGAAGAAGGGAAGAAAGGTGTTGAGCCATTTTTTTTTCTGCAGTCTGTTTTGTCTTTTTTTCCCTCTTTATTTATGGGTGGCTGAGGAGTCTTGTGCCAGCATGGATGTTCAGGAATTAGCTTCTCGTGTAGACCAGCTTGCTGCTAGGGTACAGGGTATTTCTGATTATATTGTTCAGACTCCTGCTTTAGAGCCGAAGATTCCTACTCCTGATTTGTTTTTTGGTGATAGGTCCAAATTTTGGGGTTTTAAAAACAATTGTAAACTGTTTTTTGCTCTGAGACCGCAATCCTCCGGTGATTCCATTCAGCAGGTTAAAATTGTCATCTCCCTGCTGCGTGGCGATCCACAGGATTGGGCATTTTCCCTGGAATCTGGGAATCCGGCCTTGCTTAATGTAGATTCCTTTTTTCAGGCTTTAGGATTATTATATGATGAACCGAATTCTGTGGATCAAGCGGAGAAAACCTTGTTGGCCCTGTCTCAGGGTCAAGAGGCGGCAGAATTGTTTTGTCAGAAATTTAGAAAATGGTCTGTGTTGACTAAATGGAATGATGATGCTTTGGTGGCAATTTTCAGAAAGGGTCTTTCTGAATACATTAAAGATGTTATGGTGGGGTTTCCCATGCCTTCCGGTCTGAGTGATTCTATGTCTCTGGCCATTCAGATTGATCGTCGCTTGCGGGAGCGTCAAACTGTGTGCGCTGTGGCGTCGTCCTTAGAACAAAGTCATTGTGGCGACGCTTCTCATGTCATTTCAGTCTGCCCTAAGCCAACAAAAAGGATCGCTAGTTCATTTACTATCAGTACTGTACAACCTAAATTTCTGTTATTGGTGTCTTTGATCTGCTCATTGTCATCATTTTCTGTCATGGCGTTTGTGGATTCAGGCGCCGCCTTGAACTTAATGGATTTTGAGTTTGCCAGGCGTTGTGGTTTTCCCTTGCAGCCTTTGCAGAACCCTATTCCTTTAAGGGGGGTTGATGCTACACCTTTGGCTAAAAATAAGCCTCAGTTTTGGACACAGGTGACCATGCACATGGCGCCAGCCCATCAGGAAGATTGTCGATTCCTGGTGTTGCATAATCTGCATGATGTTATCGTGCTGGGTTTTCCGTGGTTGCAGGTACATAATACTGTGTTGGATTGGAAGTCTATGTCTGTGACTAGTTGGGGTTGTCAGGGGGTTCACAATGACGTTCCTTTGATGTCAATCTCCTCTTCTTCCTCTTCTGAAATTCCAGAGTTTTTGTCTGATTTTCAGGATGTATTCGATGAGCCCAAGTCCAGTTCCCTTCCACCGCACAGGGACTGTGATTGTGCGATTGACTTGATTCCAGGCAGTAAGTTTCCTAAGGGCTGACTTTTCAACCTGTCTGTGCCTGAACATACTGCTATGCGGAGTTATATTAAGGAGTCTTTGGAGAAAGGGCATATTCGGCCATCTTCTTCACCGTTGGGAGCAGGTTTTTTTTTTGTTGCTAAGAAGGATGGCTCCTTGAGACCTTGTATTGATTATCGCCTCTTGAATAAGATCATGGTCAAGTTTCAATACCCTTTACCTTTGCTTTCTGATTTGTTTGCTAGGATTAAGGGGGCTAGTTGGTCTACGAAGATTGACCTTCGGGGGGCATATAATCTTGTTCGTATTAAACAGGGTGATGAATGGAAAACTGCGTTTAATACGCCCGAAGGCCATTTTGAATACCTTGTGATGCCATTCGGGCTCACTAAAACTCCATCTGTTTTTCAATCCTTCATGCATGATATCTTCCGGACTTATATTGATAAATTCTTGATTGTATATTTGGACGATATTTTTATTTTTTCCGATGATTGGAAGTCTCATGTGGTGGACAATTTGGTGTTGTCTCAGGAGGAGGCTCAACGTTTTGCTAACCGTCGTCAGTGTGTTGGTTCCCGGCTTCGGGTTGGGGATTTGGTTTGGTTGTCTTCCTGTCATGTTCCTATGAAGGTCTCTTCCCCTAAGTTTAGGCCTCGGTTTATTGGTCCTTATAGGATTTCTGAGATTATTAATCCGGTGTCTTTTCGATTGGCGCTTCCGGCCTCTTTTGCTATCCATAATGTCTTCCATAGATCTTTATTGCGGAAATATGTGGTGCCCGTTGTTCCCTCTGTTGATCCTCCGGCCCCTGTTTTGGTTGATGGGGAGTTGGAGTATGTGGTTGAGAAGATTTTGGATTCTCGTTTTTCGAGGCGGAGGCTTCAGTACCTTGTCAAATGGAAGGGTTATGGCTAGGAGGATAATTCTTGTGTTTTTGCTTCTGATGTCCATGCTGCAGATTTGGTTCATGCTTTTCATCTGGCTCGTCCTGATCGGCCTGGGGGCTCTGGTGAGGGTTCGGTGACCCCTCCTTAAGGGGGGGTACTGTTGTGAATTCTGCTTTTGGGCTCCCTCCGGTGGTTGTAGGTGGTAATGCAGTTGCCCCTGAGTTGCAGTCCTGGTCAGGTGTATCTGCTGATTGCAGTTCTAACTGAGGTATTTACGCGTGCAGGATTCATTAGTCCTTGCTAGTTGTCAATTGTTGTTGGGAGGTGTAGGACCTCTGCCTGGTTCCTCCTGCCTTTCTGCCAAATCAGCAAAGATTAGTGTCTGTTTTTTTTTTCCTGTGGCATACATGTTGTGTACTTCACAATTCAGTGCTATTCTTTGTGTTTTCTTGTCCAGCTTAGATTGTGTCAGTATTTTCTCAGTCTTGTTGGATTCTCTGGAGTGGCAGATGTACATTCCATGTCTTTAGTTAGATTGTGGAACTTTTTGTATTATCTGCTGTGGATATTTTTGGAAGGGTTTTAATACTGACCGCCTAGTAATCTGTCCTATCCTTTCCTATTTAGCTAGAGTGCCCTCTTTTGCTAAATCCTGTTTTCTACCTGCGTGTGTCTATTCTTCTCCTACTCACAGTCATTATTCGTGGGGGCTGCCTATCCTTTGGGGGTCTGCTCTGAGGCAAGGTAGCATTCCTATTTTCATCTATAGGGGTATTTAGTCCTCCGGCTGTGTCGAGGTGTCTAGGGTTTTGTTAGGCACACCCCACGGCTACTTCTAGTTGCGGTGTTAGTTCAGGATTTGCGGTCAGTACAGGTTCCACCGACTCCAGAGAAAGTTTCATGCGGCTCCAAGGTCACCAGATCATAACACTTCGCTACCGTTTCTTGGTTATATTATTTCTGACTCAGGCTTGTGGATGGATCCGGATAAAGTGTCTGCTGTGCTTAACTGGCCATGTCCTCAGGGAGTGAAGGCAATTCAACGCTTCCTTGGGTTTGCAAATTACTACCGGCAGTTTATCCCACATTTCTCCACTCTGGTTGCCTCAATTTCAGCCTTGACTCGCAAAGGGTCCAACGCTCACATCTGGACTTCTGAAGCTGAAGATGCTTTTCGGTCTCTGAAACAAGCCTTTGCCTTGGCCCCAGTACTTCATCGTCCTGAGATCAACAAGCCCTTCATTCTTGAGGTAGATGCTTCTGCCATTGGTGCTGGCACAGTACTTTCCCAGAGATCTTCTTCAGGACTACTGGCTACCTGTGGTTTCTTTTCTAAGATCTTCTCCGTCTCGGAGAGGAATTTTGCCATTGGCGACAAAAAACTATTGGCTGTCAAGTTGGCGCTGGAGGAGTGGCGGTATTTGTTGGCGGAAGCTGTTCACCCTTTCAAGATATATACAGACCACAAGAATCTGGAATATATCTGCTTTGCGCAAAGACTAAACCCCCGACAGGCCAGATGGTCATTATTCTTTGCCTGCTTTGACTTTGAGTTACATTTTCATCCTGGTGACAAGAACTTCAAAGCTGATGCTTTGTCCAGGTCATTTCTCGCATCCGATGTTGAGGGGGAACCTTCACACATCGTGGACCCCAGCAAGATCATTCTTGTAGCTCCGATCAGCATGTCTTCCTTGCCTCCGGGTAAAACCTTTGACCAGGCAAACGAGAGGTCTCGAGTTCTACATTGGGGTCATGCCTCTAAACTGGCAGCCAATGTGGGGTGCAAGAAGACACTCGCTCTCATCACGCGCTATTATTGGTGGCCGTCCCTTCTACCTGATGTCCGAAGTTTTGTCGCCTCATGTTCTATTGTGCAAAGAACAAGGTTCCTAGGCATCTGCCCTTTGGTCTCCTGCATCCGCTTCCTATTCCTTCGGCTCCCTGGCAACACATCGCTATGGACTTTATTACTGATCTACCTGGGTCTTCGGGACATATGGTCATTTTTGTAGTCGTGGATCGATTCTCCAAGATGGCTCCTTTTGTGCCTTTGCCTGGTTTACCTTCCGCTCCTGAATTGGCAAGAATCTTCATTGCTCATATCTAGTGTTGAGCGATACCTTCCGATATCCAGAAGTATTGGTATCGGATTGGATCGGCCGATATCCAAAAAATATCGGATATCGCCGATACCGATACCCAATACCAATGCAAGTCAATGGGACACAAATATCGGAATGTAAATAAGCCCTTTCTGTCCTTCTACATCCTGTTCTGGAGGGGGGAAGAGTGTGGGCAGTGCATGGGCGGACACTGTGCATGTCTGTGTGTGCGGGCGGGGTCTGTGCAGGCCTGCTGGGGATCTGTACGGGCCTCTCCGTGGTCTGTGTGGGCTGCCGGGGCTCTGTGCGTGCCGCCGGAGCTCTGTGCGTGCCTGCCGGGGCTCTGTGCGGGCCTGCCGGGGCTCTATGCATTACTTCTGGGGCTCTGCGGGCCTGCCGGGGCTCTGTGCATGCCTGCTGGGGCTCTGTGCATACCTTCCAGGGCTCTGTGCGTGCCTGCCGGGGCTCTGTGCGTGCCTGCCGGGGCTCTGTGCGGGCTGCCGGGGGTCTGTGTGGGCTTGCCGTGGCTCTGTGCATTCCTGCTGAGGCTCTGTGAGTGCCTGCCGGGGCTCTGTCCGGGCTGCCGGGGCTCTGTGCATGTGTGCAGGCATCGTCTGATGGGACTACAAGTCCCATCGGACGATGCCTGCTACAGTGACAGTGATTGACACATTAGCCAATGATGGGACAGTAGTCGTCCCATCATCCGGCTAATGTGTTGAATGTAAAAAAAAAATACTACATTCATACTACATACATACTATATACATACACACTACATACATACTAGATACATACATACTACATACATAGTACATACATACATACTACATACATACATACTACATACATACTACATACATACATACATATGTACATACTACATACATACTATGTACATACATACTACATACATAGTACATGCATACATACATACTACATACATACTACATACTACATACATACTACATACTACATACATACCACATAAAACAGTAGTAGTCCCATCATCTGGCTAATGTGTTGAATGTAAAAATACTACATTCATAATGCATACATACAACATACTACATACATACTACATTCATACTACATACATACTACATACATACAACATACTACATACATACTACATACATACAACATACTACATACATACTACATACATACATACTACATACATACTACATACAATAAATTCATGCATTACATACAATACATACATACATACATACTACATACTACATACATACTACATACAGTACTACATACATACATACTACATACATACTACATACATGCATACATACATACTACATACATGCTACATACATACATACAGTACTTTTTACATACATACATACATACCACATGCATTCTACATACATACTACATACAATACATTCATACATTACATGCAATACATACATACAGGCATACAGTACATTAAACATAGATTACATACTCACCACTACTTGTCATTTTTAATGATTGTTATCTGCAGCACATGTCCAAAACCTACAGAACATGTGCTGCCGATGATGATGATATTTTATACACATAGAATGATCGCATACCTTCTGTGTGCATAGAATTCTGATTATATGTCTAAACAGGGCACTAAACCTGCTATTTATTGGCCTTTCTAAACATGCTGGTATCACTTACTGGATGAGCAAAATACTTGTTACATCAGATGATTGGATCGGCATTAAAATCCTTATCGGCAGCACATGTCTTGCATACACAAGTCTCATGCTGCTGATAATAATGATATCTTATGCACATAGAAAAATCATATTAAGGACAGGTGCACACATTGAATGTTTGTTACGTTTTTTACCTCAGTATTTGTAAACCAAAACCAGGAGTGGGCGATAATACAGAAGTGGTGAAGTGTTTCTATTATACTTTTATTCTGATTGTTCCACTCCTGGTTTTGTCTTACAAATACTGAGGTAAAATACTGACAACATACTTAACGTGTGCACATGGCCTAAAGAATGTTCTCTTTGCATTGAATTTTGCTGAACCTGTCATTAAACCAGTAGTTTAACAGCTGCAATGTGCAAGTGTAAATAGGCTTTTAGTTACCGTATTTTTCGGACTATAAGATGCACCGGACCATAAGACGCACCCCAAATTTTCAGAATAAAAATAAGGAAAAAAATAATGTTTCAAATGGGGGTACATCTTACAGTCCGAATTCAGCTTACCAGTGAAGGGATCGGCACAGGTGGAGAAATGGTCACAGGGGTCTTTTGGTGGTCCAGGCTGGTGTGTTGGCCTCCAGGAAATCCCATCCCAGGCTGGTGCTCTGTGCTTGGGCAGGGGTGGAGGCTCTGTGCTCCGGGGTAGCGGCTGTGCTCCGGGGAAGGGGCTGTGCTCTGCTCCAGAACAGTGGCTGTGCTCCAGGGCAGGGGCTGTGGTCTGGAATAGTGGCTGTGCTCCAGGGCAGGGGCTGTGCTCCGGAACAGTGGCTGTGCTCCGGGGCAGTGGCTGGGCTCCGGGGCAGTGGCTAGGCTCCGGGGCAGGGGCTGTGCTGCGGGCAGGGGCTGTGCTGTGGGCAGGGGCTGTGCTGCGGGCAGGGGCTGTGCTATGGGGCAGGGGCTGTGCTGCGGGGCTGTGGCAGCAGCTCTCTGGGCTCAGTGGGGGCTCCGATGGCATTTCGTCAAAGCCCGGAGGCCCCCCGCTCATCCGTTAATGGCATGTTGCGGTGGCCTCTAAGAACATGGGCGCCGGGAAAATGGCCGCCGGGCTGGTGCATGCTCAGATTCAGATCTTGTTGCCAAGATCTCGCCCCGAGATCTCGGGAGACGAGATCTTGTTGACGAGATTTGAATCTGAGCGTGCACCGGCTCGGCGGCCATTTTCCCAGCGCACATGTTCTCGGAGGCCACCGCAACATGCCATTAACGGATGAACAGGGGGCTCCGAGCTTTGAAAAAATGCCGTCGGAGCCCCCACTGAGCCCAGAGAGCTGCTGCCACAGCCCCGCAGCACAGCCACTGCCCACAGCACATCCCCTGCCTGCAGCACAGCCACAGCTGCACCAGCACCAGCATGGGAAGGGAGGCTGCATCGGGACCGCCGCCGCATGATTTGTAAGTATATTGCGACTACAAGACGCACCCCCGTTTTCCCCTAACATTTTTTGGGAAAAAAGTGCGTCTTGTAGTCCGAAAAATATGGTAAATCTGGCCAATTACTTCCTTCCAACCAAATTGTTATCTATGTATAAAAATAAAGCTGAGGATAGTTTCCAGGGTACAGACTGCTTTGTGGCCTGTAAATTTCTAATTCTACTTTTCTTAACAAAGTATGTAAGTTCACATTATAAGTAGAAGTTAGGACTAGAGCAGCACTATAATCGCCTTATAACTACTGTTGAGCATTCCGATACCGCAAGTATCGGGTATCGGCCGATATTTGCTGTATCGGAAATCCGATACCGAGTTCCGATATTTTTGTGATATTGGAAATCGGAATCGGAAGTTCCCAGTTTATGGTTCCTAGGGTCTGGAGGAGAAGAGACTCTCCTTCAGGCCCTGGGATCCATATTCATGTAAAAAATAAAGAATTAAAATAAAAAATATGGATATACTCACCCCTCCGGCGGCCCTTGGACCTTAGCAATGTAACCGGCAGCCTCCGTTCCTAAGAATGCAGTGAGTTTAGGACCCTGCGAGGTCACGCGACCAATCACAAGCCGCGACGTCATCGAAGGTCCTTCACTCTGCATTCTTAGGAACGGAGGCTGACGGTTACATCGCTAAGGTCCAGGGGCCGCCAGAGGGGTGAGTATATCCATATTTTTAATTTTAATTCTTTATTTTTTACATGAATATGGATCCCGTGGCCTGAAGGAGAGTTTCCTCTCCTTCAGACCCTGGGAACCATCCAGGATACCTTCCGATATTTGTGTCCCATTGACTTGTATTGGTATCGGGTATCGGTGAGATCCGATATTTTGCCGGTATCGGCCGATCCAATCCGATACCGATACTTTCGAATATTGGAAGGTATCGCTCAACACTACTTATAACTAATTTACAAAATTACAAAAACAGTTAAAAGTAGCAGTAATACAACTGAATATGAATATCTGTAACTCTCTGTTCTGATCTATAACATGATTTGTGTTTTCCTATTCACCATAGAGTCTGATTCTGTTAATCTCAAAAATATCAATACACTAACATGAAGACATAAGGGATGTAATACAGCTATACCACTGTATGATTTGTCACTTGATGATATCATGATATGTTGGCTCTGGTTTTACATAAGGTAGGACTGAGTACTGTTACTACATTATACCATGGTCGAACTATGAGAGAGCTACCGTATTTTTCAGATTATAAGATGCACTTTTTCCCCAAAATTTTTTGGGGAAAATGGGTGTGCGTCTTATAATGTGGATATATCTTACTGGCCGTGGTGGAGCAGTGTCCCAGGGTCGCTGCTGGAGGAGACAAGAGGGGAGAGTTGCTGCAGGCCACAGGCTGGTCTGAGGGGGTGTTCAGATGTGCCCCACTGTGGGTTTTCGGTCGGTGGTACACGAACTCTGCCAACATTTTGTTAAAGCCCAGAGCCCCCAGCACTTACATGGTTTACTATGCGTGGACTCCGGGAAAATGGCTGCCAGGGATGGCGCATGCGCAGATGGAGACCTCGGCACCAAGATCTCGGGAAATTCCCAGAGCCTCTGCACCACCGAAGACCCGCAGCAGCTCACATCCGAACACTCCCTCAGCCCAGCCTGCATCCTGCAGTAACTCTCCACTCTTGCCTCCTCCAGCAGGGACCCTGGTACCCTGCTTCACTGCAGTCACCACCCCCGGTAAGCAATAAGATGCATGGATTATAAGAAGCACCACCATTGTATTAAAAAAAAATAGTTTTTTTCTATTTTTCTCCTCAAAATTTGGGGTGCATCTTATAATCTGGTGCGTCATATAATCCGCAAAATCCGGTAGATACTGAGTTAAATTACAAAATCAGCTTTGCTACATCGTTAGGCAAGTTGGCTGATTTTCTTCAAAATATTGTGAGCAAAACTGTTAAGAAATTGCCTAAAGCTGTCTAAGGAAGTCTAATAACCTAAGAAACGAGCTTAGAAATTGATATATGTTTCCGCTAATTCTTCTCCATTGCTATGTAAGTATAGAACTATGTTTTCCTGTAAAAGCTAATAGAAAAAAATGAAGGAAAAATAATCCTGGGCATAATCATAATAATGGCCGCAGTGCAGTAAATTGACTTACTGGGGTAATTACCAGTTTTTTCTTTTCTAAAAGTATTTACTGTAAGTCTCCCAACGATAAAATGAAATCCATAGCAGAGCTCTGTTGTCTATTGTTTTAGCTAATGAAAGTTCTGTATTTTACTTGGCTAAGAATGTAGCTGAAAATGACAGCGACTTTATATTTAATGCATTTAAATAAATGGCAGACTTTTATTAGTGCCAAAGAGCAGTTTATTGAGTTTTAGCTTCAATTTCCCATTTAGATATAGTGCACATAATGATATAAATTTAAGATTCACATTGTTTTCGAAGTGCAAATATCCTTATATTACTGTACATATTTAATTGGAAATCCTGGAAAATAGTGTGATTTTATGTTTATTAATTTGTGTATATAGGTATGGTTATTTTGGTTATTTAAATTAGGTTGTTACCTTATTTTATACACTGTATAATAGTGTAAATGGAAGGAAGCAGACTATAGAGCCAAGATAAATTGTACTCTCAGCAAAGATAACAATCTACTAAATAATATGATGTGCATGGATCTTAGTTACTGCAAGTTACTTTACTACTTTAAAGGTGGATGAAAAAGAAAAAAGAAAAGTCTTCCATTATTAAAGGAGTTATTCAGGACTTTTATTATTTTTGTGTATGGGGAAAATAATTAACAGGCACGTAGTTGCTAACTAAACCCAAGGGAAAAGAACAAATTGAGCATATGCCCTATAGTAAGTGTGTAAACAGTAATAGTACATGTAAATAACATAGGGTACTTAGTTAACACTATTTTGATCAAAAATTCATAACAGCCATCCCATCATGGTATGATGTACCCAGTCGGGGGCTCTTAGCCTGTCTGTACTACTATTAAAACCTTACCTTGTGTAAGCTCATCTCAATGTGAATAAGGGCAGAGCAGGACAGGGGCTGCGACTATTCAGCCCCCTGTCCATGGAAGCTATATCAATAAATGCCATGACCAGCAAGGCGGACCATGCCCCTGTTTGTGCAAAGTACAAGAAAATACTGAAAAACCAAAGGAATGAGTCAGAACATAAGTTGGTAGACACTAATGATGAGCGAATATACTCGTTACTTGAGATTTCCCGAGCACGCTCGGGTGTCCTCTGAGTATTTTTTAGTGCTCGGAGATTTATTTTTTATTGCTGCAGCTGAATTATTTACATCTGTTAGCCAGCATAAATACATGTGGGGGTGGCCTGGTTGCTAGGGAATCCCCACATGTACTTATGCTGGCTAACAGATGTAAATCATTCAGCTGCGGCAATAAAAACTAAATCTCCGAGCACTTAAAAAATACTCAGAGGTTACCCGGGCGTGTTCGGGAAATCTCGAGTAACGAGTATATTCGCTCATCACTAGTAGACACTCAATGCATAAAAGTACGTTCTCACTGTGGCCATTTCATAAACAAAACCAAAGAAAAAAAAACAAATTGAGCTTCTACCATATAGTAACTAAATACTGGAATCTTAGTTAATGTTATTTTGATCAAAAAAGCATAAAAGCCATCCCACAGTGACAAAGTGTGCCCACTGCCCAGTTGGAAAGGTCTTAGCCTGCTTCTAGTATTAAACTGAGATGCTAGCTACCTGCCTATTCTGCCCACCGCCAATTTCAGCCAGCTGAACGCTGTTATGGAACACTCCATTCGGCGATTCTGCTGCTTCCATTGATGTCATGTTGACAGAGCAGCGCCTTCTCTTTTACTCTACTCTGTTAATGGGGCTTCTCTGCTGATGTCTTGCTGATTGACAGGTAGCCCCCGCTGCCTACCTGTGGGGAGCAAACTGTCAATCATCATGATGTCTGCAGTGATGCCCCAATGTTCTGTTGATGAGAATTGATATGAATTAGGAAATTTGCCTGCTGAGCTAGCAGAGACCGTGCCCTTGCAGAATAGGCATATAGTTAGCAACTACCTACCTATTAGTTCTTAGCCCCATACACAAAAATATATAATAACAATAACTGTCAACAATCCCTGAGAAGTAGGAAAACTGAAATTTAAACATTAGTAGTGGCTTATCCTGATGTTTCATTTTTTATGACGGTGGTGGTCCATCATAGGTGATATGTAGCCCTAGCGTTAGACCTCATACAATTGTTTTGATGTGGCACCACAATATAAAAATCCACTGAACTATCTGAGGCATTTAGAAAGCAAGTTAGATAGATACCTATAAAACAGTCATGAAGGTAATAAAGCTGTTGAGTGAATATGCATTGGATCATAAGCTACTTCTGCCAATTCTACCATAAACATGCATGTTTAATTTTATCTGTAACACAGGATGCTTAAGACTCTTTCATCAACGGCTTATATCTCACAGGAATATAGATTTCAACATGTTAAAATTCATCATCAAGACCAATCTTCCCCCAACTGCCATGAAGGAGCAGTTTTCGGGTCCCATATATTTTTTGTCACAGGTATAGCTAAAGTGTGAAGAGGGATTTGAAAAAATAAAAAACTGTTTAACACATGCTGGCAATAATGCCTACAAAATGAAAATTTCAAAGAGCTGCCCACTTGCTCAAGTTTAATTGAAATTAGCTGAAAGTTGTTTCAAAAAATCATAGAATTTCCACTATGAAGTCTTCATGGTACCAGAAACCAAAAGGTGCTTTATGAAGATTTATTTGAACAGAAAGCGTACATTCCAAAATTATAATGACCCTAAACATACCAGTAATTTCACGAAGCAAAACAGCTCAAATAAAATAAATGGTCAAGCTGAAGCCTATATCTAAGTCCAAGTGAGATGCTGTAGTAGTTTGAAATGAACTGTACAAGGAAGAAATCACTCAAAAATATCCATACAGAGGTGGGAAAAAAATCTTCTGGCTAAAATCAGAAAATGGAATATACCGTATTTTTTCGGACTATAAGATGCACTTTTTTCCCCAAAAAAATTGGGAGGAAAATGGGAGATGTGTCTTATAGTCCGAATGCAGGCTTTCAGGAGGGTTGTGGCAGTGGTGTAGCAGTGTCCCTTCCTCAGGGAACCCGCGGTGGCAGAGGTGTGGTGATGCTGAGGCTCGTGTCGGCGGTGGGCGGTGCGGAGTGCATCGTTGGTTTCCCTGCGGCCATCTTCCTGAAAATGTGGGCCGCAGGAGGAGGCACATGGGCTGATTGAGATCTCAGCTGACCTCTTGTGCTCTATTTTCCTGAGGCTGTGGGCTTGAGATCTCTGCGGTCCTCAGCTTCAGGAAAATGGCTGCCGGAGGCCACTCGTGCGCAGATTGAGATCTCGACAGCCATTTTCCTAAAGCTGAGGGCCACCGAGATATCAATTTGCACATGTGGCCTAAGGAAAATGGCAGAGTTGAGATGCACTCAACTCTGCTCGCCATGGACACAGGGCCGTGGTGGTGCCACATTTCTGCCGTGAAAGAGACCCTTCTCCAAGCAACGCAGTCTGCTCTGTCTCACTGCCGACATCGGACCTGCAGCATCGCACTGCTGGGATACACCAGGACTGCAGCATTGCCCCAATTCTGCTGCCAATGGGATTCAAAGTGCTCACCACACAGCTAGATAAGTTCCTTGAAGGGTCTAGTTTCCAAAATGGGGTCACTTGTGGGGGACTTCCACTGATTAGGCACATCAGAGGCTCTTCAAACACAACATGATGCCAGCAGACCATTCCATCAAAGTCTGCCATCGAAAACTTCACTCATTCCATTCCAAGCCCTACCATGCACCAAAGCAGTGGTTTTCCCCCACATATGGGGTATCGGTGTACTCAGGAGAAATTGCATAACAACTATAGCAGACCATTTCCTTCTGTTACCCTTGTGAAAATAAAAAAATCGTTGCTGAAAAATCATTTTTGAGGAAAAAAATTGATTTTTTATTTTCACTGCTCTACGTTCTAAACTTCTGTGAAGCACCTGGAGGTTCAAAGTGCTCACCACACAGCTAGATAAGTTCCCTAAAGGGTCTAGTTTCCAAAAATGGGGTCACTTGTGGGAGCTTTCCAATGTTTAGGCACATCAGGGGCTCTCCAATGCGTCATGGCGTCCGCTCTGAATTCCAGCCAATTTTGCGCTCAAAAAGTCAAAAGGTGCTCCTTCCCTTTATGAGCCCCGCCATGGCCCAAACAGTAGTTTTCCCCCACATATGACATATCAGCATACTCAGGATAAATTGCACAACAAAATTAGTGGTCCATTTTCTCCTTTTACACTTGTGAAAATAAAAAAAATGTTGCTGAAAAATCATTTTTGTGACTAAAAAGTTAAATGTTCATTTTTTCCTTCCATGTTTCTTTAGCTGCTGTGAAGCACGTGAAGGGTTAATAAACTTCTTCAATGTGGTATTGAGCACCTTGAGGGGTGCAGTTTTTAGAATGGTGTCACTTTTGGGTATTTTGTTTCATATAGACCCCTCAAAGTGACTTCAAATGTGATGTGGTCCCTAAAAAAATGGTTTGCCAAAATTTGTTGAAAAAATCAGAAATCACTGGTCAAATTTAAACCCTTATAACTTCCTAACAAAAAAAAAATTTCGTCCCAAAATTGTGCTGATGTAAAATAGACATGTGGGACATGTTATTTATTAACTATTTTGTATAATGTGACTCTCTTATTTAAGGGCATGAAAATTAAAATTTGGAAAATCGCAACATTTTCTAAATTTTCGCCAAATTTCCATTTTTTTCTCAAATAAACGCAAGTCTGATCAAAGAAATTTTACTGCTATCATAAAGTACAATATGTCATTAGACAACTTTGTCAGAATCACCAGGATTAGTTGAAGCGTTCCAGAGTTATAACTTCATAAAGTGACAGTGGTCAGAATTGAAAAAATTTGCTGGGTCAGAAAGGTGAAAACAGGCTGGGTCACGAAGGAGTTAAATATATTAATATTTCCTTGAATAAGGATGAGATATTAATATGTTCACACATGTTGAAAGTAGATGGTGTGTCCATTACTGTATGTAGTAAGAAAGTTTATGTTTGCTCAGCAAATCAAAAACCCGAACAGTCCGCTCCGGATTAATCTGCCCAATATAAATATACACTATCCAGCATAGCCAGCTCCTAAACTTAGTAAAACTTAACGTTTAATATGTCTACATAAAACCATTGACAGTCAAGAATAAAGTGCTCTTGATTACCAGTGCGCTTAATAAAATGGTACAGTCTCACCCAATTGTTATCTCCTGGTTCTCCAAGGTTCCGTGCAGGACCTGGGTATGTAAGACCAAAATGTAGAAAGGAGGAGGAGGGGGGGAGTTTGGGGCCTAATTTCCCTGTAATGCCCTTCTGCAAAGAACTCCCGCCCTCACAAGGGCAGTACCCAAGTATGAGCCTACTTTGTGGTGCCCATGATAAATGTAGCCTCCCTGGATGATATGTCTTCCCTTCCCTTTAGTTTCATCAGACCACAGGACATGTCTCCAGAAATTAAGGTCTATGTTCTTTTGTGCATTTGCAAACATTAATCTTGCTTTGCTATGTTTATTTTGGAATAATGGCTTCTTTCTGGCAGAGTGACCTTTCAGCCCATGTTGATACAGTACTCGTTTCACAATCTTACCAGCTTCCACCATCAGCTACACAAGGTATTTTGCTTTTTTTCTTGGGTTGATATGCAAATGATGGACCAAAACACCTTCATCTCTGGGACACAGGACCCATCTCCTTCCTGAGCGGTATGATGGCTGACATTCCCATCTTGTTTGAACTTGCATATAATTGTTTATACAGACGAATGAGGCACATTCGGGTATTTTGAAATTGTACCAAAGGATAAGCCAGACTTGTGCAAGTCCACAATTCTCTTCCTGATATCATGGCTGATTTCTTTAGACCTTCCCATAATGCTACACAAAGAAGCATCGTGTGCATTAAAATACATCCACAGGTGTGTCTCTATTTAACTCAGATGCTGCAAAAAAAATCAGAAACTTCCAAACACATGACATCATAATATGGGTAGCCCAGAATTGTTTAAAGGCATAGTAATCTTAGTATATGTCATTTTTGTACTTTGCAGTAAGTAATACAAATGCCTTAAAACATCTCTCTCATTATTCTGGCATTTGGCAAATATTAATAATTATGGGAATCCTAATTGAAATAAAACTGGAAAGGTTTATTCTGATTTCATGTCAGATATTGAGAAAAACATGCATATGTGTCTTTTTATATAGTGTATGTAAACTTCTGCTTTCAACTGTATGTCTGTCCACATATGCCTTCCATTTTAAATCTGTCATTGCTGGAGGTATCTGAAACAGATGCAGAATTCTTAGTGGGCCATTTGAATCTAGAAATAAGGAGACGCCATGGGATACAAGCGATAGTGATGTTACGGACTCATACCCATCACCGTGAAAAAAAACTGTGCAATTTCAGTCCAGAAAAGTGGGACGAGTGTCATGCAAGTGTCATGCATTTTCATGTGAATACAATCTGATTTTTAACACCTAGCATCCGATTTATATCCATTTTTCATGCGAATGTGATCCAATTGTGATGCGATTTTAACATGAGCTTTTACATAGAGCAAATCTCTATGTAATTTGCACACAGTTTTCTAAGGAAATATTCTTCAAAATTATGTATATATAGATATTCAGCTCTGGCAAAAATTAAAAGACCACCACATCAAAACCTTGTCATGGGCAGCCCAATCTCCAGACCTAAACCAGGTTGAAAACCTCTGGAATCTAATCAAGAGTATGATGGATAATCACAAGCCATCAAACAAAGAAGAACTGCTTAAATTTTTGCTCCAACAGCAGTGTGAAAGACTGGTGGAAAGCATGCCAAGACGCATGAAAGCTGTGATTAAAAATCACGATTATTCCACAAAATATTGATTTCTGAACTCTTCCTGAGTTAGAACATTAGTATTGTTGTTTCTAAGTGATTATGAACTTGTTTTCTTTGCATTATCTGAGGTCTGAAAGCACTGGGATTTTTTTTTTTTTTTAATTTTGACCATTTTTCTTTGTCAGAAAAAAATGCTAAATTTATAGCTTGGAAATTCGGAGACATGTCAGAAGTTTATAGAATAAAAGAACAATTTACATTTTACTCAAAAATATACCTATAAGAGAAAAATCAGACAAATTGAACATTTTGCAGTGGTCTCTTAATTTTTTACAGAGCTGTATATATATATATATATATATATATATATATAAAAAGAGATAGAGAGCGAGAGAGAGAGAGATTAGATAGATATACAGATAGACAGATAGATAGTTATATGTGTGTAAAATATATAATCAGTGCTTTTTGTTTGTAGTTTACTGTACATTTTTTTAGTAAATAACTTCCTTTAAAAAAAATGGCTTGGGACCACCTATATTTTATTAACCAGCAGTCGAGGGCACATGTTTATAGTGTGGGAAGGGGGTAATACTCATGGAGCTTCCCAGGCTATTAATATCAGTTCACAGTTGTATACTTAGCCTTTCCAAGTTTTTAAAAATGGGGACCCCAAAAAAATGACGTAGGGTCCCCCTATAATTAATAACCAGCAAAAGCTAGACAGACAGTTGCAGGCTGATATTAATAGCTTAGGAAGGAGCCATGGATATTGGCCTACTCCCAAACTAAAACATCAGCTCTAAGCCGCCCCAGAAAAGGTGCGTGTAAAAGATGTGCAAATTCTGGCACATAGCCTCATTTTTCCCACTTGCCTTTGTGAGGTGGCAAGTGGGGTGATAGCTGGTAGGGTTAATGCCACCTTTGTATTGTCAGGTGACATCAGGCCCAGAGGTTGGTAATGGGGAGGCATGTATAAGACACGCCCATTACTAATCCAATAATATTATATAAAAAACACACACCCAGAATAAAGTCATTTGATTGAAATAATGCCACAGACTCCTTTAATGAACCTACATTTACCAAAAACACGTATACTCATGTCATACAGCAGAGACTCTTAGCTATGCGTGCTTGCCCAGCTCAGTGCATCACGGTAAACTCCTTTTACCTCAGTGCAAGATCAGAAAGGTCCTAGGAGTCTAAAGACAATGAACTCAGTTCAACTCACTGATGTCAGCGTGAGCACTATGGGAAAATTTCTAACGGGCTAGAGAGGATGGGGGAATTGAGTCCTGGTTAAATTTCCAGAATTTCGAGGTTTCATGTGAATTCTAATACTTGACATTCCATTTGCGGTTCGCAAGAAGAGGAGTAAAACTTTCCCAGAACCATTTTCCACACTTCTCAAGCATCAGAGATTGGGCTAATGTCTTTTTTCGTGGCTGCACAGGCTTCCCAATATTGACACCAAGCAGATTTTCATAGCTTGTATAGCGGTGGTCAGTACCTGGGTGTCATGTCGGACGTTGTTCACACTAGGGCGTCCGACAGACAGCAGTAAATCCACTTACGTCCACTACACGCTCAGTGATGTCGGCTAGATTTTATCCAGCTTCCTCGGGGTTAATCTAGCTGGTAATCAGGTTGGAGGCTGGGTCACGCCCACGGCCTTTAAATTGTCGAGCTGGACTTTGGGCGTCGCCGATTATAGCTTGTGCTTTGTGCCTAGTGATTCCGGTCTGGAGTGGTGGTCTTGTTGGAGGAATATCATATCTGGTGGTGTATTATCCTTTGTCATATTCCTCCTTCCTATATTTGTATTTGTTTTGCCCTGTGCACATTAGTGTATTCCTATATGTCTGCGGCGTGGTGCGTTTTTTCAGTTTTCCCTGTCTGTGCTTTCTGTGGGGATTGGTGTGTGGTCTCTTCACTGGGTGGTGGGTGGTGGTCTCAGCTTAGGGCTGAAACAGGAGGCAGGGTCAGGCCTGGTGGCCCAGACATGCACACCTTTAGTGTAACTTCTGGGAAAGGGACAGACAGGGTTTCCCTAGCCTAAGGGCCCGGGTAACCAGCCTTAGTCTACCCAGTACTCCCGTGACACTGGGCCATCACAGATCTGTGGTTCCAGTGGAGCAAAGTCTGTACAGCAGAGTCATTTTCCATCACCAGAGAGAGGGTAAGTCTATCTTTCTTGCAGAGTGTAAGCTCTTATGATAAGTGGGGGTTCTCTTTTTATCTCTCTCCTGTAGAATGTAAGTTATTTTGATGTACGGGGTGCTCTATCTCTCTTCAGTAAAGTGTAAGTTCTTATAGTCAGTGGGGTCCTCTCTCTTCTATAATGTGTAAGATCTTATGGTCAACAGGGTCCTCTCTCTCTCCTAGAAAGTGTAAGCTTTTATAGTCAATATGGTTTCTCTCTCCCCTAAGTGTACTTTCTGAGAATTGTAAGCTTTCCAGTATTGAAATTCATGTAAATTGAATTTTTTTTTGAAAATTCAGCAAAGCCGGAGAATTCGAATTTCAAAAGATCATCGTTAGCCTTAGCCCATTGATGTAAAGTGCACAAATTTTATAAAGGGACTTATGTCTCTAAATAATATCTAGACTATCCTAGGAATGTCTGTGTGAAAGAAATTGAAATGTATGCTAGATATGATCTGCCATGGAATTCAGCTATAAAGTCAGTTTACTGGCATGCAATATAATACATTTTCATGAGATGGTCAGATGTACTCATCCATCAAAACTCCTCCATCTTTTTCAGAAAAATGCCGAAACTGGTAGAAAAAACCCCCAATACATTTAGCAACTTTTTGAATCCAGAAAACATCACAGACAGATAAATTTCACCCCTTAATTTTGCATATGAGAGGTAATGTTTCTACTTGTAGAGAGTGATATTCCTGGGATGCCAGTGTAATGAGGCTTATAATACTTGCTGGAAATTAAATATGCAAATTGCCTCTTCAGAGAGGGAGAGAACTTGAACTCTAGTGCAACACCCTGAAACACCATATGTGCAAATTGAGATTCTGGTTTGGATTTTATCCTAAGTCATATGGCAAGGCTCATTAAAGGCTCAATATTAACTTTTAGGATTGCTACTTCCAATAGGTAGCACTAGAGTTCAAGTTCTCATTCTTTCTGAAGAGTCAATATGCATATTTAATTTCCCAGGGGAGCATGGCATGGCTTATAAGACTCCTCACTTCGGCATGCCAGGCATGTCACTTTACACAAGAAGAAAAGTTATCCCTTAAATGCCAGTCTTAAGTCTCTCACCTAGACAAATCACCAGGCCTGCAAACTGAGATTCTGGTTTGGCTTTTATCCTAAGTTATGCAAAGCTTGTTGAAGAATTGCTTC
Organism: Ranitomeya variabilis; assembly: GCF_051348905.1. Taxonomy (NCBI): domain Eukaryota; kingdom Metazoa; phylum Chordata; class Amphibia; order Anura; family Dendrobatidae; genus Ranitomeya; species Ranitomeya variabilis. Next base: position 568,029,065 of record NC_135234.1, on the reverse strand, counting down.
TTCCAATAGGTAGCACTAACGTTCAAGTCCTCTTCCTCTCTAAAGAAACAACTTGCACCCCTTAAACGTAAAAAATGTGGCACATGTTAAACCATGTCTTATTTACCCGAAGACACAGTCTTGTTGAACGCGGCACAAAAAGTGTCCAAAGCAATTAATAAATGCGACACGTGATGCCAAAATTCTGGCTCAATTAAAAAATGAATTTAAATTCTGCCCCATTGTCCCACACATAGCACATTTCTGTAATTCCTACTTGCCTCTTTGATGCTGGGATCTCATATTGTAGCAGTTTCTGGGAAGCTACTTAAATTCTTCTGAAATGTACAGTATGCAAAGTCAAATGCTGGTATGTAATACATTTGACTTTTAAATCATAAATATGTATTGAAGCATTTCCTGCCCTCTTGTTAATTATATGCCATTGCCAGGAAAAACACATAAGATCGTTGTGATGTTTACAAATGTGGAATGTAAATAATTGCGGTGTTTCTGTGAAATGCAGCACTTTAAATTTGCTGACAGAGTTGCTAAGGAACAAACCTTTTGATTCTGTGGAAGTCTTGTTTGGTACAGATTTATGTTCTGACAGACTAACTTACCGAACAAGAGTGAGAAATTTTTAAAAGAATATAATCTGACATTTGTTATGTTTCTATAGTCTTTTACATATTGATGCATATTCTTTAGTGTCAATTCTACAATTCTATGGTTCGGCAATATGTTTCTTTTCTACAGATGCTCATAATTACACGGTGTTGTGTTGTTAGAACTTTTGCAAGAGAAAATACTGGCTTTGGCAGTTTCTTAACCTCCAAATGATCATCAGCACCTGCTTTAGTTATGTTGACCTACAAAACATCAAACGCTTAAGAAAGTGCCTTTGCTACTTCCCTTTCTTTGATGAGTCAAGAAACAGCAACAGTGCAAAAATATTCTTTTACCATCTCTGGTACACAGGATAAATTACACAGTTAAAGGGCAAAGCTATAGCGATTACATCTTTTAGTAAAGTTTATTACATTGTATATGAGCAACAGGTACACATTAGGTATACATGATATTTAGAAAAATGTGCCTATGTAACTAAAAGGCTTTGTTCATGTCATGTTATTGAGCTAAGATGATAATTATGCTTTTTTTCATCTTTTTTTGTGAGATGCATAGTCAATTTGATGAAAAAAGTCAATATATCAACCGATTTAATACATCATTCCTTAGCGTCACGTCTGTCAGAGGCTACAGCTCAAAAGTCTACCTCGGACAGACTTCGCACAAGTCACACTGGCAGACTTGAGGGGTCTGGTCTTACAATGGGGTCCAGCGAGTTGCTTCATGGGGAGGTCTGCTGTTCAGAGGAGTGACAACAGGCTGGGTCGACAAGCAGGGTCAAAACTAAGAGGTCATGTCAGGCACTGAATTGTAAGATAAGAGGGTGGTTGAAATGCACAACCAGGGCAATGTAAAGCCGAGCTGTTATGCCATTCTACAACATAATCCTAGGCTATGTGCACACACTTTTACATTTGTTGCATTTCTATTTCAGTTTTTTCTGCGTGAATTTCAGACAAATCCTGAAGCAGATCCTGATGCCAGCAAAGTGAATGAGAAACCTAAGTGTCTTGCAAACGCTGAGTATTTTTGACTTGCTGATTTGGTGTAGAAAATAATCTGCAGTGTGTCAACTCATCTGTTTAATTTTTTTCCTAAGTATTTTACCATTGACTTCTCTGAAATCAATCAATAACGCAGGGCAAAAAAGCACCAAAATCAAGGCAAAAACGCACCAAAAGCAAGGCAAAACACACCAAAAATAAGCAAAAATGCACATTTTTGCAGCTGTGCTTTTCCAGCCAAGAGATGCAGAAATGGTGCAGAAACTTTACTCAACATGTGCACATCGGCTAAGACTAATGTGATATTCTTTCATCAAGGCCTTTTCATGGAGTTCCCCAGGAGTTCTCCAAACCAATCTCCAGCTATCATTGCAACGAAGATAAAAGTGAGATTCATCGCAGAAGAGAATAGACCTTCATAGTAGCCTGTAATCAATGGAACACCTGTAGCTGGTCATCTGGCTCATTGTCCAAGATTGTGCCAATGCCTTCTAATGGTTTGTGCAGACATTAATGTCTGAGTCTTGATGTGTGACATCCAATTTCACTTGCAGTGCAAACTGGATTAGTTATGGAACCAGTGGTACAGCTATTTCTCCCAAATGTCCTCTGCCCCGTTTCTCAACATAACAATGCCAGATCACATGTTACTCATGTAACTGTGAACAGCCTATGTGGTTTATCCATGTGGCCATGACCTGTAGGGTCTCCGGACTTGCAAAAGGAGCTGCAAGTAGAGGATCTTGATGATTTGTGTGTCCAAGTTCATTATGAGTAGTAGAACATTAACCCTTCCCAGACATGACTAATTTCCTTTTTTACGTTTTCATTTTTTCCCTTCCCTTATTTCAAGAGCCATGATTTTTTTTTTCTTTTTCTCTCCACATAGACATATGAGGGCTAGTATTTGTGGGATGAGTTGAACTTTTGAATGACACCATCCATTTTACCATGGTAAAAAATTACAAGACCTGTGAAATTACAAAGAAATGCAATTCTGACATTTTGTTTAAATTGTTTTTACAGCTTACATTGTTTGGTTAAAATGTGGTGGCAATATAATTTTCTTCATGAGCACAATTATGGCAATACCAAACTTGCATGTATTTTCTGCATGTGAGATACTGAATAAAGAGATTAGTGATGAGCGAATACATTCGGCACATTCATTACTCGCATGAATAGTACGCTATTCGGGCTATTACAGCTAAATGATATTCATCAATGCCAGCATAAAGTAACATCATTTTAAAAGCAAATTGCTAAATAATATTCCTCGCCTATTGCTGAAATAGCTAATATTTATCTAGCTGTTGTGTGACTGGCGCAAAACCTGTTGAGCTATGGAAACATCACTATTTACCATTAATTTCCCTGAGTCTGCTGTATCTCATATAGGCAATATAAAAAAATTTCTATTGGTTAAACAAATAGCGTATCTTCATGTAGCAGTTGTGCGACTGGCGCAAACCGTGCAGAGATACGCAAATGTCACAATTTACCAGTGGCAATCATTTTCCTCAATCTGCTGTTGCCATGTGTCAGAAAGGTGATATAAAAAAATCTAATTTTCTATTGGTTAAATAAATAGCGTATCTTTATCTAGCAGTTGTTCGACTGGTGCAAACCATGCAGAGATACGCAAACTTCACAATTTACCAGTGGCAATCATTTTTCTCAGTCTGCTGTTGCCATGTGTCAGAAAGGCGATATAAAAAAATCTAATTTTCCATTTGTTAAATAGCGTATCTTTATCTAGCAGTTGTGCGACTGGCACAAACCATGCAGAGATACAGAAATGTCACAATTTACCAGTGGCAATAATTTTCCTTAGTCTGCTGTTGCCGTGTGTCAGAAAAGCGATATAACAAAATACTAATTTTTTATTGGTTAAATAAATAGCGTATCTTTATTTGGCAGTTGTGTGACTGATAAGATACGCAAAATGTGACTATTTACCTGTAATTTTCATGAGTCTGCTGTTGCTGTGTGTAATAAAGCTGATATCTGAAAAAAACCCACATATTGCTAGATACAGTAAATTTGTACATGACACCTTTGTGAGGGCACTTGTGGAACTGAGTCTTTCTGCGACCTATTGGTGGTGGCAGCCCCATGGTAATCGATTTTCAGCCACCGCTATTTTTCCCGATGTGCCGTCCACGCCTTACATAAGCACGTGTTATACAATATCAGCCATGCTTTGGCCAAAGCAGTCACAGGGAAGGTCCACCTAACCACAGACACGTGGACAAATTCAGAAACAGAGTCAGAGGGTGGGACATCACACATCCTACCCACACCAAGAATAGCAGGCCCAACTTCCATCAGTGTTTCAGTCTCCTCGTATTCCAGTTCCTGTCTCTCCTTCTCATCCTCCTCATCCTCAGCAAAACTAGCCTTCCTATCACTCCCCAGCTGGGAGGTCTCCAGCACTGCCTTTGCGGAGCGGCAGCATGCTCTTCTGAAGCTCATCTGTTTAGGCGCTAAAGCTCACAACGCAGCAGAGCTGTTGAAAGGGATAAAAGACCAGACTGATCAGTGGATCTCCCTGCTGAACCTCCAACCAAGTCTGGTTGTGTGTGATAATGGGCATAAATTTATGGCGACTTTAAAGCTCAGCAAACTGGTACACGTCCCATGCGTGGCCCATGTGTTGAATATGGTTGTACAGCAGTTTTTTAAAACATACCCTGACTTGCTGGACCTATTTGCCAAGGTGTGCCGTGTCAGCGCACATTTCTGAAAGTCATCTCAGGCTTTCGCTGATCTAGCTTTGCTGCAGCATCGCTTTAATTTCCGCATCATCGACTGTTTTGTGACCTGCCCACACTCTGGAATTTGACCGTTCTTATGTTGGCAAGGCTTAGTGAGCAGCAGAGTGCACTGTCTGAATTCCAGCTTCTCAATGCACATCAGAGGAACGCTCAGCCCCCACACATAACAACTGCCAAGTGGGTGTGGATCACTGAAACTTTCAAAAAGAACCTGAAGACTCACCTCTTCTGACAAGCCTACAGCCTGCAGTGATCCTGAACCTACTGAACCGCCGCACAACCAGCTCTGCCCTCTCCTAGTGTATCATCACCCATCCCCTGCAGACTGTGAGCCCTCGCGGGCAGGGTCCTCCCTCCTTATGTACCCGTGTGTCTTGTTTTTGCTCATGTTTAATGTATTTGTCTATATTTGTCCCGTATTTCACATGTAAAGCGCCATGGAATAAATGGCGCTATAAAAAATAATAATAATAATAATAATAATAAATAATAATACTGTATGTGAGGTTCTTCAAAACTTTGAGCACTGCACCAAAATGGTGAGTGCTCATGTTGCTATTATCAGCGCAACCATCCCACTGCTCTGTCTATTAAAACATTCAGTGCAGTATCTCAAAGAGGAAGCTTTGAATGCTAAGCAGGTGGCTATGGAGCAAAATTTTACAGTAGCTGATACCACACAATCCAGCCACACACAATATTCTCAGGCCACATTGGGTGGTGACGGGGAACAGGAGAAGGAGGATGAGGAGGAACAGGAGTTTTCTGCGCTACAGAGGGGACTCCCAATTCCAGCTTCATGCCTGTCCAGCGTGTATGATTTGAAGAGGAGGAGGAGGTGATGCATTGTGAGCAGGAGAGGATGGTTAGTGTTCTTCCTGGTGAGGACACTGAAAGTTGACTCTTTGTAGTCTGCCACACATGACACAGTTCATGACCAGATGCCTTTCCCATGACCTTCGTATGAAACACATTTTGTTCAACATGAAATACTGGCTGTGTACCTTTCTTGACCCACGCTACAAGGAGAAATTGCCTTCTCTCATGTCGGAGGCAGACGTGCAATTTTCACTGCATGCATGCCAGAGGGTCGTTGTGAAAGACTTGCTGAAAAGATCACCCTCAGACAATGTTGCTGGCAGAGGTACCGGCTCTTTTCACCCACAAGGATTACAGGGGAGGACCACGCCCACCAAGTGCAACTTGGGGGGAAGTCCACCTTCTGAGCCACTTTCATGAAACGGTCACATCAGCAAGGACTGTCTGTGGGTGTAACTACCTATCTATGTAACTACATAGTGACCAAGATACTGAAGGATTACTTAAGTGACCATAAAAGCATCCTTCAAGTTTTTCTTGGGTGCCCTTTAACTAATGGTTGTCCAAGCCGCACACTTAGCCCGACATCTCCTTGTATGCCTTGGAGTTGCTGCCATGCCCTGCCACAAGTGTTTTGTCTGAGCTGGTTTTTAGTTTGGCCGGTGCAATCATAATGAATAGGCGTACACGCCTGTCAATGGAAAATGCAGACAGGCTGACTCTTCTAAAATTTAACAAGAGCTGGATTTCCTCTGACTTTGTAAGCCCTACGCATGACAGCAACGTAACGGAAATGCAGCCTAAATGGGGTTTTTTGGAAGTAGTCTTAACATCCATGCCTTACCATCCAAACCCATTTTATTCATGAAATCACATCCTGTATGTATACCCGATGTTGGCACTGTTTTTTAATTTTTGGAAACCTTTGTACATCGTGCAATGGTTAAACTTGTACAACCCCTGGCAAAAATTATAGAATCACCGACCTTGGAGGATGTTCATTCAGTTGTTTAATTTTGTAGAAAAAAAGCAGATTACAGAAATGGCACAAAACTAAAGTAATTTCAAATGGCAACTTTCTGGCTTTAAGAAACACTAAAAGAAATCAAGAACAAAAAATGTGGTAGTCTGTAATGGTTACTTTTTTTAACCAAGCATAGAGAAAAATTATGGAATCACTCAATTCTGAGGAAAAAATTATGGAATCATGAAAAACAAACAAAAAAACACTCCAAAACATCATTAGTATTTTGTTGCACCACCTCTGGCTTTTGTAGCAGCTTGCAGTCTCTGAGGCATAGACTTAATGAGTGCCAAACAATACTCTTCATCAATCTGGCTCCAACTTTCTGTTGCCAGATCAGCTTTGCAGGATGGAGCCTTGTCATGGGCCATTTTCTTCAACTTCCACGAAAGATTTTCAATTGGATTGAGATCCAGACTATTTGCAGGCTATGACATTGACCTTGTTTCTTTTTTCAAGAAATGTTTGCACAGTTTTTGCTCTATGGCAGGATGCATTATCATTTTGAAAAATTATTTTATTATCCGCAAACATCCTTTCAATTGATGGGATAAGAAAAGTGTCCAAAATATCAACATAAACTTGTGCATTTATTGAAGATGTAATGACAGCCATCTCCCCAGTGCCTTTACCTGACATGCAGCCCCATATCATCAATGACTGTGGAAATTTGCATGTTCTCTTCAGGCAGTCATCTTTATACATATCATTGGAATGTCACCAAACAAAAGTTCCAGCATCATCACCTTGCCCAATGCAGATTCGCAATTCATTACTGAATATGACTTTCATCCAGTCATCCACAGTCCACGATTGCTTTTCCTTAGCCCATTGTAACCTTGTTTTTTTCTGTTTAGGTGTTAATGATGGCTTTCATTTAGCTTTTCTGTATGTAAATCCCATTTCCTTTAGGCGGTTTCTTACAGTTCAGTCACAGACGTTGACTCCAGTTTCCACCCATTCGTTCCTCATTTCTTTTGTTGTGCATTTCCTGTTTTGGAGACATATTGTTTAAGTTTCTGGTCTTGACGCTTTGCGCTTTGATGTCTTCCTTAGTCTACCAGTATTTTGCCTTTAACAACCTTCCATTGTTGATTGTATTTGTTCCAGATTTTAGACACAGCTGACTGTGAATAACCAACATATTTTGCAACATTGCGTGATGATTTAACCTCTTTTAAGAGTTTGATAATCCTCTCCTTTGTTTCAATTGACATCTCTCATGTTGGATCCATGATTCATGTCAGTCCACTTGGTGCAACAGCTCTCCAAGGTGTGATCATTCATTTTTAGATAAAGACTAACGAGCAGATCTATTTTGATGCAGGTGCTATTTTTTGGTATGAAAATTTACAGGGTGATTCAATAATTTTTCCTCAGAATTGAGTGATTCCATAATTTTTTCCCTATGCTTAGTTAAAAAAGTAACCATTACTAACTACCACATTTTTTGTTCTTGATTTCTTTTAGTGTTTCTTAACCCTTTCATGACCCAGCCTATTTTGACCTTAATATAAACATAAGGGTGAATGACCTCGGGGAGATCAAAACATCCAACACCGCGGAGAAACCATCACGTGTATCTCAACGCAGTGATCCAGAACACTGCCCCCATCCCTAAAGGGAAATATGCAAATGCATGTAGAAAAGCTGCGGAGACACCATCACGTGCTCAACGCAAGCAATGAATAGCCAGGTCTTTCACCGGGAAGGAACAACCACGGGAAGGGCAGAATCCAAGAAAGGAAAACCACCTATTCCAAAACATAGTATCCATCCACAGACAGCTGTTTTGGGGTATTTGCCCCTCATCAGTGTGGAGTAGGAAACTGGCTATTAGGAGCAGTGCCTAGTGAAAAGACTATAAACATAAGGGTGAATGACCTCGGGGAGATCAAAACATCCAACACCACAGAGACACCATCACGTGTTTCTCAACGCAGTGATCCAGAACACTGCCCCATCCCTAAAGGGAAATATGCAAATGCATGGAGAAAAGCCGCGGAGACACCATCACGTGTTTCTCAACGCAAGCAATGAATAGCCAGGTCTTTCACTGGGAAGGAACAACCACGGGAAGGGCAGCATCCAAGAAAGGAAAATCACCTATGCCAAAACATGGTATCCATCCACAGACAGCTGTTTCGGGGTATTTGCCCCTCATCAGTGTGGAGTAGGAAACTGGCTATTAGGAGCAGTGCCTAGTGAAAAGACTATAAACATAAGGGTGAATGACCTTGGGGAGATCAAAACATCCAACATATTATATGTTGTATTTTCTATTATATTTTTTGGGGTCTATATTCTCCATCATTTTTGTTGCATTTTTATGTCATTATTTTTTGTTTAGGTATTATTCCATTTGTATTCTGTACTGTGCACCACCAGGCTTTCGGGCTGTGATATATTGTTATATCACCAAGTACTGTGCACTCTGCTCTTACGCTATCTTTGCTGCATCCAGCGCAAGCGCACACACTGCAGTACGCATGTCGCCTTGGCAACCGAGAGCGGATTACACACTTCCGCTCTGTGCAGCCGGCGCATGCGCAGTGCCTACACGCCGGGCCCGGCTAGCGCAGACGCCATTACCCACTCTCCATTCGGCGCTCCTATCATCTTCACAGCTGCCTGTCGGTAAGTGACCGATTATTTGGTACTTAAGGGAGGCAGGACATGCAGGCATCACCCCTGACGAAGCCACCAGTGTGTGGCGACACGCGTTGGGTGCCTGCTGTCCGCACCTCCATTCCATTCAGGGTACTCATGCCCTACTGATGTTGCCTGACTTTGCCTGACTTTGCCCTACAGTGGCACCCACAGGTTATGCCAATCTTTAGTCTCCATCTTTGGCTCATGTGCCTCTAGGTGTTCGGTTGTTATATGGTGGGCATTGAAACTGGTCAGTATACTCACCTCCATTTCAGCCGGTTGTGTATTATCTTTATCACCTTTTTGATTGGTCCTATACCGTATTCATTATTGTTACATGTGCACTATTGCGGCATACATGTTTCTTTCTTCACAAGGTGCCTGCTAGGATCTTCTTATGGGACAGGTCGGGCCTCATTTGTAATTACATCATATGGTTATTAAGGCTACAATTATTGGGCATATTGAGGCTATAATTATTGGGCATGTATACCATACTCTGACTGGGGAGGTGCGGCTTTTTGGCCTTATTTTGGGCTTGTTTGCAATCATGGGGGTATTTTGTATCCCTTTGTGGTTTTAAATGTTTTTAGTGTGTTCTGTCTCTCATTTCTATGTTTAATAAAGCCATGTTTTGCATTTGTATTAGTGGTGACTCCCTTCTATAAGGCCTACCTGTCTCTTTCTACATATATTTGGCGTTTTTCAGGTCTTGGTTTGAGTCCCATTGACTGTGGTGCCCCCATTTCTTCTTTCCTTGGTACTCAGGACAAATTGTACAACAACTTTCGGGGTCCAGTTTATCCTTTTACCCTTGGGAAAATAAAAAAAATTGTTGCTAAAAGTTCATTTTTGTGACTAAACAGTTAAATGTTAATTTTTTCCTTCCATGTTGCTTCTGCTGCTGTGAAGCACCTGAAGGGTTAATAAACTTCTTGAATGTGATTTTGAGCACCTTGAGGGTGCAGTTTTTAGAATGGTGTCACTTTTGGATATTTTCAGCAATATAGACCCCTCAAAGTGACTTCAAATGTGAGGTGGTCCCTAAAAAAACGGTTTTGTAAATTTTGTTGTAAAAATGAGAAATCGCTGGTCAAATTTTAACCATTATAACTTCCTAGCAAAAATAAATGTTGTTTCCAAAATTATGCTGATGTAAACTAGACATGTGGGAAATGTTATATATTAACTATTTTGTGTCACATAATTCTCTGGTTTAACAGAACAAAAATTTAAAATTTGAAAATTGCAAAATGTTCAAAATTTTTGCCAAATTTCAGTTTTTTTCACAAATAAACGCAAAAATGATCGACCTAAATTTATAACTAACATGAATCGCTAGGATCCGTTGGCACGTTCTTGAGTTATTACCTCATAAAGGGACAATGGGCAGAATTGCAAAAAATGGCCAGGTCATTAAGGTCAAAATACATGTAGAAAAGCCGCGGAGACACCATCACGTGTTTCTCAACGCAAGCAATGAATAGCCAGGGAAGGAACAACCATGGGAAGGGCAGCATCCAAGAAAGGAAAACCACCTATGCCAAAACATAGTATCCATCCACAGACAGCTGTTTCGGGGTATTTGCCCCTCATCAGTGTGAAGTAGGAAACTGGCTATTAGGAGCAGTGCCTAGTGAAAAGACTATAAACATAAGGGTGAATGACCTCGGGGAGATCAAAACATCCAACACCGCGGAGACACCATCACGTGTTTCTCAACGCAGTGATCCAGAACACTGCCCCCATCCCTAAAGGGAAATATGCAAATGCATGTAGAAAAGCCGCAGAGACACCATCACGTGTTTCTCAACGCAAGCAATGAATAGCCAGGTCTTTCACCGGGAAGGAACAACGACGGGAAGGGCAGCATCCAAGAAAGGAAAACCACCTATGCTAAAACATGGTATCCATCCACAGACAGCTGTTTCGGGGTATTTGCCCCTTCATCAGTGTGGAGTAGGAAACTGGCTATTAGGAGCAGTGCCTAGTGAAAAGACTATAAACATAAGGGTGAATGACCTCAGGGAGATCAAAACATCCAACACCGCGGAGACACCATGCATATTTCCCTTTAGGGATGGGGGCAGTGTTCTGGATCACTGCGTTGAGAAACACGTGATGGTGTCTCTGTGGTGTTGGATGTTTTGATCTCCCCAAGGTCATTCACCCTTATGTTTATAGTCTTTTCACTAGTCACTGCTCCTAACAATTTGTCCTGAGTACGCCGATACCCCATATGTGGGGGGAATCACTGTTTGGGTGCACGACAGGGCTCGGAAGGGAAGGAGCGCCATTTTACTTTTTGAATGAAAAATTGGCTCCAATCTTTAGCGGACACCAATGTCGTGTTTGGAGAGCCCCTGTGTGCCTAAAGATTGGAGCTCCCCCACAAGTTACCCCATTTTGGAAACTAGACCCCACAAGGAACTTATCTAGATGCATAGTGAGCACTTTCAGCCCCCAGGTGCTTCACAAATTGATCCGTAAAAATTAAAAAGTACTTATTTTTCACAAAGAAATTCTTTTAGCCTCAATTTTTTTTGTTTTCACATGGGTAACAGGATAAAGTGAATCCTAAAATTTGTTGGGGAATTTCTCCTGAGTACACCAATACCTCATATGTGGGGGTAAACCACTGTTTGGATACATGGCAAGGATCGGAAGGGAAGGAGCGCCATTTGACTTTTTGAATGAAAAATTAGCTCCAGTTGTTAGCGGACACCATGTCGTGTTTGGAGAGTCCCTGTGTGCCTAAACATTGGAGCTCCCCCACAAGTGACACCATTTTGGAAACTAGACCCCCAAGGAACTTATCTAGATGCATAGTGAGCACTTTCAACCCCCAGGTGCTTCACAAATTGATCCGTAAAAATGAAAAAGTACTTTTTTCACAAAAAAATTAATTTAGCCTCAATTTTTTCATATTTCCCATGGGCTACAGGATAAAATGGATCTTAAAATGTGTTGGGCAATTTCTCCTGAGTGCATCGATACCTCACCTGTGGGGGTAAACCACTGTTTGGGCACACGGCAAGACTCGGAAGGGAAGGAGCGCCATTTGACTTTTTGAATGAAAAATTAGCTCCAATCGTTAGCGGTCACCATGTCGCATTTGGAGAGCCCCTGTGTGCCTAAACATTTGAACTCCCCCACAAGTGACACCATTTTGGAAACTAGACCCCCCAAGGAACTCATCTAGATGTGTGATGAGCACTTTGAACCCCCAAGTGCTTCACAGAAGTTTATAACGCAGAGCTATGAAAATAAAAAATAATTTTTCTTTCTCAATAATTATATTTTAGCCCACAATTTTTTATTTTCACAAAGGTAACAGGAGAAATTGGACCCCAAAAGTTGTCCAGTTTGTCCTGAGTAAGCTCATACCCCATATGTGGGGGTAAACCACTATTTGGGCGCATGGCAGAGCTCGGAAGGGAAGTAGTGATGTTTTGGAATGCAGACTTTGATGGAATGGTTTGCGGGCATCATGTTACGTTTGCAGAGCCCTTGATGTGCCTAAACAGTAGAAACCCCCACAATTGACCCCATTTTGGAAACTAAACCCCCCAAGGAAATCATCTAGATGTGTGGTGAGCACTTTGAACCCCCAAGTGCTTCACAGAAGTTTATAACGCAGCGCCGTGAAAATAAAAAATAATTTTTCTTTCCTCAAAAATTATTTTTAGCCCGCAATTATTTATTTTTACAAGGGTAACAGGAGAAATTGGACCCCAAAAGTTGTTGTCCAGTTTGTCCTGAGTATGCTGATACCCCATATGTGGGGGTAAACCACTGTTTGGGTGCATGGCAGAGCTCGGAAGGGAAGTAGTGACTTTTTGAAATGCAGACTTTGATGGAATGATCTGCGGGTGTCATGTTACGTTTGCAGGGCCCCTGATGTACCTAAACAGTAGAAACCACACACAAGTGACCCCATTTTGGAAACTAGACCCCCCAAGGAACTTATCTAGATGTGTGGTGAGCACTTTTAACCCCCAAGTGCTTCACAAAAGTTTATAATGCAGAGCCGTGAAAATAAAAAATCATTTTTTTTCAGCACCGTTTTTTAAAAATCCGCAGTTAAAACGCACTGCATTTTACTTGCGGATTTACTGCAGATTTCCAGTGTTTTTTGTGCGGATTTCACCTGCAGATTCCTATTGAGGAACAGGTGTAAAACGTTGTTGAATCCGCACAAAGAATTGACTTGTTGCGGAAAATACAATGCAGGGTTTCCGCACGGTATTTTCCGCACCATGGGTACAGCGGATTTAGTTTTCCATAGGTTTACATGGTACTGTAAATGTGATGGAAAACTGCCATGAATCCGCAGCGGCCAATCCGCAGCGGCTAATCTGCTGCGGATCCGCAGCCAAATCCGCACCGTGTGCACATAGCCTAATTCTAACCCTAATTGCAACCCTAACCCTAACCCTAGCCCTAACTCTAACCCTAGCCCTAACCCTAGCCCTAACCCTAACCCTATCAACAACCCTAACCCTAACCCTAACCCTAGTTCTAGCCCTAACCCTAACCCTAGTTCTAGCCCTAACCTTAGTGGAAAAAATAAAAATCAATATATTTTATTAATTCATTATTTTCCCTACCTATGGGGGTGATAAGGAGGGGCTTTATTTACAATTTTTTTATTTTGATCACTGTGAAAAACCTATCACAGTGATCAAAATGTACCTGTAACGAATCTGCCGGCCGGCAGATTCGGCGGGTGCACTGCGCAAGCGCCCGCCATTTTGGAAGATGGCGGCGCCCATCGAAGATGTCAGATGGAATTCCCAGGACTCCAGCGGTACGGGGGGTGGGATCGGACAGCGGGGGGGCACCGGAGGGGAGAGGAAAGCAGCAGAGGGCAGTGGAGCACCGAACGGAGGGGAGGAAAGACTGACAGCGGCGGCAGATTGCGGTCTCCAGCCATGGCCGATGATATTGCAGCATCGGCCATGGCTGGATTGTAATATTTCACCAAATTTCATAGGTGAAATATTACAAATTGCTCTGATTGGCTGTTGCGCTTTCAACAGCCATCAGAGCGATCGTAGCCACGTGGGGGCAAAGCCACCCCCCGGGCTAAAGTACCACTCCCACTGTCCCTGCAGATCGGGTGAAAATGGAGTTAACCCTTTCACCCAATCTGCAGGGACGGGATCCCTCCATGACGCCACATAGGCATCACAGGTTGGATTGGCACCGACTTTCATGACACCTACGTGGTGTCACAGGTCGGGAAGGGGTTAAAGCTAGAAAGTTGCCATTTGAAATGACTTTAGTTTTGTGTAATGTCTGTGATCTGCTTTTTTTCTACAAAATTAAACAACTGAATGAATGTCCTCCAAGGCCGGTGATTCCATAATTTTTGCCAGGGGTTGTACTCTCTATCTCTACCTATTGTAATAACTGCAAAATGTATTGTGAGGTCCCTATCACTGTCTCTATCAGCATGTATGATACAGATCCCTTAGGTCATTTTTGGAAAACGTTGCACATTGTGCAATGGTGAAACTTGTACTCCCTATTTCTACCTATTGCAAACTACAACTGCAAAATGTATTATGAGGTCCCCATCATGGTCTCTTTCAGCGTGCTTGATACAAAACCCTTGGGTAATTTTTGGTAAACTTTGCACATTGTGAAATGGTGAAAGTTGTACTCCCTATCTCTACCTATTGTAATAACTGCAAAATATATTGTGAGGTCCCCATCATGGTCTCTTTCAGCATGTATGATGCAGAGTCCTTGGGTAATTTTTGGAAAACTTTGCACATTGTGCAATGGTGAAACTTGTACTCTTTATTTCTACCTATTGCAATAACTGTAAAATACTATATATTGTGAGGTTCCAATCATGGTCTCTTTCAGCGTGTTTGATACAGACCCCTTGGGGTACATTTTGGGGACCTTTGTAATTTGAGCATTGGTCAAATTTCTAGTCTCAGTCTCTATATATTATATAACTCTAAAAAAAATGTATTGTGTTGCCTTTCTCAGGGTCTCTTTAAGCGTGTATCTGGAAGCCTGATGTTGATTTTCGGATCTGCACTTGGACATTGTGGAACATCAATGCATTAATATGCTCCACACACTTCTTCAGGTTTCAGCCTTACAGAGAATAATAATATGAGTATTGAAACATGCTCTATATATCTTAACCACACATCCCTTTATAAAGGTAAATTCATAATAAAACCTCTGTTAGCATACGTCGTACACTGTTCATATATGTAGCACGCCAGTAGATGGGCAGAATGCCTGGGTACAAAATCTGTTTCTGAGGGTGAAACCACTGGCCCTTCCCCTGTGTTACATCCTTCCCAATCTGCTGTCCAGGAAGCAGGCACTGATGTCTCCTGCCCACAACCTGCAGTTGCACAAACAAAACAGTCAGCAACCATGTCCAGTTCTTTGTCCCAGCTCAGTGTTCAGTTGTCCCTTGTCAGCATATATGTCTATTGCCAAACTGTTAGTTGGATAGGGCATACATATTCATTAGCACTTTACATTGTCTGGTGCTGGACAAAGCCCATTGGTGGCTTTTCTAGACTCCTAAATGAGGCTGGTGTCTCCTTTTTAAACTGTCGCTTCCCTTAAATTTTCAAAATTTGGGTCCTGAAAAAAAATGGTGGTGGGGTATTGCCCAGTTTCTGTACATTTTAAGCACATCTAAGAAACTGGGTTAAGACGCTCCACAGACCTATTCAGGCCACAGCCTTACACATTTTGAAACATGATCATTGCCATGCTAAGGCCTTTACCTGAGCTCTGTAGCACTGCCTGTCACCTGAGTAATACACTCCAAAGACCTCGTCACTCTCTGAGACATATCCTGTAATTACTCCATTGTTGCTCAAAATCATGCAAAAGTTACAATCTACCTGGTTGGGTAGTTTCCCGAAGAAGTGTGTAGGCTTGTGCAAATTGGTCAATGGCACTCCTATGTTTTTTCCTTGAGGAGGCTGCCTCCTAGTAAAATGAGGCTTGTACATGTTCCTGACATGGGTTTCATGCCTGAAAGACTGTGCACAATACAGGCCCTCACTTGCATACACTGTTTTCAGAATGTAATTCTAATGCTTTTGATGTCTGGTAGAATCCAATTTACTGACATTGATCATACAGCTCCCCCAACTCCTGTATTATATTCACCTTACAGCGGCTTGGGATCCGGTGGCCAAAATGAACTTTGGAGCTCACAAAACTCAGGTTTCATGGCACCTGCTGGCCCTCTGAAAATATCAAGTGAGGGCAGCATAATGGTGGTGGTGGCGGGCGAAGCCCACATTTCAAATGGCATGTTTTACCTGGCATTGAAAAGTGATGGGGAATATGTATTCTGCTATCTGGCTAACAATTTGGAATGAGGGAGGGACCTCCCAAATATAGGAGTGAGAGCTCTCCGAAATATGATAGAGGGCCACCTGATTGCCTTTCCCAAACTCAGGTTTCACAGCACCTGCTGGCCCTCTGAAAATGTCAAGCGAGGGCCACATAATGGTGGTGGTGGTGGGCGAAGCCCAAAATTCAAATGGCCATGTTTTAGCTGGCATTGTAAAGTGATGGGGAATATGTATTCCACTATCTAGCTAACAATTTGGAATGAGGGAGAGACCTTCCAAATGTAGGAGTGAAAGCTCCCCAAAATGTATGACAAAGCGCCATCTGAAGGCCTTTCCCAAACTGTTTCACGGCACCCGATAGCCCTCTGAAAATGTCAAGCGAGGGCCGCATAATGACATGGTGGTGGATATGATGGTGGTGGACATGGTGGTGGTGGCAGGCGAAGCCCAAAATGCAAATGGGCATGTTTGAAATGTCATTGTACAGTGATGGGAATATGTATTCCACTATTTTGCTAACAATTGAATGAGAGAGGGACCTCCCAAATGTAGGAGTGAGAGCCCTCACAAATGTTAAAGGAAAAACTAAAGCCAAAATGCTCCGTGTGAACATTTGCTAAAGGGAAGGTAAGTTGTTTTTTTTTTATTTTGTGTTATATACATGTAATTATGAAGAAAAAAGTTTCTTAGCATTTTTCCCTTTTAAAAAAAATTAGGTTTGGTGGTATTTTTATAAATCCCTAAAACTGGCGCAATAGTCTGACAACATTATTCCCAGATACCATATGTGAGTCAGAAAGGCATGCAAAAATCTTCACCATGCTGTTCCCATTTAGTTTTAGCTCTTTCCCATCCATTTCAGCTTTTTCCCATGCCCCCAGACCTGTTTGTTGGGTCCAGCAGAAAAATATTCAGCTTTCCATTGACTTGCATTGGATTCGTTATTCAGTGGGAATACACAGATACTAGAAATATTTTGTACCGATTTTCCCGAATTCAAATATTTCACTTTTCGCTCATCTCTAAAAGAGATGTTTTGAAAATTTTGGTTCTATTTTTTCATCATTTCCATAACATTAATATGCCTATTGTAATTTCCATAATTCCACAACTTTTTCCATCTTACTGCTACAAGTTCAATGTTGAGGAGTATATACATATATATATATATATATATATATACTAGATTGTGGCCCGATTCTAACGCATCGGGTATTCTAGAATATGCATGTCCCCGTAGTATATGGACAATAAAGTTTCTTAGCATTTTTCCCTTTTAAAAAAAATTAGGTTTGGTGGTATTTTTATAAATCCCTAAAACTGGCGCAATAGTCTGACAACATTATTCCCAGATACCATATGTGAGTCAGAAAGGCATGCAAGAATCTTCACCATGCTGTTCCCATTTAGTTTTAGCTCTTTCCCATGCCCCCAGACCTGTTTGTTGGGTCCAGCAGAAAAATATTCAGCTTTCCATTGACTTGCATTGGATTCGTTATTCAGTGGGAATACACAGATACTAGAAATATTTTGTACCGATTTTCCCGAATTCAAATATTTCACTTTTCGCTCATCTCTAAAAGAGATGTTTTGAAAATTTTGGTTCTATTTTTTCATCATTTCCATAACATTAATATGCCTATTGTAATTTCCATAATTCCACAACTTTTTCCATCTTACTGCTACAAGTTCAATGTTGAGGAGTATATACATATATATATATATATATATATATATATATATATATATATATACTAGATTGTGGCCCGATTCTAACGCATCGGGTATTCTAGAATATGCATGTCCCCGTAGTATATGGACAATGATGATTCCAGAATTCGCGGCAGACTGTGCCCGCCGCTGATTGGTCGAGGCAACCTTTATGACATAATCGTCGCCATGGCAACCATTATGACATCTACGTCGATACTGTGCCCGTTGCTGATTGGTCGAGGCCTGGCGGCCTCGACCAATCAGAGATGCAGGATTTCCAGGACAGACAGACAGAAAAACCCTTAGACAATTATATATATAGATATATATATTAGTGTTGAGCGATACCTTCCGATACTTGAAAGTATCGGTATCGGATAGTATCGGCCGATACCCGAAAAATATCAGATATCGCCGATACCGATACCCGATACCAATACAAGTCAATGGGACACAAGTATCAGAATGTATCCTGGATGGTTCCCAGGGTCTGAAGGAGAGGAAACTCTCCTTCAGGCCCTGGGATCCATATTCATGTAAAAAATAAAGAATTAAAATAAAAAATATGGATATACTCACCCGTCCGGCGGCCCTTGGACCTTACCGATGTAACCGGCAGAGTCCGTTCCTAAGAATGAGGAGTTTAGGACCTTCGATGACGTCGCGACTTGTGATTAGTTGCGTGACCGCTCATGTGACCGCTCACGCGACCAATCACAAGCCGCGATGTCATCGCAGGTCCTAAACTCCTCATTCTTAGGAACGGAGGCTGCCGGTAACATCGGTAAGGTCCAGGGGCCGCCGGACGGGTGAGTATATCCATATTTTTTATTTTAATTCTTTATTTTTTACATGAATATGGATCCCAGGGCCTGAAGGAGAGTCTCCTCTCCTCCAGACCCTGGGAACCATACACTGGGGACTTCCGATTCTGATTTCCGATATCACAAAAACATCGGAACTCGGTATCGGAATTCCGATACCGCAAATATCGGCCGATACCCGATACTTGCGGTATCGGAATGCTCAACACTAATATATATATATATATATATAAAATATCTATACTGTATGTGTGTGTGCAAAATACATTTTCTCACCTGTATGAAACTTCTTACATATATACAAACGCTACAAATACAGACTTACATTCTTTCCATGAAACTGAACAGCAGGATGATGTATCATTATCTCTGAACTATGTTATGGATTGTTGTATGGACTGGAAAACTATAACGGCTTCAAATGTGGAAAGAGTTTAGAACCTATCTGCGGGAGCTGTCAGCTGGTGTCTGATATCTTGTTTTCCTCTGTGTCTGGCTGAACACCAGAGTATTTCAACAGCATCTGAGTATCTTTACATGGTCCAAAAAGTGTAATATACAATCATTGGCAGAATAAAGATGTGTACACGTACACATACACACATCTTCAGTGTGAAATATCAGCAGCAAAAAAATAATTTCAGTTACCAAACAAGTTGTAGGTATTTTTCTCACATAAAATATATTTGTATGAAAATTTTTTATTTTATTTATTATGCTCACCTCCATTTCTTCAGAAGCACCCAAATTAGATTTTGGGTATATTCACAGAATTTTTTTGTACATGTGGATTTTGGCTTGTATCTCTCATTGAAATCTACATGAATTCTGCCTCCTATGAATTTCAGTGGGAAATCCACACCCTTTTCAAATAGAACTGGTTTAGTAATCCTCATTGCATAAAACAATATGTGACAATTCAATTATTGTGGTTAATTTGGCATGTAAAAGTCACACACAGATTGAAGGGACATGTCACCAGATTTTTGCTACTGTATCTGAGACAGTGGCATTTAACTAGTTAACAGACATGGGTGGATCGCGAATCCACCCACAGCTGTTGCGGGCACATTTCAGCTGTATAGATCAGCTGTCATGTGCTCCGGCACTGAGCCCGCACCAAACAGAGAGCTCACTATTATGCCTGATGTCAGAAAGGGGTTAAAAACATTTTTGTTACACTTTTTATTTGCTTCAATAGTCAATCTAGGAGACTTAAAGTTGCGATCTTCCGATCCCTTGTGCTACACATAGTAGGGCTGCAGCCCTGGTATGTGAACCAAAAATGCTCATCTGCTATGAACGTCGGCTACTGGGTGGCACTCATAGCAGAGCAGCAATGACAACTACAGGGGTCTTCTGCAAACCCAGGATTGTCATGCCAACCCATAGGGATCCTGCGATCATGTGATAGGAGCACAGATGGGTGGAGCTAGTGACGCACTTCTGGCGTAGGTAGGTTAAATGCCGGTATCAGAGATTGACAGCAGCATTTAATATGTTAACAGCAGTGGGTGGATTGTTATTCCACCCATGGCTGTTAGGGGAACATGTCAGCTTATGAAATCAGCTGTCATGTTCCAGATAACATGCAGGCACAGCACCGGAGCCCGCAGCAAAGATGGGAAGGTGACCTATAAAGTAACTATACATCATAGGTCATGAATGGGGTCAATAATAGCCTAAAATGATTTTCCAAGAGTGATTTTGCAGCTTAGACCTATTTATTTGAATAGAGCCAAGCTGTAATACCATCCACAATCTGCAGACTTTGGTAGTGCTGATTTTAGGCTATAGCAACTATATTTTTTTCTAATCCTGGTCAACCTTTTTAAGGTCTTTTTATTGCGTCAGTATTTTGGTCAAAATTTTGCATCAGTATTGTCAAAATCAGCAGAGGCTCCAAAACACAGGCAAAAATGAGTGTGTCATAAATAAAGTGCATTATCCAAACATCCCACTAATAAATCTGTATATAACCAGATTTTGAGCTGATAATTTATGACCCCTACTATATTATTTATCTGCAATGATGCATTGCACGTATGTGTGGTATCCATTTTTTCCATTGTTGCAACATATACTCATTATAATCTATGGTGCTATTCGCATGCCCATGTTTTTTCACAGACCGTGTGTCAATGCAAAACTCATGGAGACATGTCCGCTATTCTCCAGTATCACAGATTAAGGCCCCATTCACACATTCAGTATTTGGTCAGTATTTTACATCGGTATTTGTACGTCAAAACCAGGAGTGGAACAATCAGAGGAAAAGTATAATAGAAACACATCACCACTTCTTTATTTTTCATCCATTCCTGATTTTATCTTACAAATACTGATATCAAAAATTGAATGTGGTCTGATAAGGAGGCTCACTTTGTGAATGTAGCGCAATACTAGATTATAGTCAGCCTGAGATTGACAGCAGACTTAGTGAATGTAGTAGGGTTCAGCAGTTGTAGCAGAGCTGTATTTGCCAAGAGACTTGCTTAGTGAATATAGGAGAGTCCAGCATTTGGCAGCAGAGTTGGCTTTGTTATCAGACTCTAGCAGTTGTAGCAAAACCCAGTGATTGTAGAAGAGCTTGGTCTTTGGGAAGGCTAACTTTGTGAATGAAAAAGAGTCCAGTGGTTGTAGCAGAGCCCAGTGATTGTGGGAGAACTTAGTTAGAGGTACTTCTGTATCAAATGGTGGAGCTCAGTGAGGTAGCAGCAGCAATAATTTTTGCAATCTGAATATTCAAGTTGCAGAAAGTCTCCTGGACTTCCCTATATGGTCTTAAGGAGTGACATCAGAGGTGTAGGAGGAGCAGAGCGAGACAGTCACAGCAGGAGGAGGATGAAGGGCACAACTCACGAGCTGAGGTAAGTGAGTAACCATTATTTCTCTGTAGGTTTGACTCCTGATTTTGGCTTACAAATACTGACAAAAATGCTGAATGTGTGAGCGGGGCCCAATTTTACTGTTGGATGCCAATATTAATAAGATTGCACCAGTGTAAACTATATACACAGATAAATAGATAGGGCACTATATGCAGGTCTTTTATCATTATACAGTATACATGTCACTCCCTGGTCTTTGGGGGCCATACTCTTTTTGTAACTCTCTATGACAATTTTCTGTTACTTGACCTTAATTTATTGGTTGTGCCATAAAGTAAACACACAATACCAAAAGGCTGTGCAACCAGTATAACTGGCAGTAATTCTTTTAAAAATAAAAAGAGAAAGCATAAAAGACACCTAATTTTTCTAATGCTAGAGGCATCTGCTAATGAATTCTCAGGATGTGCAGGCATGTATTTGGGTGGACGGGGGAGAGAAGTAAAGATAGATGTCTGCCAACATCAGAGATTGGGGAATTGATGTCTGGCAGCATGACCATTATTGTTGTAGACATCCATATTTAAAGACAGAAAATACCAACTTGGATTTCTTATCATTCTCATCAGTTTTCTACTCAGAAGCCAGGAGCGATTAACAGAAGATACAGAGGAAGAGAAAAGAAGGGAAGGAAGGAAATAAAAGAAATAAAGGGAAAAGGAGGCAGAGCAACGGAAGAGATGGTGAAGAGAATTAATGCCATCTGCATGTATAAAATTTGCTAAAGATTTAACTGAAGTTGACATCATACTTATAAGCCCTTAGCTTGCAAATCCATTAAGACATTGAAAATCAGAAGCGTAACTGTCATTTTAGGAAACTTTTAAGAATAAGGTGTAACGTATGTAAACATGAGTAATAAAATTATGTCTGGCCATTACATGAGTTGTATTCTGCATGTTTTACAAGTTTTCTGCCTGTAGACTTAATTTCTAATTTTATTTCACAGCTAATAGATGGAGATTAACTTTTATGATGTCCCATCTCCACCAGGACCTGCTCACATTACATCTGCTTCTGTTACCAGATACGCCATATTTATTCTGCTGGCGGCACTGGTGATACAAGAGGTGTTGGAACCAGTAGCTCTGGACAGCATGAGCTCTTTCCAGCCACTAAGAATAGAATGACTGGGAACTGCCGTGCCATCCAGTCAAGCAGTATGTGTGTGTGTTGTCCAGCTGTAGTAATAAGCTCCCTGCTCCAGAAAATTGTACAGCACCACACCCTACTTAAGCTTCCAGTGTGCTGCTGGAAGCTGCCAGATATAGCCTCGTGCTCCTCTGCTATAGACCTTTAGTTCAACTCCAGTATAGTGTGTTTGTTTACTATTTTTTACCTCAGCTTGTTTTATTGACTATTCTTGCATACTTTTCATACTCTCTTGGCACTGACCAAGCTACATGACCACTCCTGCCAGCCTGCTCCACCGTACAGCAGCTTATTCCAAGGTCCCTGTCCAAGGGCCCCGTTTAAGTCCAGATCCCCATACAGGTGTTAAAGAATGAAGGCCAGAGCAACCACTGGGATCTGGTATGCAGAGTGCCTTACTTTCAGATTATCAGTTGTAGGCATTTTACAGCTACCAGGAAAATGGACAGAGGGTTCATCAGTATCATTTTTTCTCCTGTCTTGAAAAGGGCAGTGCTCAAGTGTAACTTATGAAATTGTAAAAAATTGCCCCCTCAAAAGAATATAGCCCTCTCATTATCCAAGAATGAGCAGCACTCTGCACAATCTTTTGGGGGGTTGTACTAGAAATGCAGTGCCCCATTATGTATATTTGTCTGGACACTCCATAGATTTGGATCTAATTGATATATTTTTCTCATCTGCAAGTACACTCCCCTGATGAGACCTCACTATTAAGACAAAAATGCTTCAGGAGGGCTATATTTTTTGGCAGGGGCAATTTTCCACAAATTTAGAGGTTATACTTGAGCACTGTCCTTATCAGGGCGGGAGTCATACTAGGCTCGACAGGGAAAAATAGGCTATTTGTTTTGATACAATACAATATCTCCCATACATAGCACAGATGTTCAAGAGGAATTCCTGCTCTCCTGTTTAACTATAGGACATTATACAGCGGTACTAAGCAATGTAGCTGTGAATCAAGCACACGGATATGTTAAAATATTTGCTAGAAGGCAGCTGCATTTTTTATGTTTCTATATTTCACTCTGCTTCAGCCGCCCCCCCCCCCCTAGACTTAAATAAGCAAGTGTAGGCCGAAACCCTCAGTGACCCAGCAGTGTGTCTTTTCCCAGGCTACAAATCCTATCTGTTTATCAGAGTATAGCATATTTCTCTGATAAGATAACTTACAAAGATTCTAATATTCACTGACACTATTGATTTATACATACAGTACATTTACTAATGTTTGTAGAAAAGATCGTAATTAAAGTTTATATAGAATCAAAAGGATGCAGCTAAAAAAATATGCCCAGCCATCTACAAATACTTGTCTAGCGTTGATGACTGAAGGAGGCAGACAGTCTATGCATTTTGATTGATGGGTCAGAGCCTGCTTGTCCAGGTATGATTAGCTGCAATGACCATTACAGCAGATGTAAAGTGCAGAGCGGGAGAGAAAATTTTTATTTTACAATAAACTAACATGTGCTTTTTCTATTTCACATGAGCATTCAATCACCCATCCTAAAGTTCTTATATATGTGTTTAATCCCCAAAGGGAAAGTGTATGTAAGTACCCGTGTTCACAAGCTTTTCCTTATCAAATAAATGGAAAATTTTGACAATTCCCAATGGAGGGCATAACATGGAAAGCATTTATTAGGATTGACAAAGCCACATGACAGGCCCTAGATAATTCTCCAGTCAATGCACAATTGCCTTAGGAGTGAACTAAAGTCTTTTGTTCCTGTTAAGGCTGAAACAAGACAATCTGATGTAAAGTTCCAGACAGCGTTCTGTGGAAATACTAAAAAAAAAAATAGGCCAGTTTGTGAGATAGACAAATAAACAGACACAATAACTTAATTTTACAACTGGATTAGAGACCACATTGTATAGGAACAATTTGTATTTATCTGCAAGACTAATATTAGATTAATTCATCTGTAGAACTAATGTTTACATCTTATATTGCGGTTGACAAAATAATAGACTATAAATATATAGTGGACAAAAGGGGTAATGATACAGTTGAGAGGTATTAATACAAAGTGCATACAAGACAATCAAATAAAGTATAAAAGGCTAAGGTCACAAGACTCTATTCTCTCTCATCCAACAGAATCAGGCCGTTTGATCAAAGCATAATCTGATTTTCTCTGATGAGGTGAAGATGGGATAAAAATGTCTCCATCTTCCCCATTCTGTCAGTTCATAAAAATCGGACTGACTCAACTTCTGCTACAAACTCAGCAAAAAACTTGGTAAGCACATAGCCTTAGGCTAAGACCCTGCAAACAATATTTCAAGTTTTTGATCTTGCAACAATTCTGCACCTATTAATTAAATTAGGTTACTTGCAGTTTTTTCGTATTTCTCCCGGTAACATCTCGTTCAATAGAACCTCCTCATTATTCTCTCATGAGTTTTCTCTACCCCTAGATGCCTCCCCAAAACATGCGAATGGCCCATGTCTAAAACCCTCTGCCGGTATGGGGCCTGGAACCAACAGCTGCTCTACTATCTCACCTTCGCTAAGCTTGATCACCCCATGCAATACCTCATCATTGACCTCAAATTGTGGGAACCTGGTGTCACCACCCAGTTCTTGAGCAACCGCATTACATACGGTAATATTGTCAAATTCCCCCTTTAAGGTAAAGTCCCTAACTTGAGCAGTCCCAAAGTTATCTTCGGGCACGTCTAACTCAGGGAAGTTGGACTTCTCTGCCACAGTCTCATCTTCCTCTCCAGGTAGGAAACATAGGGAAAACTCCCCCTTCTTTGATTTTGTTGGAGTCTCTTCTCAAGGGGTTTGTTTTTTGTCTGAGACACTCTGTACAGCACCCTTTTGCTACAAGTTCCAAAATAAGGCCGGGGTCACACGTTCGTGTGCAATGCGAGAAACTCGCACGAGTCTCTCGCATCAATACCCGGCATTGCTGCTGGCACTCAGGAACAGAGCATTCAGCTGCATAGAAATACATGCAGCCACACACTCCAGTCCCGAGTGCTAGCAGCGGTGCTGGGTATTGATGTGAGAGACTTGTGTGACATTCTTTCATTGCATTTGCAAGTGTGACCCCGGCCTAAGGAAAAATCTCACCACCCTTGTATGACGGGATGTATCAAATCTTTTACTATCTCAACCTCATGTGACTTAGTACCACAGTTTGTTCTCATGGTCACTCAAGCCACATGGTAGTCCTTGGCATCTCCGTGTATAGAGTGGACACCCACAATCTTATCAGGGATCAACTTGTGGGGAAGTGCAGCACTAATCAAGGTTACTAGACTTCCAGAGTCCAAAAGTACCAGTACTGTCATGGTACACGCCTGCAGCCCATCGCCGGGTTGACAGTCCATATTACAGGTGGGATAAGCATAGTACGAGCAGCACCTGCCTAGGCTGCAGTCCATCTGCACGGAGGTTATAGGAAAATGGGCAGCTATGTGTCCAGGACTTGGCATCTCCAGCAGACCAGGTCTATACCAGCAGCCTTTGGCAGCCCCTAAGCCACTCCTTGGGATCAAAGAAGCTCACCAGTGGTTGCTCTGCTACCACTCTTTTGGGACTCGAGCTCCCGCTGCTTACCCCAGTAAGGGGATGCACCACCACCCCAGCTTCCCGAGGGACCTCTCGACCACCTGGTACCTTTCTACGAGGCCAAACAGATCTTCTGCATTCCAGGGGTCTCCCTGAGCAACCCATGTCTGCACTAGCCTAGAGAGGGAGTGAATAAATCTGTCCATGACCACCCGCTCGATCATCTGGGCTGGAGTAGAAGTCCCTGGCTGTAACCATTTCTGTACAAGATGCAACAAGTTAAACATTTGATGGTGAAGGGATTGTCACCACAGTGTACCCAGTGATGAACCCTTCGGGCTCTGACTGACAAAGTCACTCCCGCATGTGCCAGTATTTCAGTTTTTAGTTAGGCATTCTCCTGTGCATCCTGTCATGCCAGGTCATAATAAGCCTTTTGGGGCTCCATAGTGAGATAGGCGGACAGCACCTCCACCCACTTCTTCTGGGGGCAGCTTCTCCCGCTCTGCAACCCGTTTGAAAACAGTCAAAAATCTTTTGCATGGCTCGTCTTACTGCTTTCCGGATGTACGAGTCATCACCTGGATTTGGGGAAAGGACTGCTGGCTGGCCTCCCACAAATGGCCTCTGTGAGGAGTTCCGTATGCCGCGTTAATGCCTCCTTTTGCTGTTTCTGCTGTTGCTATAGCTGCCTTGCCAACAGTTTACACATTTCATGTTGCACCAGCTGCTGCTGTTGTTGGATCTGGACCAGATGCTTGACAAGCTCCTCCATGCTGCTGGACGTCTCCTGCTGGATGGCGGATTTTGCCCAGGACATGCAGCATTCTCTGTAGCAGTTACACATGTTCCTAGAACACTGCCTGCATTTGAAAGACCACCTGTGAGGGGTTGACTCATTCAGACGCTTTCAGAGGCAGACACAGGAATGCTTCATGGGTCAATCACCTACAAGTTTATTATAGCATGGCATGAACCATGGAAGGGTTTAGCAAAATAAACATGACCTTTCTGGCAACACACCAAAACAAAAGATAAAGTATAGCAGAGTCCTTATTTCTGCGGTATTCGCCTGCTCAAAATACAGCAAAGTCCTTAGCTTCCCCTGGAGCTACAGTCTTGAGACTTCTCTATTCAAACACACAACAGAGAAAAAAATAGTGGCTGGACATTTAACTTTCCCAACCACACCCTGGAGGTGGAGATATGGTGAGTAGGTGTCCCACCCATCTTTTACACCTACTCATAAAAACCCAAACCCCTGGAATGGCTGATTAATCCCCTCAGAATATAGCATGCTGTAGAGAAACTTGCAGGTTTCATATCACAGAAGATAGCAACCTAAGTGACACATATCTCCCCTTACAAACAACACAAGTGACCCTGTCACAATCTTTATAGCATACTAGCTGTTTCCAGCCAGCTAATGCTCGGCACACTCATTACTTTCTAATTAATGCTGCTAGTGATTAAACTAAAGTAAATAATGACAACATTCAATAGCGCTTACGCAGGTGGTAAATTAACTTAAAATGAAGTTAATAACAATTATAATCATTACAAATCTGAATAATACTAATAATACATTTTATACACAGTGTAAAATAAAAAACAAACTGGATTCAGTAAGATGTGCATTTTTTATTCCTTCCAGCATCTAAACAAATTTCATAACGAAACATAAATTATGTTAAAATGTATCTTTCTCTGTGGGGATGGAGCCTCATGTGGTAATGTGTGAGGACGGAGCCTCGTATGGTAATGTGTGGGGACAGAGCCTCGTGTGGTAATGTGTGGGGATGCAGCCTCATGTGGTAATGTGTGAGGACAGAGCCTCGTGTGGTAATGTGGGGGGACAGAGCCTCATGTGGTAATGTGGGGGGGATTATGTGTGGTAATGTGGTGGGGGGGCAGGATTATGTGTGGTAATGTGGTGGGGGGTGGGATTATCTGTGGTAATGTGGTGGGGGGGCGGGATTATGTGTGGTGATGTGGTGGGGGGTGGGATTATGTGTGGTGATGTGGTGGGGGGGCGGGATTATGTGTGGTAATGTGGTGGGGGGCGGGATTGTGTGTGGTAATGTGGTGGGGGGCGAGATTGTGTGTGGTAATGTGGTGAGGGGGTGAGATTGTGTGTGGTAATGTGGTGGGGGCTGGATGGTGTGTGGTAATGGGGTGGGGGGCAGGATTGTGTGTGGTTATGGGGTGGAGGGCAGGATTGTGTGGGGTGATGTGGTGGGGCGGAGCTAATGTGCAGGTGGCAGGATTAGCGAGTGTGATGTGGTGGGGGGCGGGATTATGTGTGGTGATGTGGTGGGGGGCGGGATTATGTGTGGTGATGTGTTGGGGGGCGGGATTATGTGTGGTGATGTGTTGGGGGGTGGGATTATGTGTGGTGATGTGGTGGGGGGGCGGGATTATGTGTGGTGATGTGGTGGGTGGCGGGATTGTGTGTGGTGATGTGGTGCGGATTGTGTGTGGTAATGTGGTGGGGGGTCGGGATTGTGTGTGGTAATGTGAATGTGGTGGAGGCGGGATTGTGTGTGGTAATGGGGTGAGAGGCGGGATTATGTGTGGTGATGTGGTGGGGGGTGGAGCTACTGTGCAGGGGGCGGGATTAGCGAGTAATCACGATGCCTCTTATATATATAGATTGTATTTTATTATTTTTTATTAATAGCCTTCAGGTCCATATGTCTAGTCAAACCAAAAACTCAATTTTTTATTATTATTATTTTTCAGAATCCCTCACCTGTTACTTTAAGTTCCAAACAAACACAGAAAAAAGTGGTACAGTTCTGTTGTTCTATATTATGGATAGATTTATAGAGCTTACATTATTACTACCATTGTAAGTTATACTTCCCCAAACAGGGCAGTATCACACTCCCTTTTCTACAGTAGACATTTGACCATTAAATACATTTTACAGTACACTTGCTATAAGCCCAATAATTATAATACACCAATGCCGTTGTCAGCTACACCATAGTGCTGTGACCACAAGGATATAGATGATGTGTGATAGTGCTGTCTCATAGTCATGCGGTACCTCCAAGTTCACTCCTCGTCTGGCACGGCGGGCTGATACAGTGTCTTTAGACTGAGCACTGCCTGCCACTGTGTTCTAATAACAATTCCTTATCCCACACCCATCTTATTAACTTAATCAACCTAGCCCTATTTTTTTGTAATTAATACATCCTTTAGCATACTTATTTTCAAAATACAACCATTAAGTGGAACCTATCACCAGAAATAACGTCTTTAACCCGCAGATATGGGGGTAATCTGCAGTTTAACAGCGTTATGATGCTGTCCAGTGCCCGCATGCAGCCAAATGCAAAGGGGAGTAAATTATCTTTATTCTCCCTGCCAACATTCGGTATTCAGTCATGGGGGCGATGCCAGGGCTGGTTCAGTCACAGCTTTGAGAATACAGAACGGCCGCTGTAACCGCGCCCCCGGTCATGACTGACAGCTGCCTAAATGTATAGCCAGTGTAAGTCAAGGCCGGGGCACGGTTACAGTGGATGCTCTATATTTCAGGAGTGACAATAAAACATTCCAAACTGACAAGAAATTGCATTTTAAAGGAAAAAAAAGTTAAGAAACATTTTTTCCTGTATAATGACTCTTATATAAGGCAAAATTTAAAAAGGATTTTAAAAAAATTATAATTTAAGTAAACCAGAACTGATTTTTTAATTAAAATATGGGAAATTTCAGTTTAATTTATGATGGAAGCAAGAAGTGCCAAAGATTAGGGACTCATACCCCCTTTGTTAGACATAAAGGAGGGTCTCATACACATTATGTTCAAATTGTCATGTATTGGTACTCCTAGACACATATTGGCTATGTATTTTTAAGGGTTATATACCAAGGAAATGTACTCCAGACCACAAAATAGTCTATGGGTAATCATCAATATAATACCAATAAGGGTATGTGCACATGTTGCACCATTTCTGTATCTCTTGGCAGGAAAAACACAGCTACAAAAACAAGCATTTTTGCTACATTTTTGTATTTTTCGTTGATTTGAGTGAAGTCAAAGATGAAAAAAGCAGTGCAAAAACGCCGAGAGAATTGACATGCAGGAGATTATTTTCTGCACTAAATCAAAAATACTTAGGTTTCTCATTCATTTTGCTGGCATCAGGTTTTGCTTTAGGTTTGTCACAAATCCACGCACAAGAAAGTAACAAAAATGCACCAAATCTGCAACATGTGCACACATTAAACCAAATAGAGAAAAAGCACCACAGAAACCTATTGTTATAAAAGTAACAATCTTTATTGACACAAAATTACAGAAATAATTACAAGGGATGTCAGGGAGATGACAAGGATCACACCAAAAAGAGTGGCAGAGTGGTACCCACCTGGCAAATATATAATAACTTAGCAATTTAGAAAGGAGCGTGTCAGTGCTTATTTTTGCAAAGGTTGTAAGTGTACATATAAGCTCAAACCAATTGCACAAAGAGTCACATAGTCATGGTTGCAGTAACAAGGCCCATATAAAATAAAAAGATACAACCCAAGTGGGAAAATAGGTAATAAATTACTGCATTTACCTGGGAGACCACGATGCCACTCACCCCAACGCGCGTTTCGGCGCTTTGCCTTCTTCCGGGGGTATGGCATCATGGGATATGGTCAGTCATTTATAATGCGGGGGAGCCAATCAGCTTAAACATAACAGATTACACACCATGTTGCGGCGCATGCGCCGTCGGACCGCATCTGGAGCCAGGACATCGCCGGGTGCGTCAGAGCAAGGGAGAGGACCCCGACGTCTGGCCCCACCCACATGAAAACACGTGATCGGAGAAAGACGAACGGAGATGAGAGCTCCCGAACCCAAAGGACACAGCCAGCGGTGCTCGGCAACAGAGCGCCGGCGCGCATGCGCACAAGGTGAGCATAAGTACTAAAAGGAGATTGGCTTTTAAGCATAAAAAGAATCCAGCAATGGGCTAATGACATTATGATAATGTGTACACTCAAATGCAAGAAAGGGGGGGACTATTATACAAAAAAGAATGCCTAAAAGACAAATTTGTAATATTATACATATAAACATGTGTATTAGATAAGTGATGAAAATTGAAATTAAACAGTGCTATAAAACTATTGGTGGTGGTCATAAATAGGACCAATACAAGGAATAATCAAACATCTATAAATATTACTAGAAATTGAGTATGTGATTGGTGAGGTGTTTTTAGAGTCTTTTTAAATGGTGATCATATGTATAAGACCAATATGAATAAAAACATGATTCTGAGACAAAAATATGAATCATATATACAAAGTGCAAATATGCAAGAAATTAAAAACATCCATATTATGACATTGCAAAGGCAATGACCCATAGAACAAATGTAAATAGACCTATCCAAAGGTGTGCAAAGTGATACAACTCAAGCGCTCTTCTTCAAAGGACATCAAGATGTATTTCTAGGACTCCCCCATTTCCAGAGAGACACGATAGCATAAACACCAATAGCTGGAAGAAAACAAACAAATAAGTACCCAAACATATGATAAAAACAATGACAAAAAAAATAAAAAAGTTAAAAAACACAATGGATAAAATAAAGCAAATGATGCCATTAAAAAACATGGGGCCGAAAATCACACAAATGGAGCAAAGCTCAAAGTTTCATTTAAACCACGAGGCTGCAGTGTCTTAAGCCTCCAAATCCACCTCGATTCGCTCTGTGCCAGATGTCTGCTCAAATTGCCTCCTCGTAAGTTGATAATCAATCGGTCTATCCCTTTAATCCTGAAACCAGAAGGGTCACAGGAATGGTGCAGTTTGAAATGCCTTGGAATTGTTTTGAGGCACTCTATATTGTCCTCTTTTGCAGCCGCCAAAATGTCCCGAATATGCTCACGGGCCCTGACTTTAAGAGCTCGTGTGGTTAACCCTATATAGATCTTTTTACATGGACAGGTCCCATGGTAAACCACCATGGTAGTTGCACAGTTAATTGTGTGGGTGATGGTAAACTCTTGACCATCAGAAGATAAAAAATGAGTGGCGCGATCAATATTAGGGCACGCCACACACCTCCCACATGGTTTGCAACCCCATTGAGTACGACCACTATTGGACTGATTTATAAAAGACAATGGTGAAGGGGTTGGAGGCATATAACTCCTCACCAAGTGATCACCCAAGTTTTTGGATCTGCGGGCCGTAACCGAGGGGTGAGGTGGCAAATATTGTTTGAGTACTGGGTCAGCCAGTAAAATGGGCCAATATTTAGCAAGCACGTCCGACATTTCTTTCCACCGAGAGTGGTACTGAGTGATCAATCTCACCTGATTATTAATTTTGGGTTGTTTAGAGGAGAAGAGAAGTTGTTGGCGTTCTGAATGTTTGGCCCTGTTATAGGCCTTCTTAATACTTCTCTTGCTGTATCCACGTTCTAGGAATCGGTTCTTCAAGTCCTCCGCCTGAGTTTCAAATGATTCATTCGTTGCACATATCCTCTTCAATCGAAGGAATTGGCCAGTGGGTACGGCACCAATCACATGGGGTGGGTGGGAGGATGAGGCATGTAGTAGTGAATTCACAGCCGTATCCTTGCGGAAAACACTGGTAAGTAGTAAGCCGTTCGCATCTCTCTCCACCAGGACATCTAAAAAGTCAACCCGAGAAAAATCTAATTTGTAAGTAAGGTGTATGTTTAACTGGTTATTATTCAATTCCTGAACAAAACTATGTAACTCAGATGGTGTGCCCTGCCAGATCAGGAAAATATCATCGATGTAGCGGGTCCAAAAAATGACCCGCTCCATCGATGAGCCCCGATCTGACGAGAATAGATCCCTCTCCCACAGCCCCAGGAACAGATTGGCATAAGACGGCGCACAAGCCGCGCCCATTGCTGTTCCCTGGAGCTGCAGGAAGAAGGATCCGTTAAAAAGAAAAAAGTTGTGTGTCAAAAGAAATTTCAAAAGTTGGGATAAAAATTCGATGTCACTGGGGGAGAGGCTGGTCATAGATAAGAAATGCGAAACAGCTCTCAAACCATCCTGGTGGCGAATATTTGTGTAAAGAGACTCTACATCACATGTGAAAAAGATTGACTCCATCCATGTTGACGAGGACATGCTCCTGGTCACATGTGATGTAGAGTCTCTTTACACAAATATTCGCCACCAGGATGGTTTGAGAGCTGTTTCGCATTTCTTATCTATGACCAGCCTCTCCCCCAGTGACATCGAATTTTTATCCCAACTTTTGAAATTTCTTTTGACACACAACTTTTTTCTTTTTAACGGATCCTTCTTCCTGCAGCTCCAGGGAACAGCAATGGGCGCGGCTTGTGCGCCATCTTATGCCAATCTGTTCCTGGGGCTGTGGGAGAGGGATCTATTCTCGTCAGATCGGGGCTCATCGATGGAGCGGGTCATTTTTTGGACCCGCTACATCGATGATATTTTCCTGATCTGGCGGGGCACACCATCTGAGTTACATAGTTTTGTTCAGGAATTGAATAATAACCAGTTAAACATACACCTTACTTACAAATTTGATTTTTCTCGGGTTGACTTTTTAGATTTCCTGGTGGAGAGAGATGCGAACGGCTTACTACTTACCAGTGTTTTCCGCAAGGATACGGCTGTGAATTCACTACTACACGCCTCATCCTCCCACCCACCCCATGTGATTGGTGCCGTACCCACTGGCCAATTCCTTCGATTGAAGAGGATATGTGCAACGAATGAATCATTTGAAACTCAGGCGGAGGACTTGAAGAACCGATTCCTAGAACGTGGATACAGCAAGAGAAGTATTAAGAAGGCCTATAACAGGGCCAAACATTCAGAACGCCAACAACTTCTCTTCTCCTCTAAACAACCCAAAATTAATAATCAGGTGAGATTGATCACTCAGTACCACTCTCGGTGGAAAGAAATGTCGGACGTGCTTGCTAAATATTGGCCCATTTTACTGGCTGACCCAGTACTCAAACAATATTTGCCACCTCACCCCTCGGTTACGGCCCGCAGATCCAAAAACTTGGGTGATCACTTGGTGAGGAGTTATATGCCTCCAACCCCTTCACCATTGTCTTTTATAAATCAGTCCAATAGTGGTCGTACTCAATGGGGTTGCAAACCATGTGGGAGGTGTGTGGCGTGCCCTAATATTGATCGCGCCACTCATTTTTTATCTTCTGATGGTCAAGAGTTTAC
The DNA here is from genome assembly GCF_051348905.1 of Ranitomeya variabilis. NCBI lineage: Eukaryota > Metazoa > Chordata > Amphibia > Anura > Dendrobatidae > Ranitomeya > Ranitomeya variabilis. Next base: position 567,994,487 of record NC_135234.1, on the reverse strand, counting down.
CATCACCCACACAATTAACTGTGCAACTACCATGGTGGTTTACCATGGGACCTGTCCATGTAAAAAGATCTATATAGGGTTAACCACACGAGCTCTTAAAGTCAGGGCCCGTGAGCATATTCGGGACATTTTGGCGGCTGCAAAAGAGGACAATATAGAGTGCCTCAAAACAATTCCAAGGCATTTCAAACTGCACCATTCCTGTGACCCTTCTGGTTTCAGGATTAAAGGGATAGACCGATTGATTATCAACTTACGAGGAGGCAATTTGAGTAGACATCTGGCACAGAGAGAATCGAGGTGGATTTGGAGGCTTAAGACACTGCAGCCTCGTGGTTTAAATGAAACTTTGAGCTTTGCTCCATTTGTGTGATTTTCGGCCCCATGTTTTTTAATGGCATCATTTGCTTTATTTTATCCATTGTGTTTTTTAACTTTTTTATTTTTTTTGTCATTGTTTTTATCATATGTTTGGGTACTTATTTGTTTGTTTTCTTCCAGCTATTTGTGTTTATGCTATCGTGTCTCTCTGGAAATGGGGGAGTCCTAGAAATACATCTTGATGTCCTTTGAAGAAGAGCGCTTGAGTTGTATCACTTTGCACACCTTTGGATAGGTCTATTTACATTTGTTCTATGGGTCATTGCCTTTGCAATGTCATAATATGGATGTTTTTAATTTCTTGCATATTTGCACTTTGTTTGTATATATGATTCATATTTTTGTCTCAGAATCATGTTTTTATTCATATTGGTCTTATACATATGATCACCATTTAAAAAGACTCTAAAAACACCTCACCAATCACATACTCAATTTCTAGTAATATTTATAGATGTTTGATTATTCCTTGTATTGGTCCTATTTATGACCACCACCAATAGTTTTATAGCACTGTTTAATTTCAATTTTCATCACTTATCTAATACACATGTTTATATGTATAATATTACAAATTTGTCTTTTAGGCATTCTTTTTTGTATAATAGTCCCCCCCTTTCTTGCATTTGAGTGTACACATTATCATAATGTCATTAGCCCATTGCTGGATTCTTTTTATGCTTAAAAGCCAATCTCCTTTTAGTACTTATGCTCACCTTGTGCGCATGCGCGCCGGCGCTCTGTTGCCGAGCACCGCTGGCTGTGTCCTTTGGGTTCGGGAGCTCTCGTCTCCGTTCGTCTTTCTCCGATCACGTGTTTTCATGTGGGCGGGGCCAGACGTCGGGGTCCTCTCTTTTGCTCTGACGCACCCGGCGATGTCCTGGCTCCAGATGCGGTCCGACGGCGCATGCGCCGCAACATGGTGTGTAATCTGTTATGTTTAAGCTGATTGGCTCCCCCGCATTATAAATGACTGACCATATCCCATGATGCCATACCCCCGGAAGAAGGCACAGCGCCGAAACGCGCGTTGGGGTGAGTGGCATCGTGGTCTCCCAGGTAAATGCAGTAATTTATTACCTATTTTCCCACTTGGGTTGTATCTTTTTATTTTATATGGGCCTTGTTACTGCAACCATGACTATGTGACTCTTTGTGCAATTGGTTTGAGCTTATATGTACACTTGCAACCTTTGCAAAAATAAGCACTGACGCTCCTTTCTAAATTGCTAAGTTATTATATATTTGCCTGGTGGGTACCACTCTGCCACTCTTTTTGGTGTGATCCTTGTCATCTCCCTGACATCCCTTGTAATTATTTCTGTAATTTTGTGTCAATAAAGATTGTTACTTTTATAACAATAGGTTTCTGTGGTGCTTTTTCTCTATTTGGTTTAATCATGCATATGCACTTAACCTCTCCCTTCCAACTCTGGCACTTTTTTTACTTGTCAAGTTAGTGCTGTTTTTTGTTTAGGGTTATATGATTTGAACATGTGCACACAGTCTAAAATTTTGAACAAGTTTTTTGAAGGTTATACACCAATGAAATGTACTCCAGACCACAGAATAGTCTATAGGTGAGCAATATAATACTGATACATTTTTTAACAAGTTTTTTGAGGCTTTTATAGCAATGAAATCTACCAAAGAAAATGTAAAAGTCTATGGATGAGCAATATAATACCAATACATTTTTAACACATTTTTCAAAGCTTTTATAGCAAAAAAATGTACCCAAGAACTTGAAATACTGTGTGGATGAGCAGTATAATACCGATAAATTTTACACCCAGTTTGTGGAGGGTTTTATACCAACAAAATGTATACAAAAACATGTAAAGTAACACTCTATAGATAAGCAATATAATATTGATACATTTTTAAACATGTTTTTGAGGGTTATATACCAACTAAATGTACTCCAGACCACAGAATAGTCTATAGATGAGCAATATAATACCAATACATTTTTAAATAAGTTTTTTGAAAGTTATAAGCCAATAAAATGTACGACAGACCATGGAATAGTTTATGGATGAGTAATATAATACCAATAAATTTATAAACAAGTTTTTTTAAGGTTATATACCAACAAAATGTACTCCAGACCACAGAATAGTTTATAAATGAGCAATATAACAACAATAAAATTTAGAAAAAGTTTTTTGAGGCTTATATAGCAACAAAATGTACCCAAGAAAATGTAGTGCCCTATGGATGAGCAATATAATACCAATAAATTTTGAACAAGTTTTTTGAGGCTTTTATACCCCTGAAATTTACTCAAGAATATGTAATACTGTGTGAATGGGCAATATGATCCGATAAATTTGTGAACAAGTTTTTTGAGGGTTATATAACAATTAAATGTATCCCAGAAAATGGAATAGTGTATGGGTGAGAAATTTAACAAAGCAAAAAATGTCAAGGCTTTTTTGATTTGTTATATATCATAAAAAATGTATCCCAAAATATGAAATAGTGTTTTGGTGATAAATGTATCCCAGCTACATTTTTTAACGCTTTTTGGGAGTGTTATATATCATAGAAATGTGCCGAAGACCACATAAAACTCTATGGTTGCAAAATTTAACACAGCAAAATTTGTTAATGCTATTTTCAAGTGTTATATATGACAAATTGTACACCAGACCATAGAATAGTGTATGGGTAAGAACTTTAACCCAGCAAAATATTTAAATGCTTTTTTGGAATGTTATGTTTTCAAGAAATGTATCACAGACCACAGAATAGTGTATGGGTAAGAAATGTAACCAAGCAACATTTTGAAAGGTTTTTTATACTGTTAGATAACATCCAAAATGTGACAGAAAGCACATAATAAATTATGCATGAGTAATCTAATCCAGAAAAATGTTTCAATGCTCTTTGTGAGTTTTACATGCCCCCGTAATGCAGTAATAACCATTGGGCAAAGGCAGCAGTCAAAGCAGTTTTTGGGGGTTTAATACCACTGTAATGTAACATAAAGATTGCTAAAGTATATGGATGATAATTAAATTGATTCCAGAATAATGTTTCAACGCTCTTGGTGACTATTATACAGTATGCCACACAGCACGTAATACTGTATGGGTGAGAAATTTAAACCTGCAAAATTTTATAACACTTTTTGGAGTGTTATATATCACAGAAATGTACTCCAGACCATGTAATACTATATGATTGATAAATTTAAGACAGTAAAATTTTTGACCATTTTTTTCAGTTTTAGCGGTCACAGGAAATGTCCCCTAGACCACAGAATAGTGTATGGATGAGAACTGTAATCTAGCCAACTTATTTTTTTTACATATTTTTGTAGTGTTGGATAATATCATAGAAATGTACTCCAGACCACAGAATAGTATATGGGTGAGAAATGTAATCCAACTAATTTTTTAACACTTTTTTGGAGTGTTAGATATCTCTGAAATGTACCACAGAACAAGTGAAACTGTATGGCTGAGAAATGGAAGTTTACAAAATGTAACACTTTTTTTCAGTTGTAGACATAACAGGAAATGTCCCCTAGACCATGGAATAGTGTATGGATGAGAAATAGTGATGAGTGACCACTAAAATGCTCGGGTGCTCGTTGCTCGGGTCGAGCAGATTGGAATACTCGGGTACTCGGCCAGAACAACAAGCCCAATGTAAGTGTATGGGAGACCCGAGTCTTTTTATCGTGATCCCCCCCGGGGGTCCTTTTAAGGTCTAAAAATGTCTGAAAATGATGGAAACACTGCTCAAATGACCCAGAAACATCATGGCGATCGCCCCTGGAAGCATTCCTAACTCCTAGTTCACAGCTTTAATCAATTTTTTCCAAGATTCATACCATTTTTCCCGGTGCCACAAAAACACATTAAAACGAAACCAAAACGGGTTTTACTGGGAAATATGTCAAGGTTAGTGTTGAGCATTCCGATACCGCAAGTATCGGGTATCGGCCGATATTTGCTGTATCGGAATTCCGATACCGAGATCCGATACTTTTGTGGTATCGGGTATCGGTATCGAAACAACATTAATGTGTAAAATAAAGAATTAAAATAAAAAATATTGCTATACTCACCTCTCCGACGCAGCCTGCACCTTACCGAGGGAACCGGCAGCGTTGTTTGCTTAAAATTCGCGTTTTAACTTCCTTACGCGAAGGATTTTAAAATTACGTTCCGGCGTTGTGATTGGTTGCGTCGCGGTCACATGGGCGACGCAACCAATCACAAGCCGTGACGTCACGGGAGGCTGGACACGCGCGCATTTTAAAATGCGTGCGTCTCCAGCCTCCCGTGACGTCACGGCTTGTGATTGGTTGCGTCGGCCATGTGACCGCGACACAACCAATCACAACGCCGGAACGTAATTTTAAAATCCTGAAGGACCTGAAATTACGTCACGGCTTGCTGTGATTGGTTGCGTCGCGGTCACATGGGCGACGCGACCAATCACAAGCCGTGACGTCACGGGAGGCAGGAGACGCGCGCATTTTAAAATGCGCGCGTCTCCTGCCTCCCGTGACGTCACGGCTTGTGATTGGTCGCGTCGCCCATGTGGCCAGGACGCAACCAATCACAGCAAGCCGTGACGTAATTTTAGGTCCTTCAGGATTTTAAAATTACGTTCCGGCATTGTGATTGGTTGCGTCGCGGTCACATGGGCGACGCAACCAATCACAAGCCGTGACGTCACGGGAGGCTGGACACGCGCGCATTTTAAAATGCGTGCGTCTCCAGCCTCCCGTGACGTCACGGCTTGTGATTGGTTGCGTCGGCCATGTGACCGCGACACAACCAATCACAACGCCGGAACGTAATTTTAAAATCCTGAAGGACCTGAAATTACGTCACGGCTTGCTGTGATTGGTTGCGTCGCGGTCACATGGGCGACGCGACCAATCACAAGCCGTGACGTCACGGGAGGCAGGAGACGCGCGCATTTTAAAATGCGCGCGTCTCCAGCCTCCCGTGACGTCACGGCTTGTGATTGGTTGCGTCGCCCATGTGACCGCGACGCAACCAATCACAACGCCGGAACGTAATTTTAAAATCCTGAAGGACCTGAAATTACGTCACGGCTTGCTGTGATTGGTTGCGTCCCGGCCACATGGGCGGCGCGCGACCAATCACAAGCCGGGACTTCGCGTAAGGAAGTTAAAGCGCGAATTTTAAGCAAACAACGCTGCCGGTTCCCTCGGTAAGGTGCAGGCTGCGTCGGAGAGGTGAGTATAGCAATATTTTTTATTTGAATTCTTTATTTTACACATTAATATGGTTCCCAGGGCCTGAAGGAGAGTTTCCTCTCCTTCAGACCCTGGGAACTATCAGGAATACCGTCCGATACATGAGTCCCATTGACTTGTATTGGTATCGGGTATCGGTATTGGATTAGATCCGATACTTTGCCGGTATCGGCCGATACTTTCCGATACCGATACTTTCAAGTATCGGACGGTATCGCTCAACACTAGTCAAGGTACATCCTTTGCAGGTTAATGACTTGCCTGTAAGGCCAAATGTTTAACCCCAGACCGAAAATTTCCTCCCCCACTTAGGCTTAGTTCAGACGCAGCATTTTTGAAGCGTTTTTCAACTTTAACATTGCTTTCAACCACTACAAATGTATTCACTGGGAAATGTCATTGTAACATTTAACAACCCTAGCTGGCCATGTGGTGTGTGACACATAAGCAGACCAATCTTGTTTCATTTAGGAAGGAGGGACTCTTAAAGTCACAAAGCCTATTTTTAGAAGGGCATCAGGTGGCATTAATATTCTTAAAGGGCCATTATTAAACAGTGGGTCTCCTACTGCCTATGCAGTCAGTGGCTGGGCTGCCAAGAGCTACCTTTCACGAGAGGTACAGGAAGGCTTCCTGAAAGAATGTTGCATTGAATGCAAGGCCTGCCCTGCTACCAAGTCATATGCCCCCAATAGGCCATTGAACCCAGGTACTGGATGGCTACAGGAAAACCCACTTCACATTATTCAGTTGGTCCTGCCATACCATTTTCTTATGTATTAACAGCAAGGCCTGCCCTGCTATCAAGTCATATGCACCCCAATAGGCCTTTGAACCCAGGTACTGGATGGCCACAGGAAAATACACTTCACATTATTCAGTTGGTCCTGCCATACTGTTTTCTTATGTATTATACAGCAAGGCCTGCCTTGCTACCAAGTCATATGCACCCCAATAAGCCTATGAAAGCAGGTACTGGATGGCCACAGGAAAATACACTTCACATAATTCATTTTCTGCTCCCATACTCCTTTGTTTTACACATTGGCAGCAAGGCCAGCCCTGCTGCATAGTCATATGCACCCCGTTATGCCTTGGAACCCACATTTTTGATGGGCCCATGAAAATCCACTCGTATTTTTTAATGGTATGATGGTTCCCTCTTTGCAGAATTATTTACAGGAGAATTTGGCAATTTTATTTGCCATGTTTTTAACACTAAGGTTCAGATATGGCTTTAACCCCTCTCTGACCTTAGATGTACTATCCCGTCGAGGTGACCTGGGCCTATCTGACCCTCGACGGGATAGTACATCATAGCGATCGGCCGCGCTCACGGGGGGAGCGCGGCCGATTGCGGCCGGGTGTCAGCTGACTATTGCAGCTGACATCCAGCACTATGTGCCAGGAGCGGTCACGGACAGCCCCCGGCACATTAACCCCTGGCACACTGTGATCAAACATGATCGCAGTGTTCCGGCGGTATAGGGAAGCATTGCGCAGGGAGGGGGCTCCCTGCGTGCTTCCCTGAGACCCTCGGAGCAACGCGATGTGATCGCGTTGCTCCGAGCATCTCTTACCACCTTTCCCTGCAGGCCCCAGATCCAAAATGGCCGCAGGGCTGCATCCAGGTCCTGCAGGGACTACTTCCGGGTCCAGAGCAGGCGCTGGTAAGCTTGCAGCGCTGTAAGTCAGATCGCTGATCTGGCAGAGTGCTGTGCAAACTGTCAGATCAGCAATCTGTGATGTCCCCCCTGGGACAAAGTAAAAAAAAAAAATTCCACATGTGTAAAAAAAAAACCAAAATCCTAAATAAAGAAAAAAACATATATATTATTCCCATAAATACATTTCTTTATCTAAATTAAAAAAAAAACAATAAAAGTACACATATTTAGTATCGCCGCGTCCGTAACGACCCAAGCTATAAAACTTTCCCACTAGTTAACCCCTTCAGTGAACACTGTAAGAAAAAAAAAAACGAGGCAAAAAACAACGCTTTATTATCATACCGCCAAACAAATTTGGAATAACACGCGATCAAAAAGACGGATATAAATAACCATGGTACCGCTGAAAACATCATCTTGTCCTGCAAAAAACGAGCCACAATACAGCATCATAAGCAAAAAAATAAAAAAGTTATAGTCCTCAGAATAAAGCGATGCCAAAATAATTATTTTTTCTATAAAATAGCTTTTATCGTATAAAAGCGCCAAAACATAAAAAAAGATATAAATGAGATATCGCTGTAATCGTACTGACCCGAAAAATAAAGCTGCCTTATCAATTTTACCACACGTGGAATGGTGTAAATGCCTCCCCCAAAAGAAATTCATGAATAGCTGTTTTTTTGTCATTCTGCCTCACAAAAATCGGAATAAAAAGCGATCAAAAACATCACGTGTCCGAAAATGTGACCAATAAAAATGTCAACTCGTCCCGCATAAAACAAGACCTCACATGACTTTGTGGACCAAAATATGGAAAAATTATAGGTCTCAAAATGTGGAGATGCAAAAACTTTTTTGCTATAAAAAGCGTCTTTTAGTGTGTGACAGCTGCCAGTCATAAAAATCTGCAATAAAAAACACTATAAAAGTAAATCAATCCCCCCTTCATCACCCCCTTAGTTAGGGAAAAATAATAAAAATAAAAAAATGTATTTATTTCCATTTTCCCATTAGGGTTAGGGTTAGGGCTAGGTTTAGGGTTAGGGTTAGGGCTAGGGTTAGGGCTGGGGTTAGGGTTAGGGCTAGGGTTAGGGCTAAGGTTAGGGTTGGGGATAGGGTTGGGGCTAAAGTTAGGGTTAGGGTTGGGGCTAAAGTTTGGGTTAGGGTTGGGGCTAAAGTTAGGGTTAGGGTTGGGGCTAAAGTTAGGGTTAGGGTTTGGATTACATTTATGGTTGGGTTTAGGGTTGGGATTTGAGATAGGTGTGTGTCAGGGTTAGGGGTGTGGTTAGGGTTACCGTTGGGATTAGGGTTAGGAGTGTGCTTGGATTAGGGTTTCAGGTAGAATTGGGGAGTTTCCACTGTTCAGGCACATCAGGGGCTCTCCAAATGCGACATGGCGTCCGATCTCAATTCCAGCCAATTCTGCGTTGAAAAAGTAAAACAGTGCTCCTTCCCTTCCGAGCTCTCCCGTGCACCCAGACAGGGGTTTACTCCAACATATGGGGTATTACCGTACTCTGGAAAAATTGGACAACAACTTTTGTTGTTATTGTTACTTATTTTATATTATATATATATATTTATATATATATTTTATATATATATATTATATATTTTATATTGTTACTTATTGTACTTGTTATCCTTGTGAAAATAAAAATTTGGGGGGCTAAAAATCATTTTTGTGGGAAAAAAAGGTTTTTTTATTTTCACGGCTCTGCGTTGTAAACTGTAGTGAAACACTTGGGGGTTCAAAGTTCTCACAACACATCTAGATTAGTTCCTTGGGAGGTCTAGTTTCCAATATGGGGTCACTTGTGGGGGGTTTCTACTGTTTGGGTACATCAGGGGCTCTGCAAATGCAACGTGGTGCCTGCAGACCAATCCAAGTCTGCATTCCAAATGGCGCTCCTTCCCTTCCGAGCTCTGCCATGCGCCCAAACAGTGGTTCCCCCCACATATGGAGTATCAGCGTACTCAGGACAAATTGGACAACAACTATTGGGGTCCAATTTATCCTGTTACCCTTGTGAAAATACAAAACTGGGGGCTAAAAAATCATTTTTGTGAAAAAAAATATATATTTTCACGGCTCTGCGTTATAAACTGTAGTGAAACACTTGGGAGTTCAAAGCTCTCAAAACACATCTAGATAAGTTCCTTAGGGGGTCTACTTTCCAAAATGGTGTCAATTATGGGGGGTTTTAATGTTTAGGCACATCAGGGGCTCTCCAAACGCGACATGGTGTCCCATCTCAATTCCAGTCAATTTTGCATTGAAAAGTAAAATGGCCCTCCTTCCCTTCCGAGCTCTGCTATGCGCCCAAACAGTGGTTTACCCCCACATATGGGGTATCGTCATACTCAGGACAAATTGCACAACAACATTTGTGGTCTAATTTCTTCTCTTACCCTTGGGGAAATAAAAAATTGGGGGCAAAAAGATCATTTTTGTGAAAAAATATGATTTTTTATTTTTACAGCTCTGCATTATAAACTTCTGTGAAGCACTTGTTGGGTCAAAGTGCTCACCACACATCTAGATAAGTTCCTTAAGGGGTCTACTTTCCAAAATGGTGTCACTTGTGGGGGATTCAATGTTTAGGCACATCAGGAGCTCTCCAAACACAACATGGCGTCCCATCTCAATTCCAGTCAATTTTGCATTGAAAAGTAAAATGGCGCTCCTTTGCTTCCAAGCTCTGCCATGCACCCAAGCAGTGGTTTACCCCCACATATGGGGTATCAGCATACTCAGGACAAATGGTACAACAACTTTTGGGGTCCATTTTCTCCTGTTACCCTTGTTAAAATAAAACAAATTGGAGCTGAAATACATTTTGTGTGAAAAAAAATTAAATGTTCATTTTAATTTAAACATTCCAAAAATTCCTGTGAAACACCTGAAGGGTTAATAAACTTCTTGAATGTGGTTTTGAGCCCCTTCAGGGGTGCAGTTTTTAGAATGGTGTCACACTTGGGTATTTTCTATCATATAGACCCCTCTAAATGACTTCAAATGAGATGTGGTCCCTAAAAAAAATGGTGTTGTAAAAATGAGAAATTTCTGGTCAACTTTTAACCCTTATAACTCAATAACAAAAAAATTTGGGTTCCAAAATTGTGCTGATGTAAAGTAGACATGTGGGAAATGTTACTTATTAAGTATTTTGCGTGACATATCTCTGTGATTTAAGGGCATAAAAATTCAAAGTTGGAAAATTGCAAAATTTTCAAAATTTTTGCCAAATTTCCGTTTTTTTCACAAATAAACGCAAGATATATCGAAGAACTTTTACCACTATCATGAATTACAATATGTCACGAGAAAACAAAGTCAGAATTGCTAAGATCTGTTGAAGCGTTCCAGAGTTATAACCTCATAAAGGGACAGTGGTCAGAATTATAAAAATTGGCCTGGTCATTAACGTGCAAACCACCCTTGGGGGTAAAGGGGTTAAATAAGGCTAATACTTGCAATCCACGCAATTTTATTGCAAACTACAAAAGTCAAGGAATAGTATGATTGAGTAGTGTGAGTGCATACACTTTTGTATATGTTAACATACAAAGGTTAGTAAGTACATATAAGGATTAAATATATATAGTGATTACGTATATATGAAGATTAACTACATACAGTATACTTAGATCATCACCAAGAGGATTTTAAACATCATCCGTCTGGAATATCAGAGAAGCAACACCAAGACAGAGAACCCCTGGGAGATTACCTACACTGCATGGGCGCCCCCAATTATGCAGGTATCATCACACTGTACATGTACAGGTACCCCAGTTTTGGCATCTGTCTTAGTCATGTTTCTCTGGTTTTATATATTGATTTACACTATGCAGTAACTCAAGTTTCACCCAGAGCTTCAAGTGGCCACTTTTCAAGGTTGGATGAAACTGAGATATCATGGAGTCATCAGAAGAGGGGCCATAAACCCCTAGAAAATAAAAGCCACAAGGATTTAGATCAAACCACCACAGGCATAGTTTCAGTAAACCTTCATGTTTTACAATGACAAACAGCAAACATATAGAGGCTTAGAACTGTTTGTGAAGTGAATAAACAAACATTTCTCAAGATTGTGTCACTATGAGCATTGTCTGTCACATCTGTAAATGTTTTACAAGAAATGCAGCTATGTGATTGTCTGAATGCATTCGGTATACAGTATTTTAATCTGGATTCCAAATCGCCATTGGTATATTCTCCATTTGTACATTTCAAGCAGCCAAAGTTATGGCTCTCAAGGAGAGAAAGTAATATAGTGGACAAAGAAATATTTTTAATGAACTACTGAGCCAAACTAACAGCATTGTGTCATGTCGGACACTATTCACACTAGGGCATCCGACAGACAGCAGTAATTCCACATTTGTCCACTATATGCTCAGTGGCGCCGGCTAGATTTTATCCAGGTTGTCCGGGGTTAATCTGGCTGGTAATCTAGTTGGAGGCTGGGTCACGCCCGTGGCCTTTAAATAGTCTTTCTGGACTTTGGGCGTCGCCGATTGTAGCTTGTGTCTTGTGCCTGGTGATCTCGGTCTGGAGTGGTGGTCTAGGAGAAGAAATATTGTATCTGGTGGTGTATTATCCTTTGTCATATTTCTCCTTCCTATATTTGTATTTGTTTTGCCCTGTGCACATTATAGTGTTTTCCTGTGAGTCTACGGCGTGGTGCGCTTTTAGTTTTCTCTGTCTGTGCTTTCTGTAGGGGTTGGTGTGTGGTCTAATCACTGGGTGGCGGGTGGAGGTTTCAGCACAGGACTGAAACAGGAGTCAGGGTCAGGCCTGGCGGCCCAGACAAGCACACTATCAGTGTAAATTCTGGGAGAGGGACAGACAGGGTTTTCCCTAGTCTGAGGGATATCGCAGGGGCCCGGGTAATCAGCTGTAGTCTACCCAGTACCCGCATGACATTATAATTGGCCAAAATAAATTTTGGATGCCATGGATCCCATGATTTCCATAACTCGCCAGTTGGAGGCGCTGTCCTTACAGGTCACTGAGTTGAAGGGGGCAGTTCAGCAACAGGGTCTTGTAGTATCTAATGTGCAAGCTGAAAATGCAGGTAGAGTTGCAGAGCCAAAGATTCCTTTACCTGAGAGGTTTACTGGGGAACGCAGTAAATTTGTTTTTCGTGAGGCTTGCAAATTATATTTTCATATGCGCCCGTTTTCCTCAGGTAATGAGGCTCAGCATGTGGGCCTGGTATTGTCATTACTGAACGGAGACCCCCAAGCATGGGCATTTTCATTACCATCTGATTCAGCTGCATTTAACTCAGTGGAGATTTTTTTTTCTGCTCTTGGACTCATATATGATGATCCTGACAGATTGGCTCTAGCAGAATCTAAAATACGCGCTCTCCGCCAGGGGGAGCGAATGGCGGAGGATTACTGTTCTGAATTTTGCCACTGGGCGGTGGACACACAATGGAATGACCCGGCGCTGCAGAGTCAGTTTGTACATGGGGTTTCGAGAAGGGTTAAACAAGCCCTCCTGATGTATGAGACTCCTGCTTCTCTAGAGTCTGCCATGAGTCTTGTTGTCTGCATTGATCGCCGTTTGCGTCAGGGGGTGCAAGAGACGCCGCTTATGGAGGACGGCGTAGGTGCACGTGAGGTTGCTGCAGGTGAGCCCACGAAGCCTTTGCAAATCGCAGGGGTGTCACATCATCAAACCCCCTCACTCCGGAAGCAGGGAGCCTGTTTTTGCTGTGGTAAAAAAGGGCATTATGTAAATGCTTGTCCTCTGTTTTCTAAGAAAAGTGCAAACTACTAAGCTCAGAGGGTGTGGAGGAGGCCAATCTGAGCTTATGCATATCCTCCATGGTGGTCTCTCAATATATGCTCCCTGCCAGAGTTATGGTCGCTGGCAGAGAGCTGCCAATCACTGTTTTTGTGGATAGTGGGTCGGCCACTAATCTCATTGATGAGGAGTTTGCGCGCCGGGTTCACGGTCGAAAAACTGCCTCATCTTATCCGGGTGGTCACCATCAATGCTACTCCACTCCCACAGGGGGAGATTACTGAGTTTGTGGCTGAGGATAAACTCCACATTGGGGTCCTACATTCTGAGCAAGTTACATGTAGGGCCCTGAGGCATGGGGGACTCTCAAGGAGTGCTTTGTTTTGGAAAATTCTGAGGGAGTACCTTGCTGACCATACAAATGTCCTCTGTCATTCCTCTGTGCCCTTTAATTATTGTTTTGCAAAGCTGAACACGGAGCATGAACTGTGTCTCTCTACTGCGAACGTGCACTGTACTCACGGTCATGGAGCACATGGTGCCTCACTCTCTGGCGGTCTCTGTGCACATGGCTCTTTGCTTTCTGGCAGTAACGCTTTTATTGGCGGGAGAACACGCCTTCGTAATACAGAGACAGAGTACAACACCGCAAAAGTGTTCACACTCTGCTCCTCAGACTTTCTATGATTGTGGTAGTAGTAGTTGGAGCTAGGGTTGAGCGACTTTTCATTTTTTGAGATCGACTCAAAAGTCGGGTCGAGTGAAATCGGCCGATCTTATTGAAAAGTCGGGGTCGGGGATCGGCCAAAACACGAAACCCAATGCAATTCAATGGGGAAGCATACTTTTTTAATATTTGCTTCAGCGCGATAATTTTGAAAAGCCGGTAATTCAATTGCCGGCTTTTCATTTCTCCATAACCATGGACCCTCTCCTGGCTATTAATATCTGCCCTCAGTCACTGGCTTTACCACTCTGGTGGAGAAAATTGCGCGGGAGCCCACGCCAATTTTTTCAGCGATTTAACCCTTAAATTTAATAGCTACAGCGCCGAAATTTTGCACATACACACTACTAACATTAGTAGTGTGGAATATGCAAAAAAAAGGGGATATGACATGGTTTACTGTATGTAAACCATGTCTCATATCATGTCGGGTTTAGGCAGGAGAAATGAAAAGCCGGCAATTGAATTACCGGCTTTTCAACATTATCGCGCTGAAGTAAATATAAATATATATATGTGTTTCTATGACATATATATATATATATATATATATATATATATATATATATATATATATATATATATATAAAAACGAAACCCGACTTTGGATTACAGATCGTGTACCGCCGACCCGATCCCAGAGTGGCATCGGGTCGGGTTTCACGAAACCCGACTTTGCTAAAAGTCGGCGACTTTTGAAAAGTGCCGATCTGTTTCGCTCAACCCTAGTTGGAGCATTTAACACAGTCATGAAGCAGCCAAAACAACTTGAAAGAGAAGTATTTTTAACGAGATACCACACTGTTCGATATGTGACCTGTACTTGTTAATTTTTTAAGCTAAAATAGTGTACCGAACTAGTGTAACAGACAGCAAATAAAGCTGAATGTAGGCCTGAATTTCCACATTTTGTAGGTCACAAATACATCAGTTGTCTGACAGCGATAACACACTGGCAAATGTGTGGCCTTTTTATATTTTTTTAAGCTAAATAGTGCTGTATATAATTACAGCAAAAAAGTGGTACATCGGCCTACAATGACCAAACTTGGAGCACGCAGATATATAAGGGCTGTAACGGAAATACCACACTGGCAAATATGTGGCCTTTTTATTTTATGCAAAATAGTGCTGTATATAATTAGATTATCAGACAGCAAAACAAAGGGTCCACCGGCCTACAATGACCAAACTTGGAGCACGCAGATATATGAGGGCTGTCACGGAAATACCATACTGGCAAATATGTGGCCTTTTTATAATTTTGGTAGCTAAATAGTGCTATATAGAATTAGAGTATCAGACAACATAAAAGGGGTCCACCGGCCTACAATGACCAAACTTGGAGCACGCAAATATATGAGGGCTATCACGGAAATACCACACTAGCAAATATATGGCCTTTTTAGATTTTTTTAAGCTAAATAATGCTGTATATAATTAGATTATCAGACAGCAAAACAAAGGGTCCACTGGCCTACAATGATCAAACTTGGAGCACACAGATATATGAGGCCTGTCACGGAAATACCACACTGGCAAATATGTGGCCTTTTTATAATTTTGGAAGCTAAATAGTGGTGTATAGAATTAGAGTATCAGACAGCAAAAAAAGTGGTCCACCGGCCTACAATGACCAAACTTGGAGCACGCAGACATTTGAGGGCTGTCACAGAAACACCACACTGGCAAATATGTGGCCTTTTTATATTTTCTTTTAAACTAAATAGTGCTGTATAGAATTAGAGTATCAGACAGCAAAGAAAGGGGTACACCGGCCTACAATGACCAAACTTGGAGCACGCAGATATATGAGGGCTGTCACGGAAATACCACACTGCCAAATATGTGGCCTTTTTATATTTTTTAAATCTAAATAGTGCTGTATATAATTAGAGTAACAGACAGCAAAAAAGTGGTACACTGGCCTACAATGACCAAACTTGGAGCACGCAGATATATGAGGGCTGTCACGGAAATACCACACTGGCAAATATGTGGCCTTTTTATAATTTTGGAAGCTAAATAGTGCTCTATAGAATTAGAGTATCAGACAGCAAAAAAAAGGGGTCCACTGGCCTACAATGACCAAACTTGGAGCACGCAGATATATGAGGGCTGTCACGGAAATACCACACTGGCAAAAATGTGGCCTGTTTTTTTCTTAAAATGCAAAATAGTGCTGTATATAATTAGCGTAACAGACAGCAAAAAAAGTGGTACATCGGCCTACAATGACCAAACTTGGAGCACGCAGATATATGAGGGCTGTCACGGAAATACCACACTGGCAAATATGTGGCCTTTTTATAATTTTGGAAGCTAAATAGTGCTGTATAGAATTAGAGTATCAGCCAGCAAAAAAAGGGGTACACCGGCCTACAATGACCAAATTTGGAGCACGCAGATATATGAGGGCTGTCACGAAAATACCACACTTGCAAAAATGTGGCCTGTTTTTCTTTTAAATGCAAAATAGTGCTGTATAGAATTAGATTTACAACTTGAATATTTCATTCAGTGATATCTAGGATGTGGGATTTTAGTGTTCCATTTACTTTTTTGAGCAGTGTACAGTATATTTAATTTTTTCACCACCCAAAAACATTTCAGTTATATATTTTCAAAGCCCTAATCCCTGCCTACAGACTGGATTCTGTCAAACTTCATGCTCCTGTGACTCTCTGTCTCCCTAGGCTAAATGTGAAATATATGTAATACAAACAGGAAAGGAAATGATTAGCCCTTAGAAGGGCTGTTAGTATTATGGCTTAGTTTCAGCACCAATATCAACACTACAGGCTGCTGATTTGTTATACCGTGCACACATGGGCCTTGACAAGAACTCTCTCCCACTAATATTAAGTGTCACAGAGCTGTGCAATGGCGTCAGTATGCCGAGCCGGGCAGCACCTGTTCTTTTATAACCCTAATAATGTTGGCCAGCCAATCATAGTAATGCCACAATGAAGATGGCTACAGCATTACAATGATGGGAATGCAATCCCTGCATGCTTACTGGCTGTGTAACAGGCACCAAAAATGCGGGGCGGGGATTCAAGTTTTATATAGAGCATCTCCTAATTCTCACCAATTAACGAGTACATTCGAGCACCATGACACTCAAGTATCACCAAGCATGTACGCATTTCCCTAATCTCTTTATCTCACTGTCTCCATATATATAGAGAGAGAGAGAGTTCTCAATTCAGTCTTATTTCTATTGTCCTGGAAAACCTCTTCAAGTAAGGCTGGAGTCACACACAGCATTTTACACGGACGAGAATCGTAGAAATGTTCCCTGAACAGTGATCCGTATATCATCCATATGCAGTGTGAGGATGCAATTTTCTCGCATCTAAGCATCCGTGTGACATCTGTATGGCATCCGTATGGTGAGATTTTCTCGCCGTCTTGCAAAATGGACATATAATGGATTCATGGGCTCAAATATTTGTGACAACATATATATATATATATATATATATATATATATATATATACATATATATATATATCCCTTGTCAGGCTGCATAATTTTACAACCTTAACAGGCTGCATAGGTACAATTGTACCTTCACATATACCTCCACTGTGGGAAGACTTTACTTGGTTTCAGAAACTAAAGTTCATTCAGCTACAAATGTTATGCTGATATCTATTGTTCAGTGTTGTTACTGGTCACTTATGTTGCTGTCAATTAAGTTAATTCAAACTGGGAGTGGCTTCTACTTGTCTTCCTGCCTCCCTCCTCTCATTAGCCATTTTGCTGTTCATCTCATTGCTGTGAGCACACATTTCTAGGCTTGTGAAGTCTTCAATTTCTTGGAAACGAAGGTAGGAAAGTCTCACAGCATCTAACAGCCAGTTATACCTTTATTCTCATTATGTGGGGACAGAACAGTCAAATTGTCTTTCAGCCTGGACTTGGCTTACATATATTTTGTATGAAACTTATCACTATAGGTATAATTTTTATACGAAAAATGGATAATAATTAGTATCTACATATTGTTTTACGATGTTTTATTTATATTCAGCACAAAATACGAAGCCAAAATTCATCTAGCAAGTCATCATGAGTGATAGTAATGCTGGATCTAGTTTCCGCCATAATCCAAGAAAACGTGTTTGCAGGTTAGTATAATTTTGTGAAAAGCCAATAATGTAGTATTTCGGAAAATTATTTATTTTACATTTTTTCATATTTACAGATTTACGTCTGACGAAATAATGCGAATGCTAGAAGAATCTGATTCTGAGCATGAGGATGAACCATATGTTGCATCTGATGATGAAAACTATGTACCACAAGTGGATGTTACTGAAGAAGATTCAGACATTGAACAAGAAATGGTCATAGAGCATGAAAATGAATACGAATCAGACGAAAGTGTTGAGGATGATTCTGTGCCTCAAAGTGCAGGCGACATTTGGACTGCTAAGGATGAAACTCAATGGTGCAGTAATCCACTGCCAAATGCACAAACAAAATCTCGTAATGTCCTACGACAAAGAGGTGGCCCTGCAGCAATCAGCAACCTATATACAGCAAAAGAGCTATTCAAGTCCATCATGACTCCCGAGATGTGTGACATCATATTACGGGAAACGAATCGAAAGGCCAAGAGAGTTTGTGATGCTTACAACAACGAACTGGTACAACGTTTTCCTGATTCTTCCAAACGGCCACCACAAAAAACATTCAAGCAATTTACTGAAACTGAACTTCATGCATTTTTGGGCATACTGATTGCTGCTGGTGTGCACAGAGCCAACAAAGAGAATCTGGAGGAAATGTGGAATGTTGCTGCTCTGCCTCTTATACGTGCAGCCATGTCTCGTGACCGCTTCAAGATGATACTCAGATTTATCAGGTTTGACAACGAAAATACACGTGCAGAACGTGTGCAAACAGATAAAGCTGCACCAATACGGGACATCTGGACAATGCTGAACAGTAATCTGGAGAGAGCCTACAAGCCATATCATTGTATCACCGTCGACGAGCAATTATTTCCATTTAGAGGTCATACTAAATTTACCCAGTATATACCTTCAAAACCAGCTAAATATGGCATAAAGATTTTCTGGGCTTGTGACTCATCAAATGCCTACCCTTTACAAGGTCAGCTCTACACTGGGAAACCAACTGATGGTCCTCGACAAGTAAACATTGGAGAACGAACAGTATTGGACCTAGTGAGCTCGTATAAAGGCTCTGGAAGAAATGTCACCACCGATAACTTCTTTACAACCATGGAACTAGCTAAGGTATTGAACTCCTGGAACATGACACTAGTTGGTACAGTAAGAAAAAACAAAAGGTTCCTACCTAGCAACATGCAGCCTGCCAAAGAAAGGCCTGTAAACTCGACAAATTTTGCCTACAATCATGATGCAACAGTCTGTTCATATGTACCAAAGAAGAACAAATCAGTCGTGCTTCTATCATCTATGCACATGACGGGAGAAGTTGAAGAGACACTAGCAGCCAAGCCAGAGATAATAAAATACTACAACATAACAAAAGGTGGCGTTGATGTTATGGATAAAATGTTGGGAGAGTACACTGTGAAACGACGAACATCACGTTGGACTTTGGCATTTTTCTACAATATGATTGATGTCAGTGGGTTAGCATCCTACATCATCTACAGAGAACACAATCCAAGCTTCAGGGCAAAGGATCAACGAAGAAAGTTCCTGAAAGATCTCGCAAATCAGCTGTGTATGATTGCAATTGAAGATCGTAGTACAAACAAAATGATAATGAGAAACCATTTTCTTCGAGGTGCAGTAGAAATGGTGCTTGGACGATGCATTGTGGTAGCATCGCAGCCAGCAGCTGGCCCCAACATACCTCATGGTAGTCGTGGACCCTCCCCTGTTGTTGGTAGTTGCTATGTCTGCAGAGACCTGAGGCGAAAACAACGCAAGACTAGAAAGTCTTGTGTGGTTTGTGTGAAACCCATTTGCGATGAACACTCTGTAGCAAAGCCAACATGCATTACTTGCAAAGAAAATCAATAAAAAAAAGTTTCTTACATTTTCTTTTATAATGTAAATGAACAGTTTTTTACTTGTTTATAATAGTTAAATAGCATTATCATTAAAAAAATGTATGCTTTTTCCCTTGCATTATCTTCATTCAAAATATATGAGGTACATTTGTACCTATGCAGCTTGTTATGGATGCAAAAAGATCTCGACCCCTTATCTCGGAAGCGGGTGGAGATATTTTATTGAAATTTGGCCAATATATTCTGGACCAAAAATGTAGAGATGTCACGAAATTTCAGCCCTCTACGTCTTTTCAAAAAAAAGTTATTGCAATTTTAAAACGGAATAGTTACAATTGTACCTATTCAGCCGGATAAGGGTTAAATATATATATATACATATATATATATATATATATATATATATATATATATATATATATATGTCAGTGAGACACATATATATATATTTATATTTATATTTCATAAAGAGATAGATAGCAGAATAGCCGGTAATTCATTCAGGAATCAGGATATGATAATGTTAGTAGTGTATGTGTGTAAAATTTGTGAGCTGTAGGTGTTAAATTAAAGGGTTAATTCACGGAAAAAACTGCCATGGGCTCCCGCTCAACTTTGTCCGCCAGAGAGGGAAAGCCAGTGACTGAGGGCAGATATTAATAGCCTAGAGAGGGTCTGTGCTTATTGCCCCCTGCTAAAAACATCTGCCCCCAGCCACCCCAGAAAAGGCCTCTCTCTTCCCACTGCCCTCTACCATTGTCATATGGGGTAATAAGGGTTTAATGTCACCTTGCTATTGTAAGGTGACATTAAGCCTGGTTAATAATGGAGAGGTTTGAGTTCATGCCGCCAGGGGGCGCAGCTTCGGTGACAGCATTTCTAGTCACCGAAGCTCCATTCCCTGTATTTCATTCATTCCCCAGTCTTTTACTGCCGGGAGCGGGTGCATTAGCAGCACTCCCGGTTGTAAAATGTAAATGCCCCCAGATATGGATTACTTGACTGTACCGCGAACAGGTATGGGATATTGTTGCTTGTTTATTTTGCTTTTTTTTTTTACAGAAGAACGAGGGCTTTGCTTGGATTGAGTGTACAATAAAGATATTAAACCTGTGTGTTTCATTATTTCATTAAGAGACTTTATTCTTAAGGTGTGTGTGTATTTTTAACCCTTTCAGACTATTGGATAAATAATGGATAGATGTCTTATTGACACCTCTCCATTATTAACCAGGCTTAATGTCACCTTGCAATAGGAAGGTGACATTAACCCCTTATTACCCAATATGCTAATGCTACAGGGCAGGGGGAAGAGAGAGGCTAAGTGCCGGAATAGGTGCCATTCCTGGGGTGGCTGGGGCATATGCTTTTAGCCGGGGGGGACAAAAACAACGGACCCTCTCTAGGCTATTAATATATGCCTTCAGTCACTGGCTTTCCCTCTCTGGCAGACAAAATTGAGCGGGAGCCTGTTGTGAATTTACCTTTTGGCTCCCTCTAGTGGCTACTAGTGATTTGACTCTGGGTATGTCATTCATCCCTTGTATGCTCACCTGGGTCGTTAGGTCAGGGGTGTTGCTATATAAGCTCCCTGGACCTTCAGTTCAATGCCTGGCAACGTTGATATCAGAGCTAATCTGTAGTGCTCTTGTCTACTGATCCTGGTTCCTGTTTGATTAAGCTAAGTCCGCTTTCTTGCTTTTTGCTATTTGTTTTTGTTTGCATTTTTGTCCAGCTTGTGTATAATCTGTTTCCTGACCTTGCTGGAAGCTCTAGGGTGGCTGGTGTTCTCCCCCCGGGCCGTTAGACGGTTCGGGGGTTCTTGAATCTCCAGCGTGGATTTTGATAGGGTTTTTGTTGACCATATAAGTTATCTTACTATATTCTGCTATTAGTAAGTGGGCCTCTCTTTGCTAAAATCTAGTTCATCTCTGTGTTTGTCATTTCCTCTTACCTCACCGTTATTATTTGTGGGGGGCTTGTATCCTACTTTTGGGGTCTATTCTCTGGAGGCAAGAGAGGTCTTTGTTTTCCTCTTCTAGGGGTAGTTAGTCCTCCGGCTGGCGCGAGACATCTAGCGACCAACGTAGGCATGTTCCCCGGCTACTGCTAGTGTTGGCGTTAGGAGTAGATATATGGTCAACCCAGTTACCACTGCCCTATGAGCTGGATTTTTGTACGTCGCAGACTTACTCGTTTCTCTGAGACCCTCGCCATTGGGGTCATAACAGTTTGCCAGGCCAGTATTAAATGTTAAATGCATTGCAGAAGCGGGATTATAAGAAAGAAAGTTCTGAGTTTTTTTTTTCTCTCTCTCATTTTTTTTTTTCTTTTCCCCTTTACCTCTGAGTGGCTTGTGTTTGCTGCAGACATGAATGTCCAGACCTTGATTACAAGTGTGGACCAGCTTGCTGCTCGTGTGCAGGGCATACAAGATTATGTTATCAGAAGTCCTATGTCAGAACCTAAGATACCGATTCCTGAACCGTTTTCCGGAGACCGATTTAAATTTAGAAATTTCAGGAATAATTGTAAATTGTTTTTGTCCCTGAAACCCTGTTCATCTGGAGACTCCGCTCAGCAAGTAAAAATTGTTATTTCTTTTTTACGGGGCGACCCTCAGGATTGGGCCTTCTCGCTGGCGCCAGGAGATGCGGCATTGGCTGACATTGATGCATTTTTTCTGGCGCTCGGTTTGCTTTATGAGGAACCCAATCTTGAGATTCAGGCAGAAAAGGCCTTGCTGGCTATGTCTCAGGGCCAGGACGAGGCTGAAGTGTATTGCCAAAAATTTCGGAAATGGTCCGTGCTGACCCAGTGGAACGAGTGTGCATTGGCTGCTAATTTTAGAAATGGCCTTTCTGAAGCCATTAAGAATGTGATGGTGGGTTTTCCCATTCCCACAGGTCTGAATGATTCTATGGCCCTGGCTATTCAAATCGACCGGCGGTTGCGGGAGCGCAAAACCGCTAATTCCCTCATGGTGTTGTCTGAACAGACACCTGATTTAATGCAATGTGATAGAATCCTGACTAGAAATGAGCGGAAAATTCATAGACGCCAGAATGGCTTGTGTTACTACTGTGGTGATTCTACACATGTTATCTCAGCATGCTCTAAACGTCTTACTAAGGTTGTTAGTCCGGTCGCCATTGGTAATTTGCAACCTAAATTTATTCTATCTGTAACTTTGATTTGCTCACTGTCATCGTATCCTGTCATGGCGTTTGTGGACTCGGGTGCTGCCCTGAGCCTTATGGATCTGTCATTTGCCAAGCGCTGCGGATTTGTTCTTGAGCCATTGGAAAATCCTATCCCTCTTAGGGGTATTGATTCTACGCCATTGGCAAAAAATAAACCGCAGTTTTGGACACAGGTTACCATGTGCATGACTCCCGAACATCGGGAGGTAATATGTTTTCTTGTTCTGCATAAAATGCATGATTTGGTTGTTTTGGGTTTGCCATGGTTACAGACCCATAATCCAGTCTTGGACTGGAAGGCTATGTCAGTGTCAAGTTGGGGCTGCCATGGAATTCATGGAGATTCCCTGCCCTTGTCTATTGCTTCTTCTACGCCTTCGGAAGTTCCGGCGTATTTGTCTGATTATCAGGATGTCTTCAGCGAGTCTAAGTCCAGTGCTCTGCCTCCTCATAGGGAATGTGACTGTGCAATAGATTTGATTCCTGGCAGTAAGTTTCCTAAGGGGAGACTGTTTAATCTGTCAGTACCTGAACATACCGCGATGCGTTCATATATCAAGGAGTCTCTTGAGAAGGGGCATATCCGTCCTTCTTCGTCCCCTCTTGGTGCGGGATTCTTTTTTGTGGCCAAAAAGGACGGATCTTTGAGGCCTTGTATTGACTATCGGCTTTTAAATAAGATCACTGTCAAATTTCAGTATCCTTTGCCGCTGTTGTCAGATTTGTTTGCCCGGATTAAAGGTGCCAAGTGGTTCACCAAGATAGACCTTCGTGGTGCGTACAACCTTGTGCGCATTAGGCAGGGCGATGAATGGAAAACCGCATTCAATACGCCCGAAGGTCATTTTGAGTACTTGGTGATGCCATTCGGTCTCTCTAATGCACCTTCAGTTTTTCAGTCCTTCATGCATGACATTTTCCGGAAGTATCTGGATAAATTTTTGATTGTTTATCTGGATGATATTCTGGTTTTTTCTGATGACTGGGACTCGCATGTGGAGCAGGTCAGGATGGTTTTTGAGATTCTGCGTGAAAATTCTTTGTTTGTAAAAGGCTCAAAGTGTCTCTTTGGTGTACAGAAGGTTCCCTTTTTGGGGTTCATTTTTTCCCCTTCTGCTGTGGAGATGGATCCAGTCAAGGTCCAAGCTATTCATGATTGGACTCAACCCTCGTCAGTTAAGAGTCTTCAGAAGTTCTTGGGTTTTGCTAACTTCTACCGTCGTTTTATCGCAAATTTCTCTAGCGTTGTTAAACCGCTGACGGATATGACCAAGAAAGGCTCTGATGTAGCTAACTGGGCTCCTGCTGCCGTGGAGGCTTTCCAGGAGTTAAAACGCCGGTTTACTTCGGCGCCTGTTTTGTGCCAGCCTGACATCTCACTTCCCTTTCAGGTTGAGGTGGATGCTTCGGAGATTGGGGCAGGGGCCGTTTTGTCGCAGAGAGGCCCTGGTTGCTCTACTATGAGACCTTGTGCCTTTTTCTCTAGGAAGTTTTCGCCGGCAGAGCGAAATTATGATGTGGGCAATCGGGAGTTGTTGGCCATGAAGTGGGCATTTGAGGAGTGGCGTCATTGGCTCGAGGGTGCTAAGCATCGTGTGGTGGTCTTGACTGATCACAAAAATCTGATGTATCTCGAGTCTGCTAAACGCCTGAATCCTAGACAGGCCCGCTGGTCATTGTTTTTCTCCCGTTTTGACTTTGTGGTCTCGTATTTACCAGGTTCTAAGAATGTGAAGGCCGATGCTCTGTCTAGGAGCTTTGTGCCTGATGCACCTGGAGTCGCTGAACCTGTGGGTATTCTTAAGGAAGGAGTTATCGTGTCTGCTATTTCTCCAGATCTGCGACGTGTGTTGCAGAGATTTCAGGCTGGTAGGCCTGACTCTTGTCCACCTGACAGATTGTTTGTGCCTGCTAGATGGACCAGCAGAGTCATTTCCGAGGTTCATTCCTCGGTGTTGGCAGGGCACCCGGGAATTTTTGGCACCAGAGATCTGGTGGCCAGGTCCTTTTGGTGGCCTTCCTTGTCAAGGGATGTGCGGTCATTTGTACAGTCCTGTGGTACTTGTGCTCGAGCTAAGCCTTGCTGCTCTCGTGCCAGCGGGTTGCTCTTGCCCTTGCCTGTCCCGAAGAGACCTTGGACACACATCTCTATGGATTTCATTTCTGATCTTCCGGTGTCTCAGGGCATGTCTGTCATCTGGGTGATATGTGATCGTTTCTCCAAGATGGTCCATTTGGTTCCTTTACCTAAGCTGCCCTCCTCTTCTGATCTGGTTCCTGTGTTCTTCCAGAACGTGGTTCGTTTGCACGGCATTCCTGAGAATATTGTGTCGGACAGAGGATCCCAGTTTGTGTCCAGGTTCTGGCGATCCTTTTGTGGTAGGATGGGCATTGAGTTGTCGTTTTCATCCGCTTTCCATCCCCAGACTAACGGACAAACGGAGCGAACTAATCAGACTCTGGAGGCTTATTTGAGGTGTTTTGTCTCTTCTGATCAGGATGATTGGGTGACCTTCTTGCCGTTGGCTGAATTTGCCCTTAATAATCGGGCTAGTTCCGCCACCTTGGTTTCGCCATTTTTCTGCAACTCTGGTTTCCATCCTCGGATTTCCTCGGGACATGTGGAGCCTTCTGACTGTCCTGGGGTGGATTCCGTGGTGGATAGGTTGCAGCGGATCTGGGGGCATGTGGTGGACAACTTGAAGTTGTCACAGGAGAAGGCTCAGCGTTTTGCCAACCGCCGCCGCGGTGTGGGTCCCCGACTTCGCGTTGGGGATTTGGTATGGCTGTCTTCTCGATTTGTTCCTATGAAGGTCTCCTCTCCCAAATTTAAGCCTCGCTTCATTGGTCCTTACAAGATATTGGAAATCATTAATCCTGTATCCTTTCGCCTGGATCTTCCGGTGTCGTTTGCCATCCACAACGTATTTCATAGGTCCTTGTTGCGGCGGTACGTTGTGCCTGTGGTTCCTTCTGCTGAGCCTCCTGCTCCGGTGTTGGTTGAGGGCGAGTTGGAGTACGTGGTGGAGAAGATCTTAGATTCTCGTCTCTCCAGGCGGAGGCTTCAGTACCTGGTCAAGTGGAAGGGCTATGGTCAGGAGGATAATTCCTGGGTGGTCGCCTCTGATGTGCATGCGGCCGATTTAGTTCGTGCCTTTCACGCCGCTCATCCTGATCGCCCTGGTGGTCTTGGTGAGGGTTCGGTGACCCCTCACTAAGGGGGGGTACTGTTGTGAATTTACCTTTTGGCTCCCTCTAGTGGCTACTAGTGATTTGACTCTGGGTATGTCATTCATCCCTTGTATGCTCACCTGGGTCGTTAGGTCAGGGGTGTTGCTATATAAGCTCCCTGGACCTTCAGTTCAATGCCTGGCAACGTTGATATCAGAGCTAATCTGTAGTGCTCTTGTCTACTGATCCTGGTTCCTGTTTGATTAAGCTAAGTCCGCTTTCTTGCTTTTTGCTATTTGTTTTTGTTTGCATTTTTGTCCAGCTTGTGTATAATCTGTTTCCTGACCTTGCTGGAAGCTCTAGGGTGGCTGGTGTTCTCCCCCCGGGCCGTTAGACGGTTCGGGGGTTCTTGAATCTCCAGCGTGGATTTTGATAGGGTTTTTGTTGACCATATAAGTTATCTTACTATATTCTGCTATTAGTAAGTGGGCCTCTCTTTGCTAAAATCTAGTTCATCTCTGTGTTTGTCATTTCCTCTTACCTCACCGTTATTATTTGTGGGGGGCTTGTATCCTACTTTTGGGGTCTATTCTCTGGAGGCAAGAGAGGTCTTTGTTTTCCTCTTCTAGGGGTAGTTAGTCCTCCGGCTGGTGCGAGACATCTAGCGACCAACGTAGGCATGTTCCCCGGCTACTGCTAGTGTTGGCGTTAGGAGTAGATATATGGTCAACCCAGTTACCACTGCCCTATGAGCTGGATTTTTGTACGTCGCAGACTTACTTGTTTCTCTGAGACCCTCGCCATTGGGGTCATAACAGGAGCCCATGCCAGTTTTTTCCATGAATTAACCCTTTAATTTAACACCTACAGCTCACAAATTTTACACACACACACGTACACACACACTACTAAAATTATCAGTGAGGGACATATAAAAATCTAACTGTTCTGCAATGGTTTACTGTATGTAAACCATGTCTCATATCCTGTCGGGTTCGGTAATGATTTAGCAAAAGCCGACAAATTAATTATCACATATTCTGCTACCTAACTCTCTATGAAATGTAAAGATATACAGTGTATATATAAACAGTATATGTGTGTGTCACTGACATTTATATCTATCTACCTATACTATGTGTAGACATTTTTTTTTCTATCTATTCTATTTTAATCTGTCAGTGTGATTTTACTGTACACCGCACTGAATTACCGGCTTTTCTATAGGACACCGGTGCGTATTTCTCACAAGTCACACTGATGGTCCGTGTGGTGTGTGAGTTTTTCTCGTACCAATAGACTTTCATTGGCGATTTCTCTTGCAGGTATAATACAGCTGAGAAAACAACGGATGATAGGAGCTGCCCCATAGATTAACATTGGTCCGAGTGCTATGCGATTTTTTATCACATAGCACTCGTCCGTATTATACGGTAGTGTGACTCTGGCCTAATAAGTAACATTTTTAATCACCTTATGGATGAGTGACAATATTTGTCCAGGTATATATGTTTTTTCAGCTCTAAGAAATATGCATTGCTTCCATAAATAATTCACATGAGGTAAAAGCAGCCAGCTATAAAGGCAACATTGGGTAGGTGTTAACAATCCAATCAGTGAGGAAGGATATTAATAGGAACAGTAAAATTTAGACTGTCTATGGGTAGGGAAAGCTATTTCATGCTTCACTATCACCTGCCTCTAAATAGTTAGTTTCAGAGATGACTTTGCTTCAACTAAGCACGATAGATAGGTAGATAGATAGATAGATAGATAGATAGATAGATAGATAGATAGATAGATAGAATAGTTAGATTGAATAGAATATTTAGAAAGATAGATGTAGATACTGAAGATAGATGATAGATAGATAGATAGATAGATAGATAGATAGATAGATAGATAGGCAATATTGCCTTGTGTAGGCGTGTACTCCGGAGGACAGAGAATGAACTTCAATCCAATATTGCGGCCAGCATGCAGCCAGCGGGTAAGGAAAGGGTGAATCAAACACCCGAAAACCCCACCCATATGACCCAAAACTGGTCCCGCCAAATTCAGGTGACAGGTTCCCTTCAATGTTAACACCGCTAGGGTTGAGCGAAATGGATCGTTCATTTTCATAAGTCGCCGACTTTTGGCAAAGTCGGCGTCTCATGAAACCGAGCCGATCCCTGTGTGGGGTCTGCCATGCGGTACGCGACTTTTGCACCAAAGTCGCGTTTCAATGACGCTAAAAGCGCCATTTCTCAGCCAATGAAGGTGGACGCAGAGTGTGGGCAGCATGATGACATAGATCTCAGTCCCCACGATCTTAGAGAAGGGCATTGCAGTGATTGGCTTGCTTTCTGCGGCGTCACAGGGGCTATAAAGGGGCGTTCCCGCCGACCGCCATGTTACTGCTGCTGATCTGAGCGTAGGGAGAGGTTGCTGCAGCTTCTTCGGAAGCAGGGATAGTGATAGGCAGGGTACATAAAGCTACAAACCGCTTGTGCTGTAGCGATTTCCACTGTCCAACACCACCTTTTGTTTGCAGGGACAGTGGAAGCTACATTTTTTTTTCCTCAGCGCTGTAGCTCATTGGACTGCACTAGAAGGCTCCCTGACCCTGATAGCTGCGTTGCTGTGCCTGTGTGTACGCCGCTGTGCAAACCAACTGCTTTTTTCAAAGCACAAATCCTGTTTTTCCTTCCTTTCTGCACAGCTATCTTGTGTGTTTGTCCACACTTTTGTGTGCAGCAGTCCTTTTTATAGCTGCCTGCCATACTTTTCTGAGATAACTGCAGGGAGATAAATATTGGCAAGTCTGCCTCCGTGCCACTGCTGTGTGTGGTATCTGTCTCTCATTGTGTGCCACCGAAAACACTGTGTAATACTTGGCCTTTTTTTTTTTTCTAAATTCTCCCTTTTCCCAAAAAAAAATTAGTGGGAGATAAATATTGGCAAGTCTGCCTCCGTGCCATTGCTGTGTGTGGTATCTGTCTCTCATTATGTGCCACCGAAAACACTGTGTAATACGTGGCCATTTTTTTTTTTTTTGCTAAATTCTCCCTTTTCCCCAAAAAAAAATTAGTGGGAGATAAATATTGGCAAGTCTGCCTCCGTGCCATTGCTGTGTGTGGCATCTGTCTGTCGTTGTGTGGCACCGAAAACACTGTGTAATACTTGGCCATTTTTTTTCTTTTTTTGGGTACATTCTCCCTTTTCCAAAAAAAAAATTAGTGGGAGATAAATATTGGCAAGTCTACCTCCGTGCCATTGCTGTGTGTGGTATCTGTCTCTCATTGTGTGCCACCGAAAACACTGTGTAATACTTGGCCATTTGTTTTTTTTTTGGGTACATTCTCCCTTTTCCAAAAAAAAAATTAGTGGGAGATAAATATTGGCAAGTCTGCCTCCGTGCCATTGCTGTGTGTGGTATCTGTCTCTCATTGTGTGCCACCGAAAACACTGTGTAATACTTGGCCATTTTTTTTTTTTTTTTGCTAAATTCTCCCTTTTCCAAAAAAAAAAATTAGTGGGAGATAAATATTGGCAAGTCTGCCTCCATGCCATTGCTGTGTGTGGCATCTGTCTGTCATTGTGTGACACCGAAAACACTGTGTAATACTTGGCCATTTTTTTTCTTTTTTTGGGTACATTCTCCCTTTTCCAAAAAAAAAATTAGTGGGAGATAAATATTGGCAAGTCTGCCTCCGTGCCATTGCTGTGTGTGGTATCTGTCTCTCATTGTGTGCCACCGAAAACACTGTGTAATACTTGGCCATTTGTTTTTTTTTGGGGGTACATTCTCCCTTTTCCAAAAAAAAAATTAGTGGGAGATAAATATTGGCAAGTCTGCCTCCGTGCCATTGCTGTGTGTGGTATCTGTCTCTCATTGTGTGCCACCGAAAACACTGTGTAATACTTGGCCATTTGTTTTTTTTTTTGGGTACATTCTCCCTTTTCCAAAAAAAAAATTAGTGGGAGATAAATATTGGCAAGTTTGCCTCCGTGCCATTGCTGTGTGTGGTATCTGTCTCTCATTGTGTGCCACCGAAAACACTGTGTAATACTTGGCCATTTTTTTTTTTTTTTGCTAAATTCTCCCTTTTCCAAAAAAAAAAATTAGTGGGAGATAAATATTGGCAAGTCTGCCTCCATGCCATTGCTGTGTGTGGCATCTGTCTGTCATTGTGTGACACCGAAAACACTGTGTAATACTTGGCCATTTTTTTTCTTTTTTGGGTACATTCTTCCTTTTTCAAAAAAAAAATTAGTGGGAGATAAATATTGGCAAGTCTGCCTCCGTGCCATTGCTGTGTGTGGTATCTGTCTCTCATTGTGTGCCACCGAAAACACTGTGTAATACTTGGCCATTTTTTTTTTTTTTTGCTAAATTCTCCCTTTTCCCCAAAAAAAAAATTAGCGGGAGCTAAATAT
Source organism: Ranitomeya variabilis (assembly GCF_051348905.1). Classification (NCBI taxonomy): domain Eukaryota; kingdom Metazoa; phylum Chordata; class Amphibia; order Anura; family Dendrobatidae; genus Ranitomeya; species Ranitomeya variabilis. The sequence goes on along the minus strand of NC_135234.1, from coordinate 567,963,875 downwards.
TGGCAAGTCTGCCTCCGTGCCATTGCTGTGTGTGGCATCTGTCTGTCATTGTGTGGCACCGAAAACACTGTGTAATACTTGGCCATTTTTTTTCTTTTTTTGGGTACATTCTCCCTTTTCCAAAAAAAAAATTAGTGGGAGATAAATATTGGCAAGTCTGCCTCCGTGCCATTGCTGTGTGTGGTATCTGTCTCTCATTGTGTGCCACCGAAAACACTGTGTAATACTTGCCCATTTTTTTTTTTTTGCTAAATTCTCCCTTTTCCCCCAAAAAAAATTAGTGGGAGATAAATATTGGCAAGTCTGCCTCCGTGCCATTGCTGTGTGTGGCATCTGTCTGTCATTGTGTGCCACCGAAAACACTGTGTAATACTTGGCCATTTTTTTTCTTTTTTTGGGTACATTCTCCCTTTTCCCCCAAAAAAAATTAGTGGGAGATAAATATTGGCAAGTCTGCCTCCGTGCCATTGCTGTGTGTGGCATCTGTCTCTCATTGTGTGCCACCGAAAACACTGTGTAATACTTGGCCATTTTTTTTCTTTTTTTGGGTACATTCTCCCTTTTCCAAAAAAAAATTAGTGGGAGATAAATATTGGCAAGTCTGCCTTCGTGCCATTGCTGTGTGTGGCATCTGTCTCTCATTGTGTGGCACCGAAAACACTGTGTAATACTTGGTCCTTTTTTGGGGGGGGTACATTCTCCCTTTTCCAAAAAAAAATTAGTGGGAGATAAATATTGGCAAGTCTGCCTCCGTGCCATTGCTGTGTGTGGCATCTGTCTGTCGTTGTGTGGCACCGAAAACACTGTGTAATACTTGGCCATTTTTTTTCTTTTTTTGGGTACATTCTCCCTTTTCCAAAAAAAAAATTAGTGGGAGATAAATATTGGCAAGTCTACCTCCGTGCCATTGCTGTGTGTGGTATCTGTCTCTCATTGTGTGCCACCGAAAACACTGTGTAATACTTGGCCATTTGTTTTTTTTTTGGGTACATTCTCCCTTTTCCAAAAAAAAAATTAGTGGGAGATAAATATTGGCAAGTCTGCCTCCGTGCCATTGCTGTGTGTGGTATCTGTCTCTCATTGTGTGCCACCGAAAACACTGTGTAATACTTGGCCATTTTTTTTTTTTTTTGCTAAATTCTCCCTTTTCCAAAAAAAAAAATTAGTGGGAGATAAATATTGGCAAGTCTGCCTCCATGCCATTGCTGTGTGTGGCATCTGTCTGTCATTGTGTGACACCGAAAACACTGTGTAATACTTGGCCATTTTTTTTCTTTTTTTGGGTACATTCTCCCTTTTCCAAAAAAAAAATTAGTGGGAGATAAATATTGGCAAGTCTGCCTCCGTGCCATTGCTGTGTGTGGTATCTGTCTCTCATTGTGTGCCACCGAAAACACTGTGTAATACTTGGCCATTTGTTTTTTTTTTTGGGTACATTCTCCCTTTTCCAAAAAAAAAATTAGTGGGAGATAAATATTGGCAAGTTTGCCTCCGTGCCATTGCTGTGTGTGGTATCTGTCTCTCATTGTGTGCCACCGAAAACACTGTGTAATACTTGGCCATTTTTTTTTTTTTTTGCTAAATTCTCCCTTTTCCAAAAAAAAAAATTAGTGGGAGATAAATATTGGCAAGTCTGCCTCCATGCCATTGCTGTGTGTGGCATCTGTCTGTCATTGTGTGACACCGAAAACACTGTGTAATACTTGGCCATTTTTTTTCTTTTTTGGGTACATTCTTCCTTTTTCAAAAAAAAAATTAGTGGGAGATAAATATTGGCAAGTCTGCCTCCGTGCCATTGCTGTGTGTGGTATCTGTCTCTCATTGTGTGCCACCGAAAACACTGTGTAATACTTGGCCATTTTTTTTTTTTTTTGCTAAATTCTCCCTTTTCCCCAAAAAAAAAATTAGTGGGAGCTAAATATTGGCAAGTCTGCCTCCGTGCCATTGCTGTGTGTGGCATCTGTCTGTCATTGTGTGGCACCGAAAACACTGTGTAATACTTGGCCATTTTTTTTCTTTTTTTGGGTACATTCTCCCTTTTCCAAAAAAAAAATTAGTGGGAGATAAATATTGGCAAGTCTGCCTCCGTGCCATTGCTGTGTGTGGTATCTGTCTCTCATTGTGTGCCACCGAAAACACTGTGTAATACTTGGCCATTTTTTTTTTTTTGCTAAATTCTCCCTTTTCCCCAAAAAAAAATTAGTGGGAGCTAAATATTGGCAAGTCTGCCTCCGTGCCATTGCTGTGTGTGGCATCTGTCTGTCATTGTGTGGCACCGAAAACACTGTGTAATACTTGGCCATTTTTTTTCTTTTTTTGGGTACATTCTCCCTTTTCCAAAAAAAAAATTAGTGGGAGATAAATATTGGCAAGTCTGCCTCCGTGCCATTGCTGTGTGTGGTATCTGTCTCTCATTGTGTGCCACCGAAAACACTGTGTAATACTTGCCCATTTTTTTTTTTTTGCTAAATTCTCCCTTTTCCCCCAAAAAAAATTAGTGGGAGATAAATATTGGCAAGTCTGCCTCCGTGCCATTGCTGTGTGTGGCATCTGTCTGTCATTGTGTGCCACCGAAAACACTGTGTAATACTTGGCCATTTTTTTTCTTTTTTTGGGTACATTCTCCCTTTTCCCCAAAAAAAAATTAGTGGGAGATAAATATTGGCAAGTCTGCCTCCGTGCCATTGCTGTGTGTGGCATCTGTCTCTCATTGTGTGCCACCGAAAACACTGTGTAATACTTGGCCATTTTTTTTCTTTTTTTGGGTACATTCTCCCTTTTCCAAAAAAAAATTAGTGGGAGATAAATATTGGCAAGTCTGCCTTCGTGCCATTGCTGTGTGTGGCATCTGTCTCTCATTGTGTGGCACCGAAAACACTGTGTAATACTTGGTCCTTTTTTGGGGGGGGTACATTCTCCCTTTTCCAAAAAAAAATTAGTGGGAGATAAATATTGGCAAGTCTGCCTCCGTGCCATTGCTGTGTGTGGTATCTGTCTCTCATTGTGTGCCACCGAAAACACTGTGTAATACTTGGCCATTTTTTTTTTTTTTTGCTAAATTCTCCCCTTTCCAAAAAAAAAAATTAGTGGGAGATAAATATTGGCAAGTCTGCCTCCGTGCCATTGCTGTGTGTGGTATCTGTCTCTCATTGTGTGCCACCGAAAACACTGTGTAATACTTGCCCATTTTTTTTTTTTGCTAAATTCTCCCTTTTCCCCAAAAAAAAATTAGTGGGAGATAAATATTGGCAAGTCTGCCTCCGTGCCATTGCTGTGTGTGGCATCTGTCTGTCATTGTGTGCCACCGAAAACACTGTGTAATACTTGGCCATTTTTTTTCTTTTTTTGGGTACATTCTCCCTTTTCCCCAAAAAAAAATTAGTGGGAGATAAATATTGGCAAGTCTGCCTCCGTGCCATTGCTGTGTGTGGCATCTGTCTCTCATTGTGTGCCACCGAAAACACTGTGTAATACTTGGCCATTTTTTTTCTTTTTTTGGGTACATTCTCCCTTTTCCAAAAAAAAATTAGTGGGAGATAAATATTGGCAAGTCTGCCTTCGTGCCACTGCTGTGTGTGGCATCTGTCTCTCATTGTGTGGCACCGAAAACACTGTGTAATACTTGGTCCTTTTTTGGGGGGGGTACATTCTCCCTTTTCCAAAAAAAAATTAGTGGGAGATAAATATTGGCAAGTCTGCCTCCGTGCCATTGCTGTGTGTGGTATCTGTCTCTCATTGTGTGCCACCGAAAACACTGTGTAATACTTGGCCATTTTTTTATTTTTTTGCTAAATTCTCCCCTTTCCAAAAAAAAAAATTAGTGGGAGATAAATATTGGCAAGTCTGCCTCCGTGCCATTGCTGTGTGTGGTATCTGTCTCTCATTGTGTGCCACCGAAAACACTGTGTAATACTTGGCCATTTTTTTTGGGGGGGGTAAATTCTCCCAGAAAAAAAAAAAAAAATTGTGGGAGATTAAGGTTGGCATTTCTGCTTGAGTGCTGGTCCTGTGTGTGCCATCTGTCTCAAATTATTGGGGCACAGAAAACCTAGTGTGTAACATTGGGCCTGATTTTCCTTTCAGTGTCAGGCACCTATAGGTGTATATATAAATCCTACAGAAGTTTGAGTTCACCTGATAAGTTGTTTTACAGTAACAAATAGCGTTACTTTGGTTACATTTTGCAAACAATGAGGAAGTCTAGTGGAAGAGGTCGTGGCCGTGGGCGGTCATTGTCAGCTGGTAATGATGGTAGTGGTGGTGGAGCATCAGGTGGTCGTGGTAAAAGCAGTACAGCACCTAAGTCTCGAGTTGTTGAGCCAGGTTCGTTGTCTGGCTACACAAGGCCTCGAACGCTCTCTTTTCTGGGAGTAGGAAAACCACTTTTGAAGCCGGAGCAGGAGGAACAAGTATTGGCTTTCATTGCTGACTCTGCCTCTAACTCTTTCGCCTCCTCCTCGGAAAGTGCCAAATGTCAGAGCAGTGCATCGTCAGTGGATGCTCCCGGTCAGGAACAAGTCGCTTCCTTGTGTCCTTCACTAAAAACAACAGTGAAGGATGCGTCAGTCGACACAACAGGTTACTCCATGGAGCTCTTTACACATACCGTTTCTGGGTTACACAGTGAAACAGTTAACAGGCTATGCCCATTAGAAGTTGAATCGGACATGGAGTGCACAGATGCACAGCCACAGCCAGATTACTATGCTGTTCCTTTGACTCAGACCAGAACATTGCCCTCGCAGTGTACTGAGGCAGAATCAAAACCAGCGGAGACTATGGTGCTCCGTCACGAACGCAATACCATCGGCTTACACGGTGACACAGACGAAGTTGCACACAACATAGAAGAGGAGGTCATAGATGACCCAGTTGTGGACCCCGATTGGCAGCCATTGGGGGAACAGGGTGCAGGCGGCAGTAGTTCTGAAGCGGAGGAGGAGGAGCCGCAGCAGGCATCAACATCACAACAGGTTCCATCTACCGGGCCCGTATCTGGCCAAAAACGCGTGGCAAAACCTAAACCAGTTGGAGGAGAGCATGGCCATCTGGTTAAAGAAGCTCAGTCTGCAATGCCTGAAAAGGTATCCGATAGTAGAAAGAGTGCAGTCTGGCATTTTTTTAAACAACATCCAAATGATCAGCGCAAAGTCATCTGTCAAAAATGTTCAACTACCTTAAAAGTCTAAATACAAGTTGCATGCATGGACATTTATCCACCATGCATTTGCAAGCCTGGACTAACTACCAAACGTCCCTAAAGGTTGCAGCACCCTCGGCCAATGAAGCTAGTCAGCAATGCTACATCCCTTCCCTCCCTGTAAGCCGACCATTTCCCACACCACCTGCAGTATCTGTGCAGCTTTCGTTGCCAGGCCAAAGCAGTCAGGGAATCACCAGGTTAGTAGTAGGAAACACTGCATGTAGGGCACCGGCAAGAATACCATCTCCAACCCTCTCTCACTCACCCATGTCCACCGGCACCACCGCTAGTTTCACGATCTCCAGCTCTCCAGTCCAGCTCACCCTACATGAGACTCTTGTTAGGAAAAGGAAGTACTCATCCTCGCATCCGCGTACACAGGGTTTGAACGCCCACATTGCTAGACTAATCTCATTAGAGATGATGCCCTACCGGTTAGTTGAAAGCGAAGCTTTCAAAGCGCTGATTGACTACGCTGTACCACGCTACGAGCTACCCAGTCGGCACTTCTTTTCTAGAAAAGCCATCCCAGCCCTCCAACAGCATGTTAAAGACCGCATCGTCCATGCACTCAGGCAGTCTGTGACTACAAAGGTGCACCTGACAACAGATGCATGGACCAGTAGGCATGGCCAGAGACGTTACGTGTCCATCACGGCACACTGGGTGAATGTGGTGGATGCAGGCTCCACAGGGGACAGCAATATTGGGACAGTTCTGCCTAGCCCACGGTCAAGGAAAGAGTTGGCTGTAGGCGTTCGCCCCCCCCTCCTCCTCTTCCTCCTCCTCCTGCAGAAGCGAGAGCTCATCCACAGACCGCAGTCGCACATCCACTCCATCCGCAGCTGCCACTGTTGCACACCAGGTGTGCCATTATGGGACAGCTCGTGGCAAGCGTCAGCAGGCTGTATTGGCAATGAAGTGTTTGGGCGACAACAGACACACCGCGGAAGTTCTGTCCTAGTTCTTGCAGAAAGAAACTCAGTCATGGCTGGGCACTGTACATCTTGAGGCAGGCAAGGTAGTGAGTGATAACGGAAGGAATTTCATGGCTGCCATAGCCCTTTCCCAACTGAAACACATTCCTTGCCTGGCTCACACCTTAAACCTGGTGGTGCAGTGCTTCCTGAAAAGTTATCCGGGGTTACCCGACCTGCTCCTCAAAGTGCGCAGACTTTGCTCGCATATCCGCCGTTCGCCTGTACACTCCAGCCGTATGCAGAACTATCAGCGTTCTTTGAACCTTCCTCAGCATCGCCTAATCATCGACGTTGCAACAAGGTGGAACTCCACACTGCACATGCTTCAGAGAGTGTGCAAACAGAGGTGTGCTGTTATGTATTTGTGGGAGGATACACGGGCAGGCAGTTGGATGGCAGACATGGAGTTGTCAGGTGTGCAGTGGTCGAAGCTACAAGACCTGTGTCAAGTCCTTCAGTGTTTTGAGGAATGCACATGGCTGGTTAGTGCAGACAACACAATAATAAGCATGAGCATCCCCCTAATGCGTCTGCTGATGCAAAGTTTGACGCACATTAAGGAGCAGGCGTCTGCAGCCGAGGAAGAGGAAAGCCTTGATGACAGTCAGCCATTGTCTGGTCAGGGCCGTGTAGAGGACGCAGTAGCGGGCGAAGAGGAGGAGGAGGACGAGGAGGATGATGGGGATGAGTACTTTTTTACTGAGGAAGCTTCTCCTGGGCCAACAGAAATTAGTGGCGTTGCAAGGCCGGATTCTGTTTTTGTAAGGGAGACAAGTGACGTAGATTTGCCTGTAACTGCCCCTCAAACCAGCACAACCGCAGATTTGCCAACTGGAACTTTGGCTCACATGGTGGATTATGCCTTACGTATCCTCAAAAAGGACCCACGCATTATTAAACTGATGAGCGATGACGATTACTGGTTGGCCTGCATCCTTGACCCTCGCTATAAAGGCAAATTGCAAAATATTATGCCACATGAGAACCTCGAACAAATATTAGCAACCAAACAAGCTACTCTTGTAGACCGTTTGATTCAGGCATTCCCAGCACACAGCGCCGGTGATGGTTCTCACACGAGCTGCAGGGGGCTACAGGGCAGAGGTGTTAGAGGTGCACAGATCAGAAGTGGCGTTGGACAGAGGGGTTTTCTGACCAGGTTGTGGAGTGATTTCGCAATGACCGCAGACAGGACATGTACTGCAGCATCTATTCAAAGTGACAGGAGACAACATTTGTCCAGTATGGTTACTAACTATTTTTCAGCCCTTATTGATGTTCTCCTCAACCGTCATTCCCATTTGATTACTGGGCATCCAAATTAGACACCTGGCCTGAATTGGCAGAATATGCGTTGCAGGAGCTTGCTTGCCCAGCAGCTAGTGTGCTATCAGAAAGAGTATTCAGTGCTGCTGGTTCAATATTAACCGAAAAAAGGACTCGTCTGGCTACCCAAAATGTGGATGATCTCATCTTCATTAAAATGAACCACTCCTGGATTTCAAATTATTTTGCCCCACCTTTCCCGGCTGACACCTAGCTTTCCTATAAAAAGGTCTTGTTTGTGGACTGGTCTTACTGAGTGTTAAAATCTCTTAATTTGCAGCAGCTGTTTGACCAGCATATGACATGTTTACACATCCCCCAATGGGAAAACTCCCCCCACGGGGCCGTTGTCTCACTCTCGACACTTGGCGCAAGCACCCATTAGTTACAGTGCTGTTTGTCAGAAGAGGTGGGTGTGCTCGCTTTTGGTCGACGGCACTGCCACTGGGTCCCTCATAGTACAATGTAGTGTCTCTGGCGGTGGTGGTGCGCACCCAACGTCAGACACACCGTTGTAACATGAGGGGTTCTGGGGCGGTACCGCCGGCCACAAGAGTGTTCCCCCCCCAGCTCAAACTGTGCTCTACCACGTGCCAAATTATCTCGCACAGCTCCACCAATGTTTAGTCTATGCGCTGACATCATTCAATGCCTGGCACTGACAATCAATACCAATTTGTTGACATCTATGATGATAGTTACAGTAGTCTGGGTCAGTGTCCTATATTGACACCAGTAAATACTAATTTACTGCCAAATTACTTTGTCATAAACTCTGCAGATGAGCCCACCCCTGTACCTAAGCATGCCACCCTTTTTTTTATTTATAGTTGTTTTGCGAGACATTAACATCTATTTATTTTTTGGGAGTACTAACTGTGTCAGACACTTCTTGCAATACTCCTCCACTGACCACAATGCTGCCTGCCTGTGTATCCATGTAACCGATTTAAAACTGCCATGCCTGCCTATTGTTTGTTATTTTAGGCCTTTGATAGCCTGTCTGCGGCCCCTACCTGCAATACTCCTCCACTGACCACAATGCTGCCTGGAGTGCCTGCCTGTGTATCCATGTAACCGATTTTAAACTGCCATGCCTGCCTATTGTTTGTTATTTTAGGCCTTTGATAGCCTGTCTGCGGCCCCTACCTGCAATACTCCTCCACTGACCACAATGCTGCCTGGAGTGCCTGCCTGTGTATCCATGTAACCGATTTAAAACTGCCATGCCTGCCTATTGTTTGTTATTTTAGGCCTTTGATAGCCTGTCTGCGGCCCCTACTTGCAATACTCCTCCACTGACCACAATGCTGCCTGCCTGTGTATCCATGTAACCGATTTAAAACTGCCATGCCTGCCTATTGTTTGTTATTTTAGGCCTTTGATAGCCTGTCTGCGGCCCCTACTTGCAATACTCCTCCACTGACCACAATGCTGCCTGGAGTGCCTGCCTGTGTATCCATGTAACCGATTTTAAACTGCCATGCCTGGCTATTGTTTGTTATTTTAGGCCTTTGATAGCCTGTCTGCGGCCCCTACTTGCAATACTCCTCCACTGACCACAATGCTGCCTGCCTGTGTATCCATGTAATCGATTTAAAACTGCCATGCCTGCCTATTGTTTGTTATTTTAGGCCTTTGATAGCCTGTCTGCGGCCCCTTCCTGCAATACTCCTCCACTGACCACAATGCTGCCTGGAGTGCCTGCCTGTGTATCCATGTAACCGATTTTAAACTGCCATGCCTGCCTATTGTTTGTTATTTTAGGCCTTTGATAGCCTGTCTGCGGCCCCTACTTGCAATACTCCTCCACTGACCACAATGCTGCCTGCCTGTGTATCCATGTAACCGATTTAAAACTGCCATGCCTGCCTATTGTTTGTTATTTTAGGCCTTTGATAGCCTGTCTGCGGCCCCTACTTGCAATACTCCTCCACTGACCACAATGCTGCCTGGAGTGCCTGCCTGTGTATCCATGTAACCGATTTTAAACTGCCATGCCTGCCTATTGTTTGTTATTTTAGGCCTTTGATAGCCTGTCTGCGGCCCCTACTTGCAATACTCCTCCACTGACCACAATGCTGCCTGCCTGTGTATCCATGTAACCGATTTTAAACTGCCATGCCTGCCTATTGTTTGTTATTTTAGGCCTTTGATAGCCTGTCTGCGGCCCCTACTTGCAATACTCCTCCACTGACCACAATGCTGCCGGCCTGTGTATCCATGTAACCGATTTTAAACTGCCATGCCTGCCTATTGTTTGTTATTTTAGGCCTTTGATAGCCTGTCTGCGGCCCCTACTTGCAATACTCCTCCACTGACCACAATGCTGCCTGCCTGTGTATCCATGTAACCGATTTTAAACTGCCATGCCTGCCTATTGTTTGTTATTTTAGGCCTTTGATAGCCTGTCTGTGGCGCCTACCTGCAATACTCCTCCACTGACCACAATGCTGCCTGGAGTGCCTGCCTGTGTATCCATGTAACCGATTTAAAACTGCCATGCCTGCCTATTGTTTGTTATTTTAGGCCTTTGATAGCCTGTCTGCGGCCCCTACTTGCAATACTCCTCCACTGACCACACCAATGCTGCCCGTGTACCCCTGGAACCTATTTAAAAGTTCATAGAGCCTAGTTATATATTTTATTTACTATTAATAAGGCCATGATGGACTACGCTGTACCACGCTACAAGCTAACCAGTCGACACTTCTTTTGCGAGAAAAGCCATCCCAACCCTCCTCCAGCATGTAAAAGACCGCATTGTCCATGCACTCTGGCAATCTGTGAGTACAAAGGTGCACCTGACAACAGACGCATGGACCTGTAGGCATGGCCACGGAATATTACGTGTCCATTAAGGCGCAATGGGTTAATGTGGTGGATGCATGGTCCACAGGGGACAGCCTACTAAGTCTGTCTGCAGTCCCTAATTCAAATTGTCCTCCACTGTCTAAATCGGAGCTTCCACCTTCTGGTTTTCGGCCTATAGTATCAGAAATTAAACTGCATTTGGCCTTCAACTTTGGTTACGGCCTACTAACGGTGTCTGCCCCTGCCTGGTGTTTGTCCTCAACTGAATAAAGCTGAGCTTCCACCTTCTGGCTCTCATTAAGTTCTGTGTTTTTAAAAATTGGTGGTTAGGGCCTACTAACGGTGTCTGCCCCTCCCTGGTGTTTGCCCTCAACTGAATAAAGCTGAGCTTCCACCTTCTGGCTTTCGGCCTATAGTATCAGATATTAAACTGCATTTGGCCTTCAACTTTGGTTACGGCCTACTAACGGTGTCTGCCCCTGCCTGGTGTTTGTCCTCAACTGAATAAAGCTGAGCTTCAACCTTCTGGCTCTCATTAAGTGCTGTGTTTTTAAAAATTGGTGGTTAGGGCCTACTAACGGTGTCTGCCCCTCCCTGGTGTTTGCCCTCAACTGAATAAAGCTGAGCTTCCACCTTCTGGCTTTCGGCCTATAGTATCAGATATTAAAATGCATTTGGCCTTCAACTTTGGTTACGGCCTACTAACGGCGTCTGCCCCTGCCTGGTGTTTGTCCTCAACTGAATAAAGCTGAGCTTCAACCTTCTGGCTCTCATTAAGTGCTGTGTTTTTAAAAATTGGTGGTTAGGGCCTACTAACGGTGTCTGCCCCTCCCTGGTGTTTGCCCTCAACTGAATAAAGCTGAGCTTCCACCTTCTGGCTTTCGGCCTATAGTATCAGATATTAAACTGCATTTGGCCTTCAACTTTGGTTACGGCCTACTAACGGTGTCTGCCCCTGAATGGTGTTTGTCCTCAACTGAATAAAGCTGAGCTTCAAACTTCTGGCTCTCATTAAGTGCTGTGTTTTTAAAAATTGGTGGTTAGGGCCTACTAACAGTGTCTGCCCCTACCTGGTGTTTGCCCTCAACTGAATAAAGCTGAACTTCCACCTTCTGGCTTTCGGCCTATAGTATCAGATATTAAACTGCATTTGGCCTTCAACTTTGGTTACGGCCTACTAACGGTGTCTGCCCCTGCCTGGTGTTTGTCCTCAACTGAATAAAGTTGAGCTTCAACCTTCTGGCTCTCATTAAGTGCTGTGTTTTTAAAAATTGGTGGTTAGGGCCTACTAACGGTGTCTGCCCCTCCCTGGTGTTTGCCCTCAACTGAATAAAGCTGAGCTTCAGTCTTAGGCTTTTGGCCTAAAGTATCAGATATTAAACTGCATTTGGCCTATTAGTGTGTTTGGGCCCTTAAAACAGTGTCTGCTGCTCTTGGGTTTGCTACTCCACTGAACAAAGCAATGCTGCCTGTTTAGTCCTGTTACCAATTTTGAACTGCATTTAGCCTACTTTATTCTTTGGCCCTATATCTGTTTCCTCCTCATCCTGCCCATTGCCCAGCCACTGCTAGATGAGTCTGCTGGTACATTGACCTAGACCACTACATTCCCCTTGCACTCTACACAGCCAGAATCTGACCCTGCTGAAAGTAAGGTTCCCCTTCCCACATGTTATACCACCTTACACAGGGACAAAGAGGAAGGTGCAGATGAAAGTGCAGGTTCCTTCATCAGGTGGGGGGGCATACTCGTTGGCGACGTCACTGGCACAGGGCCCCTCAGAGTACGCAAAAGTGTCGCTGCTGGTGGGAGGCGCCCCCGCCGTGCAAACACACCGCTGTACTTTGAGGGGCCCTGTGCCAGTGCCAATGCGAACAAGTGTGCCCCCCTGCTTGCTCAGGATCACAGCACTTGCAACGTTGAAATACTTACCTCTCCCTGCTCCACCGCCGTGACGTAGTCCACGATTCCTGGGCCCACTAAAACCTTGAACCAGCCCTACCCCCCACAAATTTGCCAAATGACCCCCAAGTTCCATTGAACAACTATTATTATAAAGTTAATTAAGATTGACAAGCTTCAGAAACAAGAATGGATGTTTTTGGCATTAAAATGGGCACTGTAGGTGTTTTCCTGGCCTCCACTCACTGCCGACTATGCTTCCCCATTGACTTGCATTGGGTTTCGTGTTTCGGTCGACCCCCGACTTTTAGCGATAATCGGCCGACTGCACTCGACTCGACTCTGGACAAAGTCGGGTTTCACAAAACCCGACTCGATCTTTAAAAAATGAAAGTCGCTCAACTCTAATCACCGCAAAGAAAATTAAAGCAGTGTCCCCCCACTAAAAACGGCCAGTCCTCCAGGCAGTTTTGCACCAGGAGCTTATTTTGCCAAGAAGATCTGATTTATATAGGGACTGATTGTCCAGCACTAATGGAAATCATATATTCTTGGCCAAATAAGCTCCTGGTGCAAAACTGCCTGGAGGACTGGCCGTTTTTAGTAGGGAGAAAACGCAACTATTATCAGCCCCAAAAGTCTGTCACCAGACAGTTCTGGACCAGAGGAGAGAAGTATGAATATTTAAAGTAGTTGTCCATACCTTAACATTGACTACGTATCCTTATAATAGTTCATCAATGTCAAATCAGTGTTGGTGCGACACTTGGCACCACTGCAGGTCAACTGTTCTCGGTGTTGGTGGGAACTGTTCCGTGACAAAACTGCACAGCACAGCTCAATCTACTGTATAGTTGCCACAAGCAGGTTCTGCACATCAGCCTCTTATTGATTTGAATGGGTGACAAATGTGCAGTACCTGACCGCATTCAGTATATGGTAGATGGAGCTGTGCTGTGCCTGCACCAAGAACTGCTAATCGGCAAGGATGCCTGGTGTTGCACCCAGACAGATCAGACTCTCATTGATGAACTAATGATAGGTCATCAATGGTAAAACAGTGGCCAACTCCTTTAAATTTAATACATTTGTCTCTAGACTGGGATAGAACCCTAACTCACCCAGTGACCCAGATTGCTGCAGATTGGAGCAGGAACAACAACACACTGCGGCCAATTGCTGGTTTGGAGCTGACTAGGAAGTGGCCAGGGACATACATAGAAATTATGGGGTCCCACTGCAAAAGCCCTAATAGCCCTGCACTTATTATTATTATTATTTATTTATATAGCACCATTAACTCCATGGTGCTGTAAATGAGACGGGGTTACATCAAAATACAAATATCACTTACAGTAAGCAAAACTAACAATGACAGACTGATATAGAGGGTAGATGAGCCTGTGATGGGGTTCATAATTCCAGATGATAGGGGAAATTTGGGAGAAGTCTTGGAGGTGATTGGGTGAGGAGCGAATAAGCGTGGAGGAGAGAAGGAGGTCTTGGGAGGACCGTAGATTATGTGAGAGAAGATCTTGAGAGATTAAGTTTGGAAACATACAGAGGAGAAAGGTTATTGATAGTTTTGTAGGTCAGCGTTGGTAGATTAAATTGGATATGCTGGGAAATTGGGAGCCAGTGAAGGGATTTGCAAAGGGGGGGAAGCAGGAGTGTAGCGAGGAGAGAGATTAATTAGTCAGGCAACAGAGTTAAGGATGGACTGGAGGGGTGCGAGAGTGTTAGAAGGTAGCCACAAAGGAGGAAGTTGCAGTAGTCGAGGCGGCAGATGATTAGGGCATGCACAAGCATTTTGGTAGAGTGAGGGTTCAGGAAATGACGGATTCTGGAAATATTTTTGAGCTGGAGGCAACAGGAGGTGGTGAGAGCTTGGATGTGCGGTTTAAAGGACAGGGCAGAGTCAAGGGTTACTCCGAGGCAGCGGATTACCGGGACAGGGATAAGTGTGAATTCATTTATTGTGATAGATAGATCAGGTAGAAAAGGTGTGCGAGATGGAGGAAAAATAATTAGTTCGGTTTTGTTGAGTTTGAGGAATCGAGAGGCGAAGAAGAAGGATATGACTGATAGACACTTTGGGATTCTGGAGAGCAGAGAGGTGACATCTGGGCCAGAGAGGTAGATCTGAGTGTCATCAGCATATAGATGGTTCTGGAAGCCATAGGACTTCATGAGTTGTCCCAGGCCAATGGTATAGACTGAGAAGAGAAGGAGTCCTAGGACAGAGCCTTGAGGGACACCAACAGAGAGAGGGCGAGATGAAGAGGTAGTATAGGAGTTGGAAACGCTAAATGTGTGGTTGGTGAGGTATGAGATCCAGGATAGAGCGAGGTCTTAAACACCAGAGGAAGAGAGGATCTGTAGTAGAAGGCAGTGGTCAACTGTGTCGAAGGCAAAGGACAAGTCTAGAAGGAGGAGTACAGCAAATTGTCTGTTAGCTTTGGCTGTAAGTAAGTTGTTCGTAAGTTTGTTCAGGGCAGTCTCAGTGGAATGGTAGGGACTGTAGGTTGTCGAAGAGAGAGTTAGATGCAAGGTGAGAGGAAAGTTCAGTGTAGACATGCTGCTCTAGTAGTTTGGAAGCAAATGGGAGCAAAGATATGGGGCAGTATGATGGCCCCACATATAATGGCATCACACATAGTATGATGACCCCACATATAGTATAATGGCCCCACATATAGTATGCGATCCCCATATAGTATGCTGGTCCCACATGTGATCCGCCATATAGTATGCAGGCCCCACATGTGATCTCCCATATAGTATGCTGGCCCCATATGTGATCCACCATATAGTATGCTGGCCCCACATGTGATCTCCCATATAGTATGCTGGCCCCACATGAGATCTGCCATATAGTATGCTAGCCCCACATGTGATCCACCATATGGTATGCTGGCCCCACATGTGATGTCCCATATAGTGTGCTGGTCCCATATGTGATCCCTTATATAGTATACTGGCCCCACACTTGATCCCCAATATAGTATGCTGGCCCCACATATGATTCCCCATATACTATGCTGGCCCACATGTAATCTACCCTATAGTGTGCTGGCCCCGCATGTGATCCCCCATATAGTTTGCTAGCCCCACATGTGATCCCACAGCTAATACTGATTGTTTTACTGTATATATATAAAGAAAAAAAAGAACTGCTGCGGTTCTGGCTGCACTACGCTGCGCTTGCAGCCCATCAAATAGGCTATGCATTGCCTGATACATTTCAGATGCAAACATAATCTAATAATAAATGATAATGTTTCATGATTTATTGACACATTCAATCAAGTTTGTCTTTGAACAGTTAATCTCTGCTGACATTATATTAATGGATAGAATAGTGCACAATACAGCATGATGTAACCAGACAAAATATGTTATAACTTAATAGTGTCCTTCGGTTACCATGGTTATCCTTTATTTAATACATCTTTTACTTTGTCATCTGTTTTCTGATCTTATGTGGGAACAAAAAGTTGGAAATTACAGTTCTTATGTACTGTAGTGCAGCGGGGTTGGTGCTATGTGAGAGGCAGGCAGTAACACAGGAAAGTTCAAAACAAACAAGTCTTAATGTCCAGAACTTACAAAGTAAACAGCACACGGTATCCTCCGGATCGCACCCAGGAATCAAAACAGTCCTTATCCAAGACTGGTTGCCATGCGCGTCTGCATCCCTATGCTATGCTGAGGGATGCCAGGCCTTTTGGCAATGCTTGCCCAAGACTAGTGTTGAGCGATACCGTCCGATACTTGAAAGTATCGGTATCGGAAAGTATCGGCCGATACCGGCAAAGTATCGGATCTAATCCGATACCGATACCCGATACCAATACAAGTCAATGGGACACCAAGTATTGGACGGTATCCTGTATGGTTCCCAGGGTCTGAAGGAGAGGAAACTCTCCTTCAGGCCCTGGGATCCATATCAATGTGTAAAAGAAAGAATTAAAATAAAAAATAGGGATATACTCACCCTCTGACGCGCCCTGGACTTTACCGCCGTAACCGGGAGCCGTTGTACCTAAGAATGCGCGCTTGAAGGGCCTTAGATGAAGTCACGGCGCTCTAATTGGTCCGTAGCGGTCGCGTGACCGCTACGCGACCAATCACAAAGCCGTGACGTCACCTAAGGTCTTTCAAGCGCTTGAAATACCTTAGAAGACGTCCGCAGCTTCTGATTGGTCGCGTAGCGGTCGCGTGACCGCTACGCGCCCAATCACAAAGCCGTGACGTCACCTAAGGTCTTTCAAGCGCTTGAAAGACCTTAGGTGACGTCACGGCTTTGTGATTGGTCGCGTAGCGGTCACGCGACCGCTACGGACCAATCAGAGCGCCGTGACGTCATCTAAGGCCCTTCAAGCGCGCATTCTTAGGTACAACGGCTCCCGGTTACGGCGGTAAAGTCCAGGGGCCGCCGGAGAGGTGAGTATATCCCTATTTTTTATTTTAATTCTTTCTTTTACACATTGATATTAATCCCGATACCGATTCCCGATACCACAAAAGTATCGGATCTCGGTATCGGAATTCCGATACCGCAAGTATCGGCCGATACCCGATACTTGCGGTATCGGAATGCTCAACACTACCCAAGACCAAACTTACTTTTATTTTGCCCTTCAATCACAGCTACTGTGGGGGAAAAAGTATTTAGTCAGCCACCAATTGTGCAAGTTCTCCCACTTAAACAGATGAGTGAGGCCTGTAACTGACATCATAGGTAGAAAATCACCTTGTCTGATATGGCAAGATTTATTTTGCAAATTATGGTGGAAAATAAGTATTTGGTCATTAACAAAAGTTCATCTCAATATTTTGTTATATATCCTTTGTTGGCAATGACCGAGGTCCAACGTTTTCTGTAAGTCTTCACAAGGTTGGCACACACTTTTGGTGGCATGTTGGCCCATTCCTCCATGCAGATCTCCTCTAGAGCAGTGATGTTTTGGGCCTGTTGCTGGGCAACAAGGACTTTCAACTCCCTCCAAAGGTTTTCTATAGGGTTGAGATCTGGAGACTGGCTAGGCCTCTCTGGGACCTTCTTATGCTTCTTACAAAACCACTCCTTTGTTGTTGTGCTGGTGTGTTTGGGATCATTATCATGGTGAAAGACCCATCCACATTTCATCTTCAATGCCCTTGCTGATGGAAGGAGGTATGAACTCAGAATCTCACGATACATGACACCATTCATTCTTTCATGTACATGGATCAGTCATCCTGGTCCCTTTGCAGAGAAACAGCCCCAAAGCATGATGTTGCTACCCCCATGCTTCACAGTAGGTATGGTATTCTTTGGATGCAACTCAGCATTCTGTCTCCTCCGAACACGACGAGTCTTGTTTTTACCAAACAGTTCCACTTTGGTTTCATCAGACCATATTACGTTCTCCCAATACTCTTTTGGATAATCCAAATGCTCTCTCACAAGCTTCAGATGGGCAAAAAAATGGACTGGCTTAACCAGGGGGACACGTCTGGCACTGCAGGATCTGAGTCCCTGGGGGTGTAGTGTGTTTCTGATAGTAGCCTTTGTTACGGTGGTCCCAGTTCTATGCAGGTCATTCATTAGGTCCCCCCGTGTGGTTCTGGGATTTTTGCTCACCGTTCTTGTGATCATTTTGACTCCACGGGGTGAGATGTTGCGTGGAGCCCCACATCGTGGGAGACTATCAGTGGTCTTGTGTGTCTTCCATTTTCTTATTATTGCTCCCACAGTAGATTTCATCACATCAAGCTGCCTGGCTATTGAAGATTCAGTCTTCCCAGCCTGGTCCAGGGCTACAATTTTGTTTCTGGTGTCCTTTGACAGCTCTTTGATCTTCACCATAGTGGAGTTTGGAGTGTGACTCATATACTGATAAGTTCAAACAGGTGCCATTACAACAGGTAATGAGTGGAGGACAAAGGATTCTCTTAAAGAAGGACTTACAGGTCTGCGATAGCCAGAAAGCTTGCATGTTTTTAGGTGACCAAATATTTATTTTCCATCATAATTTGCAAAATAAATCTTGTCAAATCAGACAAGGTGATTTTCTGGATTTGTTTTCTCATTTTGACTCTCATAGTTGTGGACTACCTATTATGTCAATTACAGGCTTCTCTGATCTTTTTAAGTGGGGGAACTTACACAATTGGTGGGTGAGTAAATATTTCCCCACTGTATGTATTATCTATCTGTCTGTCTATCTAATCATCTATCTATCTAGTCATCTATATATCTATATGTCTATCTAAATATGTATCTACAGTGGTGGAAATAAGTATTTGATCCCTTGCTGATTTTGTAAGTTTGCCCACTGACAAAGACATGAACAGTCAATAATTTTAATGGTAGGTTAATTTTAACATTGAAAGAAAATAAAAAATAAAATCCAGGAAATCACATTGTATAAATTATATAAATGTACTTGCATTTTGCTGTGAGAAATAAGTATTTGATCCCTCTGGCAAATAAGACTTAATATTTTGTTCAAAACCCTTGTTGGCAAGCACAGCAGTCAGACGTTTGTTGCCGTTGATGATGAAGGTTGTGCACATGTCAGGATTAATTTTGGTCCACTCCTCTTTGCAGATCACCTCTAAATCATTAAGATTTTGAGGCTGTCACTTGGCAACTCGGGGCTTCAACTCCCTCCATAAGTTTTCTATGGGATTAAGGTCTGGAAACTGGCTAGGCCACTCAATGACCTTAATGTGCTTCCTTTTGAGCCACTCCTTTGTTGTCTTGGCTGTATCTTTTGGATCATTGTCTTGCTGGAAGTCCCAGCCACGACCCATTTTTAATGTCCTGGTGGAGGGAAGGAGGTTGTCACTCTGGAGTTTACGGTACATGGCTCCATCCATTCTCCTATTGATGCGGTGAAGCAGTCCTGTGCACTTAGCAGAGAAACACCCTCAAAACATAATCTTTCCACTTCCATGCTTGACAGTGGGGACGATGTTCTTTGGGACATAGGCAGCATTTCTCTTCCTGCAAACACGACGAGTTGAGTTAATGCCAAAGACCTCAATTTTTGTCTCACCTGACCACAGCACCTTCTCCCAACCACGCACAGAAACAACCAGGTGTTCAGTGGTAAACTTCAAATGGGCCTGCACATGTGCCTTCTTGAGCAGAGGGACCTTGCGGGCACTGCAGGATTTTAAACCTTTACTGTGTAATGTGTTACCAATGCTTTTCTTGGTGACTGTGGTCCCAGCTGCCTTGAGATCATTAACAAGTTCCTCCTGTGTAGTTTTAGGCTGATCTCTCAGCTTCATCATGATCAAGGATACCCCACGAGGTGAAATTTTGCATGGTGCCCCAGATCGATGTCGATTGACATTCATTTTGTATTTCTTCCATTTTCTTACTATTAACACCACACCACAAAAAACAATACCAGAGTCAAGCTAGTACATCAAAATGCAAATCACCTTTATTAATAAATTACACAGACATTTAGTGAGCAAGAAGGAAGGATGTAATCCATATCCCAAGAAAATGCTATGCAGAAAAAACGCAGGGGAGCACATACCCTGGAACAATCCCACTCCATAGCAAATAAATGGCCACCATTATATCAAGGCACATTACCACTAAACAAACAAGTATACGGCCCAGGCTTGGAGAGGATATCTATGCATACCATAATTCACATTTGTATCATAATAATTACTGGTAGCTTGATGCAGTCAGGGTGTCCAGGGGATGTGCGCCCGCCCCTTAACGCGCATTTCGGTGAAGCACCTTCATCAGGGGAAATATCATCTTACATAGGGATGTGAGTTTAAAAAGGCCGAGACCGGAAGTACGTGTGCCGCGAAAACCGGAAGTGTCGGTCCGTTTCCATAGCAGCCCTGTGGACGCCAGCAATCATATCTGGGGAAGAGGAGGCAAACCCGGGAGCCCCACATGGTCTCCAACCTCCTCCCCGGCATAGAAGCCAGCCACCCACTGCCGCAATGTGTCCAGAGATAATAATAGAAATAGCGCCTACTGCGCATAACCGGAAATGCCGTGTGGTAACCTAGGCAACCATGACCACACCACAGACGCAGCCTCCATGTGCCTGAGGAGTGATCACGGGGGCAACACATGACCACAACCTCCGGACACTGGATGGCGCATCAAGTGAGTACCCCGGTGTCAACCGGTCTGGACCCATTCAATGTCAGTCCAAAAATGCCAGGGACTAGAAATAAATAAACACGGCAATATAACACACATAAACCACTGATATTACTGTGGACCCAAATTGGTTTGTTCATATGGTAATTGCAGCGGAAAATACAGCGGTAAAACTGCCAGATACTAGCACATCATATGTCATAACAATACTAACAATGAGAATATATTACAACAAATATTCAATAAATTAAGGATATCCCCATGCAGGACTTATAATGTGCCATATATATATATATCAAGATCCCCACATCCAGGTAGGGAAAATAGCATATAGCGTCCCCCAAACAGTCTATACAAAATCAAATAATGGAGGGAAGATACTGTATGTCCATATTTGTAATTTATAGCATCCCTCTTTATATCTTCATAATGTCTGTATCCAAAATGGGAGACACACCGGAATAATTTCTCTGGCGACCAAAAGGAGATGTAGCGCTTCCAATGGACTCTTCAACATTAATAGGCACGACTCACTCCAGGCTCGGTACCCGACAAAAACACATCTATATACAAATACTAAAAACATAAAAACAGAATTAGAAACCAATAAAAACACTCATAGCATCCTCCAAGGACATGGTACCCACCCCCCACAGCATAGCCCTATGATCGGAGGAACGGGGCGAAACTAACGTTTTCATTTAATCCTTTTGGATGGACCGTATCCAGGGTCCAAATCCATCTGGACTCAATCTGAGCCAGTCTTTTAAAATTCGCCCCACCACGAATCCCAACCTCCAACATATCAATCCCTCTAATTCTGAGGAGGCTGGCATCACCGCCATGAAATTTCAAAAAATGTCGGGGTAGAGTTTTCAATGTGGATGGATCATCAGCGTCGCCTGCCGCAATGATCCCCCTGACATGCTCTCTAACCCGTACTTTAAACTGCCGTGTTGTCATTCCGACATAGATCTTATCGCACGGACAACGTGCGTAATAAATAACATTCCTGCTGGAGCAGGTGATACATTTACAAATAGAAAATTGCCTAGAGCCACTTGAGTTAGTGAACATGTCACAGTGATCAACATTAGCACAGGCGACGCAATGTCCACAAGGCCTACATCCATTTCTCCCCGGCCACTAATCCAGGAACATGGTTCGAGGCTCATTGGTATAATGACTGCGGACCAACAGATCACGTAAGTTCCTGGATCGCCTGGCCGCGATGCCAGCCCTCTCCGGGATAAAGCGAGAAATTACTGGGTCCGCTTTCAGGATATGCCAATACTTATCCAAAACTCTCCTCATCATAAGAAATTGCGAATGGAAATTGGTGACAAATCTGACAATATCCTGATCCTTTTTGACCCCAGAGTCATATAGTAGATCATGTCTGGACGCATGTTTGGCCCTATTGAAGGCCTTTTTTATTATGCGGTTGCTGTACCCACGTTCTGCCAACCTACCTTTTAGTTCCTGTGCCTGCATCATGAAATCATTTTTGGTCGTAGGAACTGCCCAGTGGGTATAGATTGGATCATGTGGCTAGGATGTGATGAGGAGGCGTGCAACAAGGAATTTGTGGACGTTGGCTTACGATAAATATTTGTCTGCAACTCACCATTGACATCACGTGTCAAACAGACATCTAGGAACTCCGCGCCCTCACTGTTACTCGTATACATTAAAAAGATATTACGGTCATTGTTATTCAGTGATGACATGAAGTTCTGTAATAATTCTTCAGATCTCTGCCAGATAATCAAGATGTCGTCAATGTACCGCGTCCAGGAGAGGACGCGGCACATTGGCGACGATGTATCTGGCAGGGAAAGGTCCCTCTCCCACAGCCCCAGGAACAGGTTGGCGTACGCCGGGGCAAAAGGAGCCCCCATCGCTGTTCCTTGGAGCTGCAGGAAGAAGGACCCTTTGAACAGAAAAAAATTATGGGTGAGTGCAAATTCCAACAGATCGTAAACCAACACCACAATATCTGCTGGTAAATTAGAAATACTGAGAAAAAATCTTGTGGCCCGAAGGCCGTCCTCATGGCGAATACTCGTATATAACGATTCAACGTCCGCTGTTATCAACAACATGTCACTCTCCAGTTGAATACCGTCAACTCTCCTCAAAAGGTCACCCGTATCCCTCAGGAAAGACATCAATGTCTCTACTAAAGGTTGTAGTTTCGAATCAATCCAGCGATTCACATTCTCAAGATAATTGCCCCTCCCCGAGATAATCGGGCGACCAGGGGGCGTCTGCATGTCCTTATGTACCTTAGGCAACAAGTAAAAAGTGGGAATAGCCGGTTCAGAAACCCGCATTGCAGATGCCAGTTCTTTAGAGATTGTACCCACTTCATAAGCCTTTTAAATGATGTCATTAAGTTGTTTAGAGTAGGCAGACAAGGGGTTAAATGTGAGCTTTTTGTAGCAGACTTGATTATTCAGTTGTCGATAGGCCTCCTTCTCATATAACTTCTTAGGCCATACTACCACATTACCCCCCTTGTCTGCCGGTTTGAATACTACGTCAGGCAAATTTTGAAGGACATGCAGACGCTCCCTTTCCGCCACCGTTAGATTATCCCTATAGACATGATGCGGAATCTGCAAAAATTCTTTTGTTACTATCTGCACGAATAAATCCACATTAGGACAACTAGCCAGAGGAGGAAATTTCTTAGATCTTGGCCGAATTGATGCTGGAATCCTACCTCCTTCTGGAGTGTCACTTTCTATGGCCAGTTCTTCCAAGACGCGCAGAGTCATTTGTTCTTCTTCTATTGCACCAACAGTTGTCTCCTTCTCTCCCAGCGTCTTACTTATGGTTTTAGAGCCTATTACATCTTAGTGCAGGTCTATGATCTTGTCCCTGACATCCTTATAAAGCTCTTTGGTCTTGCCCATGTTGTAGAGGTTAGAGTCTGACTCATTAATTGAGTCTGTGGACAGGAGTCTTTTTATAAAGTTGACTATGTAAGACAGCTGTCTTTAATGCAGGTAACGAGTTGATTAGGAGCATCTAACTGGTCTGTAGGAGTCAGAATTCCTAATGGTTGGTAGGGGATCAATACTTCTTTCTCAGTGCAAAATGCAAATAAATTTATTTAATTTATGCAATGTGATTTTCTGGATTTTATTTTTGATATTCTATCTCTCAATGTTAAAATTAAACTACCCTTAAAATCATAGACTTTGTCAGTGGGCAAACTTACAAAATCAGCAAGGGATCAAATACTTATTTATCTATCTATTATCTATCTATCTATCTATCTATCTATCTATCAATCATCTATCTATTATATATCCTCTATCTATCTATCTATCTACAGTATCTATCTATCTATTTATTATAAAGCCTTTATCTATCTACCTATCTGTCTATTATATAGCCTCTATCTATCTATCTATCTATCTATCTATCTATCTATCTATCTATCTATCTATCTATCTACCTTTTTTGGTAGTGCTGCCAAATTTTCTTTAATTATCTATCTACCTATCTATATCTATCTCATATATATCTATTATCAATCTATCTAATCAGCCATCTATATATTATCTATCATATATCTATTATATATCCTCTATCTATTTATATATCTATCTAATCATCTATCTATTATATATCCTCTGTCTATCTATCTATCTATCTATCTATCTGTCTCATATCTATCCATTATCTATTTTTCTAACCATCTATCTATTTTCTATCTATCTAATCATTTATCGATCTATTATCTATCATCTATTTATTATCTATCCTCTATCTACCTAATCTTCTATCTATTTATCTATCATCTATTTATATCTATCTATCTATTTAATAATCTATGTATTCATATATCTTTCTAATCATCTATCTATCTTTCTATCATTCTATCCATCTATCTACTTACTGCTAAATCTCATGTGTATCTGATTTGTATCAATCAACCTGTTTCATATTTCGGTATTGATCTATCCCATATACTTCAATTGCAAATCTATGAATCTATCAATATAGCTAAAAGACTCCTAATTATCTATCACATAATGATGTTTTATGTGTTGTATGTATCTATATCATTTATTTCTGTCTGTCACTGACAAGATGCACATTATTATTGTGTACTTTTGCCATTTTTCTTTTGCCTGAAACAATCCATTTTCTGTACCTGTCAATTACGGAGCAGCATTTTGATCAGAAAGTCCGACCACTACACATTTCTATCAATAAAGTGATAGCTGCAAAGGCCAAAGACCTCAGACAATCTTTCTGCAACATTTCAGAAATGTGAAACCCTTGACTTAGAGGGCAGGCTGTCTCCAATGAGGACTGTTTGATCACAATGCTTTTTTATTAAGATTTGACTTCACATTATAGCTAATCAATATCTTGCAGGCTTCTCTGTCCCCTGTTATATACATGTCTCCCACAATCAGGTAAGGAGGACCACTAATTGAAGAAAAGTCAGCAATTCCACTACCACAGCCCTCAGGCCATCGTCCTGCTTGTACACTTTATCTTTCTTGCTATACTAGCTATAGTAGAAATAAAATTTGGAGACATGACAGGCAAAGAAAAGAAAGATCAATTTCTGTCACTTGCCACCAATGTTTACTGCTTTTCTGGGTGTTCAGATGGTGTTTTTCTTCTATAGCTTAGGGGAACTTAACCTTTTCGAAATGGAAAGCTCGAGTTTCCATGCATTTTAAAGTATTTTATCTCATAATACCACAATCTGTATCCTGTCAAATGAGGTGAAATACTGCAATTGATAAACAAATGGGTATATATTTGTATATATCCTTACATTCCTGTCCCAGGTTATGAGCTAATTAACTCTTCTTAAAGGTTAGGAATGATAGCCACATATCAAAGATGAGCAGCAACCGCAGCAATGTAATCATGTACGTCTCTCAGGACAATAGCTGTAATATAATATATATGACACTGATATCATAAAGGAGTGTAGTATACTAACAAGTATTCTTGCTTATTTTACACACATATATATATATATATATATATATATATATATATATACTTATCAGTATTTCTTACTCCTGACGACATCAGTCTCATATATAATATGTTGCAGTTATTGTTCTGTAATATATAATTTCTCATTTATCACCTTACTAGTTCCATACTACTAGTTCCATACCACTATAAATGGTTTGTTAAATATGACTACTGTATGGAGGATATTGCTTCCTTTAATCATTAGGAATGTATAATAATTAATTTGTACAGAGCTGTGCATAGTGTTTACCATGGCTTTGTTCACAGGTTCCGTGATTTTTCCAGCAAGAAAAAGTGCTGCATGTTGGACTGTGTTTTCTGTTAAAATGACAGACAACCTAATGAAAACCCAACAGACCCCATTATAGGCAATTGGGTCCGCTGATCTCTGTTTGGTTTTGTTATGTAATGTATCTGGCTCCTACTTGACTTACTATATTTTATATACTGTGAAATGTAAATTAGAATTTCTTAGAAAAAATATTATTGGGATATGAAAAATCATAAAAAGTATATAAACGTATGGCACAATATGTGAAGACAGTTGAAAAAAAAATAGTATAATAAAATCGGCCATAGTAAGGCCTCATTCACATTTCTGTGTGTATTTACATTTGGTGTGGACACCAATAAAACTTTTGCTGTAAATGCTTAGAACAGTCCATTAGGAAATGGAGGAAAAGGGAATGTCATTTGGACCTTAATCTGACCAGTAAATAACAGTATATAGCATAAGTATGGAATAATGTAGAAGACTTAAAGGGACACTGTCACCCCCTCCAGCCGTTATAAACTAAAAGAGCCACCTTGTGCAGCAGTAATGCTGCATTCTAACAAGGTGACTCTTTTAGTTTTTGTTGCTGATATTCCCACAATAAAGGTATTTATAATTTTGCTCAAATACCTCTCTTTGTACCTGGAGGCAGGTCTGAAGCCTCCTCTTTGAAGCGCCCAACTGCCGTCAGTCATCTCTTGTGGGGCGATTGTCGCCGCCCCCTCAGCGCTGTTTTCGTCCGAAATCCGGCGCCTGCGCTCTGCTCTTCTGCCTGGAGCAGGCGCATAGAGCATTGGCCGTCCTAGCTCTGATGCTGGGTTCCGGTCTGCGCCTGTGCGGGCAGTGCGGCCACCCTGTTACTGAATCCCCACCCCGCACTGTGTTATGCATTATGCACAGTGCGGGGCTGGGATTCCTGGGCATGCGCACTGCACTTGTCAGACGCTCCCCCAGGTCCCCTGCCTTCCAGCGTTGCTCTGTGCAGCTGTTCCAAACGCCGGCAAGGATACCTGTATATTCCGGCAAGCTGGTGTGTGGTTTGTCTTGGTGTCTGTGTTTGTATGTTGTAAGGCTAATGCACACGGCGGGGGACCTGGGGGAGCGTCTGACAAGCGCAGTGCGCATGCCCAGGAATCCCAGCCCCGCACTGTGCATAATGCATAACACAGTGTTGGGCGGGGATTCAGTAACAGGGTGGCCACACTGCCCGCACAGGCGCAGACCGGAACCCGGCATCAGAGCTAGGACGGCCAATGCTCTATGCGCCTGCTCCAGGCAGAAGAGCAGAGCACAGGTGCCGGATTTCAGACAAAAACAGTGCTGAGGGGGCGGCGAAAATCAACACAGAAGAGATGACTGACGGCAGTTGGGCGCTTCAAAGAGGAGGCTTCAGACCTGCCTCCAGGTACAAAGATAGGTATTTGAGCAAAATTATAAATACCTTTATTGTGGGAATATCAGCAACAAAAACTAAAAGAGTCACCTTGTTAGACTGCAGCATTACTGCTGCACAAGGTGGCTCTTTTAGTTTATAACAGCTGGAGGGGGTGACAGTGTCCCTTTAAACCCTGAGTGACCGATCCAAGTTTGACCTTAATGACTATTCCAAATTTTTGAAATCTTGCCAGTGTCACTTTATGTGGTAATAACTCTAGAACCCTTCAATATATCCCACTGATTCTGAAACAGTTTTTTCGTGACATATTGTACTTCATGATATTGGTAAAATTTGTTCAATATGAATTTTTATTTATGAAAGTATCAGAAATTTTGTGAAAATTGTTAACATTTTGCAATTTTCAAACTTTTAATTCTTGCGCCTTTAAACTAAAGATATGTCACACAAAATAGTTAATAGAAAACATTTCCCACATGTCTACTTTACATCTGTACCATTTTTTAGACATATTTATTTTCTGTTAGGAAATTAGAAGAGTTAAAAGTTGATCAGCAATATCTCATTTTTTCCAACAAAATTTACAAAAAATGTTAATATGCCATAATTTTTTTATTTTCACAAGGGTAACAGGAGACTACAAAGATCCAGCACAAGTATACCATTGTTTAATTTATATCAATAAAAAATCTCAAAGACAAAGTACACATATATGAATCTTTATATGTAGTTATAATAGATGGTGATATCAGATTTATCAGAAAAAAATATATATAGTCACCACCACATGTGTACACAGGACATATATTGATGCATATTGGCAAGGATAAGTGGCAGAAGAAAAAATGAGTTTTGAGAACCCAAAATCAGTGAAGAAAATATAACTTTATTAATTACAAGAAATAGATTAAAATAAGATGCAAGTGGGAACAACAGACCAGGAAAAAAGCGGACGCAATAAGCAAGGGACAAGTTGGGATCATACACTAGAAATAAATAGTAGCAGCAGAGTAGATTACAATATCATAAATGGTAAATGCAAGATAAAAAAAAGTGCGACAGACTACTGCAGGTGTGTCAGATGGTATAATTAAGGTAAAGTAATTAAAGTGCATGTGCACGTAATACCATATGAAAACAATAGGGCAGCCTTGTATGTGCCATAGTAAAGATCGTCACTGTAGTAGTTTGAAAGAGCAACTTGCTGTCATATATACTAAAATGAAATAGTACCTGCTATAGGATGAAAGGGGGGTCACCAGCTGTCCCGTTTCAGCGTCTTTGTTCGTCCGGAGGTCATTGTTTTCATATGGCATTAAATGCACATGCACTTTAATTGCATTATGCAGTTGCACATTACTGCACATGGCAGGGATCGGGTGAGAAGGAGCGCTACCTGACTTTTAGAACTCAGATTTCATTTAAATAGATTGTGGGCTGCATTAGCTGAGTCCCTAAGGTGCCAGAACATCAGAAACTCCCCCCGAAGGTGACACTATATTGTAAACTACACTACCTAAGGATTACATCTAGGGGTGTAGTGAGTATTTTGAACCCATAGGTGCCTGACAGAATTTTATAACATTAAGACATGGAAATATGACATTTTACTGGTAAAAACATAATTTTTTTATTTGCTACAAATTTGTCAGGTACACAACAGCTAATAGGTATAACTGGACCCCATAGTTTATTTCACAATTTTCTCCAGAATGAGGTGAGGAGAAGGAAGGAACACTATTTGGCTTTTGGAGCACAGATTTTGCTAGAATAGTTTACGGACAACATTTGTGGATCCCCAAACATGCTAGAACAGAAGAAAAACCCCAAAAGAGACCTCATTGAAGAAAATGTACCTGTCAATGAATTAGTCTATGGCTGCAGTGATTATTTTGGAACATCCACACCAGACTTTTTTCCTGGAGAATTGCAAATATGCCAAATTAGTGCCCACACATTGTTCCCCTAGACAGTGCAGAGCATTCATATATTGTAGCGCCATGCTTATGCATCAGTAGACGCGCACCCTGTAAATTGTTAAAGGGAAGGTGCCATCAAAAAATTTATTTCCAGCGATTTAAAAAATGTAAAGAATTAATGTTTAAATTTCCTTAAAAAATATTATCATTTGTTTATAATTTAGTAAAATATGAAAAATAATTTTAAAAGGTTTGGCATTTCCACTTTTAAACACTAGGGGGAGCAGCTAATGAAATTTGACAAAA
This sequence comes from Ranitomeya variabilis, assembly GCF_051348905.1. Classification (NCBI taxonomy): domain Eukaryota; kingdom Metazoa; phylum Chordata; class Amphibia; order Anura; family Dendrobatidae; genus Ranitomeya; species Ranitomeya variabilis. The sequence goes on along the minus strand of NC_135234.1, from coordinate 567,934,595 downwards.
ACCTAGTGTACAACTAGCTCACATTACTGCACTGCAGTAATTATGGGTGGAGTCTGCTGACCTGTGTGATGTCTCCTCTCCTTCCCTTCTGGGTGTTTGCTAAGGGATTAGAGAGGATGATATTCAGGAACCCAGTGAGCAGCCATTTTGTTGGCGACTGCAGAGTTATACTGACAAGTAGACAGTCACCGAGGATGGCAGGCAGCAAGAATTCTGGGAGATATGTGGTGGAGGGAGCAGGGTGACAGCAGCACAGAGTGTTTCAGGAGAGTAGTGTGCTGGTGTATGGAGGCACCATGTTCAGTGCGCGGAGCAGCCAGGGATTGTACATAGAGCGCTGTCTTTTATACACATGGATGGACCATCTGCTCCACTGAAATCCAGGAAACATTTCTGCGGATTGATAGCTTGTTCTGGTCCAGACATTGCATGCAAAGACCCCATTCCCCTCCTCAGCTCCTGTCTTCTCCATCCTGTCCTGGCGATGTGTGAAAGCGATATGACAGGCGCAGTCCGGGGTGATGCTGGGAAGGAAATATAGCCATATAGTAATGATAAAAATGAGACCCCTCTCTTCAGCTGCCTCACCAGCCCTCCCCTGACTGCACCTAACTGGAGGTCATGCTGCCCCCTCTATTACCCCAGACCCACGTGCAGCTGCTCAACCAGAACAACCCTAGAATGGGTCCCCTTTATGAAGATAATACTGCCATAGTGTTCTCACATAATACCGCCATATATATCAAACATAATACTGTCCTATAGTTCTCACATAATACCATCATATAGATTGCAAATAACGACACCATAGTGTTTTCACATAATACAACATATAGATCTCACATAATACCGCCATATAGATCACTCATAATACCGCCATATAGAGCACACAATACCGCCATATACAGCACACATAATACTGTCCTATAGTTCTCACATAATACCATTATATAGATCGCAAATAATGACGCCATAGTGTTCTCACATAAAACCAATATATAGATCTCACATAATACCGCCATATAGAGCACACATAATACCGCCATATAGAGAACACATAATACCGCCATATAGAGCACACATAATACCGCCATATAGATCACACATAATACCGCCATATACTTCTCACATAACGATGCCATATAGAGCACACATAATACCGCCATATAGAGCACACATAACACCGCCATATAGAGCACACATAACGGGGGAGAGGAGTGCATAGGAGAGGATTAGATACACAGCTCAGCAGTCAGTATGACACAGGACAGTATTAGATACACAGCTCAGTCAGTATCATACAGGATAGGATTAGATACATGGCTCACCCATCAGTATCACAAAGGATAGCATTAGATACACAGCTCAGCAGTCAATATCACACAGGGGAGGATTAGATACACATCTCAGCACAGTAACACAGAGAATAGGATTAGATACACGGCTCAGCACACAGTATCCCACAGGAGAGGATTAGATACATGGCTCAGCACAGTATCACACAGGGTAGGATTAGATACATGGCTCAGCAGACAGCATCACACAGGAGAGGATTAGATACACATCTCAGCACAGTATCACAAGGGTAGGATTAGATACATGGCTCAGCAGACAGTATCACACAGGATAGGATTAGATACATGGCTCAGCAGACAGTATCACACAGGACAGGATTAGATGCAGGGCTCAGCAGACTGTATCACACAGGAGAAGAGTAGATACACAGCTCAGCAAAGTATCACACAGGAGATGATTAGATACACAGCTCAGCAAAGTATCACACAGGAGAGGATTAGATACACAGCTCAGCAAAGTATCACACAGGAGAGGATTAGATGCATGGCTCAGCAGATGGTATCACACAGGAGAGGATTAGATGCATGGCTCAGCAGACTGTATCACACAGGAGAGGAGCAGATACACAGCTCAGCAAAGTATCACACAGGAGAGGATTAGATGCATGGCTCAGCAGATGGTATCACACAGGAGAGGATTAGATGCATGGCTCAGCAGACTGTATCACACAGGAGAGGAGTAGATACACAGCTCAGCAAAGTATCACACAGGAGAGGATTAGATGCATGGCTCAGCAGATGGTATCACACAGGAGAGGATTAGATGCATGGCTCAGCAGACAGTATCACACAGGAGAGGATTAGATGCATGGCTCAGCAGACAGTATCACACAGGAGAGGATTAGATGCATGGCTCAGCAGACTGTATCACACAGGAGAGGAGAAGATACACAGTTCAGCAAAGTATCACACAGGAGAGGATTAGATACACAGCTCAGTTAGTATCACACAGGATAGGATTAGATGCATGGCTCAGCAGACAGTATCACACAGGAGAGGATTAGATACACAGTGCTGCTCAGAGTCAGCATCACAAAGGATAGGATTAGATTGCCTCTTCCCCTCCTCACTGACACTTACTTCACAGCTCCCTGCTGAGTCCTTTCTCCCTCCCGTCCTTGGTCTCCTCCTTCTCCTCCTCCTATAACCGCAGGGCTCCTGCTATTATCCTGGGAAGCTGGAGCTCACAGCACACTGTGAGCTCCAGGAAGATGGCGCTGATCTCCTGCCTCTGCTGTGATGTGGACGGCTCAGGGGGCATGGCCACATCACAGCAGGGAGCAGCTTATAATGCTAGGTATGGGGTCGAGCGCCGACCGCAGATCTCTATGCCCAGGGCTGCCGTATTTGCAGAGTGTAAGTGTCGTGCAACTACACTTAAACTCCTGCAAGGCAAAATGGAGGTGCCCAGTGGCTGAAAAAAAAAATAATAATTAAAAAAATGTTAAAGTTAAAAAATGTAAATTTGTATTAAAAATAATTGTTTATATAAACAATCATTTTTTTATACAAAAAATAAAATGCGGCACCTTTCCTTTAAGTGCACTCTTCCCACTGCAATAATGCCAAACATGTGGCTGCTTGCTGTGGTTTAGGCACAGTGGGGCTCAGAAGGAAGGGGGGCATATGGATTTGGGAGATCAGATTTCACTGAATTTTTTTGAGGGGTTGGGAGTCATGTCACTTTTCCAGAATCTTTGTTCAACCAGTAATGTGAGAACCCCCTATACTTCCAGTGACAGCTGATGGACCTGAGTGGGGGCTGGTTTTATGCAGGATAAATTAGGGTTTTTAAAGGTAACATTTCGGGGTACATAACATTTTTGGTCCCATTCAGTGTAAGGCTAGGATCACATTCTTGTGTTCGGCGCTGAGCACTTACCTTGGGGTTTCTGTGTAAATACCACAAAAATGCAATTCAAACGAAACCCCCAACAGAACCACCCAGCATAATGAGGCAGCTGAGACACTTTGGACTCTATTTGGCATTTTGGGGAATTTACACGGAAACCCCAACGTAAGCGCTCAGCCGGAGAGAGCAGGACAAATGTGAGGCGAGCCTTATTCCGATTCCAGAAAGGCAGAATGAACAAATAGACAGCAGTACCATAGTTTTTATTTTTATTTCTGCGTGGTTTACCATAAGGTATAAGTGATAAGGCGGATTTATTCTTCAGGTCTGTGCGATTACAGCAATACCAGATTTATTTAGTTTTTTTATGCTTTGCTGCTATCACAGAGTTAAAATGTTTTTTTATTAAAAGTAGTTTTTTTCATTGCCATATTCTGAGAGCTGTAACTTTTTTTAGTTTTCGCAAACAGAACTGTATGAGGGCTTATTTTTGCAGGATGAGTTGCCGATTTTTTGGTACCATTTTGGGGTACAAAATATTTTTCGATCACTTTTTATTTAGATTTTCAGACACAGAATGACCAAAAATCAGCAATTCAGTTATTGTTTTTAGTATTTATTTTTTGCGCTATTCACCAGTGGTAAAAGTGATAGGACCGATTTACTCTTTTGGACAGTACAATTACAGTGATACTAGATTTAAAACTTTTTTTATGCTTTGCTATCTATTTTTACAGAATAAAAACAATATATTACAAAAATGATGCTTTTACATCGTCATATTCTGAGAGCTGAAACTTTCTTTTTTTTCTTGATGAGCCATATTAGGGCTTGTTTTTTGTGGGACGGTTTGTTGTTTTCATTCATATCAATCGTGCCACTTTTTTATCTATCTTTAACTTTTTTGTGAGTCAGTATGATGAAAAAGTGACATTTTTGTCACATTTCTATTCTTTTATGGCATTCGCTATACAGAATAAATAACATAACAGTCTTTTAGATTTCTTCATTCCAGATGCATTGATACAAATTATGTGTACTTTTTTATTTATTTTTGTTGTAACACAGTGGCTGCGTTTTGAGTGCTAAAACGGCTTTTCATGATTTTTGTGCACTTTTTTAAACTTTTTTACACATTTCATTTTTCTTTTTTTACTTTTTCACTTAGTCCCACTTTAGTGCCATTTAATTATACTGCAGTACTTGTGTACTTGTGGTCTCACAAGGCACCATACCCTGGGGTCATCACTTGACCTCAGGGTGTCATGGTAATCATCGGCACCTGTGATTCTACTCATGGGGGCCCAATTGGTTAAAAAAGGTCTTTTAACCCCTTTCTGCCAGCTCATGGAATAGTACATCAGCTGGCAGTGTCCCCCGCTATGAGCCCACCTCAAAGCCGCGACATGTCAGCTGTTTTCAACAGTTAACATGGGTCTGCAATGGGCGCGAGCGGAATCGAGATCCGCCCCGTGGCCACTAACTAGTTAAATGCCGCTGTCAATCTTTCACAGCAGCATTTAACAAGCACTGCCGGCTGTGCAGCCGGAAGTACGCGCACTGCTGACCCCGTCACGTGACCGGAGGTCATTGGTGCATTGACATCACAACCAGAGGTTTCCTGAAGACCTCTATGGTTGTTGATGACAGATTGTTATGAGCACCACCCTGTGGTCGGCGCTCTTAGCAATGCTGTAATTTAGCTACATAGAGGTGATCTGTGCATCACCTCTATGTAGCAGAGGCGACCGAGTAGTGGATGCTTCTAGCCTCCCATGGAGGCTATTGAAGCATGCCAACATTTTAAAAAAATGTGTTTAATAACAAAAAGTTAAAAAAATATGAAAGTTCAAATCACCCCACTTTCGCTCCAATCAAAATAAAACAATAGAAAAAATAAAACCTACACATATTTGGTATCGCTGTGTTCAGAATCACCCGATCTATCAATAAAAAAAGGATTGACCTGATAGCTAAAGGTATAGTGAGAAAAAAAACAAAACGCCAAAATTATGTTTTTTTGGTAGCCATGACATTGCATTAAAATGCAATAACGGGCGATCAAAAGAACATATCTGCACAAAAGTGGTATAATTAAAAATGTCAGCTCAGCACGCAAAAAATAAGCCCTCACCCGACCCCAGATCATGAAAAATGGATACGCTACCATTATCGGAAAATTGTGCAAATTTTTTCTTTAGCAAAATTTGGAATTTTTCTTTACACTTAGATAAAAGAGAACCTAGACATGTTTGGTGACTATGAACCTCGCATTGACCTGGAGAATCACAATGGGAGGTCAGTTTTAGCATTTAATGAACCTAGCATAAAAGCCAAACGAAAAACAAGTGTGGGATTGTACTTTTTTGCAATTTTATCACACTTGGAATTTTTTTCCCCTTTTATGTTACATGACATGGTAAACAAACGGTATTGTTCAAAAGTGCAACTCATCCCACAAAAAATAAGCCCTCACATGGCCATATTGATGGAAAAGTAAAAAAGTTATGGCTCTGGAAAGAAGGGGAGCAAAAAACGAAAACGAAAAAAAAAAAACAGCTCCGGGGTTAAGGGGTTAACCCTTTTAACCACTTAAATACCTCGGTTGCAATTGACAGAGGTATATAAGGGGTTAATCGGTCATGATTGGTTACATAACCGGTCGGGGACGATACAGCAGGGTTTCAGCTGTCATGTACAGCTGTCACCTGAGGGAACTTCGACCTTGGGGCAGTGCTATGCACTTAATAAAGCCCCTTAACAGCTGCTGTTAAAAGGCGTATTGGCAGTCGTTAAGGGGTTGAGCTGGGCATACTCATGAGATAATTGTTGTCCGAACATTTCTTTGCCAAACAGATATCTCTCCCTACACCATCGTGTACAAATGACTGCTTGATTCAGCAGTGCATTCATGTGTTTTCATCAGGGAGAGAAAAGAAAACTGCTGACAGACACCTCTGGAAGTATCATGCACCATTGAAAACAATATGATCAAGCAGTGAAATTCCTGGTCTATCTCACCTTCAAAATCATATGTCAGGGAAGAGTTGGGAGGCCCCCATATAATCCAGATGGTTGGTCAGTCCAGGCAAATGTTTGTCAAACTTTCATCTAATGCGTTTGGTGGCCATAAAGGGAACCTATCAGCTGTTTTGGCCGATATAAGATACTGCTATCACAGTTCAAACGTTTAGGGTCACCCAGACAATTTTGTGTTTTCCATGAAAACTCATACCTTTATTAATCAAATGAGTTGCCAAATGAAAATCTAGTCCAGACATTGACCAGGTTCCAAAAAAATATTTTTATTTGAAATAATAATTTTCTACTTCAAACTTTGCTTTTGTCAAAGAATGCTACCTTTGCAGCAATTACAGCATTGCAGACCTTTGGCATTCTAGCAGTTAATTTGCTGAGGTAATCTGGAGAAATTTCACCCCATGCTTCCAGAAGCCCCTCCCACAAGTTGGTTTGGCTTGATGGGCACTTTTTGTGCACCATACGGTCAAGCTTCTCGCACAACAGCTCAATGGGGTTGAGATCTGGTGACTGCGCTGGCCACTCCATTACAGATAGAAGGCACTCTTCCAGCATCTTTTCAGTTGTTTTGCATTGCACAAATATTCTTCTGTGTGATCCAGACACCTCAAACTAGGATTCACCTGTCAATAACACTTTTTTCCAATCTTCCTCTGCTCAATGTCTGTATTCTTTTGCCCATATTAATCTTTTCCTTTTATTAGCCAGTCTCAGATATGGCTTTTTCTTTGCCACTCTGCCCTGAAGGCCAGCATCCCGGTGTCACCTCTTCACTGTAGACGTTGACACTGGTGTTTTGTGTGTACTATTTAATGAAGCTGCCAGTTGAGGACCTGTGAGGTGTCGATTTCTCAAACTACAGGCCTCCCACGTCTCTTCTCGAATTAGATCCTGTTGTGCTCTCCTCTGAAGGGAGTAGTACATACCGTTGTAGGAAATCTACAGTTTCTTGGCAATTTCTCACATGAAATAGCCTTTATTTCTAAGAACAAGAAAAGACTGTCGAGTTTCACATGAAAGTTCTTTTTTTCTGGCCATTTTGAGAGTTTAATGGAACCAACAAATGTAATGCTCCAGATTTTCAACTAGCTCAAAGAAGGTCAGGTTTATAGGTTCTCTAATCAGCCAAACTGTTTTCAGCTGTGCTGACATACTTGCACAAGGGTTTTGAAGGGTATTCTAACCATCCATTAGCCTTTGTACACAGTTAGCAAACACAAAGTATCATAAGAACACTGGAGTGATGGTTGTTGGAAATGGGCCTCTATACACCTATGAAGATATTGCACTACAAACCAGACGTTTGCAGCTAGAATAGTCATTTACCACATTAACAATGTATAAAGTGTATTTCTGAATCATTTAATGTTAGCTTCATTGGAAAAAACTGTGCTTTTCTTTAAAAAATAAGGAAATTTCTAAGTGACCCTAAACTTTTGAACGGTAGTGTAAGCCCCCAATCTGACCTAGAAGAACTGAAAAATAACTTTTATTATACTCACCTGTGGGGCGGTCCAGTCCGAAGGGTGTCGCTGGTCTTGGTTTGGCTCCTCCTAGCTTCCTAAGATTGCAGTCCTCCTGCTTGCTTCTTGAGGATGACGCAACCCAGCATCATCCACACAGGTTCCCCGGCATTGCGCTCCTGCCAAGGCATACTTATCTGCCCTGTTGATGGCAGAGCAAAGTACTGCGGTGCGCAGGTGTCAGGGCTTTTTGATCAGTTTTGGCTGATATAAAATGCAGCCATCACCTTATAGAATGCTGTATATCAGCCCTGAAAGGTGATGGCCATATCTTATATAGCCAAAATTGCTGACAGGTTCACTTTAAGCTGTCCTATCCTGCAAAGTTCTAAAGTTCTGTAAAAAAGAAAAAATGCATGTCAAATGGTGCACTTTATTTTAAAAAGGCTGAATATGGATTGTGGATGTCATTGTATGTTGTCCATCAAAGTCATCATGTTTCAAGATGTATAATGACATTGTCAGGCGTGGAGATAAAAGTAGTGAGTGACACCAGCACCAACCCACAGCTTCTAGCACCAAGCTCAAATGAAAGATCATTAGGGGGCAGTGATAGATGATGTGGGTCAGCACTGGTGTCACTCACTGCTTCTGTCAATGCCCCCTGATGATGATTCGTTTTAGGGTGGTGCTAGAAGCTGTTAGGTGTGATGGTGTCATTTACTGCTTCTATCTCCTCCCCTGATGATTTCTTCTTACACATTTATAAGCAGCGGCGGCAGAGATAGAAGCCAAGTGCTGGCCCTGCCCTCACATCTCTCACAAATTCTATCGCCATGACCATGGATCAAGGGCATCTTCAGCGGGTGACAATGCAAGAAACTTTAAAAAGTAACTGCAGTGCTGCCCCCTAATGATGTCCTGTTCCAGAGGGGTAATAGACACTGCAGGGAAGTAAGTAGCCTCACCCTACTATGACATCTTATTTGAGACTCCTCTCAATCAATACGTCACAGGAGGAGAAGTAGAAAAACCACATTTAGGGATTAAATAAATGGGGAGAAGTGTAGAGTGTTGTGTAATAAAGGAAATTACAAAGTGGTTTGGGTGCAAAGATAGGTATTTTAAAAGGACATTTTAAGTACCGGACCATTCCTTTAACAAATGATAAAAGGAAAGTCCATCCAAACCCATCTTCTAACAAGTTGAATGATTTTGCAGTTTTATAGAAATTAATGTACTGTTATGAGTAGTGCTGATTTCAGAAAAATCGACTTGAACTAGAACCTCTGCGGATCGATCCACTCATCTCTAGTAATGAGATTTCCAATGTCAGAATGTGGCATGTAAGGGATTTAGGCAGTATATAGAGAATCATGGCTTCTTCATTCATCTCATGTCATCTTCTTACATGTTTACATGACCTTTTATGAAATTATGCTGCATTTCTCCTTTAGTGAATAACACATATCTCTACTTCCGTCCACCACTTTAAATATGTCCTTTTTATTAGAAAACGTAAGCAGTCAGCATGTTATATCTACCTTTCAGTTATTCCTGTAGGTTTTAATATGAATTTCTATATAGTTTCAATATGTTTATTTGAAATTTTTCAACACAACATAACCAAATGTAGATGCTCCTCCAAACATAAGAGAGAGCCAACATTCATCAATTACAAAATCTGCAAAGAGGAGGAGCCAATTTAACATCGGGTAAAACATATATAAAAACTTAAAATAACAATACAAAATGAGAAAGGTACAGGACAAAACAGACAAGGGGAAAAGACAAGGGGACCATGAGCTTCCTTACTGTAAACATCACTACAAAAGGTATAGAGAGGAACCGAGTGATATAGACCTAGACTCAAACACATTCATATATCAGGCGGACAGAATATCAGGAGCTGTATGAATGATATACATTGAAAAGTGCTTCCAGGTCTAGAGGGTCAAAATAAACGGATTGACAAGATTAATTTCCATCCCAGTGTTTATAATTATTTACGGAGAAAGCGAGAGGGCCTGAGCTAGGAGGGCGCCCGAGCTAAGATCCATCCAAGGACTCCAGGTCTTGAAAAAGACTTCCCATTCGTCATTTCTGGTGGCCTGGATTCGCTCACACAATAAGATCTCATCCATTCTATCCCTGACCAAAGATATAGACAATGAAGGGGATCTCCACTTGGCAGCAATATGAATTTTGGTCGCCATACATAAAGTGGTCACTAATTTCTGTAAGCATTTTGAAAACCCAGGGTGTTTCTTGCCCAACAAAAAAACGGTGGGATCCAACGGGATGATTTTACCATATATTTGTTCAATAATTAGCTTAACTTCCCTCCATAGAGCTTCAACTACCGGACATCTCCACCAAATGTGCAGAAGGTCTCCCGGGACCGCACAACCCCTAAAGCAACCCTCAGAGATATGTGGAAACATGGCGTGAAGTTTTGTTGGAACATGATATGTTCGATGTAGAACTTTAAGTGATGTCTCGGTCAAAGATGTCTGATGACTCCCTTTTGATAACGTGTCACAACAAGTGTGCCAAGTCTCTATGGGCATAGTGAGTCCCAGATCATTCTCCCACTGTAGCATATATTTTAACTTTCCTTCTACGTGTGGTTTGTTTAACAAAGAGTATAGGAGGGATATTATTCCAGTACCCAAAGGATCATCAATGCACCTCTGTTCAAAATTGGTTGGGCTGAATGGGATCCCATAAGGTGAATGCCGTCTGGCGAAATGGAGGACCTGGTTTATACGTAGGGCTTCCTTGGGTGGTGGCTCGTAACGCTGGACAAATTCTTGTCTGGTGAGTAATAAATTGAATGGAGAGCAAAGATGTTTCAGCGTGGAAATTCCCCTTAGGACCCACCAGGTAAAATGTGCTATCTCCAATCCCGGAGTGAACATAGGGTTATGAAATAGGGGAGTGAGGGGGGACATTTTGGACTGTAGGCCGCATTTGAATCTCACCTTTCTCCATAAGATGAGGGAGAGAGCTGAAAAGGGAGCTATAGTGAAAATATTTTGCGGGAGTTTCTCAGTGGACCACAAAAGACCTCGAAGCGAGTACGGCCGTAGAAAAAAAGATTCTAAACGGACCCACCTGGGACCATGACTATTAGAATTAATTTTGGCCATTTGGGCTATTTGAGCAGACTTAAAGTATAGCTTAAAATTGGGCAGCGATAGGCCACCTGTCTTCATGAATTTCTATATAAATGTATGAAAAAATTCTCTGAACACTTGTATATGTACACATCAAAGTTTACATGAAATCTATGAAGAACTGAATGAAAAGAACGCAATTATTTCAGCCAAGCTGTGAAACCATTTTGCCCATGACTTATTTACAATTGTCAAATGTAGAATTTTGACCATGCACAACTACTTATTTTTCAATAATTTTACATTAATTACATTTTATCCTTTCTACTTTGATATCTCATTAAAATCTTATAAGTGATCAAGCAGTGACCTTGAAAGGCATGCATAATACATGAAAGTAAACCTCTAGTAAAATGTATTTTTTTCACTCCTCACTGACTACAGCTTGCATCTCTTTTTTTTTCCATCCCCAATGACCCCAATATGGAGAGTTCTGCTAGAAAAGCCAAGGTATGTAGTTGTGTGCAGCAAATCTCCAGCTCCATTAGCTTCCCCTCATGATGACAGATGCAATATGTTAATGGCTTGTGTTTGGATGTGATGGCCTTGCTTCTACTTAGGGCACTATGCTAATTACCAAAAGATGGTGACAACAGGTGCAATTGTCATTTCACATCAACATCAGCCCTACGAGAAAAATAGCTAGCAGCACATGAAGCGACTAGAAAAATGTATACTTTAGTATGTAGCTTATGATTCTCTGAAGCGCTGCTCTTTAATGCTGATGATTAAAGGGTTCCCAGCAGAACTTAGATGTATTTCTGCATGTACAGTCATTTTATACTATCTCCCCTGTCTTTCCTAAAATAAGCATTTTTGCATTAAGGTTGAATAACATCATTTATTGTTAAGTTTTGGGCGAGATTTTTCGGCTTTATAATTGTTGTGAGTTTACACCCGAGTAAGCATTTTTATGGCCACTTAGAATAGTTACTGCTGAATAAAGAAAAAGAAAGCAAATCCGTGTATTTGGCAATTGTAAGCCGTTCTTTTTGTGCTGCATTATTTAATTATGTCATTCTTTATCATTCCCACCCTTGGCAATAATTGATCATTTGCATAATCAGAATCCCATGCTTGTCAATGATGTGTCTAGAAATAATGAGAGTAATTCGGGCAGCAAAAACCGCATTTATTTCTATTTCAGACTAACTATCCTCTTGTTCACTTTATTTGCCCAAATTTACATGAAAAAAGACTTTTTGGTACATTTTTACCATCTTTATACTACTTTGTATCAAGTGATGTAACAATTGTAAAATGATGAAAACCTGATAAATGTGGCATAATAATGAAAAGCTCAAACATGGAGACAGAAATGCATCACAATTAGTGTTGAGCGATACCGTCCGATACTTGAAAGTATCGGTATCGGAAAGTATCGGCCGATACCGGCAAAATATCGGATCCAATCCGATACCGATACCCGATACCAATACAAGTCAATGGGACTCAGGTATCGGACGGTATCCCTGATGGTTCCCAGGGTCTGAAGGAGAGGAAACTCTCCTTCAGGCCCTGGGAACCATATAAATGTGTAAAATAAAGAATTAAAATAAAAAATATCGCTATACTCACCTGTCCGACGCAGCCGGGACCTCGGCGATTGTAAGCGGCAGCGTTGTTTCTTTAAAATTCGCGCTTTTACTTGCTTACGTGAATTCCCGGCTTCTGATTGGTCAGGGCGGCCATGTTGCCGGGACTCGGACCAATCACAGCAAGCCGTGACGAAATTACGTCACGGCTTGCTGTGATTGGTCCGCGTCCCGGCAATATGGCGCCGTGACCAATCACAAGCCGTGACGTCACGGGAGGCTGGACACGCGCGCTTTTCAAAATAAGCGCGTGTCCAGCCTCCCGTGACGTCACGGCTTGTGATTGGTTAATGGCGGCCATGTTCCTGGGACGCGGACCAATCACAGCAAGCCGTGACGTAAGTTCGTCACGGCTTGCTGTGATTGGTCCGCATCCCGGCAATATGGCGCCGTGACCAATCACAAGCCGTGACGTCACGGGAGGCTGGACACGCGCGCTTTTCAAAATAAGCGCGTGTCCAGCCTCCCGTGACGTCACGGCTTGTGATTGGTTAATGGCGGCCATGTTGCCGGGACGCGGACCAATCACAGCAAGCCGTGACGTAATTTCGTCACGGCTTGCTGTGATTGGTCCGCGTCCCGGCAACATGGCCGCCCTGACCAATCAGAAGCCGGGAATTCACGTAAGCATGTAAAAGCGCGAATTTTAAAGAAACAACGCTGCCGCTTACAATCGCCGAGGTCCCGGCTGCGTCGGACAGGTGAGTATAGCGATATTTTTTATTTTAATTCTTTCTTTTACACCTTTTTACATTAATGTTGTTTCGATACCGATATCCGATATTACAAAAATATCGGATCTCGGTATCGGAAATTCCGATACAGCAAGTATCGGCCGATACCCGATACTTGCAGCATCGGAATGCTCAACACTAATCACAATTGTTATTATTTTCTTCTGTGATATGTGCGACAGAATCCAAGAGGTGAGAATAAACAACTCCAAATCATTTTGTCACATTCAGTATACTTAGCACCGTTTGTCGCATAAATATATAACTGTGAAGTGGCATAAATACGAATGGTGGGTCTAACGTGCAGCCAAGTGTCTTCTATAGTGTGTTCCATCCTGATACACTTAATGCAATCTCTTTTTTAAGGCACAAGCGCACAACCGTTTAAATCAGACGACTACTATCTGTGGTTTTGACGAATAGCACTCATAGCCATGTCCAATTTTTTTCCTCAGATCGATTTATTCAGAGAAAAAAATCTTTTGACATGTCCATGTCATCAATGAATGCAAGTCTGGGTGTCGGTGGAAAACATCAGACTGCATTCAGATGAAATCCAAGTGCAGTCCAATTTTCATGGACTGACTGAATGGAGAATGTGGAGAAACTTTTTTTTCCTCCACCTCCGAGAAAAACAGATCAATTTCTGATCAAATTCTTATTACAGTCTGATTAGCAAAATCGGACCATTTTTCTAGGATGCAGAGAAAACGGTCATGTGACACTAGCCTTGTAGAGTAATATAAATAGTACTATTTATAAGGTGTGAAATTGTCCCTACTGTCAGTCCTACATCCACCAACCCAGGGGTAGGCAGTAAAATTTTGCCTGGGAGTATGTACAAAGCAGTGGCTCTTGAGTTGCAGGGGCCCATCTATAGACTGCTTATCTCTGGCCACTGCATTAACCCCTTAACCCCCAAGGGTGGTTTGCACGTTAATGACGGGGCTAATTTTTACAATTCTGACTACTGTCCATTTATGAGGTTATAATTCTGGAACGCTTCAACCGATCCTGATGATTCTGACATTGTTTTCTCGTGAAATATTGTACTTCATGATAGTGGTAAAATTTCTTTGATATTACCTGCAATTATTTGTGAAAAAAAAATGGAAATTTGGCGAAAAAGTTGAAAACTTCGCAATTTTCCAACTTTTAATTTTTATGCTCTTAAATCACAGAGATAAGTCACACAAAGTACTTAATATGTAACATTTCCAACATGTCTACTTTACTCAGCACAATTTTGGAAGCAATTTTTTTTTTTGTTAGGGAGTTATAAGGGTTAAAATTTGACCAGCAATTTCTCATTTGACACCTTTGTTTTAGAGACCACATCACATTTGAAGTAATTTTGAGGGGTCTATATGATAGAAAATAACCAAGTGTGACACCATTCTAAAAACTGCACCCCTCAAGGTGCTCAATACCACATTTAAGAAGTTTATTAACCCTTCAGGTGTTTCACATGAATTTTTGGAATGTTTAAAAAAATCAAAAATTTTAACTTTTTTTCACAAAAAATTTACTTCAGCTCCAATTTGTTTTATTTTACCAAGGGTAACAGGAGAAAATGGACCCAAAAAGTTGTTGTACAATTTGTCCTGAGTATGGCGATACATGATATGTGGGGGTAAACCACTGTTTCGGCGCATGGCAGAGCTCGAAAGGAAAGAAGCGCTGTTTGACTTTTCAATGCAAAATTGAATGGAATTGAAATGGGACACCATTGTTATGACCCCAATGGCAGAGGGTCTCAGGAATAATGCTAAGTCTGTAAATACAGAAAACCAGCTCATAGGGCAGTGGTAACTGGGCTGACCATATAACTAATCCTAGCACCACAAATACCAGCAGCCGGGGAACGTTCCTACGTTGATCCTAGACGTCTCGCGCCAGCCGGAGAGCTAACTACCCCTAGAAGGGAAAAGAAAGACCTTTCTTGCCTCCAGAGGAAATACCCCAAAAAGTTGGATAGAAGCCCCCCACAAATAATAACGGTGAGGTAAGAGGAAAAGACAAACATAAGAAAGAGCTAGGTATTTAGCAAAGAGAGGCCCACTAGCTAATAGCAGAATATAGAAAGATAACTTATATGGTCAGCAAAAAATCCTATCAAAAATATCCACACTGGAAATTCAAGAACCCCCGAACCGTCTAACGGCCCGGGGGGAGAACACCAGCCCCCTAGAGCTTCCAGCAAGGTCAGGAATCACATTTAGTACAAGCTGGACAAAAATGATAGCAAACAAATAATCCAAAAAACAAAGAAGCAAGACTTAGCTTAATTTAGCACGAACCAGGACCAGCAAACAGGAGCAAACAGAATGTGTCTGATAACACCGATGCCAGGCACTGGACTAAGGTTCCAGGAGGTTTATATAGCAACACCCCTGAAGTAACGACCCAGCTGGGTGCAAACAGAGGGAAGGAAATCCCAGAGTCATATCACTAGTAACCACTAGAGGGAGCCAAAAAAGTCTAATTCACAACAGTACCCCCCCCCCTTAAGGAGGGGTCACCGAACCCTCACCAAGACCACCAGGGCGATCAGGATGAGCAGCGTGAAAACTTCCTAGAGAAGAAAGCACATGGTCTCATTACCGAGCAACCAGGGCCTCTCTGTGACAAAACGGCCCCTGCCCCAATCTCAGAAGCATCCACCTCGACCTGAAAGGGAAGTGAGACATCAGGCTGGCACAAAACAGGCGCCGAAGTAAACCGGCGCTTCAACTCCTGGAACGCCTCCATGGCTGCAGGAGCCCAGTTAGCAACATCAGAACCTTTCTTGGTCATATCCGTCAAAGGTTTAACAACGCTAGAAAAATTAGCGATAAAACGACGGTAGAAGTTAGCAAAACCCAAGAACTTCTGAAGACGCTTAACTGACGTGGGTTGAGTCCACTCATGAATAGCTCGGACCTTGACTGGGTCCATCTCCACAGCAGAAGGGGAAAAAATAAACCCCAAAAAGGGAACTTTCTGTACTCCAAAGAGACACTTTGAGCCTTTAACAAACAAGGCATTCTCACGCAAAACCTGAAACACCATCCTGACCTGCTCCACATGTGAGTCCCAATCTTCAGAGAAAACCAGAATATCGTCCAGATAAACAATCATAAATTTATCCAGATACTTCCGGAAAATATCATGCATAAAGGACTGAAATACTGAGGGAGCATTAGAAAGCCCAAAAGGCATCACCAAGTACTCAAAATGACCTTCGGGCGTATTAAATGCAGTCTTCCATTCATCACCTTGCTTAATGCGCACAAGGTTGTACGCACCATGAAGATCTATCTTGGTGAACCACTTGGCACCCTTAATCCGGGCAAACAAGTCCGACAAGAGAGGCAAAGGATACTGAAATTTTACAGTGATTTTATTCAGTAGCCGATAGTCAATACAAGGTCTCAAAGATCCGTCCTTCTTGGCCACAAAAAAGAATCCCGCACCAAGAGGGGAAGAGGATGGACGGATATGCCCCTTCTTCAGAGACTCCTTGATATATGAACGCATTGCGGCATGCTCAGGTACTGACAGATTAAATAATCTTCCCTTAGGAAATTTACTACCTGGAATCAAATCTATGGCGCAGTCACAGTCCCTATGAGGAGGCAGAGCACTGGATCTGGACTCACTGAATACATCCTGATAATCAGACAAATACTCAGGAACTTCCGAAGGAGTAGAGGAAGCAATAGACACCGGCGGGGAATCAGTATGAATTCCCTGACAGCCCCAACTTGACACAGACATTGCCTTCCAATCCAGGACTGGATTGTGGGTCTGTAACCATGGCAGACCCAAAACGACCAAATCATGCATTTTATGCAGAACAAGGAAACGAATCACCTCCCGATGTTCAGGAGTCATGCACATGGTCACCTGCGTCCAAAACTGCGGTTTATTTTCCGCCAATGGCGTAGCATCAATACCTCTAAGAGGAATAGGATTTACTAACGGTTCAAGAACAAAACCACAGCGCTTGGCAAATGACAGATCCATAAGACTCAGGGCGGCACCTGAATCCACAAACGCCATAACAGGGGAAGAAGACAAAGAGCAAATTAAAGTCACAGACAAAATAAATTTAGGTTGCAAATTACCAATGGTGGCAGGACTAACAACCCTTGTTAGGCGTTTAGAGCATGCTGATATAACATGTGTAGAATCACCACAGTAAAAACACAACCCATTCTGACGTCTATGATTTTTCCGTTCATTTCTAGTCTGAATTCTATCACATTGCATTAAATCAGGTGTTTCTTCAGACAACACCACCAGAGGATTAGCGGTTTTGCGCTCCCGCAAACGCCGGTCAATTTGAATAGCAAGCGCCATAGAATCATTCAGACTTGTAGGAATGGGGAAACCCACCATCACATTCTTAATGGCTTCAGAAAGGCCATTTCTGAAATTTGCGGCCAGAGCACACTCATTCCACTGAGTAAGCACGGACCATTTCCGAAATTTTTGGCAATACACTTCACCTTCATCCTGACCCTGAGAAATAGCCAGCAAGGCTTTTTCTGCCTAAATTTCAAGATTGGGTTCCTCGTAAAGCAATCCGAGCTCCAGAAAAAACGCATCAATATTCGCCAATGCCGGATCTCCTGGCGCTAGCGAGAAAGCCCAATCCTGAGGGTCGCCCCGCAAAAAAGAAATAACAATTTTAACTTGCTGAGCTGAATCTCCAGATGAACGGGGTCTCAGAGAAAGAAACAATTTACAATTATTCTTGAAATTCCTAAACCTAAATCGATCTCCAGAAAACAATTCCGGAATAGGTATTTTAGGTTCAGACATAGGACTACTGGTAACAAAATCTTGTATACCCTGCACACGAGCTGCCAGCTGGTCAACACTTGTAATCAAGGTCTGCACATTCATGTCTGCAGCAAGCACACGCCACTCAAAGGTAAAGGGGAGGAAGAGAAGGAAAGGAAAAAAAAAAAAAAAAAAACTCAGAATTTCCTTTCTTATTATCCCACTTCTGCAATGCTTTAAACATTCAATGTTGGCCTGGCATACTGTTATGACCCCATAGGCAGAGGGTCTCAGGAATAATGCTAAGTCTGTAAATACAGAAAACCAGCTCATAGGGCAGTGGTAACTGGGCTGACCATATAACTAATCCTAGCACCACAAATACCAGCAGCCGGGGAACGTTCCTACGTTGATCCTAGACATCTCGCGCCAGCCGGAGAGCTAACTACCCCTAGAAGGGAAAAGAAAGACCTTTCTTGCCTCCAGAGGAAATACCCCAAAAAGTTGGATAGAAGCCCCCCACAAATAATAACGGTGAGGTAAGAGGAAAAGACAAACATAAGAAAGAGCTAGGTATTTAGCAAAGAGAGGCCCACTAGCTAATAGCAGAATATAGAAAGATAACTTATATGGTCAGCAAAAAATCCTATCAAAAATATCCACACTGGAAATTGAAGAACCCCCGAACCGTCTAACGGCCCGGGGGGAGAACACCAGCCCCCTAGAGCTTCCAGCAAGGTCAGGAATCACATTTAGTACAAGCTGGACAAAAATCATAGCAAACAAATAATCCAAAAAACAAAGAAGCAAGACTTAGCTTAATTTAGCACGAACCAGGACCAGCAAACAGGAGCAAACAGAATGTGTCTGATAACACCGATGCCAGGCACTGGACTAAGGTTCCAGGAGGTTTATATAGCAACACCCCTGAAGTAACGACCCAGCTGGGTGCAAACAGAGGGAAGGAAATCCCAGAGTCATATCACTAGTAACCACTAGAGGGAGCCAAAAAAGTCTAATTCACAACACACCATGTTGCATTTGGAGAGCCCCTGATGTGCCTAAACATTGAAACCCCCCACAAGTGACACCATTTTGGAAAGTAGACCCCCTAAGGAACTTATCTAGATGTGTGGTGCACACTTTGACCCACCAAGTGCTTCACAGAAGTTTATAATGTAGAGTCGTAAAAATAAAAAAAATCATATTTTTTCACAAAAATGATCTTTTCACCCCCAATTTTTTTCCCAAGGGTAAGGGAAGAAATTGGACCACAAAAGTTGTTGTGCAATTTGTCTTGAGTATTCTGATACCTGATATGTGGGGGTAAACCACTGTTTGGGCGCATGGCAGAGCTCGGAAGGGAAGGAGCGC
Organism: Ranitomeya variabilis; assembly: GCF_051348905.1. NCBI lineage: Eukaryota > Metazoa > Chordata > Amphibia > Anura > Dendrobatidae > Ranitomeya > Ranitomeya variabilis. Next base: position 567,915,234 of record NC_135234.1, on the reverse strand, counting down.
CATTTGACTTTTCAATGCAAAATTGACTGGAATTGAGATGGGACACCATGTCGTGTTTGGAGAGCCTCTGATGTGCCTAAACATTGAAACCCCCCACAAGTGACACCATTTTGGAAAGTAGAGCCCCTAAGAAACTTATCTAGACATTTTGTGAGAATTTTGAACCCCCAAACTACAGTTTATAACGCAGAGGCGTGAAAATAAAAAATCTTTTTTTTCACAAAAAATATTTTTTAGCCCTCAGTTTTGTATTTTCCCAAAGATAACAGGAGAAATTGGACCCCCAAAGTTGTTGTCCAATTTGTCCTGAGTATGCTGGTACCCCATATGTGGGGGGGAACCACCATTTGGGTGCATGGCAGAGCTCGAAAGGGAAGGAGCACCGTTTGGAATGCAGACTTAGATGGATTGGTCTGCAGGCATCACATTGCATTTGAAGAGCCCCTGATGCACCTAAACAGTAGAAACCCCACACAAGTGACCCCATATTAGAAACTAGACCCCCCAAGGAACTTATCTAGATGTGTTGTGAGAACTTTGAACCCCCAAGTGTTTCACTACAGTTTATAACACAGAGCCGTGAAAATAAAAAGAAAATTTCTGACAAAAATGGTTTTTTAGCCCCCAAAATTTTTAGTTTCCCAAGAGAAAAAGAGAAATTGGACCCCAAAAGTTGTACAATTTGTCCTGAGTATGCTGAATCCCTATATGTTAGGGTAAACCCTTGTTTGGGAACACGGGAGAGCTCGGAAGGGAAGGAGCACTGTTTTACTTTTCTTTTTCAAAGCAGAATTGGCCGGAATTGAGATCTCATGCCATGTCGCGTTTGGAGAGCCCTTGATGTGCCTAAACAGTGGAAGCCCCTAATTCTAACTGAAACCCTAACCCAAACACACCCCTAACCCTAATTCCAACTCTACCCATAACCCTAACCCAAACATGCCGCTAACTGTAACCACACCCCTTACCCCAACACACCCTAACCCCAACACACCCCTAACCCTAATCCCAACCATAACCCTAACCTCACCCCTAACCCTGAAACACCCCTAACCCTAATCCCAACTGTAAATGTAATCCAAACCATAAACCTAACTTTAGCCCCAACCCTAACCCTAACTTCAGCCCAAACCCTAACCTTAACTTTAGCCCCAACCCTAACCGTAGCCCTAACCCCAATCCTAGCCACAACCCTAACCCTAGCCCTAACATTAGCCCCAACCCTAACCCTAGCCCCAAACCTAACCCTAGCCCCAAACCCTAAACCGAGCCCTAGTCCCAACTCTAACCCTAACCCTAGCCCCAATCCTAACCCTAGCCCTAACCCTAGCCCCAACCCTAACCCTAGCCCCAACCCTAGCCCCAACCCTAGCCTAGCCCTAACCCTAACCCTAGCCCCAACCCTAGCCCCAACCCTAGCCCTAACCCTAGCCCCAACCCTATCACCAACCCTATCCCTAACCCTAGCCCTAACCCTAACCCTAATGAGAAAATGGAAATAAATAAAATTTTTTTATTTTATTATTTTTCCCTAACTAAGGGGGTGATGAAGGGGGGTTTGATTTACTTATATAGCAGTGTTTTAGTGGATTTTTGTGATTGGCAGCCGTCACACACTAAAAGACGCTTTTTATTGCAAAAAAATAGTTTTCGCGTCTGCACATTTTGAGAGCTATATTGTTTACATATTTTGATCCACAGAGTCATGTGAGGTCTTGTTTTTTGCGGGACGAATTGTCGTGTTTATTGGTACCATATTTGGGCATGTGACATTTTTTGATCACTTTTTATTCCGATTTTTGTGAGGCTGAATGACCAAAAACCAGCTATTCATGAATTTCTTTTGGGGGGGGGGGTGCGTTTATACAGTTTGACATTTGGTAAAATCGATAAAGCAGTTTTATTCTTTGGGAAAGTACGATTACAGCGATACCTCATTTATATCATTTTTTATGTTTTGGCGCTTTTATACGATAAAAACTATTTTATAGAAAAAATAATTATTTTTGCATCGCTTTATTCTGAGGACTAAAACTTTTTTATTTTTTCGCTGATGATGCTGTATGGCGGGTCGTTTTTTGCGGGACAAGATGACATTCAGCGGTACCATGGTTATTTATATCTGTCTTTTTGATCGCGTGTTATTCCACTTTTTGTTCAGCGGTATGATAATAAAGCGTTGTTTTTTGCCTCTTTTTTTTTTCTACGGTGATCACTGAAGCGGTTAACTAGTGGGAGAGTTTTATAGGTTGGGTCATTACGGATGCGGCGATACTAATTATGTGTACTTTTCTTGCTTTTTTGTTTTTGTTTTTTAGATAAAGAAATTTATTTATGGGAACAATATTTTTTTTCTTTATTTAGGAATTATTTTTTTTTTTTACATGTGTGAATATTTTTTTTTTACTTTATAACATTGCCCCAGGTGGGGCATCATGTTATAGGGTCAGATCACTGTTCTGACACTTTGCAGAGCACTTTGCAGATCAGCGACCTGACAGGCACTGCAGGGACGCTTGCAAGCACTTGCTCTGAGCAGGCGCTTGCAAGCCACCTCCCTGCAGGACCCGGAAGGCCCCCTGCGGCCACTATGGGTCTGGGCCTGCAGGGAGGGGGAGGTAGGAGACCCAGGGTCTCACGGAAGCACGCAGGGAGCCCCCTCCCTGCGCGATGCTTCCCTATACGGCCGGAACATTGCGATCATCTTTGATTGCAGTGTGTCGGGGGTTAATGTGCCAGGAGCGGTCCGTGACCACTCCTGGCACATAGTGCCGGATGTCAGCTGTGATAGTCAGCTGACACCCGGCCGCGATCGGCTGCGCTCCCCTCGTGAGCGCGGCCGATCGCATATGACGTACTATCCCGTCACTGGGAATTAAGTCCCAGGTCACCTCGACGGAATAGTACGTCATACGGGATTAAGGGATTAAAGCAGCAAATATGACGGGTTTTAAACATAATGGTAGCTGGAACATTGATATGTGAACAGAATGGAGCTTACTACCTAGGGACAGAAAGAAACTACAGCACATATATGGGAACAGAACTGAGCCTACTGTATAAATATGGTGCCAGAACCATGGTACCAGAATTTACTACATAAATACAAGAACAGAACGGAGATTCATGCATTGAAAGAGAGAACAAAGTTTACTATTACTACATACATATGAAAACAAACACAAACTTACTACAAAGATGCGAGAACATAACCAAGCTCAAAACCTCAATATGGAAACAGAACTGCTCATATACACAGCAAAAGAATCAAGCCTACTTCATTGATATGGGAACAGAACCAAGCCTATTGCATAAATATCGTAACAGAACTCAGCTTACTACATAGATACGGTTACAACCAAGCTTATTGCACAAATACAGAAATATAACTGAGCTTACTACATAGATGGGCAGCACGGTGGTGAGTCCTGGGTTCAAATCCCACCAAGGACAACATCTGCAAGGAGTTTGTATGTTCTCTCCGTGTGTGCGTGGGTTTCCTCCGGTTCCCTCCCACATTCCAAAGACATACTGATAGGGAATTTAGATTGTGAGCCCCATCCGGGACAGCGATGATAATATGTGCAAACTGTAAAGCGCTGCGGAATATGTTAGTGCTATATAAAAAATAAAGATTAAAAAATAAAGATACAGTACCAGAAGGGAGTTAACTGTACATATACAGGAGAAAAAACAAGCTTACTACAGAGATATGGGAACAGAACACGATATCAGAATATAAAGCCTGTGAACTGGAAACTGCATGCTATTCTCATTTTTTTTCCTAAATCATCAAACAGAAAGCTGTGTTCTCAAAAACTGAACCTTACAAAAGCTATATAGTGAGGTCCTTTTGCACACCACCTTTAAAGAAAAACCTCAAAAAATATATTGTGATTTAGTTTTAGGATGCTGTTAGGATTTGGTTGTTTTTACACTTTCTGCGCATGTCAACTCAGTGTTCGATATGCAGTTTGCCTACTTAAAATCCCTTGACAACATCTTTCTCTTCTGTGTTTCTTAATTGAACCAATGAGAGAAGAAAAAGAGAAAGCAGCTAGGATATGGGCCAGTAATGTGATGAGCTCAGAGAGTTTGAAAACAGCAAAATAATAGTAGTACATCGCACTATGTAAGGAGTCAGAGTGATATTCTGCAAGTGCATTGGTCACATCTTTAAGGGTAACTTGTCACCTTGAGAAATGCTATTTATCTGCAGATGTAGGGTAAATATCATTTAAGACCTGGTTAGCCAGCTTACTGAAAAATCGTTGGGTACAGGGAGAAAATTACACTTTTTCCTCCCTGCTGCCACTCACTTCCTGTCATAGGGTCAGGGCAAGGAGACATTAGAGTCACCGCTAACTACAAAGTGAGTATGCTTACACCTATAAACCGCACCTAAATCATTATTATGCCAGGCAAGTAGTCATAAATACACCAAAGAAAAAGCAATGAACCCAAAGCCAGTGCATATATATGATAAAATAATAGTTTATATAAAGATAAAGTGCAAAGTATCAGCTAGGAATAAATATAAGTATCAACAAATGGTAACGTTCTTAAGGGTTCAGAATCATTGTAAGCCGAAGCATCAGAGGATATAATAACAGCATTAGAAAAGAGCAAGTAAAGGTAACATATTTATCCAGTATAGACCACCAGCCAGCGACCCACGACACCCGATGCACGTTTCACTCAGGAAAGCTTCGTCCAGGGGTGACGAACATATATATGCACTGGCTTTGGGTTCATTGTCATTGACGGCTGTGGTATCAGGTGTATTATTAATGTTTTATATATAAGTCCTTTGAATATGTGATTACTTTGCTGTCATTATGATGATGCTGATATTGTGAAGGTTACTCCATATTGACTGTTACCACTTTTTCCAGCCATACCTTGTGGTTTTTCTGTATTTTTTTGTTCCCCTTGGTTATATATGGTATTTACTTGATTGATTTTATTGGTGTTATAATAAAATTTATATATTTTATTACTTTTTCGCTTAGTGCTTTTTTTTTGGTGTATTTAAAGTGAGTATCCTGTAATAACATTCCATCACTTTGATTGTGACATCTTCTAAGGAGCCCATCCTCAGGCTGGGCTCCATAGAAAGACCAAAATGGCAGCAACACATGATAATCCATCAGCCATCCGCAACTGCGTCACGGGGAGATGATAGGAACATGTGAGTGCATGTACCAGCCATTGTGCTATCTTAATGCCGATGTTAGTGGTTGACAAAGGCATTTAAATACTTAAAACATTTTTCAAAAAAACAAGGCCATGTAATTAAAGCTCATCCATAGAAATGATAGTATCAACCGAAACGCAAATTGGACCATGGAGCAGTAGATAAAAAGAGAATTTTATTACCAATTATTAATAACATACATTAAAAATATTTTTTTTAAGAAAAACTTATAGACAAAAAGTAAATTAAAGGGGTAGTGACATCTAAGTGCCATGTCAAAAGGTGGTTGGTTAAATATATCAGAGAGGCATAGTTAGACCACATAAGAATATATACATGGTGTTGTTTCCATCACTAATCAGTTAATTAATAAAAAACAGCTCAATAAGTATTAGGAACAGCAGTGAAATAGCAGTAAAAGTGATAATTGTGAATATTCACAAGGACTCTAATTCAAATATAAAGTGACAAGTGCAAGTGCAATACAAGGTTAGATACAGACTGTCTCATAGAAGCAAAAATATTATTGCCATTTCAAGAAAGCTAAACAAGTCAAATCATGACTGCTGTAAAGTAATGACGGATGGAAGACATACAGACATTGCTGATATAAGTGGTAAGATCAGAGCACCATTGGTAAACCAACCTCAAAGCAGGACTTGGAAGAGGAAACCCAATGCGCGTTTCGCTGTAATGCTTCTTCAGGGGGCAAGGTGTCCAAATGTAAATTGCGGGTATTTATAGAAAACTATAACAAATGATCCAAATGAGCGGCATCATGTAGCTCATCTGATGGCCACGCCCGCCACTGATGTGCCAGCAAGGCGGGTAGAAAGCCAAAGATGTCACATGGACGCGTAACCACGGCAACGGACGAACGCAGACCAGGGGAAGCGCACACTGCAGGAAAGCTCGGACATAGAAGAACAATGGAGTAAGTAATTGTGGATAAAGTGGGGCGCATCAAATAATACAGGACAAAAAGACATAAAGCAGCTAGCTAAGATGACACATACCTTGTGATGGGTCAGAGGGTAACATCCAAAATGTGAAAAGGAAAAAGTGCAAAGTGAGAAAATAAGTGCTGGAAGAAACAAAAAAAGAATATAATATGTGAATATAAATGTGCAAACATTAGCATATTAATACTGTAATAAACATGGCTATTCTGTAAATTGTTAACACAGCAGCAATCAAGGCGAGTTCTGATCACTGCTGATGCAGGCAGATTCTGGCTATGTATCACAGCCAAAATCTTCCCAGTATGGAGCTGGCTCAGCTAATGGACACGCTCCATGCAAGCACTTCCCTACGGTGACATAGTTATGTCAAGGTTTGCAAAAGGGATTCATTTCACTTATCTGTTCCTAAATGTGGAATGACAAATGTAAATCCCTATCCCATGTGAAAGAATCTTTATAGATTTAGAAAGTGTACCCAAAACATGTGAATGTTTCGACACCACAATTACATGCATGCATCTTACAAAAATACATATAATTCCAAATACACAAACATATACGCAGACACGCGCACACACGCATACTTGAGCACACACGCAGACATCAGTACGTGTGTAGTGACTGGGGGGCATGTGCATGCCAGCAGGGGGCTTATAGTGACTGGGGGCCATATCCATGATGAGATAGGGGGGCAGTGTGCCAGCAGTACGGGGAGGCAGTGTGCCAGCAGCACGGAGGGCAGTGTGCCAGCAGCACAGGGGGCAGTGTGCCAGCAGCACAGGGAGGCATTGTGCCAGCAGCACAGGGGGGCAGTGTGCCCGCAGCACAGGGGGCAGTGTGCCAGCAGCACAGGGGGGCAGTGTGCCAGCAGCACAAGGGGGAAATGTGCCAGTGTGCCGGCAGCACGGGGGGGGGGCATGTGACAGGATAGGAGTTATATAGATACCAGGATGAGGGACATAAATATGATTTGTAAGACGGACACTGGCATTATAAGACAGATCCCCATTTAACATAAAATTATATTTTTCTGTTTTCCTTCACCAAATTGGAGGGTGCGTCTTGTAGTCAGGTGCGTCTTATAAAGCGAAAAATAGGTCGGACTTGGTGAGGCACCTACTTGTGCCCCTCCAGGCTTTCCTCGGATCACATTACAGTGGTTCCACTACCCAGTCCACTACAATTAAATGGTTTGTTACTGACAACTGGCGAGAATTTTATTTCAGTAGCACCTTTAGAAATATATTTACTTAGAAAATTGGCCATGTGTTGTATACTTATTTCATCTACAGTATGAATTTTGATTTGCATTATTGCTGTACATGCTATAAATATAACTTTGAGGCTATTAGTAGGGTTGAGCGACTTTTATTTTTATAGGATCGGGTCGGGTTTCACGAAACCCGACTTTCTCAAAAGTCGGGTCGAGTGAAATCGGCCTTTCCTATAAAAAAAAGTCGGGGTCGGGGTCGGCCGAAACACGAAACCCAATGCAGTGCAATGGGATACTATGGTTCCCAGGGTCTGAAGGAGAGGAAACTCTCCTTCAGGCCCTGGGATCCATATTAATGTGTAAAATAAAGAATCAAAATAAAAAATATTGATATACTCACCCTCAGACGTGCCCTGGTACTAACCGGCAGCCTTCCTTCCTAAGAATGAGCGCGTGAATGACCTGCGGTGACGTCGCAGCTTGTGATTGGTCGCGTGAGCGGTCACATGGGCGGTCACGTGACCAATCACAAGCCGCGACGTCATCTAAGGCCCTTCACGCCCTCATTCTTAGGAAGGAAGGCTGCCGGAAAGAAGCAGGGCGCGTCCGAGGGTGAGTATATACTCACCCTCGGACGCGCCCTGCTTCTTTCCGGCAGCCTTCCTTCCTAAGAATGAGCACGTGAAGGGCCTTAGATGACGTCGTGGCTTGTGATTGGTCACGTGACCGCCAATGTGACCGCTCACGTGACCAATCACAAGCCGCGACGTCACCGCAGGTCATTCACGCGCTCATTCTTAGGAAGGAAGGCTGCCGGTTAGTACCAGGGCGTGTCCGAGGGTGAGTATATCAATATTTTTTATTTTGATTCTTTATTTTACACTTAAATATGGATTCCGATACCGATTCCCGATATCACAAACATATCGGAACTCGGTATCGGAATTCCGATACCAGATTCAGAAGATCGCCGACGTCATGGCCGACCCCACACAAGGGTCGGGTCGGGTTTCATGAAACCCGACTTTGCCAAAAGTCGGCGACTTCTGAAAATGGCCGACCCGTTTCGCTCAACCCTAGCTATTAGTCAAAGTGGTGAGAGCCCATCTGCCAATGACAAGGTGACCTCTTTAGATGTGCACTTAATCAAACAGCTTTATCTCTTATTTACTTTTGCTTACAAAATTAAAAGGCGAGTAAAATCCAGCCATTTCTTCATTTTACAGCCTCAATTTTGATCATGCACTATTCTCATCTGTTCTAGGCTGTTTTTATTTAGATTACCTCAAAGAAAAAAATGCTTAGGTACAAGAATAAAGGATTAATAAGATTTTTATTTTTAAACATGATTAAAATTAGAATATTCCAGAACAAAATAGAAAAGTAAATGCCAAATCAGAGGCTGCAAATCCAAAAGACCTTAGATCATCTTATAACTCAATTAAAGTCCTAGTCTACATGGATAAATACTAAATGCAAAAAATGTAACCATAAAAAATGCTGCTAAAGAGCATGCAAAATGGCCAATATAGTATAATACAAAAAGTGCTAATTGTGCATACAATGTATTATAGCTTCAAATGCACGTGAAGTGCTAACTACAAATGTATTGTGCTGTAGCTACATATACACATAAAACACAAACATGATTGAATGCTTGAAAGTGCTTAGTAAATGTAAACCGCTGCTAGGAAGCATGCACATAGATACTCTATGCTGAAATCATATAAAGTGCTTTTTTTTGCTTAAAATACAAAAGTGCTTTAAATCCAAGTGCACAAGAAGATGCACACATTAAAATATAGTGAACTTACATGTATAAGCAGAGTCTGATGTAGGTGCCCCTGCCGCCCCGATGCACGTTTAGTGAGAATCACTTCCTCAGGAGGCGTGTGACAGGGAGGGAGGTCAGCTTATATATAAGGCAGATTGGCCAATCGCATAGTAGCAGCACATATGTATGAAATTGTTTCAGCCGCAGGAGAAATAAAGAGACCGGAAGATGTCCGTAAACGACGCATGGGTTGTGAACCTCTGACGTGAATGAAACAGGTAGCTTTAGCTTGAGGTCCAGTGGAACGCTAGGCGACAGCGCATGCGCAGATATCCGAGTGGATCACTTCCGGAAACGTCCACGGCAGAGTCACAGAGTAGGCGTACAAGGACTTTAGCAAAAAAGTGGGAAGGTCAATTTGATATCATAGCCAATGAAGGAAACAACTGTGCGGATATATGGACAAGGATACAAATCAGATAATCTATATTCAATAAATGATAAATATATGAAATAATAAAAATAGTGAAAGTATGTGCAGTGAATGATGTAAAAATATGAGAAAGTGAGTGCGTAGATGTATAACTGAACTGATATGCAAGCTGGAAAAAAGAATATGAATATGTGAATGTATGTGAATGTATAATATCGACAAAGGCGAATAAATGTAAAAGTGAACTATATACGGGCTGCAAAAATATATGAATAATAAAATGTGTAGGGAAGTGCACTGAATGTAAAAATAAAATATTACAAATCATAAATAGAAAAAACAAATTACAGCAAAATTATGCAGTATAGAGCGAAATTTAAAGAATATTAAATGTGCATCATTTCATAAATACAGAGCACATAGAAATAAAAAATAAAAAAAACTAAAATAATAAAAAATAAAAACAAGGTATTAGCTCCGGGCTGGAAAGGCCTTTCCAACTTTGCTGTAGTCCATATGTTATAATTCAAGAGGATTGGATCCCAAGGAAAAAATGTCAATATGATGTCCATAATGACAGTATTTCTTATGACGCAAGAACGAACTGTGTCCGGCTCCAAGAAAAATAATACCCGTTATAATAACATATGAAATTTGACCAAACTGTAAAGAAAAAGATATATATTGAAAGATGCATCTAAATAGAAATGTTCAATAGACATATATGCATATGTTGATAAATTCAATAAAATGTTAAATTAAAAAAAAAACATTCCCTAAAATAGATCGTTGCTAATAAAACAATAATGGAAAAGATATTAAATAGTAATGAAAGTAGTAAAGAATTACAAGAAAGCTTCTAAACCAAACCCCTCATTTAAACCCAATGGACTTGCAGTATTAAGTCTGTAAATCCACCGGCTTTCAAGTCTAGACAGATTCCTAAAAAGATCACCCCCTCTAGGTCCCAGTGAAAGTTGGTCAATAGCTCTAAATATTTCATTGGACCGCAAGCAGAAGCTGCCTGTTGCAGTCACATCAGAGGTTCACAACGCATGCGTCTTTTACGGACATCTTCCGGTCTCTTTATTCTCCCGCAGCTGAAACAATTTTATACATATGTGCTGCTACTATGCGACTAGCCACTCTGCCTTATATATAAGCTGACCTCCCTCCCCAACACACGCCTCCTGAGGAAATGATTCTCACTCGTGCACTATTAAGCAGTAGTAAATAGTAGCTGTTGCAATATTTACAATAATATGCACTATTCCAACATTAACTACTGGCGAACTGCTCTAAGACTATAGCATTCCAGGCCATCTAATTTATACTCTACACTGACATTCTAAAATGTCACTGTAGAGTATAGCAGCTGTAAATTTGTTGTCTCTGTCTTCCCAATGGCTGTGTACATACAACACTGACAGTGCTTCCTCCTCTGAACCCAGTGTTCATGTGATTGCTGGGTGTAGGGTGGGAGCAAGAGCTGCTGGGTCCTAGGAGACCCAGTCAGCTTTGCTATACTGCCAGGAGGCTGAATTTTTACTGTAATTGGGGCTAATATATCAACGCCATTTACAGTGTAAATCAGCAATAAATACATGTATTATTATATTCAATTGCCCCTTCAAGGTCTTTTATCACCGTTTAAGGGACACAATATGTGAAATAAATGAAATATAAATAAATAATCAATAAATTAAAAAAATAGAAAAAGCTAAAAAAGCTGCTGCCAATCCCAAATTCTGTTACCAGCCTCTCCTCTTTTGAAAACTGTAAAATTGTATGCGACATATATAAAAATAATTATTGCAGAAAAGGGAACTAATTTTGCAATGCATTTCAGTGGTATTTTGTGGTAATAAAAAGAATAAAAATGTATATTGGCAAGAAAAAAATAAAAAGAGAGTATTAAAATAATATTTGAATTTGAATATGTGGATGACAAAATTTTGAATATTCTTTGAAACTGAATGTACGAAAAAAAAAAAAAATGTACCTAGTATAGAACAGGAGTAAACTGACCTCAGCTAGTTAAACCTTCTTTCTTCTATCCCTAGAGGATGCCCTTTATCATTATCGCTGACCTGGGTGTAAAAAGATCATTTGACAGGTTTCTGTATTGTCCATTCATATACAGTAATTGTACATTGTAATTAAATCGTCCGTAAGCCTTTGTTTTCCAAGTTGAATAACCCCAAGTTTGATGACTTATTTTGGAATTTCACTCTATCCATTCCCTTAATAACCTTGTTCGCTCTTCTTTGCACCCTCTCTAGTTCAGCTATGAGCTTATAGAATGCAGACAAAGACTGTGCACAGTATTCTAAATGTGGCAGCACTAGTGACTTACTTGTATATACAATGTTCTTGTCATGAGCATCTATTTCTTTTGTAATCTACCCCATCGTTTTGTTTGCCTGGCACTAGTCACTAAATACACCCAAATCTTTTTCAGTAACAGTTAAACCCAAGGTTTTACTACTTAGTATATAAATGTACAATTTGTTTCTTCAGCCCAAGTGCAGACCGTACATTTATCTATGTTAAACTTCAATTGCCATTTCTTGATCAAGCCTCCAGCCTCCACAAGTCCCTCTGTAATATTAAATTATCCTCCATTATTCAATAGAAGAACTTCCTTTATGCAGCTGTATTTGTTGCACATAGGATAGTGGTGGCTGAAATTCTATATTCAGATACATATTTTAGCCTCCATAGCCTCACATACTTTAATAAATTAAAATACATATTTAATTAAAAAAAAGGTTTCTAAAGCAAAAATGCATTGATGCGACTTTCTGCAGATTCATGCAATTCCTAACAAACATAGTGTACCTATCTGACCAATGTATATTTTAGCACACTGACTAATTATACTTTTGTTCAGTTTATGTGTGCTGTCTAGAAGAGTGCTAGAGCCCAGTCCTGTCCTCTCTTACAAGATCAGGGCAGTCTTTAGTCTTGTGGCTGCCATCCTCCGACCAGCATCCTGGATGCTTCTTACGCTTACTAGGCCCAATGACGAGAGATAATTCATATCTCCCCTTGTTTTTCTATTGGTTTCTCCTCTGCCAATCCCTTCAGTGGCTATCCATTGCCCATCAAATTCAGTTAAGCATCCTAACAGTTATAGGGCTATCAATAAACAATCCCCCATACATTTCTGACCTAATATCCTTATACCTTTCCATATTTGGTATGACTGTCCTCCCAGGGCCTTCCAATTTTCCTCCCTTCTTGTCTTGTTCTCACCCAAATATCTCCTATTCTCCTCCACACTTTGGAGTTGAGTACCACAACTGACCTGACACCAACCCACCTTCAAAGCTTTCAAAATCAACCTGAAAACCCACCTAGTAAACTGCACTTTAAAAACTTATTAAAGTGAATCTGTCACAAGGTTTTTGTAACCTCATCTGAGAGCAGCATAATGTAGGAAAAGAAATCCTGAATGCAGCGATGTATCACTTAGTTTACAAGGTGCAACAGTTCTGACACAATCAGAGCTCTTCCATGCAGAATGCAGCAGAGCTGAGAAAGCTAACCCCGCCCACACCAGCTATGTATGTACATTGTCTATGGACAGTGAGCTGCTTATCAGAGGAGGGGCAAAGTCAGATGCCTTAGCAAGCAGCAGTTAGTCACAACAATGATAATGTCCTAGTTTTAACACTTTCATTGTAAATAAACAAGAGCACACAACCTGATAAGTGATACATGGCTGCATTCAGTGTTTCAACCCCTTCCTTATGCTGTCCTCAGATTTCATAACAAAAGCCTCCTGACCAATTCCCTTTACAGACTACGATCATTGTCTTACATCTTAAAATGTCATTTTTTCAGTGATAACTTTGAAATGCTCTCACAGATTGACTTTCATGAGGGTAAAATACTTTTAATGAGAAAAATAATTAAAAAGAAAATTACCACTCCTAACTAGACCCGTTTAAGGCTGAGGAGAATGAGTAAAGTAGCGGCAGCTTAGCAAAACATTTATTCTTCTTATAATTAAGCATGCATCTTTATTTGACAGAAAATAATGGGTCTGATTAGCAGCAAAGATTTTAGTGTAAGTCAAAGTTGCAATCTATTGTTTTTGCTTGCAGTGGAAATTATAGTCCCATTAGCATCTAATTATGGCGACTAAACAAAGATTGCTGCCGAGGTACTTATGTTATTGATCTATTATGGAATTACAATGCTGTTCAATATCCATCCAAAGAATGGAGAGACATTGGGAAGGGGCTTGAGCACTTATCAGTAAACACATACTGTATGTATGGATCATATTGCATGTATACTGTATATGCATGTATATTATTTGTTGTTTGAATTTCTTAGCACATACATAAATTAGTTCTTCGTTAACGAAATAAAAATAAATAAATGCAAATATAAAAATACTTCCCAATTTTCCGTACAGACTCACAATTTAGTTTTTCCACTTCTATAGGCTATAACATAAGGCCTGATGGAATATTCTTCTGCATTCTGATTTCCCCTGTGTGTAAATGAGTATAGGAAATGCATAATTTTATTTCTTCACTGTTTTACTATTAGGATCAATACGATGTGTTTCAAATAGATTAGAGAATGCATGTGTACATGTGGAATACAGCACACAGCTAAATGATACCACTGAAGATTTGAATGCACAGTCTGCCTGCACAGAAATCCCTTCCAATCTGTGTCAATCTGCCGAGTTCATCCACACTGCCATATCTACATCTTGGACAATTTCCCTACAGAGCATCAGGATAGAAAGCAAAGTCATTAGGGGTCCATTCATCACATTCTCCTGGCTCTAAATCTGGGGCAAACTGGAACATGAAAGACACCACATTTATTAAAGCATAAAAAATCCCACTGAAAGCAATTGATTTTCAGTCCTTTAAAATCTACCAGTACTTCTCCACATTGACAGGCTCTAGACTTTGATAGTGAACCTGTAGACGTTATGTGTTGTCTATTAGCTTCTACTTAACACTAGAAAATGAGCACAGATGCCGATAAAATATTGCACGACATATGGAGCTACTAATTATTAATTATTACAACCAGAATATATCAAACTATGATTTATAGTCATATTTAAAAGCAATCCATAAATCCCTGTATATCCCTGAATATGAAATAAAAAATTCATCTTTGACAAAATGTTACTGTTAAACAGAACCTGAAACCTTGTAAATTGCAATTTACCTGCATTAACATTCTACATGGCTGCCTCACTGTCAGTTTGGCTACAGTGTGAAAATGAATTTATTTCTTCCCAAGAGCAGCCAGCTTTCAGTCATGAGGGTGTGCAGGAGAGGCTACAGTCACTCTCATTATACTGTGAGTGGTGGGTGTAAGCATGACCCAACACTTTGATTTAGGCCAGGGTCACACTTGTGAGTGCAATGCCCTAAGTCTCTCGCATCAATTTCCAGCACTGCTGCCAGCAGTTCGGACCAGAGCGTTAGGCTGCATAGAAATACATGCAGCCTTAAACTCTGGTCCTGAGTGCCAGGTATTGATGGGAGAGACTTGAGTGAGTTTCTCGCATTGCAATCCCAAGTGTGACCCCGGCTTAACAGCCAGTTTTGCAGCGCCTCTGCACAGCAAGCTGGCAATCAAAGTGCTGGAGTGAGCTTACAGCCGCCACTCCCAGTATAGTGAGTGATGAGTGTAGCCACTCTGTGCACGCTCCCATGACTGAAAGCCAGTAGTTGCCGGGAGGAGATACATTTATTTCCTTCCTATAGTCCCATTGTCAGTAAGGCTGTAAGGCAGCATTGTATCACTCTTTGTCTACCGAGTAACCCTACTGTACATCTGAAGGATGATCAGCTTTTTTATGATCTCTCCATAACTATATTCAAAAGATGATACTAAAAATGGAAGGAGTCTTGGGTAAATGAATGTCTACAGTATGCTCTTCCTATAAGCATTGTATGTACAAAATTCACTACAATCTTCAAAGCTGCTCATAAAAAAATAGTTTACAAAAAGTCCTAGTATCTTTTTTTGTATGTTCTAAAAATTAGTTAAAAAAATAATAGAATAAAAAGGTCTCAAAGGTATATTAACATAATAAATTAATATAGTATGTAAACTAATTATTTAGGTCATCGAGGTCAATATTGTTTGAGTTTAAAAACTAATGCAATTCCAGATCTCTAAGTAGAGGTGGTTCATACTCCTTGAAACCCAATCAGTGACCCTTTCATTGTATAAACAGGTTAAGTAACTCAATTGTATGCAGTTAGGTCATTGCAACACATGAAGGCAACTTTACAGCATCGTACCCGTGTAAACAATGAAGCGACTGTTCCATGTCGCACTAGAACCCACCATATTCTGCTGATCTGTGTGGGTCCCAATGGTTGGAACACACAAATCACCCATTCTGAGGAAAGGCATATAATACACAGCTGCACTCGTGAAGGTTCTTTCAAAATATATACTTTTATTATTCTGCACACAAGTTCACCACAGTGATAAATGACAGGAGTGAAAAAAATGTTCTTATCCAAGCGATTTCTTAACGTTTCGACCCAAACTCGGGTCTTTCTCCAATTCGCAAGTGTTAGTAGTAGTAGAGATAAGCTGGAGATGAGCTGGTACCTTGTATAAACTGTAGCAGTGAGCTTCCGATGAGAAGGTAAGTACATAAGTTTCTATATTGGTGGTAGTGGGTTGCCAGGTAGCATTAATGGGGCCTGTGTCACCAGGCTATTCTTATAATGTCCACACAGTGTGTGGAACAGTGAAAGCAGAGCACATTGCATGGACATTATACGAATAGCCTGATGACACAGGCCCCATTGATGCTACCAGGCAACCCACTACCACCAATATATTAACTTATGTGCTTACCTTCTCACCGGAAGCTCACTGCTATATACGAGGTACCGGCTTATCTCCAGCCGATCTGTACTACTACTCACACTTGCGAATCTGAGAAATACCCGAGCTCAGGTCAAAACATTAACAAATCGCTCAGATAAAAACCAAATCACTCTACTGTCATTTATCACTGTGGTGAACTTGTGTGCAGAATAATAAAAAAGTATATATTTTGAAGGAACCCTCACGAGTGAGGCTGTGTATTATATGCCTTACTACCTGGGTCTAATCCCAGTCCAGCCAGTACCACTACCTATTTTTTGAGTGTGCATCTCTAAGACAGGAATTCTGAGGAAAGACAGTAATGTATTATCCCTGGAAAACCTATTCCACCCATACAATTTTAGACTTGGAGACACAAATACATTTTTTTGCTGATGTTTCAGGTAGCTGTCAGTGTAGTTTGCTCTTTCATTTGTAGTCACAGAAATACAGATAGTAATTTATCCTTTCCTCACATTTTGCTTATCACATACGCAAATTTTTTTTTAATTTAAGTTTTTTCACCAAAGAAAAATATAGTAAATCAGAATAAAACAGTAAATCCGTAATTTACGATATCTTTAAAATGAATGTGTTTAATCATTATTATTATTATTATTATTATTTCATAAATCTTTTATATAGGGAGGATTGTTTTTCTGTCATCTCTGCCTTCCATACTTTCCTTAAAAAGAGAGCTGCAGAAAAACTAATGAAGATATGCTAAGGATTAAAATGAATGCGATCCAATAATTTCAGTGCAGAAAGGCTAAACAGGGTTATTTTGCATCTTGATACACAACCTAATAGACAGAAGCAGATTGCCTTGGCTGCACGAGTAATATCAACATTTCAGATTAGCTTGCATAAGAAAATAGAAAAATATCCCCTTTCTTAGAAGAATTGGGAACTGTATATTTGCTATTAGACAATTACAGAACTACTGTGTGTATTCATTGTAGTCCAAAGTTTCCATATTTTATATATCTATTTTATTTATTGGTAATGCTTCTCATTTAAGACATACATTTTGCATACAGAATTCTGCATTATACAAATCTGCTACAGTTGTTTCTATCTCCTTTTCTTTGGATGACTATAAATTCATCAATTCACAACAAAAATAATAATGCAGAGAGATTACCTCAACACGGAGGTATTATACATGGAATAGTCTCTGCAAGATGTTATATAAATGCTACTGGGATATTAAATGTTTATCCTGTAAATAATAGGGTTGAGCGAACGTGCTCCGTGATACTCGGCTATCATTTGAGTATCACAGTGCTCGGATGTGCTCGTTATTCAAAAAGTCATGGGCGGTGCTCGATGTCTCGAATCTCCGCCTCGCATCTTTGGCACCTGTTACGTGGCCAATAAGCATTCGGAAATTGTATGTCAGTCACTCTAATGCCTTAGCCATCTTGGTTGTGGCATTACTGTGATTGGCTGGCCTTCTATCATCAGGGATTATAAAAGGACAGGCGCCCCCCATCTCAGCACACTGACGCATTTGCACTGCTGTGAGACACTTCGTATTGGAGCAATAGAGTGCTTTTCTAAGCCTGAATACACAGTATAATGATTCAGAGACCTGTAGTGTTGAAACTGGTGCCGAAGGAGGGAGAGAAAGTCGCAGGTGCAGGGAGGGTGATAGAATCCAGTCTGTTGACAGGAATTAGGCCTGTGCAGTCCGCTGGCAAATATATAGCTGCATTTTTTTTGTGGGGCTGAAACATTGAAAATATTTCGATCCATCAAGTATTATGTGCTTTGAGGTTCTTTTTTATGTTATATAACGCTCCCTGAAAAAAAAGCTTTTAAAAATTTTGTAGACTTCTATTTCTCAGACATACGGTGTAACATAGTCTGTGAACATTTCTGTGATCTCTAAAAGCATTGAAACACTTTTGTGGATTGAATTTGATTGTCATCCATACACTTTTGCATTTTTTCTGTTCTATTATGGTGGGGTAAACTCACAAAAACCTCTTTGATTGCTGCAATTGACCAATTTATTTTTCTTTAGTAATAATAAACTTGGTTTCAAGAGACCTAGCATTTATAAAATGTGTAAGGTGTGCGGTAAGGGGCCGGTAAGCGGAAGTGCTGATGATGCTGCTTGCAGATGCCAAAGAGGTGGGGCCCTCATGACTACACCTGTTGCTGGAGCACAAGAAACACGCCAATCCACAACACCAGTTCCTGTCCCACTTTGCAGGGAGGCACGGTACACCACTTCTGAAGCCAGAGCAGTAAGAACAGGTCATCGGTTATGGCAAAACTTAATGTTAACAAAGTGAATGAGAAAGCTGAAGTGTCATGCACAAGTTGAGCATTTTTTGACTTGCAGATTTGGAGAAGAAAATAATCTACAGCATGTCAATTCTCTTTGTGTTTTTGCCCTGTGCGTTTCACCATTCACTTCACTCAAACCAATCAAAAATGCACCCCAAACATGTCAAAAACATGCATTTTTGCAGCTGTGTTTTTCCTGCCAAGATATGCAGAAAAGGTGAAGAAATTTTCCTCAATATGTGCACATACCCTTTTGATATCATATTTCCTTGGTATATAACCCTCAAAAGTGCATAGCCTTTATGATTCTGGGCAGGGCCGTATTTGCCACTAGGCACTTGAGGGCACGTGCCTAGGGCGGCGGGATGCGGGGGTGCGCACTTGAGCTAGGTTTTTTCTTTCTTTTTTTTTTTTATAAAACTCTGGGGTCAAGTGCCCACCCCATGTACTCCGTCCCTCCCTCCTTCCCGCCCACTCCCTCC
The DNA here is from genome assembly GCF_051348905.1 of Ranitomeya variabilis. Classification (NCBI taxonomy): domain Eukaryota; kingdom Metazoa; phylum Chordata; class Amphibia; order Anura; family Dendrobatidae; genus Ranitomeya; species Ranitomeya variabilis. The sequence continues at coordinate 567,895,996 of NC_135234.1, read as the reverse complement.
CTCCTTCCTGTCCCCCTCCCTGAAGACGTAATACTCACCTTCCTCCAGCGGTGGCTGCAATTGCGTCTCAGCACCGGCAGCGCGTCCTGTCTTCAGCGGTCACATGGTACCGCTCATTAAGGTGATGAATATGCACATATTCATCACCTTAATGAGCGCTACCACGTGACCGCTCATACAGGAAGGAAGACGCTGCAGAGATGCCAGGAAGTTCTGCGCCACTCGGTGAGAGGTTAGTATGACAGGGAAAAAGGATGGGGGAGCCATGCACAGGGTGAGAGGATAGGGGAGCCATGCACGCAGGGGAGAAGGATGGGGGAGCCATGCACGCAGGGGAGAAGGATGGGGGAGCCATGCACACAGGGGAGAAGGATGGCGGAGCCATGCACGCAGGGGAGAAGGATGGGGGAGCCATGCACGCAGGGGAGGAGGATGGGGGAGCCGTGCACACAGGGGAGAAGGATGGGGAGCCATGCACGCAGGGGAGGAGGATGGGGGAGCCATGCACGCAGGGTGAGAGGATAGAAGAGCCATGCATGCAGGGGAGGAGGATGGGGGAGCCATGCACGCAGGGGAGGAGGATGGGGGAGCCATGCACGCAGGGGAGGAGGATGGGGGAGCCATGCACGCAGGGTGGGAGGAAAGAGGAGCCATGCACGCAGGGTGGGAGGATTGGGGAGCCATGCACGCAGGGGAGAAGGATGGGGGAGCCATGCACATGTAGCGCCCCCACCGCCGCAGGGCCGAGGGGTACCCGGTACCGGGCCTACGGGTCTCTGCTTCTGGGGTTGTCACGGCGGCTAGGCCCCGGCCCGTGACCCTGCCGTGGGGCGCACAGTGAATGATAGGTGTGGATGTTGGTAGTGGGGGTGCGGTGCAGTAAATAACGAGGACACCAGGTTGCAGTCTCTTTACCTCTTTACTGAAGATCTCTGGGTCCACAGTCCAGCATACGGTTCACCAGGCTGCGCAAGTCCGGCCGGTCCAATGGCACCTCCAGAGTTCTCTTCACAGGTGGAAATCGGTGCCTTCCTTCTAGCGCTATGTGTTGCGGTCCTTCCCTGCTGTGCTTACGGAAAGTCCCCACAACCGTTGTGTCTGTTTCTTAAGTTCCCTCACAACTCGATTAAATGATGTTCTTCTAATCCTCCGTCCCTTCCTGATGTTCTGGTTGGGACGGCACCTGTTTGACGGGTAGGCTCGGAGCTCTTCCGGGACCCTAGAGTCGCCCCTCTCCACAAGGTGCCCCCCAAGACTTCATAGGTGATTTGTGTGAGACAGCCCGCCTTAGACTGACTGTCCTGCCGCTGTTTAGAGTATTGCTTGAAGCTGAATGTTATAATACTCCCTCGGCGTTCCGGCCACCGGTAGTGCGCCTCAGTAGGGTGTTGCTCCGGTCTTACAGCACGACCCCTACTGGTATTCTCCTATTGCTTGATCTCGTTTCTCACTCAGCACAATCTATCTCGCTTCTAGTCCTTTCTTGGGCCCCGCCGCTTCCCGGAGCTGGCGCGGGCCCGTTACGTTCTTTCCAATGCCAAGCCTCTGTCAGGATCCCACCCCTGACAGAGACCCTGCTGTATCTTCCCCTACAACACCCTCTGCCACAAGGTGTTGCCTGGTTCCAACCCAGTCAGCTTTCTGATCTAACTTCCTGCCTGACCCCCAGTTTACCCACTATGGTGGGGAGTGGCCTAATGAATAGCACCCTTAGCTCCCCCCGGAGGCCCAGCTGTGAAATGTATTGGTGTCTGTGATACCTGATTAGATGAACTCCTTCAGTGCCATCGGACGCACCGTAGCTCCCCATAGTGGCGGAGCCACAGTACTGCAACGACCAGGACTCTGGGGCGCTGCACTCCCCCCTGGTTAAACACAGTACTCCGGGACTGGGAAGAAAACAACAATACAAGGTAGCAAAAAGACATACAATTTAGTTGAGTGCAATAACAATAAGCATATTTGAACAGAGCTTCCCTTTATGGGAGGTGAGGACACTTGAACGTTACAAACATGGTAAAATATCATAGCAACATGCTATAATTAACTTTTCTTACCCAACCGGGTATTCTACTAAGTGCAAAAATTGTTGAACAATAATTTAACTTTGCCTTTAAGGACATACACTCTTAATCCACTAAAGACCTTCCTATAATCACATTATAAGGTATTTTAACTTTTTCATTCTCCTTCTTTAAATCTGCAGGACCGCCTGTCCTATCGGCATCAGACCTACTGCCTCTCCTTTCTGTTACAGGACCGCCCCGTTCAGCCAGGGCCTACTGCCATTTCAACTACTATACACAGTATAGAACATAACATTACTTTCAGTTTAAGAGCACTAAGTCATCTCTACATGACTCCTATGAGGACTCAGGGTTTACCTTCTATCCTAACTATCTATCAGCATTATCAAAAACATTTTCTATCGAACATTAAACCTTCTCATTATCTTTCTTCCTTTCATGCATGCTGGACACCACATCTATCCCTACGGGTCCACTGCATCCTTCTTCTATCTTTCACCTTTTACTTCTCAGAGCACATCATCAGTTTTTCTTCACATTTAACTAATTAAACACATATAACTTTCTCATGTAAACATTATCATCACTTTCTTTGGTCAAGACATTATTGCTTCCAATCTTAAAGCAATATCACAATTTAAGCGTAACAAATGAACATCCCCTTTAAGAGGGGACCAAGTCTCTATGAGGTAGCGTATCTTCTCAAGCTACCAGTCCATACTCAGCAAAGGTTCCAGTGTGGTATCTTCACAAAGAGTCCTTTTTAAAGTAAAACCAGTAGGGAGCGCCTTTAATAAGGTGCAAACTATTTACAAGAAGTTCGGATCATGCACTGTTCATGATTTCAGCAGTTCTAAAACTTGTGCAAAAACTTTGGAAAGACAAACAAAACAAAACACTAGGGATCCCGGGTCAACAAAAGGATCCCTTTAAAAGTTTACCCTGGACGGGTCTAGCAGAACACAGGAAAACAGCAACTATTTACAGATTCATGGTATCGAGGTTTATTCTTCTAAGTCTGGGGGCGGTCTTTGTCCCCCAGCCAACGTGGCACCCGTACTGGTAGTTGATCTCTCAGATGCCATCAGATCAGCCGGTGCCTGGATTTGAAGGCTAATCCTGCTTGCGAGTTCGGTAGCCGCTACAAGACGTACTGATAGGGAAATCAGGGACCACCTTACTTCACTCTCATAATTCATATACATGACTATTAGGAATATGTCTTTACATGTCTAGAGACTTCTACTAAGTCATACCTGCTGACAACGTTATTATTGATTTGACCTGCTGACTGCTAATTAATATTGTTGATTAGGTCTAATAAAGATGAGACTTAGACCTTTAGCTTGTGACATGGCTAAACTCGAGTTACCCCTTATGTAAGACTCACCTGACCAGCAAGATAACCTTATTGGGAATTAGACCTGATATCTTAAGAATGATTTCATATGTAATAAACAGCTGATTGGCGCTCGGACATAATGTATACGCCTACTCAAACGTGTATATAAGTTCATGTCTTAATAAACCAGGTTTTATGGCCTGATCAGATACCACATCTGTCTGTGTCCATCACTTTCCGGAAAGGTTCCTCCAATTCGGCAGCCGTCCAATATCCCTGACTGGTCTGACTTGCAGACCACCCCAACATATTTGGCGTCCCTTTGGGTGGGCGGCCACAACAGGAGACCGTCATTATCTGGAAGCCGGCATCCCGCAGCCCTGAGACCAGGACACACAGACGACATCACCGGTGAAGGTAAGAACCCTTAGCTTCTTACAAACTCTCTCTGTGTCTCCCATTGTCTCATAAGCTGCACGCCGGCCTCCAAGGTAAATTATAGTTTTGGTCTACCTTACAAGGCCGTCCTTTTTGGCAAAGAACCGTAGAATATCCTAGTGATACTTAAAAGGCATATTGGATTGGTTGATTTTATGTGCTGCTATACCTGTTGTCTGTCTTGTTACTTGTTCAGTATATGACTGAAGATTGACTGACTGTGTGAATTTGCCCTTGAGGAGACGTCCACTGGGGACAGGTGTGATAGAGGTACGGTGTAAAAACCGGGCTGAATCGGGTCAGGGTCTTTGCAGTTCCCAACAGCGACTCCCAGTGGGCACTTTGGGTCAGAGGCCAGTATCACGTCCGTCTGTCTGTCTTATGTGTGCATAGATGCTGCCCACCACCTAGATGGTGCTAGTAGATCGAGAAATAGTTTTTATCACATTACTCTGCCTAGCGTTAGTTAGTTATGTTCTCTGGTTAGTATTCAGGGTTTCTGTGTACGTCAGGTTAAGTCAGAGACAGGTGCCCTAAGGTAGAAGGCCTGCGGTGGATTAGTGTGTGACGCTGCGGCGGTCACATCGGCCAAAACACTAATCATTAAAAACCCCCACAAACCTAGTGGCTGAGTTTTCGGCGTAGGTTACGAAAGGAGCGGTAAAGGGGGAATTGCGTTTCTACACACCTTACCTGTGAGAAACGGGATAGGTTAGAAAGTGTAGATAGGGTGCTTGCACCATAGAAAAAAGGCCGTGAGGAATGGGCACCTTAAGAGACTACACATGAGTAGAGTAGTTAGTTGTCAGCGTAACCAGAGAACGTAGAGTCTTCGGCAGATAACAGAGAGCAGAGGACAGGTGTAGGCAGATAACAGAGAAGCACTAGCACAGGCTGAAGTGATATCAGGCAGCAAGGAAGGGCAGGTCAGAGTACACAGATAAGGGAAAGATAGTGACAGCCACTTAGCAGCTGAGTGAATAAATGTGTATGTCAGAGAGTGATTGATATATGAGACTCCTTGCTTGTTCTCGCATGATGTGTGTATCCATAAGGATTTACAAATAAGAATCCTGCGTGTATAAGGGAGTCCAAACTAGGTGTGGTCTTTTGGTCAATTGGTACCGAGACAAAACATAGGAACGCTAGTAGTTAAAACACATAGTCACATGTGTATGATGAGCTGAAACCAAATATTTGTTACCTGGCTAACTGATATTTGGGGAGGCTGTAAGTGAACAATTGTGCTGAATGATCTGCAGAGTGTGTTAGAGAATATAGGGTCAAGTTTTTCAGACCAAGTATATATGTGTTAGAAATAGAGCTCATTTCTGAACACATAGGTCCGTATATAGGTTTTTGATGCTTTTTGTTGTATGGACAATAGTACCCAAGATTGTGGACATCCTTTGAGATACGTTAATTTATATTGTCCTGAAGGTTTTGCTTTTGTTTTTCTGGGACTTTTTGTATTTGTATGGTGTATAGGAATTAGGATTACTTGTAATCTTGTAAAGAACCGACCCCCAGCGCAAATTTTGTGAATGTCTTGCCCTGATTGCAAAGTAGGGATGATGCTGGCTATCTCGCCAGAAGGATGGAGAATTGTAAAAATAGTGGAACCCGGTTATAACCAGGAGTACACTGGGTTCGGACCTCTGTCACATAATTTCCCTGAATTGAAGTGTTTCCGTCTTAACGGTCACGGGGCAATTCTGTTTAGTCCAGGAACCTTGCTGAGTCAAATAGAAGACAATAATCTCTGGTACCCCAATGACGTACCATTCAGGTGTCCCCTGAATAGAGGGCACCCTGAGGATTATATCCAGATTGCTAGACACTTTGCTTATCTATGTGGATTTGATGTGGACGAGCTGGTTGTTCCTGTCATGCAGCCAGATCAATAGAGGGTAAAGTCATGTTCATTTAGAAGGAAAAAGCATGTTGATAAGAAGGAACAATTGCAATGATGATCGCAAGTGTGTTTTAGATAAGACCGCCTAGCAAGGTACGAAAACTTGGCATTCTGCCAACTGTCCAAAATTTGCACGTAGGTTCTATACCCCAAGTATATGATACCCTATTACCAGATTTTTCTGTTTTTGCTTAGTTCATAAGTGGTTGAAGTTTCAAATTTTTGGCTCCCCGCCAGCTAAAAACTTTTTCTTAGTTGAATCCAGCTACTCTCCAGCACTGAGGTAGTGGATTCAAAAGGGGGGGAAGAGTACTAGTAAATTACTGTATTTTCGCTGTTTTCTGTTGATTTTGTAAGATTGTACAGCCCTTATGGCTCAAGAAGTAAATGCAGATTTCTCACATGTCTCTCGTGTACCTCTCAGTAATCCAGATGTTAAGCTTTTTGTAGATGGTGGAAGGAGCATTGGAACGGATGGACGGCTCTACGCTGGGTATACGGTGGTCACACAGCATGAGGTAATAAAATCACAACCACTCCCTCCTCGCATGTCCACAAGAGAGGTGGAGCTGGTGGCACTCATTGAGGCGCTTAGAGGGGCAAAAGGGAAAAGATGCAATGTTTATGTAACGTCAGGATACCTTCTGAGAGTGACCCATGAGTTTGGCCCCACATGGAGGGCAAGAGGCTTTCTTACAGACACAATGACTCCTGTCAAACACTGGTACCTCATTAAGCAGGTGATGGACGCACTATTGCTCCTGAAAGAGGTTGCCATAGTTGAGTTAAGGACACACTGGAGGCTCTCTACCAACAAGGCACGAGGCACGGACAAGAAGAACAAAGCAGCCAAGGAAGCTGCAGGAATGCACAGGCGACACGAGACCTCTGCGGCCGCCCCACTTACTATGGTAAGCACGGAGTATAACCTGTTAACTGTAAGTATCTTGCAGGCTCTGACTTGGGCATTCACCGGGGAGGAGTCGAGGATCTGGTTGCAGAGTGATACCCGTCACCATGCAGGTTTGTGGAAGGTGGAACAGCAGGTGTGTCTGCCAAGGTCTTTGAACTCTGTGGTGGCCCAAGAGGCTCACAAACCGACGCACCGGTCCAAGAATATATGTGCCATGGTAGATGAGAGGGTCACTCACAACTTCATAATGCTCCCTTTTGGGTTCTGCTCGGGCATGTACCCCATTGCATAACACAGGTAGTATAGGCAATGCACCACATACACATGCCCAAGCCTCTCTTCTCGTCCCAATGACTGCAAACTGACTGCATACAACTACCCCCAGGTAGGAATGTATGTGCCCGTGTGTGTTGATCTCTTCCCAGGGTATCCAGAAGCCTTCCAGATGCCAAAAAGCTGCGGCAGCAGGGAGGTAATACAAAATGTTGTGTATCTAAGGCCGCATGGGAGAAGGTCCCCTCTCAGACAACCTTGTAGCCGCGTCTAGAGCCACAAGGAGAGACTGTTGCTTATGCATGAATAAGTTTTGATTCTGTTCCAGGAGATTGTGTAGTGATCCAAAGACACGCAAGGAAACCACTGGAGCTGGAATCTCACGGTTCTCCCACCACAGCTACACCATTGGAGGGAAGACCCTGCGTGGAATCATGCAAGCCAGTGTATGGTCCGGGAGTGGAAGAGTGATGTCCCTGCTCCTGATAATATCAACAGTCTCATCCCAAGAAGGACGGATACCCATGCTAGTTAATGATGCCGCCGGGATACCAACAATTTGGTTTGATGCCGTGGGAAAATCTGTGACTTTTAGATTTGACTTTTGTAGGATAGTAGAATGTCAATGGAATCTTAAATTTGGGAAAAAGAGCAGTAATCCCAGTTATAAATTCTTAACAACAATTGAAGGGGCGGTGGTATATATCTGTGTAACCAGGCCAGGGAATGAGAACTGTGCTTCATGGTCTGATGTAGCTTGGAATACTGGAGACACCTGGGGATATGAGCCAGAGGAGGCTAAGAATCGCCTCAGTGCATCAGGACAGCCCCTCCTTCACAGGGTGAAAATTGTAGCAACAGGGGGCAGATGGGACTGTAAAACAGAGGAGTATGCATGGGGAGCATCCTGCAACCCTATCCTTATGATAATGAATGAACCCTCTCGGGTAGATGAAGGTCTTTATGTGTTAGGACTATTTTCCCCGGGAAAAAGGGCTCAGTTGGGGAAGTTCTGGCTAAAAGCTTACCCACCAGAAGAGAGTGGGAATACAGAAAAGGAGCCCCAAGAAACAACGGCAGGAGGAAAGCCAAGATTCAACGTATTTAAGGGGGTGAGCTACGAAGAGAAAGTTGCCATAGAAACAGGCTATACTGAAAGAAATGAGTGGCTCATGTGGATGAGATTTACAGCAGGACAGCATAACAAGTCTAACTGTATTGCATGTGCTACTGCCAGGCCTCATCTAGGGACAATCCCTGTCAGGTCTTCAGAACCAGACCAAACAGACTTGCAATGCATTATAGCCTTGTATGATGCTACCTATGACCCCTCTGATAATACTTTGTGCCATGCTCTATCAGCTTTGTATCCACCTGTAAAGCTCGATCAGGTACCCCCTAGAGTCTTTGCGTATCCAGGGAACTACACCTGTTTCCAGAGACAAGGGACGGGAGTAGGTAAACCCGTATCAGTGGGAAACCTCACGTCAGAGTTCTGTGACACGGCCATCCCTGTAGACCAAGACACGGGGGGCTTTAAGGCTAAATGGTTCCAAGGACAGGCCACAGCAAGGAGTGATATATGGTGGATATGTGGAGATATGCTACTTAGAGCCAGGTTGCCAGCAGACTGGGTTGGCAGCTGTGCCCTAACGCAGATACTCATGCCATTTCAGATAATCTCATCATAAGAGATACAAAGGGGTAAACTGAGTGTTGATGTTCTGCGTAGAAATAAGAGATCAGCACCTGCTGGATCCTTTGACCCAAGGATTTACATAGATAGCATAGGAGTTCCTAGAGGTGTACCGGATGAATACAAGGCTAGGAACCAGATTGCAGCAGGGTTTGAATCAGTTTTCTTTTGGTGGGTCACACTTAACAAAAATGTGGACTGGATAAATTATATATATTATAATCAGCAAAGGTTTATAAATTATACAAGAGATGCTATAAAAGGGATAGCAGACCAATTAGGGCCTACTTCACTGATGACGTGGCAGAATAGAATGGCTTTAGACATGTTGCTAGCAGAAAAGGGAGGTGTCTGTAAAATGTTTGGCACTTATTGTTGTACTTTCATTCCTAACAACACAGACCCAGATGGAAGCATCACTAAAGCTCTGGAGGGTCTTACATCACTGTCTGAGGAGCTGGCAGAGAACTCGGGTATCGACAATCCCTTCACAGATTGGCTCGAGTCATGGTTCGGAAAATGGAGCCACCTGGTGTCCAGCCTCCTCATCTCCCTCTCCGTCGTCACGGGAATCCTTGTGATCGCCGGATGCTGCTGCATACCCTGCATCAGAGGGCTCCTCCAGAGACTGATCGATGCGTCCCTTAACAAGACCATGTACATGCAGATGAAACCCCGCAATGATGAATATGAACAAGTGATATGATTGAGATGGGATATGATCTCCCCATCCTATGGGGGATTCGGCAGAAGAATTGACAAGAAAGTCCGACATTGGCACTAGGCCAGTGACAGCACCTATGGGTTAGGGGTAGAATCATATCTAATCTCAAAAGGGGGGACTGATAGGGAAATCAGGGACCACCTTACTTCACTCTCATAATTCATATACATGACTATTAGGAATATGTCTTTACATGTCTAGAGACTTCTACTAAGTCATACCTGCTGACAACGTTATTATTGATTTGACCTGCTGACTGCTAATTAATATTGTTGATTAGGTCTAATAAAGATGAGACTTAGACCTTTAGCTTGTGACATGGCTAAACTCGAGTTACCCCTTATGTAAGACTCACCTGACCAGCAAGATAACCTTATTGGGAATTAGACCTGATATCTTAAGAATGATTTCATATGTAATAAACAGCTGATTGGCGCTCGGACATAATGTATACGCCTACTCAAACGTGTATATAAGTTCATGTCTTAATAAACCAGGTTTTATGGCCTGATCAGATACCACATCTGTCTGTGTCCATCACTTTCCGGAAAGGTTCCTCCAATTCGGCAGCCGTCCAATATCCCTGACTGGTCTGACTTGCAGACCACCCCAACAGTACCGTGGGGATGGGAACGAGGTCCGGCAAATCGGGATCAGTCATGATCGGGACAACAGGGGGCGCTCTCTCAGGCTCACACCGTCGAACGTTCCGGGCACACCATCCTTGTGCACTCCGATGGTGGGTGTAAGTCACCTGATCCCCTCTTTGTAACGGATCACCATTTCGACTGCAGCAGGGGGTCTTCACATTATAGCTAGTGACAAAGACATCAGTTGGTAGCCCCTGTTCCTGTATGAAGCCCCATCCCCTCTTCGGGTGGTAGGCCAGTACAGTTCCCCGCTTTACCACGTCTTTCCTGCCGGGAGCAGACTTCTTACGTTGCGTGTCAGGTGGTTCGGTCTCGTCCCGATCTTTCCAGTGTTGGATCAGACATTGCTTATACTGCTCCCAGGTAAGTACCGCAAGGGTGAGGCCATCCTCCCGGGTCCCATCCGGCCCTGTCCAGGGGGTGTCCCACCGAAGGATCACCCCGTCTAGGCCCACACCTATGGGTTCTCCCATCTTGGTTGGTAGCGGCAGCACTAGCTTCCCCATCGCGTTGGAGGTGAGGATAACCCGCTCCACCAAGAAGGAACGATCATTGCCGGGGTGGGGAGTGGTCACGGGAGTGGGATCGATCAGGGGAGCCGGATCGGTCGGGAGAGCAGAATCGGCCAGGGGAGTAGGGATGTCGTCCATACCTGCGCCTGATGTGATTCCACCGATGTCGCTCAGGTCCGTTGACAAGGACACTGGAATCGGCTGCAGCCCGGACCGCGGCTCCTCCGGAGTCATCTCTTGACGTAACTCCGCCCTCCATGATTCCGTGACTAGGATAGGCAGGCTCGGCTCCTCCACTGGTGTCTCCAAGGAGTCCAGGTCCCTCACCGGCGGTGGACGCGAGTCCTCTTCTGATGGGTGAGGACAAACCGGGATCACCTCGCCGTTGTTCGGGCACCTGCTGTTCATCGTCGCTGTCCGGCATTCGGCGGCAATGCATGCATCTGACTCTGCCATTTCTCCAAGGTCGAGGTCCTCCTTCACCTCGTTCCCGCCATCGCAAGTCAGCGGGCGGTTCTCTGCTTTGAGGCAGGTCATCGCTTTGCAACAAGAGGCGCAGGGGGCGATCATCGCTTCTGGCGCCACTTTGGTAGTCCCCTCCCATGGCACGCCCTCCTGCTTCTCTGGCTTAGCAATGGCGGCGGTTTTTGGCAGGAACTTTTGGCGGTAAATGGCTCAGCACAGTCTTTGCAATAAAGTACAGTCCAAGCACAACAAATTACAGTTCCAAGGCACACATGACCTGATTTTTCAGGCTTAAGTAGAATCCTGTTCGTGACGCCAAGTTGTAGCGCCCCCACCGCCGCAGGGCCGAGGGGTACCCGGTACCGGGCCTACGGGTCTCTGCTTCTGGGGTTGTCACGGCGGCTAGGCCCCGGCCCGTGACCCTGCCGTGGGGCGCACAGTGAATGATAGGTGTGGATGTTGGTAGTGGGGGTGCGGTGCAGTAAATAACGAGGACACCAGGTTGCAGTCTCTTTACCTCTTTACTGAAGATCTCTGGGTCCACAGTCCAGCATACGGTTCACCAGGCTGCGCAAGTCCGGCCGGTCCAATGGCACCTCCAGAGTTCTCTTCACAGGTGGAAATCGGTGCCTTCCTTCTAGCGCTATGTGTTGCGGTCCTTCCCTGCTGTGCTTACGGAAAGTCCCCACAACCGTTGTGTCTGTTTCTTAAGTTCCCTCACAACTCGATTAAATGATGTTCTTCTAATCCTCCGTCCCTTCCTGATGTTCTGGTTGGGACGGCACCTGTTTGACGGGTAGGCTCGGAGCTCTTCCGGGACCCTAGAGTCGCCCCTCTCCACAAGGTGCCCCCCAAGACTTCATAGGTGATTTGTGTGAGACAGCCCGCCTTAGACTGACTGTCCTGCCGCTGTTTAGAGTATTGCTTGAAGCTGAATGTTATAATACTCCCTCGGCGTTCCGGCCACCGGTAGTGCGCCTCAGTAGGGTGTTGCTCCGGTCTTACAGCACGACCCCTACTGGTATTCTCCTATTGCTTGATCTCGTTTCTCACTCAGCACAATCTATCTCGCTTCTAGTCCTTTCTTGGGCCCCGCCGCTTCCCGGAGCTGGCGCGGGCCCGTTACGTTCTTTCCAATGCCAAGCCTCTGTCAGGATCCCACCCCTGACAGAGACCCTGCTGTATCTTCCCCTACAACACCCTCTGCCACAAGGTGTTGCCTGGTTCCAACCCAGTCAGCTTTCTGATCTAACTTCCTGCCTGACCCCCAGTTTACCCACTATGGTGGGGAGTGGCCTAATGAATAGCACCCTTAGCTCCCCCCGGAGGCCCAGCTGTGAAATGTATTGGTGTCTGTGATACCTGATTAGATGAACTCCTTCAGTGCCATCGGACGCACCGTAGCTCCCCATAGTGGCGGAGCCACAGTACTGCAATGACCAGGACTCTGGGGCACTGCACACACAGGGGAGGAGGATGGGGGAGCCATGCACACAGGGTGAGAGGATAGAGGAGCCATGCATGCAGGGGAGGAGGATGGGGGAGCCATGTACGCAGGGGAGGAGGATGGGGGAGCCATGCACGCAGGGGAGGAGGATGGGGGAGCCATGCACGCAGGGGAGGAGGATGGGGGAGCCATGCACGCAGGGTGGGAGGATAGAGGAGCCAGGCACGCAGGATGGGAGGATGGGGGAGCCATGCACGCAGGGGAGGAGGATGGGGGAGCCGTGCATGCAGGGGAGAAGGATGGGGGAGCCATGCATGCAGGGGAGGAGGATGGGGGAGCCATGCATGCAGGGTGAGAGGATAGAGGAGCCATGCATGCAGGGGAGGAGGATGGGGAGCCATGCATGCAGGGGAGGAGGATGGGGGAGCCATGCAAACAGGGTGGGAGGATAGAGGAGCCATGCACGCAGGGTAGGAGGATTGGGGAGCCATGCATGCAGGGTGGGAGTATAGAGGAGCCATGCACACAGGGGAGGAGGATAGAGGAGCCATGCATGCAGGGTGGGAGGATTGGGGAGCCATGCACGCAGGGTGGGAGGATAGGGGAGCCATGCACGCAGGGGAGGAGGATAGAGGAGCCATGCACGCAGGGGAGGAGGATGGGGGAGCCATGCACGCAGAGTGGGAGGATAGGGTAGCCATGCATGCAGGGGAGGAGGATGGGGAGCCATGTACGCAGGGTGAGAGGATAGAGGAGCCATGCACGCAGGGGAGAAGGATGGGGGAGCCATGCAAGCAGGGGAGAAGGATGGGGTGGCCATGCATGCAGGGGAGGAGGATGGGGGAGCCATGCACGCAGGGGAGGAGGACAGAGGAGCCATGCACGCAGGGGAGGAGAATGGGGGAGCCATGCATGCAGGGTGGGAGTATAGGGGAGCCATGCACGCAGGGGAGGAGGATAGTGGAGCCATGCACGCAGGGTGGGAGGATAGGGGAGCCATGCACGCAGGGGAGAAGGATGGGGGAGCCATGCACGCAGGGTGGGAGGATGGGGGAGCCATGCACGCAGGGTGGGAGGATGGGGGAGCCATGCACACAGGCTGGGAAGATGGGGAAGCCATGCACACAGGGTGGGAGGATAGAGTATAAATATGGAGTATAAATACTGGGCCCTATAAGGGGGGGACACAGTGTAAGAGGACAGTGTGAAGAGGGGGCCGGTATAGAAAGGAGAGGTCAGTATGAAGAGTATGTACCATAAGAGGGACAGTGTGGGGGTCATATTTTGTGCAGACAATATAGTGAGGGGCAATTTTTTATACAGGAGCATTATAATGACACTTGTATCTTTAAGGGCGTCATGTGGAGATTTTCTGCAAAGCAGCGGGGAAGATGGAAGTCTGCAGAGACGGCTGTGGATGAGAAAACTCATCATGGGATCTGGACAAGATGAAGAAAAGAAGGAGAACGGCTCCAGAGGTGACGTCATCTATCAGGTACCTGGATGTAAATGTTATTTGTGATACTAACTCTCATGTTTTTATTTATGTTGGAGCATTAAAGGGGATGTCCAGGTTTGTAATGAGCCTGCAGTCATTCTTTGTGACTGCAGACTTCTGAATTCTCACAGTGCGCCCTGCATGCTGTCAGGATTCTCTCATGCTGGGGATTTACATTAATGCGGTCACATGCTGACTAGACATATGTGGCCTCCGTCAATGAAAATGAACTAAGCGAGGCCAGGCACGTCTAGTCGGAATGTGGTCAGAAGTATACAAATCACATACTTGTGCTGACATGACCATCCACTGGCAAGGGAGAATCCTAAAAGTGTGCACTGCATGCGTTGTGAGAATTCAGAAGCTGCGATGTCAGGATTCAGCTCTGCAGGTTCCAGTAGTCGTCACATGGACACTTCACTCATATGCGACTTTTACACTTATGGTCCTGTGACACCGAGCTTCTCTTCCCGCTTCTCTCAGTTTTTCACTGAACATTGAGAGCATTAGGGAGAGGAGCTCGGTGGCACATGACTGAGTGTGCAAATCGCATATGTCCTTGGCGGAGGGGGGACACCAAAATGAATTCTTGCCCCTGGTGCCAGAAACCCTAGATACACCTCTGCCGGTATGCTACTGCGAGCGGCGATTACTGGGTCCGGTGGAGGGAGGTCTGTGCACAGTGCAGTGAGGCAGGGACTGAGGGTGTGCACAGAGAGACCCGGAGACTGCCCGTCCCAGTCTAGGCCGTAGCCTGCAGCCCTCATTATATGTCAATGGAATATGTCAGTTAATAATTTGTTTTTCTAAAGCTTTATAGTGTAGTTTTAGGTCAGGGAGGGATGGATAGGGATGAGCTAGCAAGGTGCAGGGACAGGTAGTGATGGCTATTTGCGGACATGTGCGGCAATTGCGGTTTTGCGCTTACGGTGATACAAAAAACACTGCTAGCAGTGTTTTTTTCCATTGCTGCAAGTACCGCATTTGCCAGATCGTGGCAAAACCGCAAGTGGTGCACATGTCTGCAAGTCACATAGGGAATGAATGAGGCTGAATGCAGTGTTGCCGTAAGTGATCCATTACGCGGCAGATGCGGAAAAACTGCCGGATCTGCTGCAAAAGGCGACTTTCACATCAGCGATTTTTGCCACTGCCGATAGTGTCATACTCACCAATGGGGGAGGCAGCACTAAAAGTGCCTAGGGCAGCAGAAACTCTAAATACGGCCCTGATTCTGGGAGTACCAATACATGACAATTTGAACAGAATCTGTACAAGCTGCTTCCTTCTTAAATGAAACTGACATTTTTTAATAGAAAAAATCAATTTTGATTTACTTAAATGATATATTTTTCTACATTTTTTTAAAAAATGTTTCCTTATATCAAGTAGAGATGGGCAGACACCTGGATGTTCGGCTCCGGCGGGTTCGTCCGAACAGTTGCAAAAAGTTCAGGTTGGGGTATCAGAACACCACTTCTGATCGATAGTAAAATCATCACCACCGGTCAGACAGACATGATTCCCAATCTGTCAAAAGACAGTGTGAGCGTGCAGCTGTGATCGGAGGTATAAAGTTTACCTCTGGTCACTGGTATCAGCTGATGGGACCACTGCTACTGCTGCTAATAATAGTGAGAGCAGGAGTAGCTGATGGCACTATTCAGCCGGTGCCTGTGCTGTAATTAAATAATTTAAAAAATGGCGTGGGGTCCCCGGCAATTTTTGACAACCAACCAAGCTAAAGCAGACAACTGGGGGCTGGTGTTCTCAGGCTGGTAAGCGACCATGGATATTGGCCTCCCAGCCTAAAAATAGCAGCCATCAGCTTTGCCCATCTCTTCCCACTTGCCCTGTAGTGGTGGCAAGTGGGGTTCATATTTGTAGGATTGATGTCACCTTTGTGTTGTCAGGTGACATCAAGCCCATGGATTACTAATGGAGAGGTATCTATAAGACACCTATCCATTACTAATCCTAAAGGTATATGGTAAATAAAGACACATTCAGAAAAAAAGTATTTTATTTGAAATAAAATAAAAGACTTTTACTTTTTTATTTAAAAATAACAAACACAGTTTATATTCACCTAATGCCTAATTCCACTGAATCCTTTGTCTCCTGTAATAAAACAAAAATGAAAAACAAAAATATACCTCACCTGTCCAACGTTCTGTCCTATGCCGTAATCCATGTCTGAGCGATAAACAGTTTTCAACCTAGACGTTGCCAAGATGTGACTGTCCAGACTGAGAACCACTGGTGAATGAGCTGCTGCGAGTGCAGCATCAGTGAGCAGCGGTGGCGTCATCGAGGTTACTGCCGGTAACTGAGGCTGTGTTCCCAGCCAGACTAAACTGCAGTGACCTTGGTTAGATCCCTACTAGCACCATGAGAAAGTGTCATGGTGCAGAGGCGAGTTCACCGCAGTTCAAATTCACCTCAGTGAAATTCTCCCGGTGAACATGTTTCATTATTTGGATTATCTCTCCCTCTTTCTCTCTCTCTCTCTGTATATATTGCTCTATTTTTCTATCTATTCATATTTTCGCATATCTACTATTTTATAAATCTTTCTTTTAGTTTTATAGATAAGCTATAATTGTATGTTCATACCATACTTAATAGTAATAATTGGCTTGAAATTACCTTTTTAAAGTGCTCTAGATTTAGTGTTCCTACTCATCGTACTTCGCTAGAGGGATACTAAAAGAACATTACAAAAGTAAACTAAAAGTGACCCTTAGGCCATGGTCACACTAGCAGTATTTGGTCAGTATTTACATCAGTATTTGCCAGCCAAAACCGGACAGGAACAATCAGAGGAAAAGTATAATAGAAACACATGCACCACTTCTGTATTTATCACCCACTCCTGGTTTTGGCTTACAAATACTGATGTGAAATACTGACCAAATACTGATAGTGTGACCGTAGCCTTAAGGTACCTTCACACGAAGCGACGCTGCAGCGATAGCGACAACGATGCCGATCGCTGCAGCGTCGCTGTTTGATCGCTGGAGAGCTGTCACACAGACCGCTCTCCAGCGACCAACGATGCCGAGGTCCCCGGGTAACCAGGGTAAACATCGGGTTACTAAGCGCAGGGCCGCGCTTAGTAACCCGATGTTTATGCTGGTTACCAGCGTAAAAGTAAAAAAAACAAACAGCACATACTCACCTGCGCGTCCCCCAGCGTCTGCTTCCTGACACTGACTGAGCTCTGGCCCTAGCAGCACAGCGGTGACGTCACCGCTGTGCTTTCACTTTCACTTTTAGGGCCGGCGCTCAGTAAGTGTCAGGAAGCAGACGCTGGGGGACGCATGTAAGTATGTGCGGTTTGTTTTTTTTACTTTTACGCTGGTAACCAGGGTAAACATCGGGTTACTAAGCGCGGCCCTGCGCTTGGTAACCCGATGTTTACCCTGGTTACCAGTGTAAAACATCGCTGGTATCGTTGCTTTTGCTTTCAAACACAACGATACACGGCGATCGGATGACCAAATAAAGTTCTGGACTTTATTCAGCGACCAGCGACATCACAGCAGGATCCTGATCGCTGCTGCGTGTCAAACGAAACGATATCGCTAGCCAGGACGCTGCAACGTCACGGATCGCTAGCGATGTCGTTTCGTGTGAAGGTACCTTTACTCTGTCAGCTATCCAGGACATCAATGGGCAAAACAAGAGAGCAATCACAAATGTATTTTTTTTATCTCTGGTACCTTGTGGTTATAGTTTACCCTACCCTCATTGTAAGAAAAATTGTCAGCAATGTCAGGCAGGACTGTTGTGGAACAGGAGTAAGATATATCACTTCTCCATTGCCTGCGCATAATTTTGGTCAACATAACTCCTTATCAAGAACACAATCTCATCCTACAAATTCCAAGTTGATCAGGCTCACTAACTTGCTTTGCCATTTGGAAAACCCACCCCTCCTTTCATAGGTGCAAAATTAAATCCAAAAATATCTTAACATTAAAGTGCTTTTGGCAACTGCTTTGAGTAATGAGATTCCATGATGACTCCTTGTGATTTATTTGCATACAATTGTGTATCCTCAGCAATATCCCCCAGACAACTTTCGAAGATTTGCTGATGATTTGTAAGATGAGTAATGCACCACGGTATGTTGTAGAAACGGAAAGGGAGAGTTTCTTCTGAATAAAGAGACGAGGATGCAGATCTCACCATGGCTGATGACAATAAATATAACACTGTAACTGTAAGTAAACCAGTTAAGAGGGTATTCACAGGTAATTGGTGCATGCCACCCTAGAAGAACTAGATTTAGGATAACAAAGCAGGAGTGGACCTTTAAGTGTCCTAACTCATACTTTTCAATCACAGATAACTAGTTGGTATCCTGATATTTAGAGTGATCACTATTCTATAAGCTATCTCCAGAAGTCTCATAGAGAATGAATAGGGGGTGGTGCATTTGCGCAGCTGCCGCTCCATTGTGATGGGGCATTTCAAAGCAGTGTTCTTAGGAACAGTGGAGAATCCTGGGATTGGACTCCCACCAAACGCATCTTATTACCTATCCTAAACTACATGGATCGCTGGGCCATGAAGTACAACAGGCGATCTGTAGCACTTAACTACCATTTAGGAACTGTTCCGCTGCTCTGATATTCCAAAAATAACCAACAATCATTTTGACATTGTAGAAGTGTCTGTTTTGCAAAAAAAACTTTGGATCATCAGTTAGGGAACATCTGAAGCAAAGTGCTAAGCAGGTATGTTAGTCATTTGTTTTTGAAAGCTTTATAGGCCATTTAAGGCTATGTGCGAGCAATGTTGAGTGGAATATTAAGCAGGAATCGATATTTGATCCCATGTATTTAATCACATTCCCTTGCTTAAACTTTCATCAACAAATCTAAATAAAGTACACATAACAGAAACGTAAACTTCTCCCAGCGCAAAGCAGCACTCGTTACAAGCTCCAAAGTGGATGCATAGCAGCCATTACCTTCACAATAGCTGCATTGTCGCGTAAGCATAATAAATGAATTTAGCAATTCATGCAAGCATCACAAAGTGTTTCAAGAAAGGATAGATGGCATCTAGCCCTGAAAAGACCCATCACATAAAATGCAACTAATGGACTCTTTCTGATTCAAACTGTAGTTGCTTGTCTGCTATTTATAGCTGTAATAAAACTGTAATGTTTTCCTTGAAAATGCTTCTTGGTTACTTACATTTGCATTTATAAGGCAGTTGCAGACTCCAATAGCATTGGATCATTTTGCATAGACCAGAAGATAAAGGAATAGATATAGGTTCAAAAATATCCTACCCATATATTCATATGTAACCAAAATACAAAGGATATGTTACAATATTTTCATTTTTTATTTATTTATGCAGCGAGCAGTGGATAATAAAGCTTAAAGGGAACCTGTCACCAGGTTTGGCCGATAAGAGATACGCCATCACCTTTCAGGGCTGATATACAGCATTCTATAATGCCCCCAATCCGACCTGTAAGAGAAGAAAAATAACTTCCCCACCTCCCATCTTCCTACGATCCCTGTCTTCCTGCTTGCTTCGTGTGAATGAAGCATCCCTTTGTCATCCACACAGTCTCCTCAGCACAGCGCTCCTACACAGGCGTACTTATCTGTCCTGTTGAGGGCAGAGCAAAGTACTGCAGTGCGCATGCGCTGGATCTTTCCCGGCACCTGGGCACTGCAGTACTTTGCTCTACCCTCAACAGCACGATGCCGAGGAGATGCATCATCCACATGAAGCAAGCAGGAGGGCAGCATCACAAGAAGAACCAAAAGAAAGAATACCCTTAAAAAATAGCTTTTAATGAGCGATATTTAAAATCTCATAAATGATTAAACACATAATAACTACCAACACCGTAAAGACTAGTTCTGTGTGGGGTATAAAAAGCCGCCGAGATACCGCAGGAACTCTTTTGATGAAGAGTTGTATTCCTGACTGAGTTCCTATTGTTCACACTAATGGAACTCGCACCTTCCTGACAGCGGGGGTTGGCACCCTATAATTCGATGTGGCGCCCCCACTCAGCGACGGCTGTCCCTTCTTACACTAATCGGGCCCTAACAACTACCCACGCCCAAAACCCAAACACCATACACACAACTAGAACCTAAGTCACGCTGTGAATGTGAATAAATAGTATAAAAGCAGCACACAATATGTTGCTGCAGTGACTAAGATACATACACAGAATGATGCACAGTTATATGTACCCTATAAAAATTCACTCTGTACATTAAAGGCCAAAAAAAACTAATATAGATTGTTTTTATGTATTGTCAAAACTTGATAATAGCCTCCAAAATCTGTACAATACAGGAGATATTTTACTAAAGGGAACAAATGAGCAAAAAGTCTCCCAAAGTTCAATAGTTGGAGACCATAATAATATAAGGTGCTCTTGTATTGAACTTTGGGAGACTTTTTGCTATTTTTATAGGGTACATATTACTGTGCATCATTCTGTGTATGAATCTTAGTCACTGCAGCAACATATTGTGTGCTGCTTTTATACTATTTTTTCACATTCACAACGTGACTTAGGTTCTAGTTGTGTGTATGATGTTTGGGTTTTGGGCGTGGGTAGTTGTTAGGGCCCGATTAGGGTAAGAAGGGACTGCCGTCGCTGAGTGGGGGCGCCACATCGAATTATAGGGTGCCAACCCCCGCTGTCAGGAAGGTGCGAGTTCCATTAGGGTGAACAATAGGAACTCAGTCAGGAATACATCTCTTCATCAAAAGAGTTCCTGCGGTATCTCGGCGGCTTTTTATACCCCGCACAGAACTAGTCTTTACGGTGTTGGTAGTTATTATGTGTTTAATCATTTATGAGATTTTAAATATCATTCATTAAAAGCTATTTTTTAAGGGTATTCTTCTTTCTTTTGGTTGTTATATTGAATATACCCCTACATTATTTGTTTTGGTCTTCGGCATCACAAGAAGAAAGGAGGCGCCTGACCAAGACCAACGATGCCCATTGGACCGGACTGCCCCACATGTGAGTATAATAAAAGTTATTTTTCCTCTCTTACAGGTCGGGTTGGGGGCAGATTTGCAGCATTATAGAATGCTGTATATCAGCCCTGAAAGGCAGTGGCCATAATATCTCTTATCGCCAAACCTGGTGACAGGTTCCCTTTAAAGGGTCTTTACAACGTTAGGTAATAAGTGACTGCTTTTTTTTAACCCCTTCATGACTTTGGGATTTTCCATTTTTCCGTGTTCGTTTTTCGCTCCCCTCCTTCCCAGAGCCGTAACTTTTTTATTTTTCCATCAATTTGGCCACGTGAGGGCTTATTTTTTGCGGGACGAGTTGTACTTTTGAACGACATTATTGGTTTTACCATGTCGTGTACTAGAAAATGGGAAAAAAATTCCAAGTGCGGTGAAATTGCAAAAAAAGTGCAATCCCACACTTGTTTTTTGCTTGGCTTTTTTGCTAGGTTCACTAAATGCTAAAACTGACCTGTCATTATGATTCTTCGGGTCAATACGAGTTCATAGACACCTAACATGACTAGGTGATTTTTTATTTAAGTGGTGAAAAAAAATTCCAAACTTTGCTAAAAAAAAAAAAAAAATTGCGTCATTTTCCGATACTCGTAGCGTCTCCATTTTTCATGATCTGGGGTCGGTTGAGGGCTTATTTTTTGCGTGCCGAGCTGGCATTTTTAATGATAGCATTTTGGTGCAGATATGTTCTTTTGATTGCCCGTTATTGCATTTTAATGCAATGTCGCGGCGACCAAAAAAACGTAATTCTGGGGTTTCAAATTTTTTTCTCGCTACGCCATTTAGCGATCAGGTTAATGCTTTTTTTTATTGATAGATCGGGCGATTATGAACGCGGCGATACCAAATATGTGTAGGTTTGATTTTTTTTTTATTGATTTATTTTGAATGGGTGAAAGGGGGGTGATTTAAACTTTTATATTTTTTTTATTTTTTTCACATTTTTTTTTTTTTACTTTTGCCATGCTTCAATAGCCTCCAAAGGAGGCTAGAAGCAGGCACAACGCGATCTGATGTTCGCTGCTATGTAGCAGAATTGCAGGTGTGCTGTGAGCGCCGACCACAGGGTGGCGCTCACAGCTGCCGGGGATCAGTAACCATAGAGGTCTCAAGGACCTCTATGGTTACTATTCTGAAGCATCGCCGACCTCCGATCATGTGACGGGGGTCAGCGATGCGATCATTTCCGGCTGCCCGGCCGGAAGCAGTATTTAAATGCTGCTGTCTGCATTTGACAGCGGCATTTAACTAGTTAATAGGCGCGGGCAGATCGCAATTCTGCCCGCGCCTATTACGGGCACATGTCAGCTGTTCAAAATAGCTGACATGTCCCAGCTTTGATGCGGGCTCACCGCCAGAGCCCGCATCAAAGCGGGGCTTCTGACCTCGGACGTACTATCCCGTCCGAGGTCAGAAAGGGGTTAACCAAGAACAGCTCCTCTCTTGCCCATGGGCTGTGCCCAGTATAATCACGTCCTGTTTACTAAGAGGCAATGTCAGACATGGCCTATGGACAAGTAGCCCTGGTTAAAGGATGGTCTATATAGCCAAGTTTTCCTTGTGTGGTTTGTACATAATAATGGATAATGAAAGAATTAGAGCTGGTGAAATAAGTATTGAACACGTCGCCAATTTTCTAAGTAAATATATTTCTACAGGTGCTATAGACATTAAGTTATCACCAAATTTCAGTAACAACTCATCCAATCCCCACAGACAGAGAAATCATATTCATAGATGTCCATAAAATAAGTTATGTGTAATAATGAGAAATGACACAAGTAAAAAGTATTGAACACATGAAGAAAGAGAGATGAAAAAAGCCATGGAAAGTCATTTTTGGAAAAAACTAAAGATCAGAATTCATAGAAGGAGCCCACGGGACCTTCAGGATTTGAAGAGTGTGTGGAAGGATGGGCCAAAATTGTACCTGAGTAATGCATGTGACTAGTTTCTCCATACAGGAAGCATATTGAATTATTATTATCATTTTAATTTCAGTAAGCATGTTCAGTTCTATTTCCTTGTGTCATTTCTCATTATTACACATACTGTAACTTAATTTATGAACGTCTTTGGTTTTATTTCTTTTTTTTCTGTGTGAATTTGATAAGTAGCTACCAACATTTGGTGAGAATTTCATCTCAATAGCATCTTTATAAATATATTTACTTAGAAAATTGGTGACATGTTCAATCCTTATTTCACCTGCTGTGTATGTGCTGATTTTTCTCTGTAGAAGTCAATAGACAATGCAAAATAAATTCCATACGTATGGAAACATGTGAAAATCTTTTGGCATAAGTAAGAAACATCAGCTTTTTCACTGGTATTGCTTGTAAGTATGACTGGTTTGAAGCCCTATATTCATTGTAATTTATAAGAGACTTGTTAGGAACAACATGTGACTCATATAAAAGACATTTCTTAAGTATAGAGTATGTCATCTTTTCCTTTGATTATATTGGGAAAATAGTTTTCAGTAATTGTCCTTGGAAATATTTTGTGTGTTCCATTGAGAAATCTGGCATATATTAAAGATTAACGTGCTTCAAAGTACTTGTTCTTTGCCAAATATTTCAATAATTTATTTTCAGATTTTTTCTTTTAATTCAGCTTTCCAGAGAGTATAGAAAATATATTTTTTTAAAGCTATTTCTTATTGTACAGTACTTTGGATTTCTTTTTTCTAAGTAAATACATTTGGGAGCAGTAACATGTCAATAGTGGCAAAGAAAAAAAACTGAATTAGTCACACTGGTGCACAGGGCACTGCATCAATAAGTAGTGCTGCAGAGGACCATTGAATGGAAGCCCATTTGCCTCTTAATCCAGATGAATAATTAATGATAATTATCATGCTGCCTTTATTATATGTGATAACAATATATCCTTAAGGTGAATAAATTCAATCTGCTTTCATCCGGAAAATGCAGTTCATAATCCTGGCAAAAATATTGATATAATTATTTGCAATAATGGTCAGGAAAAGCTTTAACGGTGAAATGGAAATTCAGAAATGTTGGTGAATGAGCATACATTTCACTGTATCATATAATAATTGCTTTGTCCTTGTGTAAGAACTGAGCACATTGTTACACATTTATTAGAATTTGTAAGATGCAGTAACAACAAATTTTATCATGTTCTTTTATGAGGAAAAAGCAACACAGATAAAATATTTTTTTAAGTTTGAGATTAATCATCATTTACTCTGATAAACAGAAGAGAAGTTAAAAGTGTCTTCTCTGCTCTGCTAGTGAATTTTTCCCAATATATACAGTGCCTTGCGAAAGTATTCGGCTCCCTGGAACTTTTCAACCTTTTCCCACATATCATGCTTCAAACATAAAGATACCAAATGTAAATTTTTGGTGAAGAATCAACAACAAGTGGAACACAATTGTGAAGTTGAATGAAATTTATTGGTTATTTTAAATTTTTATGGAAATTCAAAAACTGAAAAGTGGGGCGTGCAATATTATTCGGCCCCTTTACTTTCAGTGCAGCAAACTCACTCCAGAAGTTCATTGTGGATCTCTGAATGATCCAATGTTGTCCTAAATGCCTAATGATGATAAATATAATCCACCTGTGTGTACTCACGTCTCCATATAAATGCACCTGCTCTGTGATAGTCTCAGGGTTCTGTTTGAAGCACAGAGAGCATCATGAAGACCAAGGAACAACAGGCAGGTCTGTGATACTGTTGTGGAGAAGTTTAAAGCTGGATTTGGATACAAAATGATTTCCAAAACTTTTAACATCCCAAGGAGCACTGTGCAGTTGATCATATTGAAATGGAAGGAGTATCATACTGCTGTAAATCTACCAAGACCCGGCCGTCCCTCTAAACTTTCATCTCAAACAAGGAGAAGACTGATCAGAGATGCAGCCAAGAGGCCCATTGCCAGGGGTCGAGTTCCCGCCTCTGCACAGGGGGAATCTTGGTCCATCTCCGCTGCGGTCTCCCATTCTTCTCCTGCCACAGTGGAGCCTACTCAGCAGAGACGTCAGTCCCAGCGTCTCGCTCAGTCTGACTCTGTACAAAGAGTTACTGCTGCTTTCCCTGCTTCTGCCATTGAAGTCAGTGCTGGGCAGCGGCGAGCAGATGCTTCTGGGACGAAGTCCTGCTTTTCTCGTTCTGAGCATGCCCAGAGTAAGATCTCTCGGTGGAGATTGAGGGTCACATGATCAGATACTGCAGCTTAGGCCATTGGTCCTTCAGGAAGGTCCTGTAGGTGCTCACGCTCTGTGGCAGCCTCTCATTGGTCCTTCTAGGAAGGTTCTGTACGTGCTGCAACTATTTAAGGCTCGCATGGCCGCACGGCCATGCGCTAGTATTGTTCTAAGTTATGTACTTTGCGCCCGTGTGGTCATGTATGATTGTGTTCAGGGACCCGGCTGAAATAAGCCCCTAGAAAGCTGGCACCTCCGGCAAGGAGTTTGTGTGTTTGTGTATTCAGGGACCTGGCTGAAATAAGCCCCTAGAACGCTGGCACCTGTGGCTAGGAGTTTTGTGTGCGTGCATGACCACTGACTGCTCTCGTTTGGGTAGTTAGCCTGTGCCACTGAGAGGTCTAACAGGGCGCAGTGCTTTGAGTTCATGGCTATTCTGTGAAGTAACAGAGTTAGCTCATACCGCCATATAGTTCCGCCGTTTGTTAGCAGCAGGTTCGCCTGCACGGTGGACCCCGGGCTGCGAACGCATCTATTATAATAAAATCTCTATATTCATTTGGTGCGTTCCGCTAGCCCTAACACCCATGATCACTCTGTATGAACTGCAGAGATCTACAGCTGAGGTGGGACAGTCTGTCTATAGGACAACAATCAGTCGTACACTGCACAAATCTGGCCTTTATGGAAGAGTGGCAAGAAGAAAGCCATTTCTCAAAGATATCCATAAAAAGTGTCATTTAAAGTTTGCAACAAGCCACCTGGGAGATACACCAAACATGTGGAAGAAGGTGCTCTGGTCAGATGAAACTAAAATCAAACTTTTTGGCAACAATGCCAAATGATATTTTTGGCGTAAAGGCAACACAGCTCATCACCCTGAACACACCATCCCCACTGACAAACATGGTGGTGGCAGCATCATGGTTTGGGCTTGCTTTTCTTCAGCAGGGGCAGGGAAGATGGTTAAAATTGATGGGAAGATGGATGGTGCCAAATACAGGACCATTCTTGAAGAAAAACTGTTGGAGTCTGCAAAAGACCTGAGACTGTGACGGAGATTTGTCTTCCAACAAGACAATGATCCCAAACATAAAGCAAAATCTTCAATGGAATGGTTCACATATAAACATATACTGGTGTTAGAATGGCCAAGTCAAAGTGCAGACCTCAATCCAATCGAGAATCTGTGGAAAGAGCTGAAAACTGCTGTTCACAAACGATCTCCATCAAACCTCACTGAGCTTGAGCTGTTTGCCAAGGAAGAATGGGCAAGAATTTCAGTCTCTCAATGTACAAAACTGATAGAGACATACCCCAAGTGACTTTAGCTGTAATCACAGCAAAAGGTGGTGCAACAAAGTATTAAGTTAAAGGTGCTCAAAACCACATTCAAGAAGTTTATTAACCCTTTACGTGCTTCACAGGAACTGAAACATTGTGGAAAGAAAAAAATGAACATGTAACCTTTTTTGCAAACATTTTACTTCAGAACCAATTTTTTGTTAATTTTCACAAGTGTAAAAAGAGAAAATGAACCACAAATTTTGTTGTGCAATTTCTCCTGAATATGCCGATACCCCATATGTGGGGGTAAACCACAGTGTAAATCCCCCACATGTGACACCATTTTGGAAACAAGACCCCTTAAGGAACTTATCTAGATGTGTCGTGAGCACTTTGAACCCCCAAGTGGTTTACAGAAGTTTATAACATAGAGCCGTGAAAATAAAAAAAACACATTTTTTTTACACAAAAATTATCTTTTTGCCCACAAATTTATATTTTTACAAAGGTAGCAGGAGAAATTAGACCACGAAAGTTGTTGTTTAATTTCTCCTGAGTACATCAATTCCCCATATGTGGGGGTAAACCACTGTTTGGGCGCACAGTAGAGCTTGGAAGAGAAGGAGTTCCATTTTACTTTTTCAATGCAAAATTGGCTGCAATTGAGTTTGGAAGCCATGTCGCGTTTGGAGAGCCCCTGATGTGCCTAAACAGTGGAAACCCCCCACAAGTGACACCATTTTGGAAACTAGACCCCCTATGGAACTTATCTAGATGTGTGGTGAGCACTTTGGACCCCCAAGTGCTTCACAGAAATTTATAAAGTAGAGCCGTGAAAATAAAAAATCCTTTTTTTCCTCAAAAATGATTTTTTAGCCTGCAATTTTTTATTTTCTCAAAGGTAACAGGAGAAATTGGACCCCAAAATTTGTTGACAAAGTTTGTCCTGAGTACGCTAATACCCCAAATGTGGGGGGACCACTGTTTGGGCACACATCGGGGCTCGGAAGGGAAGGAGCGCAGTTTGGAATGCAGACTTTGATGGGATGGTCTGCGGGCATCATGTTGCATTTGCAGAGCTCCTGATGTACCTAAACAGTAGAATCCCCCCACAAGTGACCCCATTTTGTAAGCTAGACCCCCCAAAGAGCTTATCTAAATGTGTGGTGAGCACTATGAACCCCCAACTGCTTCACAGAAGTTTATAATGTAGAGCCATGAAAATAAAAAAAAATCATATTTTTTCCACAAAAATGATATATTCACCCCCAAATTTTTACTTTCACAAGAGTAACAGGAGAAATTGGACCCCAAAAGTTGTTGTCCAATTTGTTCTGAGTACACTGATACCCCAAACTGCTGTTTGAGTGCACGGCAGAGATCGGAAGGGAAGGAGCGTCATTTTGCAATGCAGACTTTGATAAAATGGTCTGCGGGCATTATGTTGCATTTGCAGAGCCCCTGATGTACGTAAACAGTAGAAACCCCCCACAAGTGACCCCATTTTGGAAACTAGACCCCCCAAGGAACTTATCTAGATGTGTGGTGAGCACTTTGAAAGCCCAAGTGCTTCACAAAAGGTTATAATGCAGAGTCGTGAAAATAAAAAATATTTTTTTTCCACAAAAAAATATTTTTTAGCCCCCAAGTTTTTATTTTCACAAGGGTAACAGGAGAAATTGGACCCCAAAAGTTGTTGTCCAATTTGTCCTGAGTACGCTGATGCCCCATATGTGGGGGTAAACCACTGTTTGGGTGCACGGCGGAGCTCAGAAGGGAGGGAGCACCATTTGACTTTTTGAGCGCAAAATTTGCTGTCGGTTTGGAGACCCCCTGATGTACCTAAACAGTGGAAAGCCCCCAATTCTAACACCATCCCTAACCCCAACACACCCCTAACCCTAATTCCAACCCGATCCATAATCCTAATCACAACCCTAACCATAACCCTAATAACAACCCTAACCCCAAAACATCCCTAACCCTAATCTCAACCCTAACCATAACCCTAATCAAAACCCTAAGCCCAATACACCCCTAATCCTAATCTCAACCCTAACCTCAAACCTTAACCTAATCCTAATCCCAATACACCCCTAACCCTAATACCAACCCTAACCCTAATACAAACCCTAATCCCAACCCTAATCCTAATCCTAACTCTAATCCTAACTTTAGCCCCAACTCTAGCCCTAACTTTAGCCCCAACCCTAGCCCTAACTTTAGCCCCAACCCTAACCCTAACTTTAGCCCCAACCCTAACCCTAGCCCTAACTTTAACCCTAACCCTAACTTTAGCCTGAGCCCCAACCCTAGTCCTAACCTTAGCCCTAACCCTAACTTTAGCCCCAACCCTAACCCTAACCCTAACCATAACCCTAGCCCTAACCCTAACCCTAGCTCTAACCCTAACTTTAGCCCAACTCCTCTAGTTGCCAGCCGGCAGATCATTGCTGGCGCACTGCGCATGCGCCCGCCATTTTTTTACCGGAGGAAGAAGCCGGCAGCCAGGAGGGGACGAAGGAGGACTCAGGGACACCGATAAGTATAACAGGGTCCCCGATCCCCCTATTTCTTATTTGTGTGCGATCACATCAGAGGACAGAGAATGACACATCGCTTTTTTTTTTCTTTGCGGCCACTGATAAACAGTTAATTATCGGCGATCGCAAGACAGAGGTGGGGGAGACGGGTGAGTATCAGGGGGCGATCGGGGACCCCATTCCTCTATCCTCTGATGTGTGATCACATCGGAGGGCAGAGAAATTAAATGGGAAATCACCTTTTTGGGGTTTTTTTTGCGATCGCTGGTAAACGGTTAACTACCGGCGATCGCAACCCAGGGGTTGGTAAAACCCCCCCCGAATCATGTTCTCTGGGGTCTCGGCTACCCTTGGCTACCGAGACCCCAGAGAACATCCGACTCTGGGGGGCGCTATTCACTTTTTCCACAGCGCCGTTAATTAATGGTGCTGTGGTTTAAGTACCCTTAACTGCCGCCGTGAAAAGGCGTATCGGTGGTCGTTAAGGGGTTAAGTTGCCTAATAATTCTGCACAGTAATAGTTACCTGCACGGACAGATATCCTCCTAAGATAGCCAAATCTAAAAAAACCCACTCCAACTTCCAAAAATATTAAGCTTTGATATTTATGAGTCTTTTGGGTTGATTGAGAACATAGTTGTTGATCAATAATAAAAATAATCCTCTAAAATACAACTTGCCTAATAATTCTGCACACAGTGTTAAAACATTTTACAAACTGCCCTGTTGAGGACTGAGATGTTTTTCACCAGATTAATCTTGGTTCTTACAAAGATAAAATAATAAGTCCAGGTGCATACATTCAGTAATTGTTGATGGGTTTTTTTACTTCTTACTTCAATATTTGTAAACAAAATGAGGAGTGGAATAATAACAGGAAAAGTATAATAGAAACACGTCACCACTTCTGCATTTTTCACTTACTTGTGGTTTTGGCTTACAAATATTGCCATAAAAACTCACCAAACACTCAATGTGTGCACATTGCCTAAAATAAGAGTAATGAAGCAAATAGAGATGGGCGAACCCGAACAGTAAAGTTTGGCGTTTGTACCGAACACCTACTGATCGGGCATGGACACCGAACGCGGACTTCACAAGGAAGTCCGTGTTACTGTTCGGGTTCGGCCCCCCGGACACCGGGTGTTTGCCGCCATGTCATGTGCATGACAGCGCAGCAAACACTGCTTCTGATCGGCGGTAAAATCATCACCGCCGGTCAGACAGCTGTTATTCCCATGCTGTCAAAAAGACAGCATGAGCACACAGCTGTGATCAGAGGTATAAAGTTTAACAGTGAGAGAAAAAGAGGCTGATGGGAGTATTCATCAGCCGCCGCCTGCGCTGTAAGTAAATCATTTTAAAAAAAAGCCGGTGTGTATTCCCCTGTATGTTTGATAACCAGCCAGGCTAAACTCACAGCTGGGGGCTTCAGCAAGGCTGAAGGATAGAGGGGTCCCACGCAGTTGTTTTAATCATTTATTTGATTATTTGATAACCAACCTTGCTAACTCTGACAGCTGAGGGTTGCAGCTCCCAGCTGTGAGTTTTGCCTGGCTGGTTATCAAAAATACAGGGGAACCCATGCCCTTTTATTTTATTATTATTTCTTGACAGCTCATGTGGTGGCTGATGAATACTCCCATCAGCCGCTCCTGCTCTCACTGTTATTAGCAGCAACAGGCGTCGGCTGATGGGAGCAGTAGTCATCAGCTGTCACCAGTGATGGGAGATAAACTTTATACCTCTGAAAACAGCTGTGTGCTCACGCTGTCTTTTTGACAGCAAGGGAGCCATGGCCATGGCTGTCATGGCTGTCTGACCGGCGGTGATGATTTTACCTCCGATCAGAAGCGGTGTTTGCCGAGCGGTCATGCACGTGACAGCATGGCAAACACTGGATGTTTGGGCCACCCAGTCAAATGAATGGGGTCCGGGTTCAGGTTCAGATCCGGGTGCTATTCTGGTACCCAAACCCAAACTTTACTTTTTGTAACTGTTTGATCCCAGCCAGAACTTGCAGGTGCCCGCTCATCTCTAAAACCAAATACTAAATCCACCAAATAGGTTGGCAAAAGGACTTAAATTATCCATCTGATCCCAAGGTTTCACCTAGTAGTAAAGGTCTTTCCTGGAGTTTTGTATAATCATCAAGAACAAAAAATAAGTGCATAAAAGTTTTGATTTATGGAAGCTCACATTTCACCAAGAATTATAAAAGGGTATTGAAATAGATAAGAATGGACTAATGAATATTCTTTTAAATATAACAAATCAGTTTATCTTTGCTGAGTATATTTCTGCCAAAAGGCCCTCTGTGTAGCCATATATTAGACAATTTGTGTGCGCCTGTCTCTATGAATCTTTTCAGGAAGCATCTTCCTAGCATGAGATTCCTAGATTCATGATATTACAAAGTATCTTCAAGTGCATTTTCCTGCACAATAAACCTTTCAATCCAGCAGCTATTCAGATGTATGACACTAACAGGTAAAATAATATGCAATTCCCACTACAATCTGTTATGCCCAAATGCAACAAATCAGATTTATCCCATTTATATAATTTGCTTGCAGAAAGTTGTGATGCTTGCAAATAAAACCTGCCTGTAATTTAATAAAAAACGGATTTTACCTATTGGTACATACATTCAAGTGTGATATTGCGCTGATCGGATAACTTAGTTTGCTAGAAACCAAAAATGTCAGCAAGTTTTAAATAGCTCTTGGGAGAATTATGGATGTTGTTACTATGGCAAAACGGCAATGAGTACCAGTCATGTGATTGATGCTGAATGGCTAGTAAATTAGCCTATAACATATATATATATATATACAGTATATGTATGAAATTGTATTATTATACATATATGCTCAAACGGAGTATTTCCTGTTATATTAATATGGCAATGCAAACTGTGAAACACATGTAGGGGACTCTTCTAATTGTGACACAGCAGATCTGCCACTTCTTTTCTTGCAAATGAATCATCTACTGCCTATCTGCAGTCAGGGTTTGAGTTAGAGGGAGCAAACGGGGTACTTGCCCTTGCCTCCCCTCCTTAAAGGGACCCCAAAAGAGATGCTTTACAGCTGCAAAAACAGTATATGGGCCCTTTGCAGTGCAATAGCTCATCATAATGAATAATTCCACTAGCTTTGGAGGTGGAAATGGGCCCCTTTACCTCTTGGGCCCCTCTGCAGCTGCACAGGTTGCACCAATGATATGTCTGTACCTACATATCTATATGAGGGCCTAGTTCTTTAAATTTACACTATGCAAGGTGTTGGCCTCCACTAGTTAACGATCCCCTTTGGAGCGCATGGTTTAAATGGAAATTGTACATAAGGAGAAACATGTTAATCTACTGAAGTAGGGCAAGGAGGAGCCAGCCAGAAGATGCTCCAGACTAGTCAGGTCTCTCCTTACAGCTTTTCAAACTATCTTTTCTCTGAAAATCTGTAGCATATCAATGGAGGTCATACCTGGCTGCAATCACTCAGCAATGCCCCGATTCATGAATCTAGTGAAAGCTTGCCTTTAAGCATCTAACATGATATTCCAAAGACATACTGATAGGGAATTTAGATTGTGAGCCCCAACGGGGACAGCGATGATAATGTGTGCAAAACTGTAAAGCGCTGCGGAATATGTTAGCGCTATATAAAAATAAAGATTATTATTATTATATATCATGATGGGTAATTTTCAGCCTTTTTATATTTATATAAATGCTGCAAAACAGAGCTGCCTATAATTGTATATTGAAAATGAAATTAAAAAAAAATCTACAAATCAGAATTGGATTCTATATCCTGATCAGTTGAGTAGGGATTCCTTGTCTATCTCCTGCCACTTTCCAGTAAAGTAAGAAAGAAAAAGTAATACTCGGATAGTATATGTATATCAAAACAAGTAATGACGAAGTACATAATATGTCTATTACTACCGTATAATGTGATGCATACACATATCACATGGATATATTGTTGCACAGACCTACTCGGGATTGCACAAAAAACAACACAAAAAAATCTGAAAAAAGGACAATGATACAATAGTATAGTGAATATATTAAAAACATTTTATTAAATATAAAAGTGGGTATATGGTGGCTGAAGCGGAGACAGGCGCATAATAAAGTGACAATATAAGTCAATAATAAGTGACAAAGATATTTGCCAAAACACGTGTCGGTTGGCCGCCACACTCTCTGGCTGGACCTATCTAGGTACTGTATATTGTCCCTATTTGTTTACAATCTTATTACTTGGTCCATGTGTGTAGTATCGTGACATTTATATGTGCTAATGCTTTATAACATCCTGAGTATATTGTATATTTTTTGGCAGACTCATTATATACACTACCTATCACTGTTTACTATTATGTGATTTTCTTATATTCTTTTCAAAACACTGGGACAGTGCTACATCGTATGGAATAGTGATGAACATACTATTTTGACTTGACCTGAACCATAACAACACTTATCATGAGTTGTCTACTTATCCAATTCCATTGTCCTCACTGTTATTAAATGTTGTAGCTCCACTATCTACTATTACCTCTATACCCATATTAGTCAATACAGTCATAGCATCTGTGAGTTGACTATTTTTCCAATTACATTGTCCTCACATTTTCAACATTGCGGTATGACTATCTGCAGTTAATACAGTAATAGTATTTGCGAGTTGACAATTTTTTCCAATTACCATATTTTTTGGTCTATTAGATGCAATTTTTCCCCAAAATTTTGGGAGGAAAATAGGGTGTGTCTTAGAGTCCAAGTGTAGCTTACTAGGGAGTTGATGAGGCAGGAGCAGACTCCCCACTCTGTACATTGATTTCCCAGTGGGGGGCTTGAGGAAAATGGCTGCCGGAGGCAGCACATGTACAGATTTAGATCTTGGCTCATCATCCCTGCCTCCTGTGACCCCGCTCCACCTCCTCCAACCCTTACCCTCGGTAAGCTATATTCAGACTATAAGACAAACCCCCATTTTAATTTATAAATGTTTTCCCTATTTTGCTCCCCAAAATTTGGGGTGTGTCTTTTGGTCCTGTACGTGGGTTTCCCCCATTTTTAACAACCAGCCAGGTTAAATCAGATAGCTGGGGGCTGGTAGTCTCAGGATGGTAAGGGGCCATGAATAAAAATAAAAATAGGAGCCCATAGCTGCCCAGAAAAGGCACATCTATTAGATTCGACAATTCTTGCACTATGTCTAGCTCTTCCAACTTACCCTGTGGCGGTGGCAAGTGGGGTAAAATTTGTGGGGTTGATGTCACCTTTGTATTGTTCAGTGACATCAAGCCCAGCAGTTAGTAATGGAGAAGCGTCTCTAAGACGCCTCTAAATTTCTAACCCCATAACCATATTGTAAATAAAAAACACCCAGAATAAAGTCCTTTATTGGAAATAAAAAATACACACCGTTTTACAAATTTAAAAATAACAATCAAAGTTATACTCTCCTTACCTTGATGACAACATGGGAAACACCCAATGTTCAGATTGCCAAACTCGAACAATAGCATGGACTTCCTGAAGAAGTCCGTGTTTGGGGTCTGTGCCCGAATAGGAGGCGTTCGGTACAGACCCCGAACTTTACTGTTTGGGTTTGCTCATCACTACTCTTGTATCCAAACTTATTCATATTGTCATTCAGAATTACTAAATTTAAACTCAAAAATTTAAACTACGTGTTCCTGGGATTTTTTGGGGGAAGGGTTATTAATTCAGGTAGTTAGTTTCATTTAACGACTAATTGAAATCACATAATGCTTACTCAGAGTAAAAATAAGCTTCATTGGGAGAAAAATCTAAAATCTTCTATTTAGATACAGTTTTAGGAAGTCTTTATTAAAATCTAATTATGCTAAATATTTTAAGTTGTACACACAGCTTTAGTTGGTGTAGTATATTTACACGCTATTCGAAATTATAGCTTTTCATCAATGAAAACGAGAATGGGTTACTTTCTTTGAATTCAGCTAAAATAAAAATCTTCTAGTATAAGTTTATGTATCACTTTAGCTAGATGCTGGTACTTATAATTAAATGTAAGATTATTTGTTTTTGTTGCCTTTTTTTCAAGAAATCCAGCTGGGTTTGAGAATGTTTTTCCCCCTAAAATACTTTTTCTTCTGCAAACCTCTGGAGGACTGAAAGATAATAGTATTTCATACATTATATTTAAGAAAGAAATAAAATATGTAAAATAGTGATAATAAAAAAGCAATAATATCAAAAGTAAACATTGAAACATGCAAACCTCAACCGCCTAATATGTAAATTGAATGAATCAATACTGCAGAAAGGAAAAAAATAAGATTGTTCACTAGTTAAAGGGAACCTGTCACCATATATATATCCCAGGAAAATAAAGAAAAAAGCAGAAATTCTAACATTTTTAATGGTTTTTTTTATTATTTTCAATGTAGGTGATGAATAACACCAATGCATCAATTTTGTAAATGCAAATGATCTGAATGGGGAAAAGTTGTAACGCTACAATTTAAATGTACTTCATATGAAACCAGTCAAAATGCTGCAGATATTAGGTAGACTTTGTTCAAATTATATACAGTACATGTAGACATTTTTCAGCATTTGTAGAAGATATATATGAAAGGGGGATTATATGAGGAGGTTTTGTATTTACAGTAGTGGGTCAATATTTCACTAGTGCTGAATTTGACACACAAAGGATTTTAGAGCTCTGGTTAAGAAATATTGATTGGCAAGCGTGCTCGGCACTGCTCAATACTCGATCGAGCATCGGGGTGCTCGATCAAGTAGTGAGCAGTGCCAAGTATCACGAGAGAGAGATATGCCCGAGTTTGCCATAAACTTCCATTATACCCGCTACTCGAGTCGAACATGTCCGAGCCTCCGACTTGTTTGATTTGAGTACCAAGTACTCAAGCATTTCAGTGCTTGATCAAAACTATTAAGAATATAATGCTGCAAATGAATATGATACAAAGATTTGAATACCACATGCCATGTAATCATCAACATTTCTGAATAGGTAATGAAGTTGAAAGAAAAAAGAAATCACTGAACACTTATTCTTAGATTGCATTATTCCTTAAAATGTACCCTATTTTTTGGATTATAAGATGCACTTTTTTACCGCAAATTTAGGGGGGAAAATGGGGGTGCCTCTTATAATGCAGATATACCTTACTGGCCGCAGTTGAACAGGGTCCCAGGGTTGCTGCTGGAGGAGGCAAGAGTGGAGCGTTGCTGCAGGCTGCAGGCTGGGATGAGGGGGTGTTCAGATGTGCACCGCTGCAGGTGTACGGTGGTGCGGGGGCTCTATCGACATTTTGTGAAAGTCCAGAGCCCCCACACTTACATGGTTTACTATGAAGCATCTTATAATTCACAAAATATGGTAATTGAACTTTCAAGTAACTTTGCAGAGTATGCTACTGTATGTGTGTGTGTAAGGGGTGTACCAAGACCGTGTAATACACCGCTTGCTTCTTTGGTGTTAATATCCCCTTTGCCTATACTTGTATAAATGTTCATACTTGTCTTGCTATGTATAATAGTTTTTGCATAGGGAAAGTGCAGTACCCCTGTAGTCCTCAAGATGGAGTGCTGACAGACTCTAGTTAGTTCATACACTGTACATAGTTTACTATAGGAGGGGCCACTGTGGGATAAGTTAGAGAGCTCCCTGTTATTAGCTCAGTGTAGCCTATGAGCTGAACAGCTCCGGAGGGCCTGAATGCCCTGACATTCCAGAGGGGCTTAATGCCCAGGACAACATAGTGGCCACGTAATGTTGCCAAGAAAGAAGCCCAGCCATCCAGGGTCAGCAGACCAGACCAGCAGCAGGCCAGAAAAAGAGCAGAACAGCAGCAGAGACAGCATTTAGTGAGAACTGGAGCTGAAAGGAATAACATGGCAGTACAGATGGGCAAGTCCCTCACCATGGGGCAGCTTATAGCATGGGCAGATCCCCTCAGATCCAGGGCAAAACGGCTGAGGAAAGTCTCAAGCTTAATAAGTCTGGACAGGGAGGATGCTGAGGAACCGTATGATACAGTTTGTCCCAGGCATGTGTTGTTTGACAGAGATAAGAGTACAGGGAAAGAGGAAGAAGTGTGCATATTGAAACCTGTTGATGATGCTGTAATGAATATGGATGTGCTGTATCCTGAAGCTAGTAAAGTTGTTCAGTTAAAAGTTGCAATGGACTGTGTCTCAATTCATATGAAACCCATTACATAAAGTTTCCAGAAACGCAGAGAAGACCCTGACAGCACAATGAGAAAAGACACAGGTATGCAGAGTAATGGACACTGTATATTTATTTGATGGGAGGCCAGGGCAGCAGTACCGATCTTTGTAGATATAAGTCCAGCTCTTGTATGAGATAAAAGACTTGTTGAAAACTCGAGCATGATTTTTCTGTGTCTCTTTCTCTTTGTTTTCTCACTCTGCTCTTCATTACTCCTCCCCGCTCCATAAACTAGAAGGCGTAACCTGACACCTCACTGTGCTGGTGGACCGCTTTGTCTTGAGCAAGACAGAGTTAAGCTGTTTTTTCAGAAAAGCTTATGGGTTCAGGAGACGGGAAGAAGTGGCTCAAGCCGAGAAAGAAGCATATTTCTCTAATAAGATAGATTGCAAAATTTTGCGTGTACTGCTTATTCATGCATAGTTTATTAGAAGCGCAGTTCCTATTTCTGTAAAATTTTAAATGTAGACTCAGAAAGTAGTAGAAATAAACAATGTAGATCAAAAATGTTGGGGCGTCCCAATACAGAAGATTTGGTTGCACTCTATATAATATTCATGGAGAAGCTCTAAACCTGGGTTCCATTAACCCCCCTGGGGTCATTAGATAAGGAAATGGCGTGTCTCAAAAATGGAGAGCTAAAAAATGACATCTTTATTATTTTATTTATTTTTAATCTCCAAATGATCCAAATGAAATTGCTATTTCCTTTAGACAATAGTATGAGAAGTAAACCAAAGTTGGACTGGTCTCACTGAATGAAGACCTACTAAACTACAAGTGTCCACTAATTCTAAACATTCACTCACTTGAGTGGCCTATCTAGATAAAATATACATTTTATTTATATTATTAAAATAACACAAATACTAATCCACCATGCTGTGTTCAAACCTATCGAACAAAACCCTGACACCACCTGTACACACCTGCTGGTGTCAGGGTTGTGTTGCATAGACTTGCACACCGCATGGTCGATTAAAATTTGTGTTATTTTATCAATATTTAATAATATTAATAAAATGTCCTCTCACGTAAGTGAATTCCAACTTGGACTAGCATAGCACATATTAGATGTATGTAAAATAAATAATGATGCCGAAATATTAAAATATAAATATGCTTAGCATATTTAAAAATTAAATATTTTATCCTATATTGACTCTATCTGTTAACTGACTGCTATGGATATATGGCACATAAAATGTTAAGAGCATGAAATAAATACTTTAACTGGATACTTAAAGATATGTAGAGGCAGAGGTCGGTCTACATCCATTCACTCACTGTTCTAATGTTGCATCCCATTCTTTTTCCCAGAATACTTCTTAAGCATGTTAATAAAGTCTTTATTGTGTCTGCTTATAAAAGTTGCCACCATTCCCATTAGAAGACTCTGTTTATTCATCAAACATTTACTGACAGTGACTGCTGGGAGCAGCTTCCTATTTCTACTCCATTACACGTTTGTGGCATAAAGTACATTAATTATAGATATATTACAATATTCAACTCATTGAGGAAAAATTAGATGATCAAGGCTCATTTTCTTTGACAATAAGCAAGTTAATGAAAATACTAATTACCTGATGATGAAGTGGAGCCTTCAGGACGGAATGCGTAGCATCTGTAGAAATGCCTGCTGTATGCAGCCTACTAAATGAATGGCAGTGGTATTACCGTATTTTCTAGAGAAATAATGCACGGGTCATCAAGTGGCCTTTAATTGCAGATTTGGACCTCATTGCCACTTGGATCGCAGACTCCATGCTCATTGTCCTATGTCTATTTTAAAGAAAATGAAGCAACAAGCATAATGGGATGAACGAAGTCAATGAGTGTTTGATGCACTTTGTCTGGAAATGTCACAACAGCGAACATTTGAGCGAATGAATCTAATTCTGCCTCTCTGTTTAATAATGAATGCTGTAGCTGTGTAATGTCTAGATTAACAAAGAAATCTAAAATACCAGCACTGCTGAATAGGGAATAGAAACGCTTAACTTTTGTCTTAGCAGATAACGGTGTGTAACAAATGGAATATTTTACCAGTTTAAAACAAATGATATCCTGTTAAAACGAGATAGTGTAATATCAATGGAGTCACTAGAGTCCAATAGTAGTTATATAACACCTTATGTCCATATTCCTATTTGATGTTTTAGTTGTAAAGTGGACCGGGAGATAATGTAGATAAAATATGTACATAGAAATTAACAAAGGTGAAATTAACCGTAGTGTGTATATATTGTAAGGTTGCACTTACTGAGTGTATTGGGGGACCCTCGCTTGGCACGGGATTAACGTAGTCAGGCACGATTTTTCACACAAAACAGTCCATCCGGTTTATTAAAGTGTCATAAACCGGGTTATGCACAGTTCATTATATACATTTCTTAGAACACAATAGGCACCAACTGGTGATATTAACTTGCAGCTTTATCTTAAACACTTCATTTACGGCTTTGTCTCACAGACACTAAACATGCTGGACCTCTCACTTCGCCCAGTTACCATAGGTGTGTCCGTACGCCGTTCAGTTCACGAATGTCCCAAGTCACATACAGCGCATATGATACTGGGTCGCGGTCTCTAAACACGCCGAACCTCACTCCGTTCAGTCACCGTGGGAGACCACACAGTTCATAGAACTTTACAATCACAACAGTCTGTATAGGTACCTTATGGGAGCTCCTGCTCCACCTGCTGACTCCTCGTCAGTCCTCTCTCCTGGGGAAACTGCCTTTACGGGGTTCACCAACTTGCCTGGCCGGCACACATCAGTCAGTCCAGAGCCACCGAAGGATGATAGCTTCCCCAACACAGACCTTCCAGAACCAAAGTCTTACTGTGTGCTATTCAGGACGTCCATCCCACATGGGACCGTCTAACACACTGGCATGTGCTCTTCAGGATTCCTACTCCCAGGAAATCCAACACAGGTTGTGCTTTTCAGGAAGCCTACTCCCAGGTCTTCCAACACAGGTTGCCCAGTGTGCTATTCAAGACATCTATCCCACATGGGACCGTCCAACACACTGGCATCTGACCTGTCCCGGTGCTATTCAGGACCTCGTCCAACACCCCAGGCATGTGACCTGTCCGGGTGCTATTCAGGATGTCAGTCCACCACCCCAGGCCACCAGGTCTGAAGCCCCACCATGTGCTCTTCAGGACTCCTACTCCCAGGAAATCCAACACAGGCTTCCAGGACCTTGCACCATTATCATGTGGTCTTCAGGACTCCTACTCCCAGGAAATCCAAGACATACTTCCAGGCAGTAGCGTAGCTACCGGGGGGGGGCAGAGGGGGCCATCGCCCCGGGCCCCGCGCTCTGAGGGGGCCCACCCGGAGCTACGCTACTGTAACTGCATCGGCGCTCGCAGCGCGCCGATGCAGTTACATTCTGCGGCAGAGCAGGGAGAATCGATCCCCTGCTCTGCCGCTATGGGGCCCCTGAGCAGGCGGCGGGGGCCCGGTGCCAGCAGTGGGCCCCCCGCCTGTCATTGCACGGTGAGCTGTATCGGCATCTAGCCTATACAGCTCACCGCAGTGATGAGGGAAGGAGCACTGCGCTGCGCTCCTCCCATCATCCCCCACATGTCTGACAGCGGGCACGATGACGTCACCACCCAGCGCCCGCTGTCAGATGAGCAGGAGCAGGGAGCGCTGCTGGAACAAGGAGGAAGAGAGGTGAGTATTTCTTTACTGTGTTTTATATGGGGGCTGCTTGATCTGCCGGGGGGAGGGGTGGCTGCTTGATCTGCCTGGGGGGCTGCCTTATATACAGTATATGCCTATAGGGGGGAGTGCTGCCTTATTCTACAGGATCTGCCTATAAGGGGGGAGTGCTGCCTTATACACAGGATCTGCCTATGGGGGGGAGTGCTGCCTTATATACAGGATCTGCCTATAGGGGGGAGTGCTGCCTTATTCTACAGGATCTGCCTATAAGGGGGGGTGCTGCCTTATACACAGGATCTGCCTATAAGGGGGGGAGTGCTGCCTTATATACAGGATCTGCCTATAGGGGGGGAGTGCTGCCTTATACACAGGATCTGCCTATAGGGGGGGAGTGCTGCCTTATATACAGGATCTGCCTATAGGGGGGGAGTTCTGCCTTATATACAGGATCTGCCTATAGGGGGGAGTGCTGCCTTATATACAGGATCTGTCTATAAGGGGGGAGTGCTGCCTTATATACAGGATCTGCCTATAAGGGGGGAGTGCTGCCTTATATACAGGATCTGCCTATAGGGGGGGGAGTGCTGCCTTATATACAGGATCTGCCTATAAGGGGGGAGTGCTGCCTTATACACAGGATCTGCCTATAGGGGGGGAGTGCTGCCTTATATACAGGATCTGCCTATAGGGGGGGAGTGCTGCCTTATATACAGGATCTGCCTATAGGGGGGGAGTGCTGCCTTATATACAGGATCTGCCTATAGGGGGGGAGTGCTGCCTTATATACAGGATCTGTCTATAAGGGGGGAGTGCTGCCTTATACACAGGATCTGCCTATGGGGGGGAGTGCTGCCTTATATACAGGATCTGCCTATAAGGGGGGAGTGCTGCCTTATACACAGGATCTGCCTATGGGGGGGAGTGCTGCCTTATATACAGGATCTGCCTATAAGGTGGGGAGTGCTGCCTTATATACAGGATCTGTCTATAAGGGGGGAGTGCTGCCTTATACACAGGATCTGCCTATGGGGGGGAGTGCTGCCTTATATACAGGATCTGCCTATAAGGGGGGAGTGCTGCCTTATACACCGGATCTGCCCATAGGGGGGGAGTGCTGCCTTATATACAGGATCTGCCTATAAGGGGGGTGTGCTGCCTTATTCTACAGGATCTGCCTATGCACGGGAGTGCTGCCTTATACACAGGATCTGCCTATGGGGGGGTGCTGCCTTATTCTACAGGATCTGCCTATAGGGGGGAGTGCTGCCTTATACACACGATCTGCCTATAGGGGGGAGTGCTGCCTTATTCTACAGGATCTGCCTATGGGGGGGGAGGGCTGCCTTATTCTACAGGATCTGCCTATGGGGGGAGTGCTGCCTTATTCTACAGGATCTGCCTATGGGGGGTGCTGCCTTATTCTACCGGATCTGCCTATGGGGGGTGCTGCCTTATACTACAGGGTCTGCCTATAGGGGTGCTGCCTTGTGCTATATTGAGGACTATCTGGCACATTATACTATATGGAGGTTATCTATGGGGCCATCATACAGTGTGGGGATTACAGTGTTGGAGCCATCAAACAGTTTGAAGGCTACTAACGGGTCAGTATACTGTGTGGGTGGTACTATACAGTTAGGGGGCATTATACTGTGTATAGGTGAGCTGTACAGGGGGGAGACTCAGGACATTATTAAATGTAAAGTGGGCACTTATTGTAATAGGGGAACTCAGGTTACTGTGACTATCAAAGGGGCACACAGAGGGCATTATTATTTTCTAGGGGGCAAAATGTGGGCTCTGTTTTCTACGGCACTTGCACCCGGCATTACTATATTATAGAGGGGTGCTTTAGATTTTAGAGGGTACAGAGAACCACAGAGTAGGTGCAATAATAGGGTCACATAGGGCAGCAGCGGCTCAGTATTGGGGTATCAGGTGCAGTAATAAGGACACATACGGCAGCAGCGGCTCAGTATTGGGGTATCAGGGGCAGTAATAGGGACACGTACAGCAGCAGAGGCTCAGTATTGGGGTATCAGGTGCAGTAATAGGGACACATACGGCAGCAGAGGCTCAGTATTGGGGTATCAGGTGCAGTAATAGGGACACATACGGCAGCAGCGGCTCAGTATTGGGGTATCAGGTGCAGTAATAGGGACACATACGGCAGCAGCAGCTCAGTATTGGGGTATCAGCAGGATGAGGAGTTTGTGCAGGTTGGGAATAGATGGTGATGGCTGGAATGTGAGAAGAGAAATGTGTCTTTGTTGTATTCCCTGCAGCTGAGTCCTTGCCGGAAGAAGTTGTCATGTCGGTCTGGGCCAGATGGAAAAGACGGGAAAAGTGACGATTCCATCATAAAGAACGTCAACGGTAAGTCATTATCTGTAACTGT
The DNA here is from genome assembly GCF_051348905.1 of Ranitomeya variabilis. Classification (NCBI taxonomy): domain Eukaryota; kingdom Metazoa; phylum Chordata; class Amphibia; order Anura; family Dendrobatidae; genus Ranitomeya; species Ranitomeya variabilis. The sequence goes on along the minus strand of NC_135234.1, from coordinate 567,852,702 downwards.
GCTGTGATCTCTTATATGTTCTGAAGGGCTGGTATTTACCACTGACCATATGGCGGTAATATCCATGTTGGTCGTTATATAGAGATTTATCTTCAGTAACAGTGCGGTCATCTGCTGAGGTTCTCCTCCACTATTAGGGCGCATCATCGAGTTGTAATCAAGGTTACCTGGTTAGGGGCCCACTCAGAAGCTTCGTCCCCCCTGGACCAAAACCCTAGCTACGCCTCTGCTTCCAGGACCTTCACCACTCAGGTCCAAACACTGGAAACACAGGAACATATGACCCACACCCTGGTCACATTATATACCCTTAACCACTCCCCTGGGAGGGAGTGTGGATGTGTGGCTAGTTTGTCCCACCCATCTCACACCACTAGCCTAGTAAGTCTCACTTACAACTACACCACACATATACACACTCTTGAGGGACTACAGGTCCCAGAACAACAACATTGCATCAGACTTACCACGCAGACTCCCTCTGCGACACACATATCGGCCATTCACAACACTGCCAGTCACTGTTTCACCACCATTATAACAACAGATATGCCTCCATGCATATCCCAAGGAGCACACACAGTGCCCCCTAGCTGACACAGGGGTCACTGCATCACAATATGTACTATATTGAGAGGAAAATTTGATTGTGACTTCCAGCACTGAGGAAGGGATGTTCCATCTCAATACAGAGTGGCAGACTATTGTGCTTTATATTAATAATGAATAAATAATATATAAATAACAAAAAACTGACTGGCACTTCCAAATCAGGAAACTGGTGTGCACAGGTGCGAACTAGGAGTAGCCATCTGTATATATAGCAAAGAAATAAAGTTGCATTCTGTAGTGCTAAAGCATGTAAATATGAAATATATGAAATATGAACTGCACATAATAAGAAAAATGGAGATACTGAACACATAATCTAGTCAATTCATGCATGGCCCAGCAGCCAACGACAAGGCAATATCTGGGTTGCTGGGAACCTACGCATCTAGTGTGAATACCTCTTTTAGGCTAAAGCCTAAATTTATGGGTAGGTAGGATCATACTGCAATAAAAACTGCCACATGCAGGAGGGTGAGAAAATTTTGAAGGAGACTGAGAAGAGGGGAGAGAAAACCAGAGAGAGCTACCTAAGCGCAATAAATGGCATATAGAAAACAATTGTGATACATATATATATATATATATGCTCACGTGTGGGGGTTGTGCAGGATAGGCACAACGTTATGCAGCACTTTGATCACAAATGGGGATCGAACTTCCGATTGGTGAGGAGTTGTGTTGGTCCTGTTGCATTCACAACTCCAATTGATATGTGAGAAAAGAATTTTAAGGTTTTCATGCTTTTTTAATTATCACAAGCATGAAAAAATCATTATTACTCATGTTTTTTAATAAATTTAATTTAACAAATACAAAGTGTCTTCACCATTCTTGATATCGCCCAAAGGAGTGGTTCACATCTGACATCTGTTTGGGGATGCATTCCACCAGAGGGGAGCGCCTCCGATCTCTTTTCTCACAGGCTGCAGAGTGGAGTGCTTGGTCCTAGAACTAATATACAAATAACAAAAAACTGATTGGCACTTCCAAATCAGAAAACAGGTGTGTACAGGTGCAAGCTAATAGTAGTCATCTGTATGTGCTAAGTATCTCCAAACAGCTTGGGGCTGGTATACTCAGGCTGGTAAGGGGCCCTAAATATTGCCCCAGCCTAAAAATAGCAGCCAGCAGGCACCCCAGAAAATGCTCTTTGCTTGACTTTTCCCACTTGCCCTGTGGCGGTGGCAAGTGGTGTTCATATTTGTGGGATTGATGTCAATTTTGTATTTTCAGGTGACCTCAAGCTCACAGGTTAGTAATGGAGAGGTGTCTATAAGGCCTAAGTCTTTTATTTGAAATAAAAATACACATTGTTTTACAAATGTATTTAAAAATAACAAACATAGTTATACCTTACACCCATTCAATTTAAGCCCTGGTATCCTGTAAAAAAACAAAAATAAAAAATAACATCCCTCACCTGTCTGACATACTGTCCCATGCCGTAATCTATATCTGAAATAATTGGTTTTCAACCTGGACAGTGCCATGATGCGACCATCCAGGCTGAAAATGACTGGAGAATGCGCTGCGGCGAGCACAGCTTCAGTGACATCATCGAGGCCCCCAGCTGGGCCGAGATCATCTCAAGCATCTCTAGATAAAAAGTCTCATGGTACAGCGTTGAGCTCAGTGAGTTTATCACAGTTCACCATGAGACATGGATTGCTTGCTGTTATTAGCAGCACCAGATGTAGGCTGATGGGAGTAGTAGTCTCATCAGCCAACATCTCTGTGACTGGAGGTAAATTTTTTACCTCTGGTCAAAGCTGCTGACACTCTGACTAGAGGTAATGATCTTACCGCTGATCAGAGCTGCTGCTGTTTCTCACGCTGTCCTGCAGATGACATAGTCAGAAACACCTGATGTTTGGGTCTGGAGTGCCGAACTCAAACAATAACTTCCTGGAGAAGTTCATGTTCAGGGTCTGTGCCCAAACAGTAGGTGTTTTGTACAGACCCCAAACTTTACTGTTCAGGTTTGCCCAATACTACAAGCTAAGGCCTTATTGTTTGACAACTAGCCTCCCTACCTCTCCTGCCATAATCCAGCAAAGGTTTTGAAGAATCTATGGTTAAATAGATTCTAAAGTTTTTAGTAAAATGTCCAGGCTGGTTTATTAAGACTAAATGATTAAATGAACCATGCCACAAGAAAAAAAATAAACAGACATTCAGTGCAGGCAAAACAAAGTAAACAGTTCAAATAACAGCACTTTAGTGATAATCTAGTATACTCAGGCTTGATAGCATCCAGTATACAAATTAAGTCTGGAGACATCACTCAGAAGGCCTTCTTACCTCCACACACTGTGCAATAACATTACATTTGGTCTTCCAAGGAGGTTTGCACTCAAAATCTCATAATACATGGCCCCATTCATTCTTTCATGTACACGGATCAGTCGTCCTGGTCCCTTAGCAGAGAAACAGCCCCAAAGCATAATGTTGCCATCCCCATGCTTCACAGTAGGTATGGTGTTTTTTGGATGCAACTCAGCATTCTGTCTCCTTCAAACCTGATGAGTTTTGTTTCTACCAAACAGTTCTACTTTGGTTTCATCAGACCAATATGACATTCTCCCAATACTCTTCTGGATAATCCAAATTCTCTCTAGCAAACTTCAGGCGGGCCCGGACAAGTACTGGCTTAAGCAGGGGGACACGTCTGGCACTGCAGGATCTGAGTCCCTGGTGGCATAGTGTGTTATTGATGGCAGCCTTTGTTATGGTGGTCCCAGCTCTATGCAGGTCATTCACTAGGTCCCCCCTTGTGGTTCTGGGATTTTTGCTCACCGTTCTTGTGATAATTTTGACCCCACGGGGTGAGATGTTGTGTGCAGCCTCAGATCGAGGGCGATTATTAATGGTGTCCTTCAGCAGCTCTTTGGTCTTCACCATAGTGGAGTTTGGAGTGTGACTGTTGAGGTTGTGGACATGTGTCTTTTATACTGATAACAAGTTCAAACAGGTGCTATTACTACAGGTAATGAGTGCCAGACAGAGGAGCCTCTCAAAGAAGAAGTTACAGTCTGTGAGAACCAGAAATCTTGCATGTTTTTAGGTGACCAAATACTTATTTTCCACCATATTTTGCAAAATAAATCTTGCCAAATCAGACAAGGTGATTTTCTGGATTTGTTTTCCTATTTTGACTCTCATAGTTGTGGTTTACCTATGACGTCAATTACAGGTCTTTCTCATCTTTTTTAAGTGGGAGAACTTGCACAATTGGTCGCTGACTAAACACTTTTTTTCCCCACTGTATATATGTGTGTGTATGTGTGTGTGCATGTATGATTGGGGGTGTATGTGTGTATGTGTTCAATAGAATATTGAACTGAAATATCACATTAATATTTCAACCTTGTTTTGAGAACATCTGAAGACTATTATTTACATATCACAGACACCAGAATGTCACTCTAATATTTATGCACATGTCTAGCAATTATTAATAATTATTTAAAGTATCTCCAACAATGTAAACTACTATATAAATTAATGATATTTTAATTTTTTAATTGATTGTAGTATAAGATGGTTCTAATTTTTAAATCTGGAATACTGTAGATAAGCCCCTGATGTATCCTGAAAGATGAGAAAAAGAGGTTAGATTATACTCACCCAGGGGCGGTCCCAGTACGATGGGCATCGCGGTCCCATCCGGGGCCTCTCATCTTCTTACGATGATGTCCTCTTCTTGTATTCATGCTGCGGCTCCGGCGCAAGCGTACTTTGTCTGCCCTGTTGACGGCAGTGCAAAGTACTGCAGTGTGCAGGTGCCGGGCCTCTCTGACCTTTCCCGGCGCCAGCGCACTGCAGTACTTTGCTCTGCCCTCAACAGGGCAAACAGAGTACGCCTGCGCCTGAGCCGCAGCATGAATACAAGAAGAGGACATCATCATAAGAAGATGGGAGGCCCCGGACCAGACTGCAACGCCCATCAGACCAGATCCGGACCGGGACAGCCCCTGGGTGAGTATAATCTAACATCTTTTTCTCATCTTTCAGGATACATCGGGAGCTTATCTACAGCATTACAGAATGCTGTACATAAGCCCCTGATGTTGGTGGGCTTAGCTCACCTTCTATTTTGGGGGTGACAGGTTCCCTTTAAAATCCCATGTGGACATTCCTGGAATATCAAGAGCTCAAGGCTTGCATAGGGGCTAAAAGGTACCTTGCATCCTATGGTGGGCACATAGGGAAAGAGGGACATGGAACCATGTGAAGGGAAGGTGACAGATCCCGGGTGCACTGCAGAACTAGACAGGAAATTCCTGGGGCTGATGGAGCCAGTGGGCTTAGGGATAGTCCAGGAGAAATGGATGGTGGGGCTGAAGTTGTGTTCTGCTAAGAAAGTAAGGAACGAGAAGCATTGCACCCTATCCCACATCTTACAATCTGGTGAACTTGAACTGTCCAATCAACTTCTATTTGTGGAAATTAACTTACTGTCCCCTGAGTTGTGTGCTGTGGCTCCTGAAGATGCAGGCCTGGAGACCGTTATGGCCTGTGGATTACACGTGAGTTTGATGCAGCCCACACCTGACAGCACACTGGGACTGGGACTGGGACATGGTTTTCTTGTAAAGTGCCAGAGGGCTATGGAGCAACAGCTCGGCCATGGCTACTGTCCGCAGTCACTTTACACATGCATATGCATGTATGTGCTCTGTGTACACATGTGTGTATGTGCTCTGTGTATACATGTATGTAAGTGCATTGTGAATACATATGTGTATGTATTTGCTTTGTGTATACAGTTCGTGTGCGTATGTGCTCTGTTTATACATGCATATACTGTATGTGCTCTGTGTATACATTTTTGTACGTGATTTATGTATATACCTGTGTGTATGTATGTGCTATGTGTATATACATGTGTGTTTAACATGCAGTATATGTGCTATATACTTATGTGTGCATTACATACACCATTTGATTCTCATAGTTCATAGGTATAAACATGTCAGTAATCACCCAATAAATGAGCAAAATGATTCTCATTCCTCAGGAGATTGAATTGGTTATATCTGATTGGTTATTATATCCTTATTTACAACCAATTATGTGTTTTCTTATTACTACCATGCATTTTAAAGAAAAAATTAAAAAAATAATTTAGCAAATTAAATTCACGTGCTCTTTGCATGCATATGTGCATATATATGTGTTCTGTATATACATGTGTGTATGTGCTCTGTGAATACTTGTGTGTATGTAATCTGTTTATATACTTGTTTGTGAGTGTGTATGTATATGCTATGTTTGATTCTCATTCATTAGGTGATTGGATTGGTTATGCCAGAGCAAAAATCATTGTTCTCGATAGCAACTCGCCCAGCGTAAAAAGATGTGCTGCTGATATGAAACTGAATGATCTACAATATTTGTGATCATTCTGTCAACACCATTCTTTGTCAGCCTGTGTAAAGTGTACAGTAAACAAGTGCCAAACGACTTCAATATAGTCAATCACATTCAATTAACGGTTTGAAATCAACTCATATGAATGTATCCTAAATGTTTATTTGTAATGGTGGAATATTTTAGCATTTACCATCCCACTCTTAATGTTTTCCCAGACCCAGAGTCCATCTTTGTCTACTGCTTATAAGTGACATGCTCTCTGTTTGAAATAATTCCCTTACTTTTCTTCTACATCTAGTAGAAGAGGCCATGATGACTTTTCACAATGATGATGATGTCATGATGCCACGAAGGCATGATGACTTTTCACAATCATCTTCATTCTTCATCTCTGCAGATTTCCATCTTCTTCAGTCTTCTGAAAGTCTATTATGGCCAAAATGTCCTATTATCTACCTCATTTTTGTACTTTTGCCATATGTTTGTAAAAATGGAATAAAAGCTATCTCTATGAGAATTCTCTGGTGACTCGTACTTTTCTGAAATCCAGTTTCTATACTGTGTTTCCTTCTCATACTTTCCACTATCTACATATTGTGCCCTCATGCTGTTCATTCACGCTGCCCTCTCTATAATGTGCCTCATACTTGCCCTCACATTGTGTCTCCTAATATTGACACATCCCTATAATGGGCCCTTTCCTCACACTTCCCCCTCTTTGTATACTTCCCCCTCCATACTGTTCCCCATGCTCTCCCCTCAATAAACTGGACCCCATACTGTACCTCAGTAGTCTCTTTAACATGACCCCTTCTGATTAGTGTTGAGCATTCCGATACCGCAAGTATCGGGTATCGGCCGATACTTGCGGGTATCGGAATTCCGATACCGAGATCCGATACTTTTGTGGTATCGGGTATCGGTATCGAAACAACATTAATGTGTAAAAGAAAGAATTAAAATAAAAAATATTGCTATACTCACCTCTCCGACGCAGCCTGCACCTTACCGAGGGAACCGGCAGCGTTCTTTGCTTAAAATGCGCGCTTTTCCTTCCTTCCGTGACGTCACGGCTTCTGATTGGTCGCGTGCCGCCCATGTGGCCGCGACGCAACCAATCACAGCAAGCTGTGACGTAATTTTAGGTCCTTCAGTATTTTAAAATTACGTTCCGGCATTGTGATTGGTCGCGTCACGGTCACATGGGCGACGCGACCAATCACAAGCCGTGACGTCACGGGAGGCAGGAGACGCGCGCATTTTAAAATGCACGCGTGTCCAGCCTCCCGTGACGTCACGGCTTGTGATTGGTCGCGTCGCCCATGTGACCGCGACGCGACCAATCACAACGCCGGAACGTAATTTTAAAATCCTGAAGGACCTGAAATTACGTCACGGCTTGCTTGTGATTGGTTGCGTCACGGCCACATGGGCGACGCGACCAATCACAAGCCGTGACGTCACGGGAGGCTGGACACACGCGCATTTTAAAATGCGCGCGTCTCCTGCCTCCCGTGACGTCACGGCTTGTGATTGGTCGCGTCGCCCATGTGACCGCGACGCGACCAATCACAACGCCGGAATGTAATTTTAAAATACTGAAGGACCTAAAATTACGTCATGGCTTGCTGTGATTGGTTACGTCACGGCCACATGGGCGGCACGCGACCAATCACAAGCCGGGACTTCACGTAAGGAAGTTAAAGCGCGAATTTTAAGCAAACAACGCTGCCGGTTCCCTCGGTAAGGTGCAGGCTGCGTCGGAGAGGTGAGTATAGCAATATTTTTTATTTTAATTCTTTATTTTACACATTAATATGGTTCCCAGGGCCTGAAGGAGAGTTTCCTCTCCTTCAGACCCTGGGAACCATCAGTAATACCGTCCGATTCATGAGTCCCATTGACTTGTATTGGTATCGGGTATCGGTATCGGATTAGATCCGATACTTTGCCGGTATCGGCCGATACTTTCCGATACCGATACTTTCAAGTATCGGACGGTATCGCTCAACACTACTTCTGATATGCTTTCCTCCTATACTGTGCCCTGACACAGTCCCCCACTCTGCTCCCTTTATATACTGTCCTCCCACACTTCACAGTCTCTATACCGTGCACCCTTATACTCCCCTCGATACTGCCCGCTTACACTATTCCGCCTTATAAAACTCCTCCTACTTCCTCAGATCCATTGAAGTACTAAACTTCCAGCAGTCTTCTCCTCATCTACAGAGCAGAAGTGATATCAGCAGCCTGATCAGGTGACCAATGCTGCTGCATGTCTTCCTGGCCTCGAAAGTGTGGTAGTTAGAAGAAGAATTGTTCTTGTTCCTCAAAGACGCAAGTACAATTGAATTCAGTGAGCCAGCTTTTTTTTCATGCTTCTTTATGAGCTGGCTGTCAGTTTGACAACCAGCTTTGAGAACAATCGAATCCCACTTATTGGGGGTGCCTGGGAGACACCTCAGACAGCCACATGAGGCAGCCCAACAGCACCCCCTGCCATCTGCTCTCCCTATTTTCATCCCTGATTATTATACACCTTTCATTAAATAGCCTCCTATGCTCAAAATTCACTACTCAAATATGGCTAGTCATTAAAAACACAACATGAATATTAGTATAACACACAGATAATTAGTGATGGGCAAACCCGTTGATGTTCGGGTCTAGCAGGCTCAGACAACATCTAAAAAAAAGTTTGGTTCGGGTACCAGAATGGTACCTGATCCTGAATTCTATTCAGATAAATGGGAGGCCCGGACTTCCATTGTTTGCCACGCTGTCATCTGCATGATAGTGCGGCTAACACAGCGGAAGGTCATTACCGCCAGTCAGAGTGCCGCTATTCCCAGCCAGAAGCTGTGACCGGCAGTAAAAAGGCTGCTGCCAGTGACATGCGTCTGCTTATGAGAGAGTACTACTTCCATAAGCCTATGACTGCTGTCGCTGGAAACAACAAGAGCAGACACCGCTGATGTGAGTATTCATCAGCCAGCACCTGTGCTATAAATAAATAAATTTAAAAAAATGACTGAGGTTTCTTCTATTTTTGCTAACTAGCACGGGCAAACCTGACAGCTGCAGGCAGCAATCCTCAACTGTCTGCTTTATCATGGTTGGCTATCAAGAATAGAGGGGTTGTTTAAATAAATAATGTAAAAAGCCAGCGTGGGGTCCCCCCATTTTAGACAACCAGCCAGGCTAAAGTAGACAGCTGGGAGCTGGTATTCTCAGGCAGAAAATGAGCCATGGATATTGCCACCCCCCAGCCTAAAAATAGCAGCCTGCAGCCACCCCAGAAAAGGCGCATCTATTAGACAAGCCAATTCTGACACTGTACCTTTCTCTCCTCACTTGCCCTGGTGCATTAGCAAACGGGGTAATGGTTGTGGGGTTTATGTCAGCTGTTTTATGGATGCTGACATCAAGCCCACGGGTTGGTAAAGGAGAGGCATCTATAAGACGCCCCCATTGCTATCCACATAGTTAGGTTGTAAAAATGACACAGCCAGAATAAAATGTTTTTTTTAAAGAAAGACAAACTACTTTATTTGAAATAAAAATAAAAAAGTAAAGTTTTACTCACCTTACACTTATTCCGTTGAAGCCCATATTTGTAAAAAACAGAAAATAGCAAACAACCATGATACACACTTTATGCCTAATCCACCAATGCCCATGTATTATTTTTAAATAAATTTGTAAAAACATGGTGCTGATTATTATTTCTAATTAGGGATTTTATTCTTGCTATGTGTTTATTTTCAAACTTACTATGTGGTTAGTAATGGGGACATCTTACAGATGCCTCTCAATTGTTAACCCTTTGGCTTGATGTCAGCTGCTAATACAAAGCTGACATCAACTCCACAAATATTATCCTACTTGCCATTGCCAAAGGGCAATTGGGAAGAGTGAGGGTAAGAGACTGATTTGGTGCATCTAATTGATGCATCGTTCCTGGGGAGGCTGAGGGCTGATGTTCTTAGCCTGGGAGGAGAGCGAATTTCCCTGGCCCCTTCCCTGGCTATTAATATCAGTCCACATACTGTCTTTTTAGCCTTTGCTGGTTTGAAATTAAAGGGGGACCCTATGTAATTTTTTTTCTGGCGTCCACCCATAAAATAACCAGTAAAGGCTAACCAAACAGCTGTGTGCTGATATTAATTGCCTGGGAACCTTTAGCTATATTACCCTGTTGCTGTTTATCAGCAACAAGAGGTTTAGGCCAATGGGAGTAGTACTCTCTCATCAGCCGAGTAACCTTTTTACCGCCGGTCAGAGCTGCTGCCTTATGCTGTCATCTGACAGCGTGTGAACCGCAACTCTCTGATAATGATCTGGACAATTCCGTGTACAGAATCCGTGCCGAACACTAGGCGTTTGGTACGGATCCCGAACTTTACTGTTCGGGTTCGCTCATCTATACAGATACCCACTAAACATATAAACCCCCAAATACTTTGACATGAACTAGCATATTGCTCTATGCACTCAAATTACTATCTGCATATTTACATATTACTATCTACAGTACATATCTACTTATTACTGCCCAACCATTTAGCACCAGATGTACTTTATATCTTATTTGGCCAGAGGACCAGAATCACAGAGTGTTGTTGCCTATGGTGGTGGCTAAACAATGTGATATACAGTAGGTACAATAGTGTGGGGATCAAACAAAAATTTCAAGTCTTGCCACATCTGTTGACATACTAGTAGTAGAGCTAGTATACCCTGTTGACTGGACCTGGAAGTTTGTCCTATTAAAATGTTCCTAACAAAAGTTGCCTAAAGTAAGGGAAATACTGCAATATTGCCTGACATGTTCTTGTCTGTAACTGCGGGATGGTTAACAGAAAAGAAGCATACATAAAAGGCAATTGGGAAACATAATCCTATAAGTAAGTATATAAAGTGCAGTTGAAAAACACAATTTAATTTCAGGGCATATTCCCAACAGCTTTTTACAAGATTTATTTACTTGCTTATAAAGCACCATAAAGTTCCACAGTGCTTTACAGACATCATCATCATTGTCCAACTGGGAATCACAATCTAAATTACTTATCAGTATGTTTTTGGAGTGTTGGAGGAGAAGAACATTCAAACCACAAGATACTCAAGTTTTATGTCACTTGAAGAGTCACTTAAATTTTTTGGAAAGAAGCATATGATATAGAGAGATAACATATTTCTATAGAACATTTTAGGACATTGACAAGGATGGAGTAGCCGAGAATAGGGCCATAATGATTACTAGCCCATCACCAGGGCATACCATACCCAGAGCCGATCCCTGGTTTATTTGATCTATTGGACCGGAATGCTTTGCAACAGTATTTTGACACAAGTGATAAGACTTGACTTTTTTATGACAACAGTTCCATGTTACCTTTGATATTGTACCTACACATTAATGGTTACCCGCTACCATAGACAATGGACCTCTGTTTATCTGGTCCAGTTACCAAATAGTCTAACGGGTACCAGTGGTACTAGTATTGGTTAACTCTTGTAGACAGTAAATTGGGAGTAGACATGAGCAAACCCAAACTTGGTGTCTGCTGCTAAAATCAGAACACGGACTTCTCCCAGAAGTCAGTTTTAATCTGCAGAGTTGCAGGGGAAGTCTGGAGAGGGAGAGAGACTTTTCCATCTCCAAAGTTTGTGTGCTCATTAATTCCAGTGGTGTTCGGGTTCCTGTTCAAGTTAGGTTACAGTTCTGGTACCCAAACCGAACTTTGGACTAAAGTTTGGGTCGTGTACTAGGACCCAAACTTTCACAGGTCCACTCATCTCTATTTGGGAGCATAACACTATTTGCCCATTTATGTAAAAGTTATTTCTGTGTTTATATGTTTTTAAGTAACTATTTCTCTATTTCACCAAATAGTAAATGAAAATTGTCTTTTAAATGTCTTTTAAATATCTAGCAATATTTGAGTTTACTCCACAGAAAACCCTTTTTATTTTTCTCCAATAAAATTTAAATTACATTAAATTTTACATTAAAGTTAATAATCACATATTATAGTGGTGGGGCATATGTTTTACAACTACACGAATATATAACACAGCACATCAGACCCCGAGGAAGCAAGAATGTGGGACTAGTGTTCCCTCTACATGCTGTTACTCTTTTGATGATTGGGGATTTCTCCTTACACTGTGGCACTTGCTACATCCTGGGCACAGACAACTTTAGTTATTTTGACCTTCTGTACTTTGTTTTGTGGTTATTGTTAGATCTGTATAAGCATCTTGCACCTATCGACTTAGTCCATCTCTATTAAAACTTATAACCATTCCAAGTATAGTGATCTTGCGATTATGATGCCTCAGCTCTGCACATGCACTTTATAAGAATGTAACCTTTTGATACATAGTATTGATATTAAATCCTGAATCATAGAAGAAAAAAACGCAGCACTCACCGTTACCGTGGTCAAAATCTTCTTTATTACGGCATATAATGATACATCTTCACGGCACGGGGGAGTTTAGTGAGGCAGGAACATGTGAGGCGGGGACGACGGACGTTTCGCGCTAGACAATTGCGCTTCTACGGGTCTGACCAATTACCGTGACGTAATTCTCATGTACCTGAGAACCAGAACAGGACCTGAGAATTACGTCACCGGCTTGTGATTGGTCGCTCAGCGGTCACGTGGGTCGCCGCGACCAATCACAAGCCGTGAAGCATTCGAAAGGTCTTTCAAGCGCCATTTTTAGGAACGGAAGATGCCGGTTAGTACCAGGGCGCGTCAGAGGGTGAGTATATCAATTTTTTTTATTTAAATTCTTTATTTTACACGTAAATATGGATCCCAGGGCCTGAAGGAGAGTTTCCTTTCCTTCAGACCCTGGGAACCATAGTATCCCATTGCACTGCATTGGGTTTCGCGTTTCGGCCGACCCCGACCCCGACTTTTTTATAGGATCGGCCGATTTCACTCGACCCGACTTTTGAGAAAGTCGGGTTTCGTGAAACCCGACCCGATCCTATCAAAATAAAAGTCGCTCAACCCTAATACTAATAAGGAAGAACATTTGCTGAGACCGTTTTTTCTTTTTGGGTACGAATATATAACCAGGCTTTTTTTAATTCTTTCTCTTATTTTTTTTGTAGCATTTTATGTATCACTTTTGTAAGTGAAATTCTAAATATCTAGACTATTTTGCATTTATAACTACACTATGCTCTAAAATACTATAGTTTTAGGAAATCAGTTTACAAAGTTCATGTGAATCTGATATTACGTATTTTATGAGCATGTCCTATGTATTTATAGATTGGGAAGATCATCCTTCACCCTATAACCATACACGATCAGTGCTATCCTGCATCAGCGGTTCTGATATCCCGTTTTAGAATTTTCACAGAGGAATTTTCATAACTTTGATTGCTCATTTACATAGCCAGCTTCTTTTCATATAAAATCATAAGATTCAGTGGAAAATGTAAAATGAACACCTCTGAACTGTGTAATTATTATTGATGTAGTCTATTGATTTGTAACATAACTTTCATCTGGGAAAGTGGAGTTATTTCCTTTCTCTTCAAGACAGACTCTTTGTCATTCCCACGGGTATATCACTTCATTTCAGTGAGTCGTTTGACTCATGAGAGCAACTTCATATCATGAGGAACCATAACAGATGCATTATCCACCAGATACAACAATGGGCCGCACTCAGGAAAGACCATGTGAAATCTGATCGAATGAAAAAAACAGTAAAAGTGTATAAAATATGTTATAAACATCTAATAACATTAAATGAGACCAAAAATAACGGGGTTCCCAAAGAATAACCAAAGAACAATTCAATATATCATAATGTTCATAATCTTTGATTTTTTGATCGTTACGTGCTTTTTTTTTTAATAAGGGTGCACCTTATTTTACTATACAATTTACACACATTATTTATTGACAGTACAATGCGTATAATTAGGAACTGGTCCATTACTGCAGATATTAATCCATATGGAATATAATCATTTCATGCTTCCTACTGATGCACTAGATAAATATGAGCACGACTCTACGGTGCATGTGGTATCTTTCAGTATGTATAAGTCGTTTTTAGCTCCATTATATAGCTGGTTTTAATTTGCCTTTTACATCAGATGTGCCTTATCGATTTCTCCTGTGTATGTTTTCATTCTGAATAATTTAGAGGCACAATTTTTATTCCATTATGGTCAATAGCTAGAACAAATTTTGAGGATAATCAATTGCGCCTTGCCTGACAATTACTAGTGTTGATATCCCCTGAAGTGAAGAAGCAGGAAAGCTTGGGGATAGAATGACACAACATTTAATCACAACCATCAACAGCGGTTTTGTGTAAGGAATCTAAATCTATAGCTAATGTCTATAGCAGGTTCTAATTGTCACTCTTAGCTTTCAATCATAGTTCATGACACCTAGGGATACATTCATCAAAGCTATTATACAGTAATCTTTTTGGTCTATGCTATGTTTGACAGAAAAGACTGCCTTAAACCGCGTCTAAGGTATTAAACTTGACATGTAATATCAAGAAGAAAGAGAGACAAAGAAACATGGGAAAACACGTTAGATGTGTTTATCTTCCATTCTAGTGCTTTATGCGCCTATAGGGGACATTCAGCTGGTCCAAACTGACAACATGACAGAGATCTATATTAAAGCCCATTTTTACGCTTATTATTTGATGCAAGTTCTAATTTGTTTTTTTACTTATTTATTTTTAGGGTTTTTTTTACTTTAGCTGTGAAAAAAAAGCAAATTTGGGGAAGAGGAATTTTGTTGGTAAAGCCGAAGTTTCACCTAAAGGGAATATGTAATCAGAAAATGACCTATTGTTTCAATCATTTTTTCTGTGTTAAATGTCTTTTTTATTTGGAACAGGTTTTTTTTTCAATATCACTTCCTACATAAAAAAAATAAAAATGTTAAATCTTTTTGCAATTCTAGAAGTATACTTACTGTTGTTTCTGGAAATTCATGTGTACGTTAGTAGCAATACACTGACTATGTTTCGTATTGAAGCTTCTAGTGAGCATGTGCAAAGGTCATTGTAAAGGTATTACCTGTCATTGTAAGGCTACGTTCACACGATCCGTTTTTCACTGCGGATTTTTCCGGTCCTTTTTCGGGGAAATCCGCAGTGGAAAACGGCGGTGCTTCTCTCGGCGGATTTGTGTCCTTTTTCTTCTGCGGATTCCACTGCGGGTTTCCAACTGCAGTTTCCTATTGGTGCTGTTGGAAACCCGCAGCGGAATCCGCTGAAAGAATTGACATGGTACTTCTTTTTTCCGTTGGCAAATCCGCGCGGATTTTCCAGCGAAAAAAAGGATCGTCGGCACAGCGGGTTTTGTTTTCCATAGGGTAACATTGTACTGTACCCTGCATGGAAAACGGCTGCGGATCCGTAGCTGCAATTCCGCTACGGATCCGCAGCAAAAAACGGATCGTGTGAACGTAGCCTAACCCTGCCTCTGATGATAAAGGGCCTGCTCTTCCTGAAAGAACAGGAAAATGAGTCGAAAATAGCCACAGTGACTAGTATGAAAATTGCAAGATTACTAATTTTGCTTTCTAATAAACATCATGATATGAACAAAACATTGCCAACATTGTAAAAATTCATGTAACACAAAAACTTGACTTAAAGATAAAGTACCTTTATGATGTAAAAATCATGAAAATAAGAATAGGAATCATGATGTAATAATAATGATGAAAATCAAGGACGAAGACATGGCTAATACATAGTTTAGTGTTTTCTGTGGTAACATACGAATTCTAAACCTGGACAATAAAGAAATAAGGCAAAAACACTCAAAGCCTTCAAACTATGGTGCTGGAGAAGAATGTTTTGAATACCATGGATGGCAAGAAAAACAAATAAATCAATTTTGGAACAAATCAAGCCAGACATGTCACTCGAAGCTACGACCTGCCTACTTTGGACACATCACATGAATAGAACAATCACTGGAGAAGAACATCAAGGCTAGAATAATAGAAGGAACAAGGTGAAGAAGAAGACCAGCAAACCAAAGACTTGATGTAGCAAGAAAACAGTGGAGACGACCCTGGTGGACCAATCTAGGCTTGCACATGATCGATCTTCCTACAGATCATTAATCCATCAAGTTGCCATTGCTTGAAATCGAGTAAAGGCTATTAAAAAAAGAACTTTCTAATTACACATTCCCTTAAATTTTAAAGGGACTGTCAGCACAGGATAACTGTTCAAACTAAGCCCGGCTGTTCGGTGCTTCATGGTGGAGCCAATCAATTTAATGCGCCTTCCCACCTGTTTATTTTCCCTCTATCTACACCCAAACCCTTCTTCTTTGATTGGCAGCTGTGGCTTAATAGGGCCAGAGAAAGGTGGAGACAGATGAAAACCAAGTAGGTGGGAAGGTGTGTATAAACGACTGGCCACGTCATGAAGCACCGAGTATCTGTATTTTGGTTTGAACAGTCATTGTGTGCTGACAGAGTCCTTTTAACCACACCAAGAATTTTGCAACTGAACATCATAGAATATCTTAGTTCAAATATAAGGCTATGTGCACACGTTGCGGATTGGGGGGCAGAATTTTCTGCACAAAATCTGCATCTCCTGGCAGAAAATGCAGATGCAAATTTGATGCGTTTTTTAATGCAGATTTTGTGCATTTTTGTTGCGGATTTTGTGCGGATTTCATGCGTTTTTACCCTGCGGATTTCTGTAATGGAATGGGTGCAGAAACGCTGCAGATCCGCACAAAAGACAGGATATGCTCCTTCTTTCAATCTGCTGCATTTTCCATGCAGAATTTTCCTCACCATTAGCACAGCCTTTTTTTTTTTCTATTGATTTACATTGTACTGTACATCACTTTGCGGATCTGCAGCGTTTCTGTGCGGAAAAAAACGCTGCGGATCCACAGTAAATCCGCAACGTGTGCACATAGCCTAAGAGTGACTTTTTGTTCCATACTGCTTCTTTACACCACTGTGGGAAAGAAAAAGAAAGGAAAACATTAGGGCTAAGGATATGTACACACGTTCAGGTTTTTTCGAGTTTTTTTCACGTTTTTCGCCATAAAAACGCTGTAAAAACTCATTAAAAATGCATACATTATGCATCCTATCATTTAGAATGTATTCTGCATGTTTTGTGCACATGGTGCATCGCGGTAAAAAAAGCAGCATGTTCATTAATTTTTGCGTTTTTCCCGCAATTCTATGCATTTGGGAAAAAACGCATCAAAAACGCATCCAAAACGCTGTAAAAACGCAGTAAAATCGTGATAAAATTGCGGTAAAAACGCATGTGGATTTCTGGCAGAAATGTCCGTTTTTTGTCAGGAAAATTTCTGCCAGAAATCCTGACGTGTGCACATAGCCTAAAGAATCTTCCAGGATTCCTATCCATACTTCTGTAGAAAGGTACCTGTCAAATCTGGATAATCAGTTTGCTTATTTCCAACATTGTGCAGTGGAGGATTTATCTTCTATTGTCTCATTGTTGATGTTTTGTTCTTATCATAGAAAGCACCAATGAGGTCAATTGGCTTTGTATGAAATTCTCCCATACGTATATAGCTAGCTCACAAGGAACAAGGAGTGATGTGAGTGATGACTGTTTGGGCTATATAGATAATAAAAGTAAGTTGATACCATGGCTTCACCTTTGATCAGTATTCTGAACTTTAAATGGAATATACATTATATATACAGAGAATTAATTTCAAATTTTAAGCATTTTCTAGTACTATTGGGTTAAGCTACAGCATGTCATAACCTCAACTATTACAGTAGAACAGAGAATGAAAAAGCAAGAAGTGCTTGGAAATTTTAGCTTCGCTAATTAGTAAAATTTTATATAACTCCAGCCATGAGAGATAGTATAGCTCAAGATCAGTTAAAGATATTGTAAAGTATACTAATAGATACTTAATCTATATGTTAACCAAAATATGGTGTAAGTTCATTTTACGAAACAGAATACTGAATTGTGGGGAGTTTATATTGCAAATAACATAGTTACATAGGTTAAAAAAAAAAGACCTAGGTCCATCAATTTCATCCATTCTCCACCAATTGTACAGTTTTGTCACTAAATTATCTATAACTCACAATATTATTTGCACTGAGGAGATCATTCAGCCCTTTTTTAAAAGCTGTTATAGTGTCTGCCATCACTACCTCCTGTAGTCGGGCATTCCACAGTC
This sequence comes from Ranitomeya variabilis, assembly GCF_051348905.1. Lineage (NCBI taxonomy): Eukaryota > Metazoa > Chordata > Amphibia > Anura > Dendrobatidae > Ranitomeya > Ranitomeya variabilis. Next base: position 567,834,485 of record NC_135234.1, on the reverse strand, counting down.
TGACTGCTCTAACTGTAAAGAACCCTTTCCTGTTCAGCTGCCGGGATCGCCTTTCTTCCACCCGTATTGGGTGCTCTCTGGTCCTTAGTATGATCCTTTGGTCTTTAGTATGTGCTAGTTTATCAATTAGCTGCTATGTTTACAATTATCAGCTAATCTGGTGTGTGGGGATGTTATCCACCTAATGCAGATGTTATTGCAATTTTAATAGATTTGTATTGTTACATTTTACCAGGTTGATTTTTAAAGTGAACCTGATACCTCCAAAAATGCTATTTACCTGCATATATAGTGGTGATCTGTTTTAAAATAGTGAATAGTGTAGTGTCGCTTCCAGTCATCAGGGCGGTGCATAGAGCGGTTACAGTCACCGCTCACCAGGGTTGCCAACCTGAGTTATTTTTTTCTGGACAGATCCTCAAAAAATTATGGACAGCCAACTTTTTTACTGACACATTAGATAATCATAGTAAATCAAGAAGATTGTAAGTGATACATGTCTACAGACCATAAATCCTATATGAAGACATCAGCTACATTCACTGTGATCTGTATATGGGGGATAAATGCAGTCATAAAAGTCTGTAGAAGACTTTTCAGCTTAAAAAAAGTCACGGATGCATCAAACTTTTTTTAGACACAGTGGAAAAAAGCTTTTGCTGTTTAATTAGTTACAGCACACATTAGACGCCCCTAAATCTTTAATATAAATGTTGTTCACTTGCTGAAACCTGAGGAACAGTAAACTCTGTGCAAGAGCTCTACCTTTTCTTAATGTGATATTCCCATCTCCAAGATCCAATCGCAAATATCTTCAATTAGAAATCTAGTATAGTTTTTCCGATTGGCTATGTCTCTTTCCTCATGTCCAGGTGTTGCAGGACCTTTGGTATCCATGGTTATGATGACTACTAGCAATTAGTTGTCACTATAGCATTGGTCGTAACCATGGACACCTAAGTTCCTGCAATGCCTGCACATGAGGAAAGAGACATAGCTAATCAGAAAAACTATACTACATTTCTGATTGGAGGTATTTGCTAATAATATTATTATTACACCTAATACATATTGGCATATATGTATACACATTTTCTATTAATAAGTATGTAAAGTCACTGATAAACCCTAGTTCTCAACCTGATACACATTCTCTACATCTTCAAAGAGACTATAATAAAGCATGATGTGTGATCATACAGATCTATGTCTGCAATTTTCAGTTCCCCTGAGATAGTGTGTAAAGACTTGCTGCTATGTTTTCCATTTAAAGTACACAGAGACAAGATGGATTCCTCTTCGCCTATGTATATGTAGCACATGTAGAAAAGCAGCAACATCACTGAGGACAATATACAGCAGTATTGAGCAGTGCTGATGTGATTCCAGCTTTTGGGTGAGATAATCACTACAAAGCAGAAGCATCACTCTGTGCTTCGATCTTTCTCTCTGCTCCTCCCTTCTCCATAAAACTCTACAGAGAGCATACAATCTGACACCTCAGTCTGTCTTGCTTTGAACCAGACAGATTTTACCTGTTTTTTAGAGGCACTGGCCAGAAGTCAAAACTAATGGTCAAAAGCATTCTTTGTAAGTCTATCAGAACCAGAATGAGGATTTCACAGACTGTCATTGAAAAGTGACCCCTAGCTCACTTCAGCAAACACTGGAGCGATCCGGCAGGTCACAAACTGCTGGAGACAGATGGGAGTAGGTGTGATAGAAGGTGAAGGCAGCAGCAGGTGACTACAAGACCATGTGCTAGGACCTTAGATTAGAAGCGCCACTCCAGTGGTAAGTTAAAATAAAACACTGGAGTGGTGCTTTAATGAACCTGGCTAACTATGAGGAAACTTAAAAAAAACACATAAAACACTTATATTGTGATTCTTTATTAATACTATGAACTGATATATTTCCTTTTATGTTTCAGAATTATGGTCCGAATGGCAATTTACAAGAGATTTCTTCCATAGAGAGATGAATCAAGTGGAAAGCCAAAATATGGAGAGCCCTAAAACACAGCAGATCACATGCTATTCCTCTAAACTAAAAGGAAAAAGAGAGGTGTCATAGTAAGTATATATGAAATGGAAGCAAAATTAAACTACTCTCACTGCTTCCTAATCAAACCAGTCCTACTGTGCGGTATCTAAGAAATAAGAATTAAAGGATTTGTAGCTATGTCATATGGGATTTTCTGCACCGTTAGTACCCAATTGACAAAATCAACAGAAAGTCCCCAAAAAAAGAACTGCGTTTTTGGTGCCTGAGTTCTTGGCCTTTGTACCTCTCAGCTGCTCCATTGCAATAACTGCTGTGGTTATTGTCAGAGGCGGATTAAGAGTCACCAGGGCCAAGGACAGTTTGGAAGGCGTGGCCCCCAGACACCCAATGTATCACGTGACGTGTCACATGATCCCCTTTAATAGATCATGTGATAGGTCATGTGGGCAACACACATCTGTAGATGGAAGACTACAGACATACGCGGCGCACATATTTTTCCCTAATTTATAGCACTATACATAACATAGCGCTATGCAAAATATAGCAGTGGTGGGAGATTAATTTTCCAAAGGGGCCACATGAGAGACGGTGATTGCTGTGGAGGCAGAACCAATAGGTTGAAATTAATTCTGCTCAATATCAATATTAACATATTTTTTTATATTAATTATATAACTTAATTTTGAGCATAATTAAGTTTGCTGACATCCCCCTATATACTGTATGAGCCCACACACAGCTCTTTATATACAGTATGAGCCCACACATAGTCCCCTTGATACAATATGAGCCCCCTCAATCAGCAACCAAAGCGATCAACCTATGGGGCCCTTATACATGTAAACCATAACCAAAAAAGTAAAAGTTGTCTCTTTAATTAGTTAATTTAAAAACATAATAAATAAAGACATTACCGCACACACATTTTCACAGAAAAACAGTAATTTAAAAAAAAAGCAAAACTGAGGGGATGTAGGGACTAGTTTAGTTCTTCACACGTCCCTTACTGGGAGCTGAGGTTGACACCCTAAGTTGAAACAGTATGGGGCCCATGCTCCTTGTCGACTGCAAAGCAAAGAATAGCCCTTCGGATAATAAATGGCCAGGCAAGTGGCAGCGGAATTAAAACCACAAAACATTCATATACCTCATAGCCTCCTATGTACAGTATGAGCCCCCACCCAAAAAGAACATACCAGCATTTTAAGAAAAAAAACTCCCATTTTTCACTCTGAGAACACTAATCTCGCTCGTCTGCAGGTTTAGCTTCAGGAGACAAAGGCGTCCACAAGATAATGAATGCTTTGCTTTACCGGTGGTGGCACACAAAACATTAAAATTAGGGCAATTGGGCCATGGGTCCCCCTGGAGCCTCGGGGTCTGGACATTAGGCCAGATTGCCTTCGTTATAATCCGCATATGGCAGTTATTAGTGATGAGCGAATATACTCGTTACTCAAGATTTCCCGAGCACGCTCGGGTGTCCTCAGAGTATTTGTAAGCGCTTGGAGATTTCGTTTTTCTTGCCGCAGCTGAATGATTTACATCTGAATGATTCCCTAGCAACCAGGCAACCCCCACATGTACTTATGCTGGCTAACAGATGTAAATCATTCAGCTGCAGCAAGAAAAACTAAATCTCCGAGCACTAAAAAATACTCGGAGGACCCCCGAGCGTGCTCGAGAAATCTCATCACTAGTAGCTATGCTTTTCAGCATTGATTAATAGCTAATTGATTTTCTTTTAATACCATATACCTTCTCATGATATTGTGTGGGATTTTTTTTTTCATTTTAAGATATGCTTACTTAGTGTATAAATTAGCCCTTTAACCCCCGGTTTTCGTTTTGCGTTTTCGCTTTTTGTTCCCCTTCTTCTCAGAGCCATAACTTATTTATTTTTCCATCAATATGGCCATGTGAGGGCTTGTTTTTTGCAGGATGAGTTGTACTTTTAAATAACATCATTGGTTTTAACATATCATGTACTGGAAAATGGGAAAAAATTCCAAGTTCGGTGAAATTGCCAAAAAAGTACAGTCCCACAGTTGTTTTTTGTTTGGCTTTTTTACAGTGTTCACTAAATGCTAAAACTGACCTACCATTATGATTTTCCAGGTCATTACGAGTTCATAGACACCAAACATGTCTAGATTCTTTTTTATCTAAGTGGTGAAAAAAATTCCAAACTTTGTTAAAAAAAAAAAGAAATTGCGCTATTTTCCGATACCCGTAGCATTTCCATTTTTAATGATCTCGGGTTGGGTGAGGGCTTATTTTTTGTGTGCTGAGCTGATGTTTTTAGTTATATAATTTTGGTGCAGATATAATCTTTTGATTGCGACCCCCAAAAAACTTAATTCTGGCATTTTGACTTTTTTTTCTCTACGTCGTTTAGCGATCAAGTTAATCCTTTTTTTATTGATAGATCAGGCAATCCTGAACTCGGCGATATCAAATATGTGTATGTTTAACTTTTTTATTGTTTTATTTTGAATGGGGCAAAAGAGGGGTGATTTGAACTTTTATTTTATTTTTTATATATATATTTTTAAAAACTTTTTTTGACTCTTTGCATGCTTTAATAGTCTCCATGGGATGCTAGAAGCTGCCACAACCCAATCGGCTCTGCAACATACAGGCGAAGATCAGATCACCTGTATGTAGCAGAATCACTATCTTGCTATGAGTGCCGACCACTGGGCGGCGCTCATATTATTCCGAAGTGACAACAATAGAGGTCTGCAGGAGACCTCTGGTTGTCATGCCAATCCATCGGTGACCCGCGATCACATAACAGGGGTCACCGATGGGCAGATTTCTGGCGCAATTGCCAGAAGCGCATGTTAAGTTCCGCTGTCAGCATTTGACAGCGGGATTTAATGGGTTAATAGCTGCAGGTGGATCGCAATTCCACCCGCTGCTGTTCCATGCACATGTTAGCTGTTCAAAACAGCTGACATGCGCCAGGAAAGATGTGGGCTCCGGCGGTGAGGGAGGGAGTCTGACATCGGCGTACTACTATGTCCGATGTTGGAAAGGGGTTAATAAAATAAACAATTACCCAGAAAAAGGACACAAAAAATATAAAACAAATGGCAGAAAAAAGTCAATCATATTTACCAACACAGGTAAGAAAAGTAATGCACTTACAGGATGCAGCAGCCCCCCTTGGTAAAGGCAGAGATAACTCAAAATGCAAAATCTAACTCAAAATGCTAAATATTGATGAAACCTCATGTATATTGATATTGCTACATATATTGCTACTTTACACCTTTTTTGAGGAATTATATTATTCTGCTATCCATAAAATTAAAGTCATGTTCGTTTTCTAGTGTTCCTTCTTGATTAACACCACAGAGTGGTGTACCAGTTATGGTTGCATGGGGTGTGACCTCGGCAGCCAGTGTTATTAACCGTACATGCATTTTCATTACACTGATTAAGTGTAATATTGTGGTGGAGCTGCGAGCCCTTGGCTCCCTGCTCTGTCACTTGCTCTGGTTACTATCAGACTGCTTGAAACATGGGGTCTATCAGAGATTGGAAGTGCACAGAGAAAGTAAGTTAGCATGATGATGTTATAACAGGACATTGCCTGCGCCTCGAGGGGGGCTGCAAGTAGGGGGGAAGTTGCCACTTTTCCTTGGAGAGGGATGAGATAAGAATTATTTATTTGTATTGAAAATCAGAGGATACAAACAAGGACATCATTAGTGTTATGGGGCGAAGGGAGCAAAAGTATAATTGTATAGGGCAAAGAGGCATTTTTATTATTGTGTGAGGGGAAAGAGAGATATAATTATTGTGTGGGTCAAAGAAGTGGGGTATGAATATTGTATGGGCACAACGAGGATTATAATTATTGTATATGACAAAAAGAGCAACATCATTTTGTATTGGGGCCCAAAGAGGGACTTATTGTATTGGGACACAAAGGTGGATCTTGCAGAAGGTTCATGACTTATGCAAGCAATATAACTGCGTTGAGGTAAACGGGTACGGTGTTAGTTGTGGGGTGCAAAAGTGGTCTATGGTAGAGGGAGATGGAATTATTACTGTGTAGGGCACTATTTAGTTTATTCAAAGTTGGGTAAAAGTGCTGAACCATTTCCTGTGTAATAAGTTCTGAAGCAACAAAATGTGGATGGTAGAAGCTGTGATTGCAGTCTGAGCTGGCTGAAGAAAAACTAGGTACATTTATCACTTCTATCACAGAGAACTTCAACAGTGACTTACTGGATTTTTCCTCACATAATACACATGTATGGTATACAGAGCACCTGTGTACAACTGGTATCTTCCACTATATGGACACTTTGTTGTGGTCATTTTGGTCGTGGTGCAGTGTTTTTTGTTAATGAACAGTGTGGTGGTATTAGTCAGTTGCTATGTAGAGTGAATATGTGGTCATGATGTAGTGGTATTGTTGGTAGTATTGTAAACCAAAAAGAAAGAGACATGCAAATTGCATTGGGAGCATTATGGAACGGCCATGCCTATATCTGGATCATTTTCTCCAACCGATAGCCCTTTCCCTGGACTCTTATATAAGAGATTCGGCACATCTCATGATGGACTTGGAGGAATTGGAGGTCCCAGAGGAAACGTTGTTGGTTAGTCTTGACGTGGAGTCTTTATATACTAGCATAGCCCATGATCAAGGAGTTCAAGCAGTCGCATTCTTTCTGGAGAGACATCAGGAGAATGGTGAGCATAATCTTTTTTTGTTGGAGCTGCTTCATTTTGTCCTTGATAAGAACTATTTCACTTTCGATAGAAAATTTTACAGGCAAATTACTGGGACTGCTATGGGGGCGCGTTGTGCGCCCTCTTATGCGAACTTGTTTTTGGGTTGGTGGGAGGAGTTGGTGGTTTATCAACATGTATTGTTTTCCAGCAAAATAGCCACCTGGCGACGTTATATAGACGATGTTCTGTTTTTGTGGACAGGAACACTTGAAGAATGTAGAAAGTTCGTCGCAGATTTGAATGTTAACTCCTTGAACATTCACCTGACCTCCACCATTTCAGAATCGACTGTGGATTTTTTGGACATTAAATTGACTATAAGAGAAAATCGGGTCTCCTCCTGTCTCTATCGGAAAAAGACAGCAACGAATAACCTTCTACATTACTCCAGTTTTCATCCGACCCACTTGAAGAATGGAATACCAAAAGGTCAGTTCTTGAGACTCCGTAGAAACTGTAGCTCAACTACAGATTTTCATGGGTTAGCAAAAGATCTAACTACCCGTTTCACCAACAGACAGTATCCCAAAAAGATCGTGTCAAGAGCCTTTAAAGAAGCTGAACAGAGGGATAGACAAAGTCTCTTCACTAAACAGGTGCGTGATTCTGCTCGACCTCTATCTCTTATCACGACTTACAACAATCAATGGTCAGATATATATGGGATCCTGAACAAAAATTGGAATATTTTGTTATGTGAGCCAAAACTGTCTTTGCATATTGCACCTACTCCCAAAGTGGTGGCGAGAAGAGCCAAGAATTTGAAGGACCAACTCTGCCATAGCCACTATCAAAGACCAAAAAGGGAATTAAGAACTGGTAAACGGACCCGTGGTACATACCCCTGTGGGGGGTGTAATATATGTCAATTTCTAGTTGCTCGGGAACAAATATGTATTTCCATATTACCTTTTCCAATTAAATCGGAATCTTTTTTCAACTGTAGGTCGAGAAATCTCGTCTATGCAATTCTATGTGACTGCCCCAAGCTGTATGTGGGCCAGACATCGCAGGAGCTGAGAAAGAGATGTCAACAACACCTTTCCAATATCAGTTTGGCGAAAAGAGATCGGGAGAAAGGGAAGACGTTAACTTCAGTAGCGGCACATTTTCTTGAAGTACATGGAAGTAATATTAGAGGCTTGAAGATTATGGGATTAGAAGGCATTTATGAAACTATTAGAGGGGGTAATCTAACGAATCAGTTGTTGAGATGTGAGTCCAAATGGATTTATAAATTACGGAGCCTTTCTCCGGTTGGGCTCAATGAGGAGCTCCTCTTTACTGGTTATTATAAACAGCTATGATTCTCTCACATGTGATTGGTACCCAATATAGCCCTTCGTATACCTGTATCTCAATTCTCTATATAATGTTATCATGTCTGTTTGGTGGGGTATTTTCTCTCTCCCTCTGATAAGCGTCCCAATTTCGTTGGCTCCTAATGTATAAGTTTTGGGTAGGAAAGGCCTGTCTATAATTTGAGTGAATTTAGTATGAGATCTGATGGGACGCTCACGGTGTCTTATTTGTCTTTTAGTCCCTCTTTACAGATTAACGGTGACCAGTATGGTATACTGTCGGTCTATACGAAATAGCCTTTAAATGGTAGCACTTGCGCAATGTAACATTTATCATTGTTTACCCTTGATATTGCCGTGCTATGTATAGTTGTTTTTGCAGTCCGCCTTTATACCCTTAGTAGAAAACCCCTTTAAAATCACTGATAGGGCATTTTGGGATATTACATCTCCATTTTTGAGGTAACCATTTCTGTATATTTTCTGTATTGGGGCAGGCTATGTCTATATTTTCTAAGTGGGAGCACCTGTGTAGTGTAACATGCGTTGCGAGGTATCCCTGGTAACATCTTGCTATTTGCAGTAGCAACTTTCGGTATGCTGAGAGAGCCACTATATCTGTTAATGTGATGTCCAGCTATAGGTGAACTAAAAACTGTAATCTTAAATTAGTGGGGGCGCCTGCGCAATACAATTTGTATTGCAGGGTTTCCCTGGTAACACTTAGCGTTGCGCACTAGCAGCTCTCTGCACGCTGAAGGTGCCGGCGTGCCTGATAGCACTATCTTCAGTTCTAAACGGCGCCTGCGCAGCGCAGCGTAACATGCATCGCAGGGTATCCTTGGTAACGCCTGATCATGCGCAGTAGCAACTTCCGGGACGCTGAGGGAGCCAGCATGCCTGACAGCGTGCTTTCTAGCTGCAGCTGCATAATGGATAATAAATTGTGAGTACTATATATATTGGGGTCCTATAGTCACCACACTATTCTTACCCCTGATGAAGTCACAGTGGTGACGACACGCGTTGGGTTGACCACGCAGGATCCGGTCCCTGTTCTCTTCATTTCAGCCTCCCTGACCACTCTCATGGTATGAGCATGTCCACTAGGAATTCATGTTTATTTTTTACCAGAAGTAGTATTCGCTAGTAGATCTTTAATATTGCCTTCACAGCCAGTTTACCATAACTTTTCATGATTTTCTTTATATTTAGCTATGGCATTTTACTGGTAGTTTGAGTGGCTAGAGACACGATATTTTGTATACACTATTTCAGCTAGTGAATTTTCTATGCTCATATATTGGGTACCAATCTAGTCTTATTATATATGCTTCAGGGAGATTAATTTGCTATATTACAAGTATGGAGGTACATTTATAAAAGGGTCCGCACCTGTGTTTATAGATCTGTCTTCCCATTATCCTCTTGGGTAGACTTTTGTTGTGTTTTATGTATTTTTAAATGTTTTTAACTGTGAGTGGTGTGGTTTAAGGACTATAATAAAATTTATTACTTTTGGATGATCCCTGCAGTTTTGCATGTCTCTTTCTTTTTGGTTTACTGTATTGTATTGACATGTTGCGGGTTGAGCATCTTTAAATATTAGTTAGATGGTGCCCTCTATGTCTAGTGTTTTGCTAATTGTTGGTAGTATTGGTGTTAATATAGTAGGTGTTTGTTCAAGAACAATGGGTTGTATGTTTCCTTATATAGTGGTATTATGTGCCTACAGTTCTTTATGTATTGTGATATATGTGATGCAGTAACCCCTGTAACAGGTAGGGGGCGCTGCATGATCTCCCCAGTATGCGCTTGGATACGTGATGGTATAGAGAGGAAGTTTGGCAGGATTGTGAATGGCCAATATGTGTGTTGCAGAGGAGGTTACTCTGCACTGTCAATCTGAGTGTAAGTTGGTCTGCTGGGACCTGTAGTCCCTCAAGAGTTTGTGTTATGTGTGTAGTTCTCATGGGAGATTGGCAGGGCTAGTCATGAGAGATGGGAGGGTCAGACTAGCCACACACACACTCCCACCCAGGGGAGTGGTTACCAGTATGTAACGTGACCAGGGTGTGGGTCAGTGTTCGTTGTGAGCTCCCTGTGTGTGGAGCTGAGAGGTGTGTCCGGTAGGTCCTGTGTGGTTCCTGTGTATGGACCTGACCGGAGACGGTCGGTGCTGGATTGTCCTAGGAATGACTAGGGTCCTGTGAGCACCTGAGACCGAGGAACCTGATGTACGGATGGTGCTGGATTGTCCTAGGAATGACTAGGGTCCTGCAAGCACCTGAGACGGTCGGTGTTGGATTGTCCTAGGAATGACTAGGGTCCTGCAAGCACCTGAGACCGTGAGACTTGGCTTCGGGTGGCCTGGGTATTGGACGTTCCCGGCTGGGGAAGGACGTCCTGAAGAATACCCGGACTAGGCCACCAGGCAGGGTCCTGGCTACCTGGGTGTTGGGAGGTCCTGCGACGAGGACCGGATCCCTGAATAGCACGAGGTGAGGACCGGGATCTGCGGAGCCAGGGACAGTTACTGTGTGGGGAAGCTGGAGTCCTTCGGTGAAGTCTGGACTGACTACTGGGTGCCGACCAGGCAAGTTGGGGATCCCCGTTAGGCAGCTTACCCAGAAGAGTGTTAACGGAGTGTGGGGAAGCTGGAGTCCTTCGGTGAGGTCTGGACTGACTACTGTGTATTGACCAGGCAAGTTGGTGATCCCCGTTAGGCAGCTTACCCAGAAGAGGTTAACGGAGTCAGCATGAAGAGCAGGAGCTCCTGTCAGGTACCAAAGAGACTGTTGGTGCCTGTTGTGTTTTATGTGATATAAGTAATGAACTTTGCATAACCCGGTTTATGGCATATTCAATAAACCGCATGGACTGTTTTGTTAGAAAATTGTGCCTGACTACATTAATCCCGCGCCAAGTGAGTGTCCCCCAATACACTCAGGAAGAGAAATCTTACATTGTCTTACATGTGGTGGAGAATTTTGGCAACGATCCAGGTGGCACGTGGAGTTAATTGCTGTGGCAGAGCCACGAAGGTGACAAGCGTCTAGCTGTAACCCGGCGGGGTTACGAAGGTGACAAGTGTCTGCTGTGACTCGGCGGGGTCACGAAGGTGACAAGCGGCAGCGGTGGAGCCGTGCAGAGCCATCTGGAGAGTAGCCGCGGTTGCAGCGAGAGGTTCCGTAGCAGCCAGAGCTGCAGTGGCAGCAGCGGTGACTTGTGGTTTGCTGCCGGTTATGTGTGACTGCAGCATGAGCTGTGGCAGTGCCAGCAGGTGCTGGTGAAGAGTCGGAAAGAAAAAAAAAAAAAAAAGGGACATTTTTTTTCTGTTTGCAGACTCTTAAAGGGCCAGAGTCACATTAGTGTATTGTGTGAACTGGGGTCTGAGTGGCGTGGGGAAGTCCACGGGGTGTATCCCAGGGAAGGAACTATCCCTAATTGTGAGCAGTGACCCAAACGGAGATGGTTGTCCAAAAGGGGGCGGAGTCCCAAAAAGGGGCGGTAACCCGAACAGGGGTAGTGGCCCAAGAAGGGGTGGAATCCCGAAGGGGGGCTGAATCCCGAACAGGGGTGGTGTCAAAAAGCAGAGCACTTGTCCAAAAAGGGGGCGGAGCCAAAAAAGGGGTGGCAATGAGTGAGGAGCCACGTCTGTGTCCTTTTTGGCTGAATGGAGAGCGTGTGCAGGGGTTATTAGACCTGCCAGGAAGTTCTGTATCACCTGGGGACACTAAATGTCTTCAGGCAGCCACTCTCTCCGTTACTGCAGCTGATGTTTCCACATACCATGAGGTGGTTGTAGTCCCGAGCTGGCCGTGTCCTATGGTTATAGGACAAGATTTGGTGACACTGTGGGACTGGTGGAAAACGGGTGAAGTGTTTGTGGATGTTATGTGGAAGGGTGGTAGTATTAGTGAGAATGCGCCCCCTAGAGTTGACAGTCCTAAGGTGGGCGGGACCAAAGAAAATGATAAACGTGCCCAACTTACGGACATGCCACCTGAAGTGTGCCACAATGCGACTGGTAGTGGTCTGGTGGAAAAAATAAGTGGAGCTGACACCCAGACAGAGAGGGACTTGCGGGATCTTCGTACTCTGGGTGGTGACTATGACAGGTTATGGCCAGTAATAGGCGCTGGAGCGGAGTATGACCCTGTGCTAACACATGTACTGACACAGAGAAACGACAGGGCTCCACAGACTGAAGTCATGGTAGCGGGGGCAGCCATTCCAGAAGTTGTGACCTGTTTAGGAAGGGACGACTGGTTCCTGGATGACAGATCGGGTGGTGGTGACTCCCAATCAGACGGTGACGAAAGAGGCAAAGGGGCTGAACCAGTTGTGCCTTGTGAAGATTTGATGGGAGATACGGAAGACCTGGAGTGTGTGAAGTACTCTGAAGTCCCTGTGAATCAGGACGAAGCTAGGGTTGTCACTACTGAAGCCCTAGAGAGGGTTGAACCTGTTAGTGAAGAGATAGGAAGATCTCTGAAGAGGCAGAGTGTGGGTGAGCAAACTGGCCCATCTGAAATAGAGCTGATTAAAGAGACAGTGAAAGAACATGTCGAGCGAGAAAGGGTCCTGAGACAAGAGGCTGAGCACAGGGTGAATGAGCTGGAGAAGGAAGTCTCGGAGCTCAGAGGTCACCTGTTAACCTGGCAAGGTGTGAACAAAGCCTTAAGGGAAGATGTGAAAGGGCTCAGAGAAGCATTAAGTGGTCTTCTACAAGAGAAGAAGATGCTGGTCGAAGACTCACATCTGCTAATGCCCATCTTGACCAGGGGTCTGGAAGAGGGTAAAGCTGAAGAAGAGTGGGCGTTAAGAGCCGAACGAGATAGTCACCTGGTTGTGGCAGATGTCTTGTCGGAAAGTTCGATGGCAAAACAGGGGCCATCCGTTCCCGAAGAAAGTGAGAATCCACTCGTCAAGTGTGTGATAGATGTACCCGAAGAGGCGCAAGATGCATGTACCGGTGAGGGTGTGCATGAAGCCTTCAAAAGGCAATAGAAGCGTGTAGTGTGCATTAGGCACTAGAGACGAAACAGTGGTGAGGGACTTAGGTGGGAGACCTGGTAAAAAAAAATGTGGTGACTAAAGATTTGGTGACACAGACAGACTGTGACTTAAGGGCCAAAGCTCAAGGCCTACGTGTTGACCGCTGGGAGCGGGGTAAACCCAACATGGGTATGATTATGAGTGTTGTTCAAAACCGACTGAGATGGTCTTCTCGACTGGTAGGGCGAGGTAGTGTGTGTGACCTGTCTCGAGGTTTCGGGTGTTTGACAGGTGTTCAGCCCTACAGGTGTGAACAGAGGGGGGGGATATGTGATATATGTGATGCAGTAACCCCTGTAACAGGTAGGGGGCGCTGCATGATCTCCCCAGTATGCGCTTGGATACGTGATGGTATAGAGAGGAAGTTTGGCAGGATTGTGAATGGCCAATATGTGTGTTGCAGAGGAGGTTACTCTGCACTGTCAAACTGAGTGTAAGTTGGTCTGCTGGGACCTGTAGTCCCTCAAGAGTTTGTGTTATGTGTGTAGTTCTCATGGGAGATTGGCAGGGCTAGTCATGAGAGATGGGAGGGTCAGACTAGCCACACACACACTCCCACCCAGGGGAGTGGTTACCAGTATGTAACGTGACCAGGGTGTAGGTCAGTGTTCGTTGTGAGCTCCCTGTGTGTGGAGCTGAGAGGTGTGTCCGGTAGGTCCTGTGTGGTTCCTGTGTATGGACCTGACCGGAGACGGTCGGTGCTGGATTGTCCTAGGAATGACTAGGGTCCTGTGAGTACCTGAGACCGAGGAACCTGATGTACGGATGGTGCTGGATTGTCCTAGGAATGACTAGGGTCCTGCAAGCACCTGAGACGGTCGGTGTTGGATTGTCCTAGGAATGACTAGGGTCCTGCAAGCACCTGAGACCATGAGACTTGGCTTCGGGTGGCCTGGGTATTGGACGTTCCCGGCTGGGGAAGGACGTCCTGAAGAGTACCTGGACTAGACCAGGCAGGGTCCTGGCTACCTGGGTGTTGGGAGGTCCTGCGACGAGGACCGGATCCCTGAATAGCACGAGGTGAGGACCGGGATCTGCGGAGCCAGGGACAGTTACTGTGTGGGGAAGCTGGAGTCCTTCGGTGAAGTCTGGACTGACTACTGGGTGCCGACCAGGCAAGTTGGGGATCCCCGTTAGGCAGCTTACCCAGAAGAGTGTTAACGGAGTGTGGGGAAGCTGGAGTCCTTCGGTGAGGTCTTCGCTATTCAGCCGTTTACCGGTGGGCGCGGCCGTCTTTCCTGTGGCCGCGCCTGCGCAGATGGAGCGCTCTGCTGCCAGGGGCTTCAGGAAAATGGCCACCGCGATCTCCATCTGCGCACGAGCGGAATCCCGCGGCCATTTTCCTGAAGCCCCTGGCAGCAGAGCGCTCCATCTGCGCAGGCGCGGCCACAGGAAAGATGGCCGCGCCCACCGGTAAACGGCTGAATAGCGAAGACCGCGCCGCTATTCATCTCCTGGGCAGTGGATTCATCTGCTGGACATGCGCACACCACTACGCCACCAACGTAATGATGAGCAGGATCCTGGGGGACAAACAGCGCTGTGACCACGCCCATCCGACCTGACCAGCTTGAGTGACAGGTCAAAACGGACACTTCACTAAGGTATTTCGGCAGCCTAACGGGGGTGTAAAGGCACCAAAGAGGCACTAATGTAAAGCCCAGCTCTGCCCCTATTTCACACTATTTTTATCTAATCTTTAAAAAACGGGGTGATAGGTTCCCTTTAAATCCCTCTGATAGAGATTGATAGTGGCATTTAACATGTTAACAGGCGCAGGTGGATAGCAATTCCACCAGCAGGTGTTAGGGGCACATGGGAGCTGATCAGATCAGCTGTCATGTGCCAGAAAAGATGCAGGATCGGCACCGGAGCCCACATCATAGCGAGGTGCAACCTATGACATACCTATACGTCATAGGTCATAAAGGAGTTAATGGTGACAGTACAACAACAAGTTTGTTACAAACTCCCTGATTTTCATAAGTGCATCATGGTTACTCTCTAAGTAACAGTCTAAGAGAAGCTAACAGATGAGCAAATCGATTTGCAGGATCCTGATCTGTCGGCCAAGTCAGTAGTCCGTGACTATTAGACGGGTGCCCTGGAAACCACCTCCTACCTTCCAGCATCTCTGATACAGCTGATTGTGGGGCTCAGTGCATCATCAGGCAACAATAATTATGCACCAGCCTACAAATCACAAGATGCATCAGGGATTCCAGCAGGTAGGAGGCAGTTAGCACAGTTACCACTTGCTGCTGGCCTAGGTAGCAAGTTATCACAATGCTAAATGATGGCTATGTACTATATTTCTATGCACTTTATATTATAACATTATATCTAGAAGTCAGTAAAACAGGATACATATTCTTTACTATTAATATGGTTATCATTAATGACATGGATTATACCAAGATACAGAATTTAATTTCGGCCCCCTCGCCGGCTGCTCCTATAATTTAGAGAATAGAAATATTTTTTATATTGTCGCTGGAATACATCCTGCAAGTGATAAAAATGGTTGTTATTTTTTTGGCAGCAAAGCAATATCCCAAGGTATTAGTGTTTAGTGAACAACATGTTAAATGCTTATGAATAAGTAATATCCCAACTCTCATTTGCATTCTTGTGCACAATGCCCGTCACAAATATCGCCGTCTTGGAGAAGGTTGCCTCTTGTTACTGCTTTTTCATTTGTACCATAGTCTTATCTACGCTGATGAACATTACATTGTATATAGAAATATTTTTTACTGTCAGCACAAGTTTTCTATTCTAGTCATTAAGTAGAATATAGACTTATGTAATAGCTGTAGATCATTTTGAGAGTTATATTTTTTCATATATTAATGTAATTTATATCAGAGAGCATGATATCAATGTGTTATGGTCATCAAAAGTGACACTGAAGTAATATACTGGCACTATTTCACAGTATATTGACACCTTAGCTATGTTCCCATATTGACAATATTTGGCATAGCTCTTTATCTCTAGCATGACGTGTCTAGGGAACCTCTTCTCTAAATGAATTATTATTATTATTTATTTTTTATTTTATTTTTTTCTCTGTGCTATGTTGTGCATAAATATGTGATTCTTCAGAATTTCTTTTAGTCTTTGCCTGATGAAGAGACCTGCGTAGTCTCGAAAGCTTGCAATTTGTTACCATCTTTTCAGTTAGCCATTAAAAGGTATCAACCACTGAGGACTCTCAATTCTAAATATTTTTCTATCTACTGGCTAACACAGTACCAAGATATATATCTTTCCTATATTATTATTTAAACATGAAAGTAAGTGTCCCATATAACCCCTTAACGACCGCCGATACGCCTTTTAACGGCGGCAGTTAAGGGTACTTAAACCACAGCGCTTAATTAACGGCGCTGTGGAAAAAGTGAATAGCGCCCCCCAGAGTCGGATTTTCTCTGGGGTCTCGGTTACCGGGGGTAGCCGAGACCCCAGAGAACATGATTTGGGGGTTTTTTACCGACCCCCGAGTTGCGATCGCCGGTAATTAACCATTTACCAGTGGTCGCAAAAAAAAACGAAACACGATTTGCCATTTAATTTCTATGTCCTCCGATGTGATCGCACATCAGAGGACAGAGAAATGGGGTCCCCGATCACCCCCGATAGCCCCCGATACTCACCTGTCTCCCCCGGTGCTCCTCGTGGCTCCCGATAGGCGCCGCCATCTTCTTCCGGCCAAAAAATGGCGGGCGCATGCGCAGTCCGCCCGCTGGCTGGCACCCAGGAGATCTTTGGGGTCTCGGCTGCCGGGGGTAGCCGAGACCCCAAAGAACATGATCGGGGTTGGTTTTTACTGACCCCTGTTTTGCGATCGCCAGTAATTAACTGTTTACCGGCGACCGCAAAAAAAAAGCGATGTGTAATTCTCTGTCCTCTGATGTGATCGCACATCAGAGGACAGAGAAATAGGGGGATTCGGGGACCCTATCATACTTACCGGTGTCCCTGGGTCCTCCTGTGTCCTCTCCTGGCCACCGGCTTCTTCCTTCGGTAAGAAAATGGCGGGCGCATGCGCAGTGCGCCCGCCATGATCTGCCCGCCGGCAGCTAGAGGAGTTGGGGCTAAATTTAGGGTTAGGGTTAGGGCTAGGGTTGGGGTTAGGGCTAGGGTTAGGGTTGGGGCTAAATTTAGGGTTAGGGTTATGGTAGGGTTAAATTTAGGGTTAGGGTTAGGTTTGGGGCTAAATTTAGGGTTCTGGTTGGGGCTAAATTTAGGGTTAGGGTTGGGGCTAAATTTAGGGTTAGGGTTGGGGCTAAATTTAGGGTTAGGGCTAGGGTTAGGCTTGGGGCTAAAGTTAGGCTTAGGGTTGGGGCTAGGGTTAGGGTTGGGGCTAAAGTTAGGGCTAGGGTTGGGGCTAAAGTTAGGACTATGGTTGCGCTAAAGTTAGGGTTAGAGTTGGGATTAGGGTTTGGATTAGGGTTGGCATTAGGGTTACGTTTGGGATTAGGGTTAGGTTTGGGATTAGGGTTAAGGTTAGGGTTGGGATTAGGGGTGTATTGGGATTAGGGTTAGGTTTGAGGTTAGGGTTGAGAATAGGATTAGGGGTGTGTTGGATTTAGGGTTCTGATTAGGGTTATGGTTGTTTTGGGGTTAGGGTTGTGATTATCGTTAGGGTTGTGATTAGGATTATGGATCGGGTTGGCATTAGGGTTAGGGGTGTGTTGGGGTTAGGAGTTCAATTTGGGGGGTTTCCACTGTTTAGGTACATCAGGGGGTCTCTAAACGCCACAGCCAATTTTGCGCTCAAAAAGTCAAATGGTGCTCCCTCCCTTCCGAGCTCTGACGTGCGCCCAAACAGTGGTTTACCCCCACATATGGGGCATCATCATAGTCAAGATAAATTGGACAACAACTTTTAGGGTCCAATTTCTCCTGTTACCCTTGTGAAAATAAAAACGTGGGGGCTAAAAATCTTTTTTGTGGAAAAAAAAATATTTTTTATTTTCACAACTCTGCATTATAAACTTCAGTGAAGCACTTGGGCATTCAAAGTTCTCACCACACATCTAGATAAGTTCCTTGGGGGGGTCTAGTTTCCAAAATGGAGTCACTTGTGGGGGGTTTCTACTGTTTAGGTACATCAGGGTCTCTGCAAACACAACATCATGCCCGCAGACCATTCTATCAAAGTCTGCATTCCAAAATGGCGTTCCTTCCCTTCCGAGCTCTGCCGTGCACCCAAACAGTGGTCCCCCACACACATGGGGTATCAGTGTACTCAGGACAAATTGGACAACAAGTTTTGGGGTCCAATTTCTCTTGTACCCTTGTGAAAGTAAAAATTTGGGGGTGAAAAATCATTTTTGTGGAAAAAATATGATTTTTTTTATTTTCATGGCTCTACATTATAAACTTCTGTGAAGCAGTTGGGGGTTCATAGTGCTCACCACACATCTAGATAAGCTCTTTGGGGGGTCTAGTTTCCAAAATGGGGTGACTTTTGGGGGGTTTCTACTGTTTAGATACATCAAGAGCTCTGCAAATGCAACATGACGCCCGCAGACCATCCCATCAAAGTCTGCATTCCAAGCGGCGCTCCTTCCATTCCGAGCCCCGATGGGTGCCCAAACAGTGCCCCCCACATATGGGGTATCAGCGTACTCAGAACAAACTGGTCAACAGATTCTGTTACCCTTGTGAAAATAAGAATTTGTGGGCGAAAAGATCATTTTTGTGTAAACAAATGCGATTTTTTATTTTCTCGTCTCTACTTTATAAACTTCTGTGAAGCACTTGGGGGCTCAAAGTGCTCACCACACATCTAGATAAGTTCCTTAAGGGGTCTAGTTTCCAAAATGGGGTCACTTGTGGGGGTTTCTACTGTTTAGGCACATCAGGGGCTCTCCAAAAGCGACATGGTGTCTGATCTCAATTCCAGCCATTTCTACATTGAAAAAGTAAAACGGCACTCCTTCTCTTCCAAGCTCTGCGGTGCGCCAAAACAGTGGTTTACCCCCACATATGGGGTATCGACGTACTCAGGAGAAATTGCACAACAACTTTTGTGGTCTAATTTCTCCTGTTACCCTTGTCAAAATAAACATTTTGGGGCAAAAAAATCATTTTTGTAGAAAAAATGCGACTTTTTATTTTCATGGCTCTACGCTATAAACTTCTGTGAAGCACTTGGGGGCTCAAAGTGCTCACCACACATCTAGATAAGTTCCTTAAGGGGTCTAGTTTCCAAAATGGTGTCACTTGTGCAGCGTTTCTACTGTTTAGGCACATCAGGGGCTCTCTAAACGTGACATGGCATCCAATCTCAATTCCAGACAATTCTGCATTGAAAAAGTCAAACGGCACTCTTTCTCTTCCAAGCTCTGCGGTGCGCCCAAACAGTGGTTTACCCCCACATATGGGGTATCGGCGTATTCAGGAGAAAGTGCACAACAACAATTATGGTTAAATTTCTGTTTTTACACTTGTGAAAATGAAAAAAAATGGTTCTGAAGTAAAATGTTTGCAAAAAAAAGTTAAATGTTCATTTTTGCCTTCCACATTGTTTCAGTTCCTGTGAAGCACATAAAGGGTTAATAAACTTCTTGAATGTGGTTTTGAGCACCTTGAGGGGTGCAGTTTTTAGAATGGTGTCACACTTGGTTATTTTCTATCATATAGACCCCTCAAAATGACTTCAAATGTGATGTGGTCCCTAAAAAAAATGGTGTTGTAAAAATGAGAAATTGCTGGTCAACTTTTAACCCGTATAACCCTCCCTAACCAAAAAAAATTTTGTTTCCAAAATTGTGCTGATGTAAAGTAGACATGTTGGAAATTTTATTTATTAACTATTTTTTGTGACATCTCTCTCTGATTTAAGGGCATAAAAATACAAAATTTGAAAATTGCTAAATTTTAAAAATTTTCGCCATATTTCCGTTTTTTTCATAAATAATCGCCAGTAATATCGAAGAAATGTTACCACTAACATGAAGTACAATATGTCATGAAAAAATAATCTCAGGATCAGCAGGATCCGTTGAAGCGTTCCAGAGTTATAACCTCATAAAGTGACAGTGGTCAGAATTGTAAAAATTGGCTCGGTCATTAAGTACCAAATTGGCTCTGTCACTAAGGGGTTAATAAACAGAACTTGAGTGCTGATACTGAGCAGCCTCACCCATGGCATAGGTTCTATTACCTTATGGACTTTTTGATTCTTAGAGCAATTTCTCTGAAGAATCCTAATGGAGGAAATGCATTGGGAGGTACCTAGGGAATGATCAGGGCCAAAACATATAATTTTAGGCTGAGCCATGCACTTCCCTTGTAAGGGTGGAGTTTTGTGGTTTGCAGGGTCAGTTAGATAACAGATAACTCCCTAACTGGCTCCACACATTCATGATGTCCCTGACTGACCTTATTGCGCTGGTACCAATTATAGAGGTGAGAGGGTTACATCTATTGATTTCACAACAGTGATATTGAGAGTTGGTAATGCACTATTCACCTAATACTTTATTTGCCATGTCTGCACGATACAACATCATAGTTATAGAGACGTATGGGTAGTCTTTATGGACATGTAAGTTTGGCTCATGGGGTACGATGGTAAAATATATATTTTTTCCAACCACGGTAGTTTTTTTTCTGTATCCAATTACACAGGTATACAAAATTTGGAATCATAGAAATTTTTTCAAATTTTTGGAAACCCAATGACTAATTCTTATGTTTTCTTATGCCCTTATTTAAAAACACTTTTATTTTTAACCATCACGTATGAATTTTGCACAAAACGAGCATGAAACTACATACAAGTGAGATGAACAAAAAAAATTTTTGTTGTAGCCAAAAATGTATGAAATATCATATATACAAATTTATTGAACATTCATTCTGCAACTTTATTGGCAATTAATTCTTGTGCCTTTTCCTTTTCTCTTAAAAGCTTCTCTTGATACATTTTCTCTTACAGAAGACCTGCCAATCTTCTCTATGAAGCATCCAGCAGTAGTCCTCTATCATGCTCACGTTCCATCTACATTGATATCGTCGTTCCTTCTCCTTGATTATCTGAATAAATAGTTCTCCTTACTCTTCGCTAACAGCACCAAGGTTTTCAAGAAAGTAGTCAAAATGAGAATTTAAAAAGTGTAACTTCAAATTCATCAGACAATTGAAGGCTTTTGAACGTTTCAGCATGTTCTCCAAAATTTGTATCTTTGTTGTTACCTTGAAATTTCTTCACAACTTCTTTAAAAGAATTTAAAGCCCTTTACTAAACAGGTTTCATTTTAATTGTTGTCCTTCACAAGTTTCTATATATCCTCACACACAAAAAAGCCTTCCTTCAGTTTTTCTTCCAACATTGTCCTTCTTTCGGTAGAGCTTTCACAAACTGCTTCATCAGTCCAAGCATAATGTGGAATGGTGGCAGGATAACTTTAGTGGGATCAATTAAACTTTCAGCAACTATGTTCTTGTAAAGATGTTATCATTGGCCAACTTTTTTGATTCCAGTGATGAATCCTATCCCGGCTGTCTCATTCATGCAAAAAGCATGCATACTTTTTGTATCCTCCTAGCTGCCCAAGGAGCAAAGAGAGAACTTTCAGATCACCACATATTGATCATGCTTTATCTTAGGTTTCTTCAGAATAAAGTCTAAATTCTCACAGCTATGTTTCAAGTGCACTGAATGCCTTACATGCAATGAAGCATACTTTCTCCCATTGTGCAATAGCAGATCTTTCAGACTTTTTTGGATGAGTCAATAAATATTCTCCACTCGCTCACATTAAACTCAATATTAATTTTTTCCATCAGCCCAGGAACATCACTGCAATACCCTAGAGCACCATCTTGAGAAAAATATGGAAGGAATTCCTTTTTTCTGCTTCTGTACCCTGAAAAGCAGGTACCATGAGGATCAGGATATTTTCATTTAGTCTTGAACGTGAAAGTTCTGCAGAACATTTTGGAAGGTCCAAGTTCCTGACTAAATCATTTAATTCGATCTGTGAAATAGCTGTGGCTCATTGGGACTATCGTAAAAAACTTAGTGAGAATCCGGCTTTTCTCATTCTGAATCTTCTGAATCAGGTATATGTTCAAGTTTCTCCGAAGGTGAAGAGACAGGTATTCCTGGACCGTGATGCAAGGGGCAAATCACTTATAGAAGGTCCAGGTATATAATTTCCTTCTTATTTTTAAGATTGAATCACTCCATCTTGCACGTACAAAAGAAGCAGCCATCACTATGATTTTGTGGTTCCCTCTATGATAGGCACAGCTAAATGAAAGCTCTTTCTTCCCTTGAGATCACTGTTGTAGTTCTTCTACACAAACAGAACACACTACATAGGGAGCCCACAACTTGTCCTGATCACCTAGTTTTACACCAAACCACGTAATACACTTTTCTAACAAAGTCCGTAATGTTCTTTCATTGTTTCTTTACTACAAAACAACCCCAAATGTAGAAAAAGTTGTCGGATGAATTTCGACACCCCCCTGTTGCCATTTCAATCACTTTGTTAGAAGCAGAAGCTTAATCCATCACAACCGCTAAATATTGAAAGGAATCATGGTAAGCATACACCACACTCTTATGAACTCTGTCTAAAAGAAAATCTGCTTTTGCTCTTCATACCAACCAATCACAGTGCAGCTTTCAGTTCTACTGCTGAGGTAAAATGAAAGCTGTGCTCTGATTAATTGCTATGGATACCACCACGCTGTTATGAACTGTGACTATAAAAAAAAATCTGTCTTTAGAGCCCATAACACCCAATCACAGAGCTGCTTTAATTTCTTATACTGCTTATAATGCCTGCAACAACGCAGTAGCACACAACCTCCACCAGGGGGTGTGGGTGAAGGAAAATAGGTACACTCACAGAGAAACCACAGAGCAGCAAGCAGGAGCCACTAGGTGGTGGAAGAGTAGTAAGAAAAGCCAAGTCAGCAACAAAGAGGGAACAAAGTACCAGAGGTCACAGCAATACACGTGGTCAGAAACAAGCCTAAGAAGTCAGAGCCGGTCAGGAGCAGGAAAGCCAGAGACAGAAGACAAAAGAACTGGTCAGGGGGCAAGCCGAGTCAAATACCAGGAGCTCACGACACAGATAGTGAGTCTTACGACGAGTGAAGTCACAGGGGAAACAGGAACGGGACCTAGGTAAGCGAACAAAGGACAAATCAGGGTATAACGAGTCAGCTGCTCAAGCCAGAGACTGGAACTATAACTGACACTGCTTGCAGGTAACAGTGGACTTAAATAGCCAGAGAGATACCAAAACTAGGCTGGAAAGATTAACCCCCGCATGACCAGAATAATCAGAAACAAACCTTGGACTGGATCATGACACTGCTGAGGTAAAATTAATGAAATGCTATGATTGGATACTATGGACACCACCACACTCTTTGGAAGCTGGATTAAGAATATATTCTCTGCCCACAGCAACCAATCGCAGCCCAGTATTCATTAATTTCTAACCAATCTAACAACACCAAAATCATCCACCAAAGCTTTCACAAGAAAGAGAAAAAACTATATGTGGTGGAAATTTTTAGATATTTCTCCTGAGTTCAGTGATCGAAAGTATATAAAAATCACCTTTTACTTTTCAAACAATTTTACACTTGCGGTCCTGTGTTATTAATGAGCATGCGTTGAACTACAAATAAAATGGGGTTTGTATATTTACATACAACCACTGAAAGATTTGGGATTGTGAACACTATTTAGTAGTATCTATACTATCTGATAGGTGGAATCTATTATTGCTACAATTCCATTTTTTTGTGAATAGGATTTATATTTGTCCTCTTATTGATGTCAGTGATATGGACAGAATCTAGCACTGTTATAACATTTACGAGGATAGCTCCGTTGATACTAAACTAAGCATCATACTATCCACTTTTTGTATTTCTTGTTTGATCTCATATTTTAGTAATATGTAATAAAGATTGTTCTTATATAATTCTCAGACCCTTGCTATGCATATATACAGTTCTGGCAAAAATTAAGAGACAACCACATCAAAACCCTGTCATTGCCAGCCCAATCTCCAGACCTGAACCCCATTGAAAACCACTGGAATGTAATCATAAGGATGATGGACAGTCACAAGCCATCAAACAAAGAAGAACTGCTTAAATTTTTGCACCAGGAACAGTGTGAACGACTGGTGGAAAGCATGCCAAGAAGAATGAAAGCTGTTAAAAATCATGGTTATTCCACAAAATATTGATTTCTGAACTCTTCCTGAGTTAAAACATTAGTATTGTTGTTTCTAAATGATTATGTACTTGTTTTCTTTGCATTATTTGAGGCCTGAAAGCACTGGTGTGTTTTTTTAATTTTGACCACTTCTCCTTTTCAGAAAAAAATACAAAATTGATTGCTTGGAAATTTGGAGACATACTGTCAGTAGTTTATAGAATAAATGAAAAAATTACATTTAACTCAAAAATATACCTACAAAGAGAAAAATCAGGCAAACTGAACATTTTGCAGTGGTCTCTTAATTTTTGCCAGAGCTGTATATACACTCACCGGCCACTTTATTAGGTACACCATGCTAGTAACGGGTTGGACCCCCTTTTGCCTTCAGAACTGCCTCAATTCTTCGTGGCATAGATTCAACAAGGTGCTGGAAGCATTCCTCAGAGATTTTGGTCCATATTGACATGATGGCATCACACAGTTGCCGCAGATTTGTCGGCTGCACATCCCAAAGATGCTCCATACAAGGCAGGATGGATCCATGCTTTCATGTTGTTTACGCCAAATTCTGACCCTACCATCCGAATGTCGCAGCAGAAATCGAGACTCATCAGACCAAGCAACGTTTTTCCACTCTTCTACTGTCCAATTTCGATGAGCTTGTACAAATTGTAGCCTCAGTTTCCTGTTCTTAGCTGAAAGGAGTGGTACCCTGTGTGGTCTTCTGCTGCTGTAGCCCATCTGCCTCAAAGTTCGATGCACTGTGCGTTCAGAGATGCTCTTAGGCCTACCTTGGTTGTAATGGGTGGCAATTTGAGTCACTGTTGCCTTTCTATCAGCTCGAACCAGTCTGCCCATTCTCCTCTGACCTCTGGCATCAACAAGGCATTTCCGCCCACAGAACTGCCGCTCACTGGATTTTTTTTCTTTTTCGGACCATTCTCTGTAAACCCTAGAGATGGTTGTGCGTGAAAATCCCAGTAGATCAGCAGTTTCTGAAATACTCAGACCAGCCCTTCTGGCACCAACAACCATGCCACGTTCAAAGGCACTCAAATCACCTTTCTTCCCCATACTGATGCTCGGTTTGAACTGCAGGAGATTGTCTTGACCATGTCTACATGCCTAAAATGCACTGAGTTGCCGCCATGTGATTGGCTGATTAGAAATTAAGTGTTAACAAGAAGTTGGACAGGTGTACCTAATAAAGTGGCCGGTGAGTGTATATGTATATATACAGTTGTGGCCAAAAGTATTGACACCCCTGCAATTCTGTCAGATAATACTCAGTTTCTTCCTGAAAATGATTGCAAACACAAATTCTTTGTTATTATTATCTTCATTTAATTTATCTTACATGAAAAAACACAAAAAGAATTGTCCTAAAGCCAAATTGGATATAATTCCACACCAAACATAAAAAGGGTGGACAAAAGTATTGGCACTGTTCGAAAAATCATGTGATGCTTCTCTAATTTGTGTAATTAACAGCACCTGTAACTAAGCTGTGGCACCTAACAGGTGTTGGCAATAACTAAATCACACTTGCAGCCAGTTGACATGGATTAAAGTTGACACAACCTCTGTCCTGTGTCCTTATGTGTACCACATTGAGCATGGAGAAAAAAAAGAAGACCAAATAACTGTCTGAGGACTTGAGAAACCAAATTGTGAGGAACCATGAGCAATCTCAAGGCTACAAGTCCATCTCCAAAGACCTGAATGTTCCTGTGTCTACCGTGCGCAGTGTCATCAAGAAGTTTAAAGCCCATGGCACTGTGGCTAACCTCCCTAGATATGGATGGAAAAGAAAGATTGACAAGAGATTTCAACGCAAGATTGTGTGGATGTTGGATAAAGAACCTTGACTAACATCCAAACAAGTTCAAGCTGCCCTGCAGTCTGAGGGTGTCAACCCATACTATCCGTCGGTGTCTGAATGAAAAGGGACTGTATGGTAGGAGACCCAGGAAGACCCCACTTCTTACCCCGAGACATAAAAAAGCCAGGCTAGAGTTTGCCAAAACTTACCTGAAAAAGCCTAAAACGTTTTGGAAGAATATTCTCTGGTCAGATGAGACAAAAGTAGAGCTTTTTGGGCAAAGTCATCAACATAGAGTTTACAGGAGAAAAAAAGAGGCATTCAAAGAAAAGAACGCGGTCCCTACAGTCAAACATGGTGGAGGTTCCCTGATGTTTTGGGGTTGCTTTGCTGCCTCTGGCACTGGACTGCTTGACCGTGTGCATGGCATTATGAAGTCTGAAGACTACCAACAAATTTTGCAGCATAATGTAGGGCCCAGTGTGAGAAAGCTGGGTCTCCCTCAGAGGTCATGGGTCTTCCAGCAGGACAATGACCCTAAACACACTTCAAAAAGCACAAGAAAATGGTTTGAGAGAAAGCACTGGAGACTTCTAAGGTGGCCAGCAATGAGTCCAGACCTGAATCCCATAGAACACCTGTGGAGAGATCTAAAAATGGCAGTTTGGAGAAGGTACCCTTCAAATATCAGGGACCTGGAGCAGTTTTCCAAAGAAGAATGGTCTAAAATTCCAGCAGAGCATTGTAAGAAACTCATTGATGGTTACCGGAAGCGGTTGGTCGCAGTTATTTTGGCTAAAGGTTGTGCAACCAAGTATTAGGCTGAGGGTGCCTATACTTTTGTCTGGCCCATTTTCGGAGTTTTGTGTGAAATGATCAATGTTTTGTTTTTGCTTCATTCTCTTTTGTGTTTTTTCATTTAAGACAAATTAAATGATGATAATAATACCAAAGAATTTGTGATTGCAATCTATTTCAGGAAGAAACTGAGTATTATCTGACAGAATTGCAGGGCCGTCAATACTTTTGGCCACAACTGTATATATACACGTGGTCAAAATTATAGGTGCCCCTCGTTTAATGACAGAAAAACCCACAATGGTCACAGAAATATCTTGAATCTGACCAAAGTAATAATAAATAAAAGATCTATGAAAATGAACAAATGAACATCAGACATTGCTTTTCAACCAATCTTCCACAGAATTTTGAAAAAAAATAAAACTCATAAAATAGGCCTGGACAGAACTTATGGTACCCCTGAAAATAACGTGACAAAAGGGACATGCTAAATCAAGGTGTCCACTAACTAGCATCACAGGTGTCTACAATCTTGGATAAGTGAGTGGACCTGTATATAGGACTACAGATACTCACTGTGCTGTTTGGTGACATGGTGTGTATCACATTCAACATGGACCAGAGGAAGCGAAGGAAAGAGTTGTCTCAGGAGATTAGAAAGAAAATTGTAGACAAACATGTTAAAGGTAAAAGTTATAAGTCCATCTCCAAGCAGCTTTATGTTCCTGTGACTACAGTTACACATATTATTCAGAAATTTAAGATACATGGGACTGTAGCCAACCTCCCTGGACAAGGCCGCAGGAGGAAAATTGATGACAAATCAAAGAGCCGGATAATACAAATGGTAACAAAAGAGCCCAGAAAAACTTCTAAAAAAAATGAAAGGTGGACATCAAGCTCAAGGAACATCTGTGTCAAATCGTGCCATTCGTCATTGTACGAGCCAAAGTGGACTTCATGGGAGATGACCACAGAGGACACCATTGTTGAAAAATCATCATAAAAAAGCCAGACTGGAATTTGCCAAACTACATGTTGACAAGCCACAAAACTTCTGGGAGAATGTCCTATGCTCAGATGAGAAAAAATGGAACTTTTTGGCAAGGCACATCAGCTCTATGTTCACAGATGGAAAAATGAAGCATATCAAGAAAAGAACACTGTCCCTTCTGTGAAACATGGAGGAGGCTCTGTTATGTTCTGGGGCTGCTTTGCTGCATCTGGCAAAGGGTGTCAAGAATCTGTGCAGGGTACAATGAAATCTCAAGACTATCAATGGATTCTAGAGAGAAATGTGCTGCCCAGTGTCAGAAAGCTTGTCTCAGTCGCAGGTCATGGGTCTTGCAACAGGATAATGACTCAAAACACACAGCTAAAAACACCCAAGAATGACTAAGAGGAAAACATTGGACTATTCTGAAGTGGCCTTTTATGAGCCGTGACCTAAATCCTATTGAGCGTCTTTGGAAAGAGCTAAAATATGCCATCTGGAAAAGGCAACCTTCAAACACGAGACAACTGGAGGAGTTTGCTCTTGAGGAGTGGGCCAAAATACCTGTTGAAAGATGCAGAAGTCTCACTGACAGTGACAGGAATTGTTTGATTGCAATGATACCCTCAAAAGGTTGTGCAACAAAATATTAAGTTAAGGGTACCATCATTTCTGTCCAGGCCTATTTCATGAGTTTTATTTATTTTTTTATTCTGTGGAAGCATGATTGAAAAGCAATGTCTGACTTTTGTTTGTTCATTTGTTCATTTTCATAGTTTTTTTTAATTTATTATTACTTTTGTCAGATTCAAGTTATTTCTGTGACCATTGTGGGTTTTTCTGTCATTAAATGAGGGGTACCGACAACTTTGACCATGTGTGTATATTAGATTGGTGAGACTCACTGTTAGAGTTGGCGGATTGCGCTAAATAAAATAAACAAAGAAGCGCAACAGCAACCCGGGATCCACCGTGCAGAGATGGAAAACTGCTGCTAGTGTACAATGATGGAACACACAGCGAGTGATTACCTGTACACACTACGTAAAATGCCACTCAGTGTGAACAGAACGCTGAGTTCCAAACTCTGTTACTCCACAGGAAGGAACAGTGCAATGAGTACAAAGTGCTTTGTCCTGTTAAATGGCACAGGACAAGCACGTGAACTGAACTTGCATACAGAAACTAAACAGATGCTCTGCAACTGAGCTGTGTCATTCGCACACAGAAATGAAACTGAATCTCTAAAACTGACCTGTCACTCTCACATAGAAACAAAATCGATGCTCTGCAACTGAGCTGTGTCACTCGCACACAGAAATGAAACAGATGCTCTGAGCAAAATACCCTGACTAGAGTTGTGCTTGCTCTGAAACTCTACTGTGCTAACCGCAGACATGTAGGCAACAGATGCTAAGCCAAATGGCTAATTGCCCCCACTGATGCTAGCTGCATGCCAACGTGTACAGTCCCGAAGGTTAGACAGACAAACGACACTTGCAGACAGAGTAGAAGTGTCTACACTCACTTAGCCACACACAAATGATACTAGCGCGCCCACAGATGCCATTGGAAGCCTTTTATACACTAGGCTCATGTCCACTCGGACAGGACCTTGCCCGTGGATCAATCCGGCACATCACCAGAGCAGCTGACGGGCGACCACTAATGAGAAGACACTACCTCACGGACATGCCCAGCAGGGTGATTTCTGGACTTAGGCTCCAGAGTGTCAGGTTGCTCCTGCATAACACTGGTTACAAAGGACTTGGCTGGAGAGCCTGCAGTAACCAACCATATGCCATGAGCCTGAGCTAGATGCTGGGACCCATGTCTAGGCTGAGCAGGACCTGCAGCAGCCAAGTCCAAATGGGAGACCGCCGAGGCAGACAAGGCTTGGGATCTACACTGTGTAGCGGGAGAATCCTGGAGCCTAACACTCACATTTGTTAGTTTAAACTTTTGATATAATGCCATCGAAAAAAGTACCGTATTTTTTGGACTGTAAGATGCACTTTTTTTTCACAAAATTTGGGAGGAAAATGGGGATGAATCTTATAGTACGAATGTAGCTTAGCGTGGGAGATGGGAGGCCCTGGCCTGGGAGGAGGGGGTGTCCCAGCGGTGTAAGCCTTGCAGGCACTGGACTTCAAGAAAATGTTGTTGGTCCCTGCTCCGTACATTGATTTCCCGATGATGGGCTTCAAGAAGATGGTCACTGGAGCACAGATTTAAATCTCAGTAAGCTAAATTCAGACTATATGACAGTCCCCATCTTACAGTCAAAAAAATATGGTAACTATGGCAGTAATTTCCTCCTTAAACTATTTGCAGCAGCTCTTTGTAGCAGCTTTGTGAGCTTCCTAACAGAAAGTGTTCCTAAGCCGGCAACCTTCTTCCATTACAGTAATAAACCTTAACAGTACACTTAATGGGATATAAAGGGGCCCAAAACACAATAGATAGCTGTTGGGCAAACAATGATGAATTTGATTATTATTTCAGAGGCTATATTTCCCAACTCCTCCATGCAAAGGAGTGCACGGTACACTTAACTATCTTATGTTCTGTATGTTCTGTAAGAAAGAGCCTCTTCCAGACTCCTCTGGAGGCAGTTTATCTAACTGAGAACAAAATGATCAGCAGTCAAAATCAGATATTCTGGATCCTTATCTTCCCACGACATCTTCTGATGGGGAAGAGTTGGTAGTCTCCCATATGCATTAGACTTACGGCCGAGCCCACTGATATCTAATGTGTATGGGGACTTTAACTGTAGATGTACAAAACTGTGAAAAAGTTTAGGCAGGTGTGCAGGGCGTATCACCAATTCCTGGACTTCTTGTTCCTGTTTACACTATAAATAGTTCTTACTGACATTGGCTGTATGTTTGAAGTCATTATCCTACTGAAAAATAAAAATCAAAAACTTCCCTGATGGCATGATGAATAAGTATCTGCCTATATTTCACAGCATTGAAAACACCATTAATCCTCCCCAACTGCATTTTCTGAAATACAACCCCAAATTAGCAAGGAAACTTCACCATGCTCCTTCGGCAAACAAACTGCCTTTTTTACAGCCAAATGTTTAACATTTTGACTTTTTAGTCCAGAGACTATGCTGCTTTTTTCCACCCCAGTTTCAATGTTTTTTTTGCATTATTCAGTCTCCTGTTTCAATGGTATGGATTTTTGAACACAATTCTTCTATGAAGACCACTTCTTACCAAACTTCTATTAGTAGAAGGTGTTGCTGGGTACCGCTGATTGATCCCAGTTCTGAAGTAATGACACTGCTGGAAATTTTCAAATTTTCAAGTGAAAAAAGCATAATGTCTTTCATCTGCTTCCTTAAGTTTCCTTGGCCCACTATTATGTCTACAGTCCTCAACCTTGCCCATTTCTTTGTGCTTCATGAATAGACTCTGAACAACACATCTTGAAACCCCCGACTGCTTTGAAATCTTGGCCTGGGAGACATCTTGCTGATGCAGTATAACTGTACATTCCTGATGTGCTTATTTTGGTAATGGTGTATAACCTATGACGCGACGCTATCTTTCACAATGAGTTTGGCTGTTCCTCATCGAGTTTTAAGCCTTACACAGCTGTTTCCATTTTAGTTAATGACCGTTTCAACCTAAATTTTAAAATGATGAACATTATTACCTGTCTGGTATAACTGGTTACTCATGCACATGATAATATATTATAGATACAGTATATCAATTTTATAGATTGTAACCTAGAGAGCAGGGCCCTCACTTCCCTGTAACTGGTGAACGATGTGTTACTTTGTGATATCTTTATGGTCTGTACATGTCCCTGCTTAATTGTAAAGTGCAGCGGAATATGTTGGTGCTATAAAATAAAGTTATTATTAGTGTTGAGCGATACCGTCCGATACTTGAAAGTATCGGTATCGGAAAGTATCGGCCGATACCGGCAAAGTATCGGATCCAATCCGATACCGATACCCGATACCAATACAAGTCAATGGGACTCAAGTATCGGACGGTATTCCTGATGGTTCCCAGGGTCTGAAGGAGAGGAAACTCTCCTTCAGGCCCTGGGATCCATATAAATGTGTAAAAGAAAGAATTAAAATAAAAAATATCGCTATACTCACCTGTCCGACGCAGCCGGGACTTCAGCGAGGGAACCGGCAGCGTTGTTTGTTTAAAATTCGCGCTATTACTTGGTTACGTGAATTCCCGGCTTGTGATTGGTCAGGTCGGCCATGTTGCCGGGACGCGGACCAATCACAGCAAGCCGTGACGAAATTACGTCACGGCTTGCTGTGATTGGTCCGCGTCCCGGCAATATGGCCGCCCTGACCAATCACAAGCCGTGACGTCACGGGAGGCTGGACACGCGCTCATTTTAAAATGGGCGCGTGTCCAGCCTCCCGTGACGTCACGGCTTGTGATTGGTTGCGCCGCGGTCAACCAATCACAAGCCGGGAGGCTGGACGCGCTCATTTTAAAATGGGCGCGTGTCCAGCCTCCCGTGACGTCACGGCTTGTGATTGGTCAGGGCGGCCATATTGCCGGGACGCGGACCAATCACAGCAAGCCGTGACGTAATTTCGTCACGGCTTGCTGTGATTGGTCCGCGTCCCGGCAACATGGCCGACCTGACCAATCACAAGCCGGGAATTCACGTAACCAAGTAATAGCGCGAATTTTAAACAAACAATGCTGCCGGTTCCCTCGCTGAAGTCCCGGCTGCGTCGGACAGGTGAGTATAGCGATATTTTTTATTTTAATTCTCTCTTTTACACATTTTAACATTAATGTTATTGCGATACCCGATACCCGATACCACAAGAGTATCGGAATCCCGGTATCGGAATTCCGATACAGCAAGTATCAGCCGATACCCGATACTTGCAGCATCGGAATGCTCAACACTAGTTATTATTATTGTTGTTATTATAATAATCCTACAATATTCTTCACTTTGTGCAAGCATACATAGAGGAGTTAATGCTGTTTTGAAGGCAAAGGTTAGTCACAACAAATATTGACTTGATTTAGGCTACACTCCCAACTTTTGTTGCGTTTTTGATGTTGCAGATTTTCTGCACCATTTCTGTACCCATTAAGTAAAATAGGTCACTTGCATTTTTTTGAAAATCTGTAACATCAAAAACTTACCAAAGGCTCATTATGTGAACATAGCCTTAGATTTCTTTTTTGTTAATTGCCTTTTCATTTTGTGAATTGATAAAAATAAACTATTAATAGTGATGAGCGAATATACTCGTTAGTCGAGATTTCCCTAGCACGCTCGGGAGTCCTCCGAGTATTTTTTAGTGCTCGGAGTTTTAGTTTTTCTTGCCACAGCTGAATGATTTACATCTGTTAGCCAGCATAAGTACATGTGGGGATTCCCTAGTAACCAGGCAACCCCCACGTGTACTTATGCTGGCTAACAGATGTAAATCATTCAGCTGCGGCAAGAAAAACTAAAACTCAGAGCACTAAAAAATACTCAGAGGACCCCCGAGCATGCTCGAGAAATCTCGAGTAACGAGTATATTCGCTCATCACTAGCTATTAACTCTTTCATTTTTTAAAGCATGCTTATATTGCAACCCGACTCTCACTGTAAGCATTGATATTGCGTTGCGTGGTGAAACATGTCCACAGCGGCAATTCTCAGATTTGAAACTATGATCTAGGCCGCCACTCAATTTATTAAAATATCATCCCCCTTACCCAATCACCGACTTCAGCCTATGTGAACAAGGAAGAAAGGCTGAAGTGGACAGAAAATATATTATACTAGACCATCTCACTTACCTGTAAAACACTAGGTTTTATACGTCACACCTGCAAAGATAAAAAAAATATGTAAAATATGAAAGTAGTCTTTTTTCTTTTATATCCTTTATTATTTCAAGAAAAAATAACTGGCATTATTATACGACTAGCTAAGCAACTAGCTCTCTCAGCCTACAAAAAAGTCTGATTTCTATTTTTTTAGTCATGTTGCCAGACAAAAAATGAAAAAAAGATAATAAAGTCATGAGCCCAAAAATTGTACCAACTTAAATTTCAATTTGTTTTGTAAAAAAAGCTCTCATATACCCCTGCTGCAGAAAAATGGCACCATGAAAAAAAGTTAATGGGATTTTATGTAATAAATTATAGTTATTTGAAATCACAATGTCCATAACATTTTAAACTGTAAAATGAGCATACAAGCCAAGTTGCTCATATAGTTTAAGCATGTTGTCTACTAGCAAAGTTTTCAGGTTGCCAGTTCCCAAGAAAGTTCTGCACTCCTAGCACAAAATCATCCCAAGCTGCAAGTTCCAGAGGGTTCAGTTTTATTCTGAATTTGTCATCATGCATAAGTTTGTTGATTTCAGGGCCAAAAAAAATTCTGGTCTTTATTTTAGCCTCAGGTTGTAGTGTGCAAAACTTCTTCAAATACTGGAAACCATTTCCATCACGATCAATTGCAAATACATTTTTTATTAAACCAATTTTAATGTGAAGTGGTGGAAAATAAACTTGAAGTGGATTAACCAGTGATTTGTGTGGTACATTGTACTGACCAACTGTGTGCTCGACTCTGAGAGACCACTGTCTCATTTTGTAATGTGATTACTGTGATCACGACTCTTCCATAGTCACAAGAAATACATATGCTTCATGTACCCAAACTATATGACAAGCAGCAGTGCCACCACTTTCAGATCAGTACAAATTTCCCATTTATGTTCTGAGTATTTAACCATTTTCAAAATTAACACTTTAGAAACAGGGTCTTTCATTAAAACCGTATGAGCAAATGGAACAGATTTTTCATTAACCTTGTGCAACAAGACAGCTTTCAAACTCGTTTTGCTAGAGTCTATGAATAGCCTCCATACATGGGGAACAAGAGTACCCTCTAACTCCATAATAAGACCAATTAGGCTGGGTTCACATTGCGTTACTGCAATCCATTCAACGCATGCTTTAAAAGGACTGCGCTAACGCAAGTGCCAAAAAAGATTACGTTATGCGATCGCGCTAGCGCAGATGCTCTATCTGCGCTAGCGGTGACAGACCCGGAAATGCTGCAGCCCGCGTCCGAGGGTCTGTCACAGAATGATGGCACATCACTAGCGCATGCCCATTATGGCATGCGTTGGCGATGCACCCGATAATAGGGTTAATGGCAGCGTTAACGGACTGCGTTACACCGCTGTATAATGCAATCCATCTAACGGACTGCCATAACGCAATGTAAACCCAGCCTTACATTGATACAGAAGCAAACATCGCTTTCCATTGCATAGTATGCAGCTAACTTGGTGTGTCAATGATTTATATGTGAAATTGTGGTACCTCAATGTAGCAAATTCCGTTCCCCAAGTTTAGAAGCTAGCAGTTGTGACTTATCTTTAGATAATGAAATATCTCTTACCAGATCATCTAAATGTGATAGGATCAGGAAGTGCGGCTGACCCTCCAATTCTACTGGATCACAAAAAACATCATACCAATCAACATGTTCTTCCTCATCAGGATCAGAACCATCAGGTTTAATTTCTGTTCCTACTGGATTCTTTACATCATGTGGTACTGGTTTAAGAGCAGACTCACAGACAGGATACACACTTGCATTGATCATAAGTAGTGTATCTGCCACATATGTAGCAAAAATTGTCCAGATTGTTAACACATTTGCTTCTATCCATCTTAAGGCTCAAAACTGATAGCACTATAACATCACTTTATTGAACTCTGTCAAACTTTCCTTTTATACTTCCTGCTGACTTAAGCTGGTAGACCTGTCTAATCATGTCCGTTAAAATATTTCCAATATACAGTATAATGCATTATTATTATAAGTGAATAGGCTTGGCATATATAACTTAAGATTTATATGAGTCAAGCAAATTCTGAGTTCATATTTGGAATCAGCGCTTTCAGTTTAGCATAAATCCCGTGTTTTCTCTCAGCAAAATCATTGTTGCGTGGTCTAAAGAAACACAATTTCATTCCATTTATTAAAACCTGCAGGAGATCTGGTCCCCAATTTATAGATCCACAAAAGCTTCCCGAGTGAGGAGATGTCTCCTCATGTCTCCTCCACAAAAGGGTTGATTAACCCTCCCAAAGCCAAAGGCCTGAAAAAAGAAAGTGTTGTGCTGATGACACATAATGAAATGTTTAACTTCATGAGACATTGCTCTAAGTTTTTTTGCTAAAAATATCATACATATGTTCAGATATACGAACCTTTAGTTTTCGGGAAGTACATCCTATGTAAGTTTCGAGATATATCGTACATCATGTTGCATAAATAACATTTTAAGAATTGCAATTAATAAAATGCTTGATGTTGAAATCATTGGAATTATCGCAATCGGAATTTTTTTTTAGTGTTGATCACATGTGCACACATTTGACACTGTTTCCTGCCACACCCAAAAAAACTTTTCAAATTAACCATGTACCTCGGGGATTAATTGATAAAAACAGACACGGAGACAACATATTGCCCAATGTGGGCGTTTGCCTGGCTATAAAATTGCATCAGGATTGTAACACCTTACCTAGGATTTGAAGAATAGGCAGGAATTCTTTAATTAAACTTTTAATGTTATTAAATTGAGGGCTATTTTGCAAAAAAATAAAAGGTTTATCAGAAAAAGCCAACTGTTTGCATTTCTATCTTTTTTGTCCCAGTTATTAAATCTTCCCATTTTTTGTTATGGACTATAGTGTAAGCTCTTTTTAACATCCATCCTACATAACCGCATTTGCATAACTTATTACCAGAATTTATAAGTTCTGAATATATCTAAACCAGTGGGAACTGACCTGATGATGTGTTTCGTATGACTAATATTTGCAAGCAGAATTGTATTCCCTGTCAAAGTACGTTGAAGTGCAGATTATAATGCTATGTTCACCTGACTATTTAAGATCCAAAAATAAATGTTATTTTGGCTTATTCAATCGAGGACTGAGTGCATGGATTGCTTTCAGGAAGTTGTCGAAAGGGAATTTAAATATCTTAGTGAACAGAATATGCATTAAAGAAACTGGACCCATTTAATGGATGATCAACATTGTTCTTTACAAGACTTAAAGGACATGTCTGACATCACCATCAAGATGTCAGACAAAGGTTGTGGCAATCATGGATTCTAAAAAACTCAGTGACAGATTTTTGATGTTTAGTTAATAATCCAACTTTGTCTTTTGCACAGGGTATAATCAGACTTGTTGAGGACTGGGTGGTTTTATGGGGTGCTTACGAAACAATAGTCTGACTTTTTTGATAGTCGAATACCCAATCCTACCCATCATGAATGCTTTACCTTAATTTCCACAAAGCAGCAGATCCACCCCCATGAGACCCATTGTGAATAGGTGTCTAAGTGAATGGATGTACTCATTATTACAGCTGATGATTCAGAATATTCCAGGTTATATTAGAGATTCCAGAAAATATATTGAAACATTTCTCTCATAAAACGTGGTCAATAAATCATTCACGGCAGCTGCGATATCACTATATACATCCATAACTCATAATGTTGCCTTGCAAGCCTTTGAATTTTAACTTA
This sequence comes from Ranitomeya variabilis, assembly GCF_051348905.1. NCBI lineage: Eukaryota > Metazoa > Chordata > Amphibia > Anura > Dendrobatidae > Ranitomeya > Ranitomeya variabilis. The sequence goes on along the minus strand of NC_135234.1, from coordinate 567,796,940 downwards.
AAAATTATGGTCATAATTCTGATGATTTACAACATTTGCATATAGATGATGATATGATTCTCATGACATGCAATGTCGAGTCGTTGTACACAAGTATCAAACATAAGGATGGTTTACATGCAGCCAAATTTTCTTGAGTATGATTAATCTCTTTTTGGATTAAGTTAATTTTATCCATAAAAATGTTTTAACTTTTAACAGATACTATTTTCTACAGCTCCAGGGAATAGAAATGGGTGCGGCCTGCACATCTTCCTATGCTAATCTGTTCCTGCGGCTGTGGGAAAGGGATCTGTTTTCATCTTAAACAATTATGGATCAGGTCATATTTTGGACCCAGTTCATTGATGATATTATTCTAATTTGGTGTGGTAGAGAGAAAGATCTGAATTCCTTCTTTGAAAAACTTAATGATAATGATCTAGACATCAAATTAACATATAAATATGATTTTCACATAATCAATTTCCTTGATTTTTCAATCAATTGAGATGAAATAGGGTTATTACAGTCTGACATTTACAGAAAGGATACAGCAGTCAATCCCTTACTCCATGCTTCCTCCTCACATCCATCTCACGTTATTAAATCCATTCCTAATCGACAATTTTTGAGGATCTGTTGGATATGCTGCACAGAGAGTGATTTTGAAATTTGTGTCAAAGAGATTAAACAATATTTTCTGGATCTTACAGTCATCGAAGAAAGCATATAACCAAGCTAAAAGAGCAAATTGGCAAGATATTATATATTCTACTCAGAATAAAACAAAAGAACAACAGGTAATAATGGTGACACAATGCCATTCTCAATGGCATTGAATGCAAAAACATAATGGAACAATATTGGCCGATATTTATATTAAGACCATGTATTACTGCCCACTGGTCATGTAGTCTTACAGATAAAATGGTGAAGTCATTTTATTCACCTACTAATCAACCTTCTGTATTTCCCTCTTTAGCACCAAAGCCAACCCCAAAATGGGGATGTTTCCCCTGTGGGAAGTGTGTCCGCTGCTTAAACATAGACCATACCACTGAATTTTATTCTTCTGACAACAAAAAATGTCATTACTGAAACCATCATCATGCTATTTGTCGATGTTCACAAATCTACATTGGTCTGACTACTTGCCCATTTAAAATCAGAGTTATGGAGCACATTAGAGACATTATTGCGGGTGCTAAAGAGACTGAAGTTGAACATTTAAAAATGATTCGGAGACATTTTAAGGCCTACTACTAATGTGACTCCTCTGGACTGCGAATGATAGGGATTGACCATATCTACTCACATCTCCAAGGTGGGAATTTCAGCCATTTGTTATCCCAAAGAGAGGCAAAATGGATATGGACCTTGTGTACCCTACAACCACATGGTCTTAATGAGACCCTAAATTTTTCCCCATTTCTCTAATCACTTGCTCCTGAATATATATTCATATATTTTGACAGATTTAGTGTTTTTAATATTCTCACATATGTAATATTTTTTTTGTTGTGTTTTTTATCATTTTTTTACTTCTCTTCTTTTTTTATCATCCAATTGATCTTTAGAGGGTTGAAATATGTGTGACCTGAAGACCCACCACTTTATGGCATCAGATTCTCCTATTATAATTTTCTGAGACTTTAGAACGTCATTATATTCGGAAAAAAAATTCTAGACCACTGCCCTTTGGACTGTATGTTTTGGTCTTTTTTCCCTTTTTGTCTAGCCCTCCAGACCTCTTTATCTGGACTTTCACCTACCTTTTCCATATTGTATATATATTTCTGCTGATATGTGGGTATTATTATTTTTATGAGAGATATCCTTTTAACCTGATTGCCATTTATTTTTGCACCTTGATTATAACTATATCTCTGTGTGTGGGTGATATGTGTGCAATACACATTCATACACACATTTTTTTAAGTTTTGGTTTTATATTTGTTTTTCTGTATTATTCCTTCACCTAGCTCACATGTCACTTCACATACATTTCTATTTTATTCATAATTTCATTTTTTGCATTCACATTACCATGTTCATATTCACCATTCAATCATCATATTTAGGGTCTAGCACTGTCACGTTATCATGACTTTTTCTGATACAATCTTGCCATCAGACTATGTTTCACTCTTTTGTTGCTTCATTGCACTGTCACTTTCAATCATGACTTTTTGATATATGTACACATAAATAATATAATGTTAGACATTACACTGTCACATTAATCATGATTTTTTTTCTATATATAAATGCATTAATAAAATAGTGTCAGTCAATTATTTTACCTTTGTATTTGCAAATGTGTTCACTACTATTAATGATTTTGTGTTCTCGTGTGCAATATAATCAGTTTCATTCTCTCTTACCTATGAAGTTTTATATATATGCAGATTGGTGTGATGTTTATGATCATCCTATGAAACTGGCCCCCTTTTTTGATTCTTTGCCCTCCTGTCAGCGGTGCGCATGTTCGCTCGCCTCCACCTCATTTGCATCCTCAATTGCGTCTCTCCATGGTGAGAATGCATTTCCTGCCCAGGTGCCCGCTCACATGATTACGTGGGCATGACTCTGGGTCATGTGATGGTGGCGTTTCCATGATGTTTCTGATTATGCGATTGATGGGTGGGTGCGTGCAATCACATGCACCAATCAGCACTAGTAGCTTATGTGTGCACAATTCATATTATCGATATGCCAAATCCCATTGGCTACTGATACCTAAGGATGCTGGGTATAACACTTAGCCACTCCCCCAAAGAAGGCTCTGGTTCCTAAAAAAAGGTGCGTAGGGGTTTCAGGTACTACACTCCAGCTCTAGTAATATGACTATTTATACTATGTACTAATAGATATTTTGGTTTAGTATCTTTTATACCATATCTCCATTGAAAGTCTCATTCTATATAGGATATTGATTATAATAATTATGGAATATCATTCTATTACACTACCCATATAACTATGATCCTTGCATCATACGGTCACTTCATTACCTTTTCTTATTTATTTGTAAGAAATGTACTATATTACTACTTAGCCTTTGCTGGCATGTGGAGTCAAATTTTGGCTAACTTTGTATGTTACCTTTTTTAACGGTTCAATAAATTTATTTTATTTTTCTTAAGATTATGTGTTTTTTCACACCATTTTCTTTATATGATATATTATATGATGATTTACAACACTATATTTTACAAGTGACACATTTTTTGATCACCCATAATTTTTTCTCTTTTGATCGCCAATATTTTTGAAAGTGTAGGGAGGTTCCGATAAGTGCAAGATACTCACTTTCTTTGGCCAATTTGGTCACAAGGTTTTGGGAAAATAATTTCATTTTTACCACGTCTAATCCTTTTGCTCATTTCATTCATTGGTATGGCAGATACATCGACAATCTGTTGATTATATGGACAGACAACAATTTGCCCTTCAACATACATGAAGTCTTTAAAGGGAACCTGTCACCACGTTTTTGGAAGATGGGATAAAAATAGCGTTAAATAGGGGCAGAGGTGGGCGTTACATTAGTGTGTTTGTTATGCGTTTATTACCCACCTAAGTTGCCGAAATACCTTTGCAAAGTCTCTGTTTTCGCCTGTCAATCAGGCTGGTCTGGTCAAAAGGGCGTTGTCTTCCCCCAGATTTTGCGTAGTTTCCCGTTGGTGGCGTAGTGGTGTGCGCATGCCCAAGGTCCCGAATCCTCTGCCAGGGGATTTAAAAGAGCGCGCTGTTCGTTATTTCATTGGTGATCGGTGGGCGCCGCGATATCCATCTGCGCACGCGCGGCATCCCGCGGCCATTTTCCTGAAGCCGCGGCCAGCAGAGCGCCGCTTCTGCGCACGCGCGGCCAAAGGAAGATGGCCGCGCCCACCGATCACCAATGAAAACGAACAGCGCGCTCTTTTAAACGCCACCAACGGGAAACTACGCAAAATCTGGGGGAAGACAACGCCCTTTTGAACAGACCAGCCTGATTGACAGGCGAAAACGGAGACTTTGCAAAGGTATTTCGGCAACTTAGGTGGGTAATAAACGCATAACAAACACACTAATGTAACGCCCACCTCTGCCCCTATTTAACGCTATTTTTATCCCATCTTCCAAAAACGTGGTGACAGGTTCCCTTTAACAGGGAATACAATTCTATGTGCAAATAGCAGTCATCTGAAACACATTATGTCAATTCTCGTTGGTGAGTTTACAAGGATTAAAAGAAACTGCAGCAACATGGATGAGTTACATGCAGAACTTATTCATTCTGGTAAGTTAAACAAAAAAAATAGATGTTAAATAGAGCTTCCCTAATAGTCCACCACAAAAAATGGGACGATTTAATAACAGGGGACAAAAACAATAAAAATTCAAATAAACAGAAGACTTTATTGAATACACTTTTTATTTCTTTGCAATATATCCCTCAATTTAATAACATTAAAACTACTCAAAAAAAATCCTCAATCCTGTATATTTAAGCTAAAAAGCATATAAAAAAACAAATACTTACAAAAATGAGGCTTTTTTAGAAGACTAAAAATATCTTTATTACAAAACATTAAAAAATGGAACAAAAACTCATGCATATAATGTGCAAATACAGGTAGGAACAAATACAGGAAGAAAAGGTGGGTATACCTGGATAAGATCTCATGCAATGCTCTGCTATTTCTCTTAGAGGTCTGTATTTGTAGATATATAAAAGTTCATAGCATATGATAAGGGCAAGATGTCATATAAGTACAAACTGTCATACCATGTAAGGAATTATTCTGAATGAAGCCCATATAATAGTGAGCTTGATCACTATAAAAAGAATCCTAATAGATTCAACCAATAATATCTAATATACCTATAAATGATACAAAATCCATACATCAATGCTTTTAATTTTCATGACAAAGGAGTCATGGTGGATTCTTACAGTAGTTTTTTACATCCATACAAGGGTATTAGACCAAGAAAGATTGCATAAAAAATCATAACAAAAACAGAGATAATAGACCTAATTATAAATATAAAATTACCAACAGTGCTGGAAGCCAGGAATCCATCACACTCGACGCGCGTTTCGCTATGGAAAGCTTCGTTCAGAGGTGGTAAGCATCTGGCTATTTAAATCATCATTGTCCAATGACATACAAGAAATTGGCTTCTATTTATTTTTTACCAGTGTGTTTTGTCTGACATATGTATTACTTCCTGGTTTGGTGGCGGTCATGATGTCAGTAATCACATGACACAGTCACATGTGCTGACGTCATTAGGAAGTGATCATGTGATGCAGTCGCGTGTATAAGCACAAGATGCTTCCATTTCATTGTGTGTCAGTAACATAACACTTCCTTTTTTCATTATTAATTGCATATTAATCATTAGTCATGGTTTTTCCTTCGTGAGGTTTCTTGGCAGATATGTTTTTGATCTGAACAATTATGTTACGTATTGGAAAATTTCTTGAGGACCTGCTTTTTTATCACATGATATTTTTAACAGCTTATGATTGCTTTATTTGTATATTTAACCTGTGTTTCTCTGTGGAGAGATTAGCTGAGACTAAGACCCCATCACTTTCTTTCATCTTGCAAAAACTTTTACAAGCCTAGTGCCATGCTAGTTTAGCTTGTTTAAATGGAACTATAACTAATTTCCATATTGTGCACACATGGGTTTAGGACAGAGTCTGGTGCACCTGAAAGCAATGAGTGCTGAGTTGATTTTTCCTATCCATGTTCATGATTGTATAAAATCAGCGTGCTATTTATCATACCCAGTGAACACCATTAAAACAATTCTGGGGATTCCCTCTTTCCAAATATCTCAAGGTCTTGGCAAATGAATAGTGACAAAAGAAAACTAATCCAGCAAGCTTTGCACTCGAAAAGATAAATGTGCTCCTTTCCTTTTAAACCACGCTGTCAACCATATATTAGGTAATGTCTTGGCATAAACATAACAAATTGTGCAGATTTTTTTCTCCAGTTGCAATATGAGACAATTAAAAATTTGAAGCTAAAACTATGTTTCAATGGAAAATATGGATTTTTTGTCATTCTTTTTCACTCATTGTTTTTGTGTTTCTTCATCTGAAGCACCTTCAGGGTTAACAACCTTCTTAAATACAATTTAAGCTCAATAGAAGGTGCAATTTTTAAAAATGAGGTGATTTTTTCAGAGCTTCAAATATAACAACTCCTCAAAGGCATTTGAGAACTGAATCGACCCCTAAAAATAGGTTTCTGAAAGCCTGTTGAAAAATAGTAGCTAAATGTATAAAAGTCTAATGTTCCTAAAAATAATTGTCTATGTAAAAAAATGATACCAATATTAGGTAGACATATGGGAAATGTTAATTATTAATTATTTTGCATGGTATGACTATTATTTTGCATGGTATGACTATCTGTTTTTATCATTGATGACCTATCATCAGGATAGGTCACCAACGACTGATCATTCGAGGTCCGACACCCGGCAGCCCCCGCAGATCAGCTGTTCTTGTTGCTGGTGGCCAGCGGAGAAATGCTCAATTGCGGAGCTGCTCCGTCTTATGATGCCCACAGATGGCTACTGCACATCTACCTCCTATTGATCAGAAGACAGAGCAGCTCCGCAATTGAGCATTTCAGGCCACTGCCGTCGAAACAGAGTCATTTTGGCACCCTGTATCTATGCAATGGAGTAGAGAAAATAAAAACTGAAAAATAAATGTTTTATCTATATTTACACAGATATATACAGGAACATTCAGTTAAAGCTGACATTCTCTTTAAAGCTGCCATTGCATAGAGTCTTCACATTTTTAATAGTGCATTTTAAGTATATTACCGTAATAATTGTTATTATTATTATTATTATTATTATCAGACTTAAAATTCATGACCAGAAACCAGAAGAGGTTATGTAATAAATGGCAACTTTAAGTGGCTGATAATACAATACAAAGAAAGATCTTTATTTCACAGTAGTGATGGTAAATGTGACCCTATATACTAAGCAAATGTTAACAGGTTTTGTGAAACACATTTTCAAAATAATTCTGTACAAATAAATATGATGTATCTGGTTTGACTTAAATCAGCAGTTTTCCATTAAATTCAATGATTGATATCTGAGAACCCTTATGAACTGTTGAACGAAAGGGTAATTGACTGACATTGACAGTAAAACAATCTGAGGTATAAAGAGATACTGAGTTTTCACAGAGAATCCATTGTGGATTTTACTATACACGATAAAAATGCACAACATGGCCTCTTGAGGTTCTAGACAGAAGCCTGAAGACAGATGTTCAGAATGTTAAAGTCCAGAGAAAACTCTTGTAGGTCAGCAAAAAAGGTTACCGGCTTCATCAGCATGGATACAGAGTTGAAAAGAAAAAGAGCCTGTGACCTCTGCAATAAAGGCTGTTCATCTGGTCTACGGTGTATCAAACATAGCGAATACTAATAAATAACAGAGGCTCAGAAATGATCTTCACTGCTAAATAATGTATTACAGAGTTAGCTCCCCTGATTAAAGTGGATATGTCAGTTGAATATGCTGGCCTATGTACGGGCAGAATATTACAGCCACAGGTCCATATTGTATTAGCCAAAACAGTACAAAAAATATTGTGCCATCTGGCTAAAGAGAGCTCTGAATGTATAAATTAGTTAGGAATACCCTGTATTCATGAAGGGAGTAGTTCTTATGCCTTCTCCCACCTATTTCACTTCTCTCCTTGGTAATTGATGGCTAGCTGCATAGCCACGTATACAAAACAGCCTATCATATAGGTACATGAGGCAGGAAGAACTATGCTTATTAATTCAGTATTTTCAGTCTGAGTGCGATCCAAAAAAAGCATCGTCTCACACCCGGACCAATGTTATTCTATGGGGCCGTGCACATGTCAGATTTTTGTCGGAGGGAAAAATCTCAGCATGCATGATTTGCATTCAGATCGCACTCAGCCATGCAAGTCAATGAGCTCATGGAAAACACTGGTCTGCATTCGGATAACATTTCAGTGTGGGGCAATTTTCACAGACTGCCAGAATGGAGAAGAAGAAGATCTTCTCGTCATCTAAGAAAATCGGATGACACAATGACGAAACTCTGATCAAACTTGCATAATTGGTCCAATACTCTTGGATGAGAGCCGAGCCTTTAATATGGCTATTCCTATGATTGAACATCCAATTCCTGATAATATTTTTGATCATGTACACAATGGTCAAATCATTTAAAAACAAGACACAAATGTATTACTCCATATAAATTCCCATTTATTGCTTAGCTACCATCGGAAAATAAATGTCATATTGTTACATTTTATTACTAATATAAAATCAATTAATATCAATAAATCAATTAGCCCAACATGTAACTAAACATGATAAAACTAAAGCTTTACATTATGTGCCGCATTTGTATCCCAAACATAGGAAGTCAATCTCAATCAGCTCACTTGGAAGCCATGCTATAGTCCGTAGACACTTCTTTTATTAAAAATTAAAATATAAGCTACAAAAAAGTACTTTTTTAATCCAATAAATAAAAAACAGCAGGGAATCAGGGAATCGGATTGTAAAAATGACAAGGAAATCATGACAGATCCTTTCCATTGAACATGTCTCTACATTCCTAGTGGGATCCACATTATAAATGAGCCAAAAATTAAATTTGAATTTGATGATATTGGGAGAGAGAATCGAGGCCAAGTTTGGATGCTTCTTCACTGAAAACCTAAACTCTATAAGATGTTTCCCTGATAATACAATGGTATTTGCTTACAGTAGCCTTCAGATGATAGCTAAATTGTCACATTTGTATATCCAATTGTATATCTAAAATGTTTAAAGGTGGAGATGAGACTATAGCAAATAGCTTTTTAGTAAAAAAGATAAAAACTTCATACTGCTCTTAGAAGAGATCTCATGTACAGTCAAGTCAAAACAAATGAAGTAATGATGTCATGATGTTGCTTGAGGTCCTGTCAGCTCTTGAGGTGCCGAAGAGTGATTGCGGAAGACAAGACTGGAGCCAGAGGGAGGGAACGGGCTAGCAAAGGGCAAGATGGAGAGCCACAGCACCATGACAGGTGGGGGAAGAGGTGAAGATATTTTTTTTTTTTTGTATCCCCTCTGTTTATTACGTTTGGGGATCTGGAATGACCTAAGAGCATAATACACATATTTTACCAGCAATTTAATTTGCATTGAATAAGTTTAGCCCCTTTAATCTTTATATGTTGACATAGTCATATGAGGGCTTGTTTTTGACAAGAAGAGTTGTACTTTTGAATGACATAATCCATTTCATCATGTGATGTACTAGAAAGATGGAAAGAAATTCCAATTGCAGCAAAACTTAAAAATAAGTGCAATTCCCCCATTGTTTTTGGTGTTTTGTTTTTGGAGTGCCCCCAGACGCAGGGCCGCGGGGTACTCGGTACCGGGCCTCTCTGTCTCAGTTCTGGGGTTGTCACGGTGGCTAGACTCGGTCCGTGACCCTGCTAAGGGGCGTCCAATGAAAGGTGTAGGTGGTGGTGCGTGGTGCAGGTCGCGGTGAATAACGAGGACACAGGGTTGCAGTCTCTTTACCTCTTTACTGAAGGCTTCAGGGTCCGCAATCCAGAGTACTGTTAACAGGGCTGGCTGAGACCGGCCGGTCCGAAGGCACATCCAGAGTTCCCTTTGCAGGTGGAAATTAGTGTCTACCTTCTAGCGCCTGTGTGTTGTAGTACTTCCCTGCTGAGCACCACGGGATAGTCCTCACAACTGTTGTGTATATTTCTGTTCTTTCTCTCTCCCTCTCCGTCCCCCAGATGATATGGCTAGGACGCACCCATATGACGGGGTAGGCCTGGAGTTATTCTGGGACCCTAAAGACGCCCCTCTCCCACAGTTTACCTCCGTTGTCTTCGTTAGGTGTAATGGTGAGACAGCCAACCTATGGTTAACTGCTCGGCCGTAGTTTAAAGTAATGCGTGGAGTCTCTTACTTTCTCGGCGTTCCGGCCACCGGCTACGCACCTCAGAAGGATGTTGCTTCGATCTTACAGCACGACTCCTGGTATTATCTCCTTTTTGCTGTATTTCCGTTCCTCACTTCTCCACAATAAACCTCGCTTCTTGTCCTTTCTTAGGAGTCTGCCGCTGTAAGGCACAGGCACAACTCCGTAACGATCTGTCCCTTTCTAGGACTCTGCCAGGATCCCACCCCTGAGAGGTCCTCTCTCTAGCTCTTCCCAGCTCCTTTCTCTCTAACTTCCTGTCCAACCCCCAGTTTTACCAGAGCGTGAGGAGTGGCCTACTAGATAGAACCACTCCCCCTGGTGGCCGGAGTGTGAAGTGTAATGTGTGTGTGATACCTGGTCAGGTGAACTCCTTAAGTGCCATCAGACGTACCATCACTCCCCTTAGCGGCAGAGCATCAGTACTGCAATGACCAGGACTCTGGGGCGCTGCACTCCCCCCGGTTAAATCCAGTACTCCCGGACTGGGAAAATAAGAACAACAATACATGTTAACAGAAAACACATACAATTTTGAAACACTATAAACAATTAAACATAACAGTGCGTCCCTTTATGGGAGGTGAGAACACTTGAACGTTGCAAAAGTTTCATGACTCCCAGTTCAGTGGTTGTAACATTAAAACAGCAGGGACCCTGGGTAAACAAAGGGGTCCCTTTGAAAGTTTTGGAGCAATTCACTGTCCACTGCTCCGTTGTCCATTTTTAAACTTGTAACAAAGATATTTACACAAACACAATTAGCAACTTTAGTTAATACCTCCAAGTTTTGTAACGAAGGGGGGTCTGGTTCCTGGTGCTACATGTAGACCTCCGTAGTGCAGGGGTTGCTATTGGCCTAGCAGGGCTCGCTATGCTTGCTACCACTGGTGTAGTGCAATGCCTTCTAGCTACGCTTCTAGTGAGTCTGGGTAGCACTGGCATGCTGGATCTCTCAGAGCTGCTGCTACCATCTGCTGCTACCATCAGTGAGTATGGCAGATTCGCCGATAGCAGAGGGAGGCTCCGCCGGTCCGACGGTGGGCATGGCATCGTCCAGCGGGGTCTGTGGTGATTGCGGGTCTGGAGGATCTGGCACCACGTCTAGTCCAGGCGGGTTCAGTTGACGAAACGTTAAGACCGGTACCAAGATGGCCTGATTTATTTGGGTCCAAGACTGGGGAAAATCACCAAGAACAGTGTGTATCATTTCCTCCTCTTCTGCAGGTAAAGAGGTTCTTGGACCTGTTTCCTTCTCCCTCAACTTATCGGGGCATACCTTAAGGTGGTCTCTGGATATTGCCGTTGAGGTTTCCCCTCCATCTTTGCTGATGAGACAGACTGTGGTATTGTCGATATCGGACGGCAGGATGGTATACGGTTCCGCTTCCCATTGGTTGTCAAGTTTGTGTAGCCTTCTCTTCCGCTTGAGTACCTGCTCGACAGGCGGCAAGGGAATCGCAGGAGCATGCTGGTTGTAGTCCCTTTCCTGTTTTTGCCTGGCCTGAGCGAGACTTCTTTCCACGCATTCCTGTACTTTGCGGTACCTTTGCTGCCTCTCCGTATCCCAATCAGCATCCGGCGAGGTATCTTCGGGGGTCAGAACCCCCATGTCCAGATCAACGGGCAACTTGCTAGACCTTCCTTGCATCAGGTACGCCGGAGTGCAGTTGGTAGAATTCACTGGGATGTGGTTGTACATGTCTACCAGGTCGGGCAATTTTGTTGGCCACAAGTTCCGTTCTTCTACAGGCAAGGTCTTCAGTAAGTCGATCACCACTTGGTTCATCTTTTAACACATCCCGTTGGTTTGGGGATGGTACGGTGTGGTTCTGATCTTCTTACACCCGTACAGATTGCAGAACCCCTGGAACACCTCCGCCTCAAATGCTGGTCCCTGATCGGTCAGTACCTTCTCCGGATACCGATGGGGCCTACAGAAGTACTGCTGGAAGGTTTTGGCAGCTGTCCTGGCCGTTAAATCCTTGACAGGTACAACCACCAGGAACCTGGAATAGTGATCCACGATGGTGAGAGCATAAATATATCCCAACCGGCTAGGTGTCAGCTTCACGTGGTCCAGCGCGACCAGTTCTAGCGGCCGTTTGGTGATGATGGGCTGCAAAGGAGCCCGTTGGCTGTCACGGTCCTTCCTGCGTAGGCTGCACGGGCCACACTCCCGACACCACTTCTCGATGGCTCTTTTCATGCCAATCTAATAGAATCTCCCTCGGAGTAGTCTCTCTAACTTCCTCCACCCGAAGTGTCCAGCCCCATCGTGGTACGCTCCCAGAACCATCGGCGCATCTTGCCTCGGAACCACTATCTGCCATACCAATTCGTGAGTGCGGGGGTCGATACTTCTTCGGCACAGCTTACCGTCGAGAATAAACAATTTGCTTCTCCCCTTCCACAGCTGTTGGGTTTCTTGTGGATCATCCGGGCCGGGATGCAAACCTGCCTGGGTTAGGAGTTCTTTCACCCGACGGACCGCAGGGTCACCATCCTGGGTCTCTGCCCACCCATGATGAGGCAGGGGATTCAGCGTGGCATCCTGGTTGTTTCTGTGCCTGTTCTTCACATGATGGGAGCATTGAGTGGCTTTGGGGCGATGGAAAGTGGGCAGTTCTACTTCTTCAAGTGCCTCCGGGTCCTCCCCCATTTCTGGCAAATTGGGCATCCGGGACAAGGCATCGGCATTCGCATTCTTGCGTCCTGCCCGGTACTTGATGGTGAAGTCATAATTGGACAGCCGGGCCATCCACCGCTGTTCCAAGGCCCCGAGTTTTGCTGAGTCCAAGTGCATTAGCAGATTGTTATCCGTGAAGACGGTAAATTTGGCTGAGGCCAGGTAGTGCTTGAACCTCTACGTCACTGCCCAAACGATGGCGAGGAATTCCAGCTTGAAGGAACTGTAGTTGTCAGGGTTCCTTTCCGTGGGATGAAGTTTCCTGCTGGCGTAAGCGATTACCCTCTCCTTGCCTTTCTGGACCTGGGACAACACAGCTCCCAGTCCTACATTGCTGGCATCCGTATACAGTACAAACGGTTGATCATATTCAGGGTAGGCCAGTACCTCTTCTCCCGTCAGCGCCATCTTCAAGCAAGTGAATGATCCTTCCAGTCCTTTGTTCCAATCAAATGGGGTACTCTTCCCCTTGGTCTTCTTGGATTGGCCCACCAACAGATCTTGCAATGGCACGGCCTTCTTGGTGAAGTCCATGATGAACCTCCGGTAATAGCCTACCAACCCGAGGAACTGCCGGACTTCATGGAGGTTGCTGGGCTTCGTCCAGTCCTTAATCACCGTAACCTTGTCAGGGTCTGGGGCCACTCCTTCAGCACTCACCACATGGCCGAGATACTGCACTTTGGGTTTCAGCAGGTGGCATTTGGATGGTTTCACCTTTAAGCCAAAGTTGGATAGGGCTTCAAACACCTCGGCCAGGTGCTTCAGATGGTCTTCGCAGGTCTTGGAGAAGACAATGACATCATCCAGACACAGCAGTACAGTTTCAAAGTTCTTGTGCCCCAGACAGCACTCCATCATCCTCTGGAACGTCCCCGGGGCATTGCACAATCCGAAGGGCATGTAGTTGAATTCACAAAGACCCATCGGTGTCGTGAAGGCCGTCTTCTCCTTGTCCGCCTCTGCCACGGGAACCTGCCAGCACCCACTGGTGAGATCCAATGTAGAGAAGTAGTTAGCAGATTTTAAAGCAGCCAGGGACTCCTCTATCCTGGGCAGTGGGTATGCATCTTTATGTGTAATGCGATTTAACTGTCGATAATCCACACACATTCTCATTGTGCCATCTTTCTTCTTAACAAGGACTAATGGAGCTGCCCAGGGGCTACAACTATCCCTCACTACCCCAGCCTCCTTCATCTCTAGCAAAATGTCATTGGCACACTGATAATGAGCTGGGGGTACAGGACGGTATCTCTCTTTTATGGGTCGGTGATCCCCTGTGGGGATATGATGTTGGATCCCTTTTACCTGTCCAAAATCTAGGGGGTGTTTGCTAAAGACCCGCTCGTACTCATGAACCACCCTGTAGGCCCTCTGTTTCTGGTGAGGTGGGGTAGAGTCAGTGCCCACATGTAATTCCCGACACCAATCCTTCGGTTGCCCTGCAGAACCGTTGTTCTCCGCCGGATTGGATGGGACCAAGGGCCCAGGTGCCTGTATCACACTACTATTAACAGTAAACAGTTTGGCAAGTGTGGCATAATTGGCTAGCTGGACTTCTTCTTCCCCGCAATTGAGAACACGTACTGGCACCCTCCCCTTGCGGACGTCAACCACCCCTCTGGCTGTCAGCAGGGTAGGCCTATTATCTGAATATACAGGTTCTACCAGGGCCTGATAGTCTTTACCCCTGAGGCCTATGGCTGCCCGACACCATATTAACATTTCACTCCTGGGGGTATCGCAATGGGGGTTGAATCACTCACTGTGACACGACCAATTTCACCACCAGTCAGCTCCACCTGCTGTCTTTGCATCAGGGCCCTGATTTCTTTTTGCAGGGCACATTGTTCACTGTAGCCAGCTGTTTCTGCTACCTGTTGCAATAGGACAATAACTTCTGCAAGACAATTTTCTATAACATTAGTACCAATGGTCATCATGGGATTACACTCACGGCGGTCAATATCAACAATTACAGTCCCTTGGGCCTTCAATTCCACCCGCCCCACTTTGATGGTGACCTCTTTATACCCCACTTGTGGCAATGGCTGACCATTACTGGCTATTATGGTGAAATCGTCATCAGGGCCACGAGTAGTGTTGAGCGATACCGTCCGATACTTGAAAGTATTGGTATCGGAAAGTATCGGCCGATACCGGCAAAGTATCGGATCTAATCCGATACCGATACCCGATACCAATACAAGTCAATGGGACTCATGTATCGGACGGTATTCCTGATGGTTCCCAGGGTCTGAAGGAGAGGAAACTCTCCTTCAGGCCCTGGGAACCATATTAATGTGTAAAAGAAAGAATTAAAATAAAAAATATTGCTATACTCACCTCTCCGACGCAGCCTGGAGCTTACCGAGGGAACCGGCAGCGTTGTTTGCTTAAAATTCGCGCTTTTCCTCCCTTACGTGAAGTCCCGGCTTGTGATTGGTCGCGTGCCGCCCATGTGGCCGCGACGCGACCAATCACAGCAAGCCGTGACGTAATTTTAGGTCCTTCAGGATTTTAAAATTACGTTCTGGCTTGTGATTGGTCGCGTCGCGGTCACATGGGCGACGCGACCAATCACAAGCCGTGACGTCACGGGAGGCTGGACACGCGCGCATTTTAAAATGCACGCTTGTCCTGCCTCCCATGACGTCACGGCTTGTGATTGGTCGCGTCGCCCATGTGACCGCGACGCGACCAATCACAAAGCCGGAACGTAATTTTGAAATCCTGAAGGACCTAAAATTACGTCACGGCTTGCTGTGATTGGTCGCGTCGCGGCCACATGGGAGACGCGACCAATCACAAGCCGTGACGTCACAGGAGGCAGGACAAGCGTGCATTTTAAAATGCGCGCGTGTCCAGCCTCCCGTGACGTCACAGCTTGTGATTGGTCGCGTCGCGGCCACATGGGCGGCACGCGACCAATCACAAGCCGGGACTTCATGTAAGGAAGGAAACGCGCAAATTTTAAGCAAACAACGCTGCCGGTTCCCTCGGTGAGGTCCAGGCTGCGTCGGAGAGGTGAGTATAGCAATATTTTTTATTTTAATTCTTTATTTTACACATTAATGTTGTTTCGATACCGATACCCGATACCACAAAAATATCGGATCTCGGTATCGGAATTCCGATACAGCAAATATCGGCCGATACCCGATACTTGCGGTATCGGAATGCTCAACACTAGCCACGAGTAATATCGGTGTCCTCCCAATACCGTTTATAAAGCACGTAAGGCATAGTCGTCACCTGAGAACCAGTGTCCAGCAAAGCATTCATGGGGATACCGCCGATCACAACAGGAAGAACTGGTCGCCCTCCAACGTATTTGGCTCTCCAATGCTGCGGGCCTGATTGTCCTACTCCTGGGGGTTGGCCCTTTGCCCCAGGGGTTGCTCGTATAAAGGACAGTACCTTGCAAGGTGGCCCACCTGTTGACAGCGGCGGCAGATAGGTCGTCCATCCCAATGAAAGCGGTCATCGTCCCTGCCTCTGGTCAGCGGAGTCCTCCTCTGTCGCATCCAGGGAACATCCTCTGGTCTGGAGGCCGGCTGGATCTTCTCCTTGGGGGGCCTCCTGTAGGGACTGCACAGTCCGGGCTAAGGCAGCAACGCTCTTGGTCAGCTCCTGCATCTGGAGGCGGAGTCCTGCGGGGGAGTCATCCTCCAAGCTCTGGGCATCAGCCTCGGCGGCAACTGGGGCATCCGACGCCACCTCCTGGTGGTACGCGAGAGCTGGATGCCTGGGAGGCGCTGCACGGCTGGACTGTCGCTCTTGTAGCGCCTGGATGGCTTTATCCTTGAATTGCGCAAAAGTCAGGTCTGGGTTCTGCATGGCCAGGAAGTGCAGTTGACCCCTTTGGTGGCTGCACAGGAGCCCCTCAATGAACCGCTCCTTCAGGAGTTTATCTTCATCTTGCATGCTGCCAAGGTCACTCTGCTTGACGGCCCGCAGCGCCTCCTGGAGGTTAAGGGCATAGTCCCGTAGGCTGTTGTGAATCTGCTTTTGGGCTCCTTCTGGTGGTGGCTAGTGGTACTGGTGACTCGGGTGTGTTTTCTTTCTCAGTTCACCTGTTTTCATCAGTAGTGGGGAGTTCCTATTTATTCCTGCTCTTCAGTCATTGCCTTGCCGGCCATCAATGTAACCAGAGCCTTTCTGTTGCATGTTCCTGCTCCTAGACTACTGATCAGCTAAGTTGGACTCTTAGTCCTAAGTTTGTTTGCATTTATTGTTCCAGTTTACAGTTATATCATTCTCTGTAGCTGGAAGCTCTTGTGGGCTGAAATTACCACTCCGGTGTCATGAGTTGACACATGAGTCTTAAAGTAATTTCAGGATGGTATTTTAAGAGGGTTTTCAGCTGACCGTGCAGTTCCCTTTTGTATCTTTCTACTATCTAGTAAGCGGACCTCGCTTTGCTGAACCTACCTTCATACTGTGTATGTCTTTTCCTCTGAACTCACCGTCAATATATGTGGGGGGCTTCTGTCTCCTTTTCGGGGGAATTTCCCTAGAGGTAAGCCAGGTCTGTTTTTTCCTCTACTAGGGTTAGTTAGTCCTCCGGCTGGCGAGAGACGTCTAGGGATAAAACTTAGGCACGCCCCCCGGCCACTATTAGTTGTGTAGTAGGTTTAGCTCACGGTCAGCTCGAGATTCCATCACCCAAGAGCTCGTCTGTTTTTTATGTGTCCTGACGTTCCCCTGCCATTGGGAACCATGACAGTAGGCTATCCTGCGGCCTCTGTTTGCACCCATAGAAAGTCAACTTAATTTCTGTAGCGGTCCGGGTGTCAAAGGTGGCTTTAAGCTTTGAAAAGACCTGCTGTGCAGTTCCCTTATCCGCGGCGGGCCAGGACTTCACTTCTCTCAGAGCCGCCCCAAAGAGTTGGCCGGTTATCATATGAAATTTCTGAGGCTCTGTCAGGGGATAGAACTCAAGCAGATTGCAGATCCCCTCTTTAAAGTCAGTTAATGTATGGGACTCTCCAGAGTATCGCGGGAGCCAGGCTGCTCCAGGTAGGTACGGCATAGAGAAGGGCATTATGGCTGTTGTAGCCGCAGCAGCCTCCGGCTGGTGGATAGGGGCAGTGAGCTCTGCGGCAACCGGCTGTGGTACAAGGCCCGCGGCTGTGTCCACTGCGGGGGCCGGAGAGGCCTCTGGGTCTACGGCTGCGACCGCCGCCCCTGCTCCCCCCGACTCAGACTTTGTCGCTCCTTCCCCCTGCTGACCTGCTGGAAGTTGGTGTTCCTCTTCCGGGATCGTCGCTTTACCGCGTTTTCTGGTTCCGCGCTCTTTTTGACCGGCTCCGCCCACGAAGCTATGGCTCCTCCCTTCGAGCGCGGCGATGGCGGATTTTGGCGGCAAATGGCAACACACAGTCTTTGCAATAAATCATGGTTCAAGCACAATTTAAATGCAGTTCCAAGGCACACATGACCTGATTCTTCAGGCTTAAGTAGATCCTGTTCATGATGCCAAGTTTGGAGCGCCCCCAAATGCAGGGCCGCGGGGTACTCGGTACCGGGCCTCTCTGTCTCAGTTCTGGGGTTGTCACGGTGGCTAGACTCGGTCCATGACCCTGCTAAGGGCCGTCCAATGAAAGGTGTAGGTGGTAGTGCATGTTGCAGGTCGCGGTGAATAACGAGGACACAGGGTTGCAGTCTCTTTACCTCTTTACTGAAGGCTTCAGGGTCCGCAATCCAGAGTACTGATAACAGGGCTGGCTGAGACCGGCCGGTCCGAAGGCACATCCAGAGTTCCCTTTGCAGGTTGAAATCAGTGTCTACTTTCTAGCGCCTGTGTGTTGTAGTACTTCCCTGCTGAGCACCATGGGTGTTGTGATTCGGTTCGTGGGCTCCCCCGGTGGTCTCTTGTGGTACTGGTGTCCTGCAAGCTTTGCCTTCTCTGTTCACCTGTTCCTATCAGGATGTGGGAGTATCCTATTTAACCTTGCTCCTCAGTCATTCTAATGCTGGCCATCAATGTATCCAGAGTGATTCTGTTGCATGTTCCTGCTCCCAGTTTTCTGCTCAGCTAAGTTGGACACTTTAGTCCTTAAGTCTATTTTTGTATGTTTTGTCCAGTTTGCACTTATGTGAATCTCTGCAGCTGGAAGCTCTTGTTGGGCTGAAATTACCACTCCAGTGGCATGAGTTGTCACATGAGTTAAGGTAATTTCAGGATGGTGTTTTGAAGGGTTTTGCAGCTGACCGCGAAGTCCTCTGTTGTATCTTTCTGCTATTTAGTTAGCGGGCCTCTCTGTGCTAAATCTGCTTTCATACTACGTGTGTCTTTTCATCTGCTCTCACCGTTATTATATGTGGGGGGCTGCTATCTCCTGTGGGGACATTCTCTGGAGGCAAGCCAGGACTGTGTTTTCTTCTACCAGGGGTAGTTAGTTCTCCGGCTGGCGCACGGCATCTAGAGACAACGCAGGAATGCCCCCTGGCTACTTCTAGTGTGGTGTGTAGGTTTAGCATCGCGGTCAGCTCTAGTTTCCATCACCCGAGAGCTTGTCCGTTTATTCTATGCTTCTGATGTTTCCTTGCCATGGGAAACCATAACACATGGGATAGTCCTCACAACTAGGGTTGAGCGACTTTCATTTTTTTAAGATCGAGTAGGGTTTTGGGAAACCCGATTTTGTCCAGAGTCGAGTCGAGTGCAGTCGGCCGATTATCGCTAAAAGTCGGGGATCGACCGAAACACGAAACCCAATGCAAGTCAATGGGGAAGCATAGTCGGCAGTGAGTGGAGGCCAGGAAAACACCTACAGTGCCCATTTTAATGCCAAAAACATCCATTCTTGTTTCTGAAGCTTGTCAATCTTAATTAACTTTATAATAATAGTTGGGCATAGGGAATTGGGGGTCATTTGGCAAAAGTTGTGGGGGGAGTAGGGCCGGCTCAAGTTTTTCGTGGGCCCAGGAAATGCGGACTACGTCACGGCGGTGTTGCAGGGAAAGGTAAGTATTTAAAAGTTGCAAGTGCTGTGATCCTGAGCAAGCAGGGGGGGGGCCCACTCGTTCGCATTGCCACTGGCACAGGGCCCCTCAAAGTACGGCGGTGTGTTTGCATGGCGGGGGCGCCTCCCACCAGCAGCGACACTTTTGCGTACTCTGAGGGGCCCTGTGCCAGTGACGTCGCCAACGAGTATGCCCCCCCACCTGATGAAGGAACCTGCACTTTCATCTGCACCTTCCTCTTTGTCCCTGTGTAAGGTGGTATAACATGCGGGAAGGGGAACCTTACTTTCAGCAGGGACAGATTCTGGCTGTGTAGAGTACAAGGGGAATGTAGTGGTCTAGGTCAATGTACCAGCAGACTCATTTAGCAGTGGCTGGGCAATGGGCAGGATGAGGAGGAAACAGATATAGGGCCAAAGAATAAAGTAGGCTACATGCAGTTCAAAATTGGTAACAGGACTAAACAGGCGGCATTGCTTTGTTCAGTGGAGTAGCAAACCCAAGAGCAGCAGACACTGTTTCAAGGGCCTAACCACACTAGTAGGCCAAATGCAGTTTAATATCTGATAGTATAGGGCGAAAGCCAGAATGTGGAAGCTCAGCTTTGTTCAGTTGAGGACAACACCAGGGAGTGGCAGACACCTTTAGTAGGCCGGAAAAGCCTATTGCATTTTTTAAAATGGTAATTTGGAGCAGAAGGTTGAAGCTCAGCTTTATTTAGTTGAGGGCAACACCAGGGAGGGGCAGAAGCCGTTAGTAGGCCCTAACCACCATTTTTTTTTTAAAACCACTTAATGAGAGCCGGAAGGTTGAAGCTCAGCTTTATTTAGTTGAGGACAACACCAGGGAGGGGCAGAAGCCGTTAGTAGGCCCTAACCACCATTTTTTTTTTTAAAACCACATAATGAGAGCCGGAAGGTTGAAGCTCAGCTTTATTTAGTTGAGGACAACACCAGGGAGGGGCAGAAGCCGTTAGTAGGCCCTAACCACCATTTTTGTTTTAAAACCACTTAATGAGAGCCGGAAGGTTGAAGCTCAGCTTTATTTAGTTGAGGACAACACCAGGGAGGGGCAGAAGCCGTTAGTAGGCCCTAACCACCATTTTTTTTTTTAAAACCACATAATGAGAGCCGGAAGGTTGAAGCTCAGCTTTATTTAGTTGAGGACAACACCAGGGAGGGGCAGAAGCCGTTAGTAGGCCCTAACCACCATTTTTGTTTTAAAACCACTTAATGAGAGCCGGAAGGTTGAAGCTCAGCTTTATTTAGTTGAGGACAACACCAGGGAGGGGCAGAAGCCGTTAGTAGGCCCTAACCACCATTTTTTTTTTTAAAACCACATAATGAGAGCCGGAAGGTTGAAGCTCAGCTTTATTTAGTTGAGGACAACACCAGGGAGGGGCAGAAGCCGTTAGTAGGCCCTAACCACCATTTTTGTTTTAAAACCACTTAATGAGAGCCGGAAGGTTGAAGCTCAGCTTTATTTAGTTGAGGACAACACCAGGGAGGGGCAGAAGCCGTTAGTAGGCCCTAACCACCATTTTTTTTTTTAAAACCACATAATGAGAGCCGGAAGGTTGAAGCTCAGCTTTATTTAGTTGAGGACAACACCAGGGAGGGGCAGAAGCCGTTAGTAGGCCCTAACCACCATTTTTGTTTTAAAACCACTTAATGAGAGCCGGAAGGTTGAAGCTCAGCTTTATTTAGTTGAGGACAACACCAGGGAGGGGCAGAAGCCGTTAGTAGGCCCTAACCACCATTTTTGTTTTAAAACCACTTAATGAGAGCCGGAAGGTTGAAGCTCAGCTTTATTTAGTTGAGGACAACACCAGGGAGGGGCAGAAGCCGTTAGTAGGCCCTAACCACCATTTTTGTTTTAAAACCACTTAATGAGAGCCGGAAGGTTGAAGCTCAGCTTTATTTAGTTGAGGACAACACCAGGGAGGGGCAGAAGCCGTTAGTAGGCCCTAACCACCATTTTTTTTTTTAAAACCACATAATGAGAGCCGGAAGGTTGAAGCTCAGCTTTATTTAGTTGAGGACAACACCAGGGAGGGGCAGAAGCCGTTAGTAGGCCCTAACCACCATTTTTGTTTTAAAACCACTTAATGAGAGCCGGAAGGTTGAAGCTCAGCTTTATTTAGTTGAGGACAACACCAGGGAGGGGCAGAAGCCGTTAGTAGGCCCTAACCAAAGTTGAAGGCCAAATGCAGTTTAATTTCTGATACTATAGGCCGAAAGCCAGAAGGTGGAAGTTCCGATTTAGACAGTGGAGGACAATTTGAATTAGGGACTGCAGACAGACTTAGTAGGCTGTCCCCTGTGGACCATGCATCCACCACATTAACCCATTGCGCCGTAATGGACACGTAATCTTCCGTGGCCATGCCTACAGGTCCATGCGTCTGTTGTCAGGTGCACCTTTGTACTCACAGATTGCCAGAGTGCATGGAAAATGCGGTCTTCTACATGCTGGTGGAGGGTTGGGATGGCTTTTCTCGCAAAAGAAGTGTCGACTGGTTAGCTTGTAGCGTGGTACAGCGTAGTCCATCATGGCCTTATTAATAGTAAATAAAATATATAACTAGGCTCTATGAACTTTTAAATAGGTTCCAGGGGTACACGGGCAGCATTGGTGTGGTCAGTGGAGGAGTATTGCAAGTAGGGGCTGCAGACAGGCTATCAAAGGCCTAAAATAACAAACAGTAGGCAGTCATGGCAGTTTTACATCGGTTACATGGATACACAGGCAGGCACTCCAGGCAGCATTGTGGTCAGTGGAGGAGTATTGCAAGTAGGGGCCGCAGACAGGCTATCAAAGGCCTAAAATAACAAACAATAGGCTCATGGCAGTTTCACAGCGGTTACATGGATACACGGGCAGGCAGCTTGGTGGTGGTGAGTGGAGGAGTATTTAAAGTAGGGACCGCAGACAGGCTTCAAAGGCCTAACATAAGAAAATGGGCTGGCTGTAGGCACTTTATAATTGGTTCCAGGGGTACACGGGCAGCAGTGGTCTGGTCAGTGGAGGAGTATTTAAAGTAGGGACCGCAGACAGGCTTCAAAGGCCTAACATAAGAAAATGGGCTGGCTGTAGGCACTTTATAATTGGTTCCAGGGGTACACGGGCAGCAGTGGTCTGGTCAGTGGAGGAGTATTTAAAGTAGGGACCGCAGACAGGCTTCAAAGGCCTAACATAAGAAAATGGGCTGGCTGTAGGCACTTTATAATTGGTTCCAGGGGTACACGGGCAGCAGTGGTCTGGTCAGTGGAGGAGTATTTAAAGTAGGGACCGCAGACAGGCTATCAAAGGCCTAACATAACAAACAATAGGCTCATGGCAGTTTCACAGCGGTTACATGGATACACGGGCAGGCAGCTTGGTGGTCAGTGGAGGAGTATTTAAAGTAGGGACCGCAGACAGGCTATCAAAGGCCTAAAATAACAAACAATAGGCTCATGGCAGTTTTACAGCGGTTACATGGATACACAGGCAGCTTGGTGGTGAGTGGAGGAGTATTTAAAGTAGGGACCGCAGACAGGCTATCAAAGGCCTAAAATAACAAACAATAGGCTCATGGCAGTTTCACAGCGGTTACATGGATACACGGGCAGGCAGCTTGGTGGTGGTGAGTGGAGGAGTATTTAAAGTAGGGACCGCAGACAGGCTATCAAAGGCCTAAAATAACAAACAATAGGCTCATGGCAGTTTCACAGCGGTTACATGGATACACGGGCAGGCAGCTTGGTGGTGGTGAGTGGAGGAGTATTTAAAGTAGGGACCGCAGACAGGCTTCAAAGGCCTAACATAAGAAAATGGGCTGGCTGTAGGCACTTTATAATTGGTTCCAGGGGTACACGGGCAGCAGTGGTCTGGTCAGTGGAGGAGTATTTAAAGTAGGGACCGCAGACAGGCTTCAAAGGCCTAACATAAGAAAATGGGCTGGCTGTAGGCACTTTATAATTGGTTCCAGGGGTACACGGGCAGCAGTGGTCTGGTCAGTGGAGGAGTATTTAAAGTAGGGACCGCAGACAGGCTATCAAAGGCCTAAAATAACAAACAATAGGCTCATGGCAGTTTTACAGCGGTTACATGGATACACAGGCAGCTTGGTGGTGAGTGGAGGAGTATTTAAAGTAGGGACCGCAGACAGGCTATCAAAGGCCTAAAATAACAAACAATAGGCTCATGGCAGTTTCACAGCGGTTACATGGATACACGGGCAGGCAGCTTGGTGGTGGTGAGTGGAGGAGTATTTAAAGTAGGGACCGCAGACAGGCTTCAAAGGCCTAACATAAGAAAATGGGCTGGCTGTAGGCACTTTATAATTGGTTCCAGGGGTACACGGGCAGCAGTGGTCTGGTCAGTGGAGGAGTATTTAAAGTAGGGACCGCAGACAGGCTATCAAAGGCCTAACATAACAAACAATAGGCTCATGGCAGTTTCACAGCGGTTACATGGATACACGGGCAGGCAGCTTGGTGGTCAGTGGAGGAGTATTTAAAGTAGGGACCGCAGACAGGCTATCAAAGGCCTAAAATAACAAACAATAGGCTCATGGCAGTTTTACAGCGGTTACATGGATACACAGGCAGCTTGGTGGTGAGTGGAGGAGTAGTGCAAGGAGTGTCTGTCCCAGTACTCCCAAAATATAAATAGATGTTAATGTCTCGCAAAACAACCAAAACAAAAAAAAAAGGTGGCATACTTAGGTACAGGGGTGGGCTCATCTACTGAGTTTCTGACATAGTAATTTGGCAGTAACTATTTAATGGTGCCAATATAGGACACAGACACAGACTACTTTAAGTTGCATCATAGATGTCTACAAATTTGTATTGTCAGTGCCAGACATTGAATGATGTCAGCGAATAGACTAAAGATTGGTGGAGCTGTGCGACATAATTTTGCACGTGGTAGAGCACATTTTGAGCTGGGGTAGGGGGGAACTCTCTTGAGGCCGGCGGGACCGCCCCAGGGCCCCTCATGTTACAACGGTGTGTCTGACGTTGGGTGCGCACCACCACCGCCAGAGACACTACATTGTACTATGAGGGACCCAGTAGCAATGCCGTCAACCAAAAGCGAGCACACCCACCTCTTCAGACAAACAGCAGTCTCACGGGTGCTTGCGCCAAGTCGCGATACCACGGCCCCGTGTGGGGAGTTTTGCCATTTAGGGAGGTGTAAACATGTCGTATGCTGTACAATCAGCTGCAGCAAATTAGACATTAGAAAAGTAATTCACAGGCAAGAGCTTTTCATAGGAAAGCTAGGTGTCGGCCGGGCAAGGTGGGGCAAAAGATTTCGAAATCCAGTTGTGGTTCATTTTAATGAATGTTAGATCGTCAACATTTTGGGTAGCCAGACGAGTCCTTTTTTCGGTTAATATTGAACCTGCAGCACTGAATACTCTTTCTGATAGGACACTTGCTGCCGGGCAAGCAAGCTCCTGCAATGCATATTCTGCCAATTCTGGCCAGGTGTCTAATTTGGAGGCCCAGTAATCAAATGGGAATGACGGTTGAGGGAGAACATCGATAAGGGATGAAAAATAGTTAGTAACCATACTGGACAAATGTTGTCTCCTGTCACTTTCAATTGATGCAGCAGTACCTGTCCTGTCTGCGGTCATAGCAAAATCACTCCACAACCTGGTCAGAAAACCCCTCTGTCCAACGCCACTTCTGATGTGTGCACCCCTAACACTCCTAGTCTGCTGCCCCCTGGAGCTTGTGTGAGAACGATCACGTGCGCTGTGTGCTGGGAATGCCTGAAGCAAACGGTCAACAAGAGTTGATTGTTTGGTTGCTAATATTAGTTCCAAGTTCTCATGTGGCATAATATTTTGCAATTTGCCTTTATAGCGTGGATCAAGGAGGCAGGCCAACCAGTAATCGTCATCGTTCATCATTTTCGTAATGCGTGTGTCCCTTTTTAGGATACGTAAGGCATAATCCGCCATGTGGGCCAAAGTTCCAGTTGTCAAATCTCCGGTTGTGATTGGTTGAGGGGCAGTTGCAGGCAAATCTACGTCACTTGTGTCCCTCAAAAAACCAGAACCCGGCCGTGACACGCAACCAATTTCCTGTGCCCCCGTGAAAGTTTCCGCATTAAAAATATACTCATCCCCATCATCCTCCTCGTCCTCCACCTCCTCTTCGCCCGCTACCTCGTCCTGTACACTGCCCTGACCAGACAATGGCTGACTGTCATCAAGGCTTCCCTCTTCCTCTGGTGCAGACGCCTGCTCCTTTATGTGCGTCAAACTTTGCATCAGCAGACGCATTAGGGGGATGCTCATGCTTATTACGGCGTTGTCTGCACTAACCAGCCGTGTGCATTCCTCAAAACACTGAAGGACTTGACACATGTCTTGTATCTTCGACCACTGCACACCTGACAACTCCATGTCTGCCATCCTACTGCCTGCCCGTGTATCCTCCCACAAATAAATAACAGCACGCCTCTGTTCGCACAGTCTCTGAAGCATGTGCAGTGTTGAGTTCCACCTTGTTGCAACGTCTATGATTAGGCGATGCTGGGGAAGGTTCAAAGACCGCTGATAGGTCTGCATACGGCTGGCGTGTACAGGCGAACGTCGGATATGTGAGCAAAGTGCACGCACTTTGAGGAGCAGGTCGGAGAACCCAGGATAAGTTTTCAATAAGCACTGCACCACCAGGTTTAAGGTGTGAGCCAGGCAAGGAATGTGTTTCAGTTGGGAAAGGGAGATGGCAGCCATGAAATTCCTTCCGTTATCACTCACTACCTTGCCTGCCTCAAGATCTACTGTGCCCAGCCACGACTGCGTTTCTTGTTGCAAGAACTCGGACAGAACTTCCGCGGTGTGTCTGTTGTCGCCCAAACACTTCATAGCCAATACAGCCTGCTGACGCTTGGCAGTAGCTGGCCCATAATGGGACAACTGGTGTGCAACAGTGTCATCTGCCGATGGAGTGGTTGGCCGACTGCGTTCTGTGGAAGAGCTGTAGCTTCTGCAGGAGGACGAGGAGGAGGAGGAGGGGGTGCGAACGCCTACAGCCAACTGTTTCCTAGACCGTGGGCTAGGCACAACTGTCCCTAAATTGATGTCGCCTGTGGACCCTGCATCCACCACATTCACCCAGTGTGCCGTGATGGACACATAACGTCCCTGGCCATGCCTACTGGTCCATGCATCTGTAGTCAGGTGCACCTTTGTACTCACAGATTGCCTAAGTGCATGGACGATGCGCTGTTTAACATGCTGGTGCAGGGCTGGGATGGCTTTTCTGGAAAAAAAGTGTCGACTAGGTAGCTCGTATCGTGGTTCAGCGTACTCCATCAGGGCTTTAAAAGCTTCGCTTTCAACTAAACGGTAGGGCATCATCTCTAACGAGATTAGTCTAGCTATGTGGGCGTTAAAACCCTGTGTACGCGGATGCGAGGATAAGTACTTCCTTTTTCTAACCAGAGTCTCATGTAGGGTGAGCTGGACTGGAGAGCAGGAGATCGTGGAACTTTCGGGTGTGCCGGTGTACATGGCAGACTGAGAGACGGTTGGAGACGGTATTGTTTCCGCCGGTGCCCTAGATGCAATATTTCCTCCTACTAAACTGGTGATTCCCTGACCCTGACTGCTTTTGGCTGGCAAAGAAACCTGCACAGATACTGCCGGTGGTGCGGAAAATGGTGGCCTTACAGTGACGGAAGGGATGTTGCGTTGCTGACTAGCTTCATTGGCCGAGGGTGCTACAACCTTAAGGGACGTTTGGTAGTTAGTCCAGGCTTGAAAATGCATGGTGGTTAAGTGTCTATGCATGCAACTAGTATTTAGACTTTTCAGATTCTGACCTCTGCTTAAGCTAGTTGAACATTTTTGACAGATGACTTTGCGCTGATCAGTTGGATGTTGTTTAAAAAAATGCCAGACTGCACTCTTCCTAGACTCGGATCCCTTTTCAGGGATTGCAGACTGAGCTTTAACCGGATGGCCACGCTGTCCTCCAACAGGTTTTGGCTTTGACACGCGTTTTGGGCCAGATACGGGCCCGGCAGATGGAACCTGTTGCGATGTTGATGCCTGCTGCGGCCCCTCCTCCACCTCCGCTTCTGAACTACTGCCGCCTGCACCCTGTTCCCCCAATGGCTGCCAATCGGGGTCAATAACTGGGTCATCTATTACCTCCTCTTCGAGCTCGTGTGCAACTTCGTCTGTGTCACTGTGTCGGTCGGTGGTATAGCGTTCGTGGCGGGGCAACATAGTCTCATCAGGGTCTGATTGTGGATCTGTACCCTGAGAGGGCAATGTGGTGGTCTGAGTCAAAGGAGCAGCATAGTACTCTGGCTGTGGCTGTGCATCAGTGCACTCCATGTCAGAATCTACTTGTAATGGGCATGGCCTGTTAAATGTTTCACTTTCTAAGCCAGGGACGGTATGTGTAAAGAGCTCCATGGAGTGACCCGTTGTGTCGCCTGCTGCATCCTTCTCTCTTGTTGTAGTTTTTGCTGAGGAGGACAAGGAAGCGACTTGTCCCTGACCGTGAACATCCACAAGCGACGCGCTGCTTTTACATTTACCAGTTTCGGAAGAGGAGGCAAAAGAGCTAGAGGCTGAGTCTGCAATGTAAGCCAAAACTTGCTGTTGCTGCTCAGCCTTTAAAAGCGGTTTTCCTACTCCCAGAAAAGAGAGCGTTCGAGGCCTTGTGTAGCCTGACGACGAAACTGGCTCCACAGCTCCAGACTTAGGTGGAATATTTTTATCCCCACGACCACCTGATGCTCCACTACCACTACCATCATTACCAGCTGACAATGAACGCCCACGACGACCTCTTGCACCAGACTTCCTCATTGTTTAAAAATCGTAACCAAACTAACTTTATTTGTTGCTGTCAAACAACTTACACGGTGAGCTATAACTTCAGTATGATTTCAATATCCCTTAACAGGTTGGTGAGACCACAAGGAAAATCAGGCACAATGTTACACACTCTGTTTTCTGTGACACCAAATCACAGAGATGACACACACGCAGGACTGTCACTCAAGCACTAATGTCAATATTAATCTCCCACCTAATTTTTTTTTTTTTTTTTCTCTGTGAGACTTTAGAAACCAAATAATATTTAAAAAAAAACAAAAAAACAAGGCTTTCTATGGCCCACTGAATGAGAGATGGCACGCACAGGAGTGGCACACAAGCCCTGACTGAGGCCAATATTTTTCTCCCACTGATTGATGTAGTGTTTTTGTGTTGAGGTTGATTTTAAAACACAAATGAAGGAAAAAAATAAAAAGGCTTTCTATGGCCCACAATTAGAGAGAGAGGTGGCACACCCAGGAGTCAAGACTGGCACACAAGCTGAAATGGCAATATTACTCTCCCACTGTTTTTTTATGTATTTTTTTTTTATTTTCAGGGAGACTTTAGAAACCAAATAATATTAAAAAAAAAACAAAAAAACAAGGCTTTCTATGGCCCACTGAATGAGAGGGACAGAGGTGGCACACCCAGGAGTCAAGACTGGCACACAAGCTGAAATGGCAATATTACTCTCCCACTGTTTTTTTATGTATTTTTTTTTTATTTTCAGGGAGACTTTAGAAACCAAATAATATTAAAAAAAAAAAAAAAAACAAGGCTTTCTATGGCCCACTGAATGAGAGGGACAGAGGTGGCACACCCAGGAGTCAAGACTGGCACACAAGCTGAAAGGGCAATATTACTCTCCCACTGTTTTTTTATGTTTTTTTTTTTTTTATTTTCAGGGAGACTTTAGAAACCAAATAATATTAAAAAAAAAAAAAAAACAAGGCTTTCTATGGCCCACTGAATGAGAGGGACAGAGGTGGCACACCCAGGAGTCAAGACTGGCACACAAGCTGAAAGGGCAATATTACTCTCCCACTGTTTTTTTAGGTTTTTTTTTTTTTTTTCAGGGAGAATTAGAAACCCAATAATATTAAAAAAAAAAATAAATAGGCTTTCTATGGCCCACTGAATGAAAGGGAGAGAGGTGGCACACCCAGGAGTCAAGACTGGCACACAAGCTGAAAGGGCAATATTACTCTCCCACTGTTTTTTTATGTATTTTTTGTTTTTTCAGGGAGACTTTAGAAACCCAATAATATTTAAAAAAAAAAATAAATAGGCTTTCTATGGCCCACTGAATGAGAGGGAGAGAGGTGGCACACCCAGGAGTCAAGACTGGCACACAAGCTGAAAGGGCAATATTACTCTCCCACTGTTTTTTTAGGTTTTTTTTTTTTTTCAGGGAGACTTTAGAAACCAAATAATATTTAAAAAAAAAAAAAAAAAAAAAAAATAGGCTTGCTATAGCCCACTGAATGAGAGATAGCACACACAGCAGTGGCACACAAGCCCTGACTGAGGCCAATATTTTTCTCCCACTGATTGATGTAGTGTTTTTGTGTTGAGGTAGATTTTAGAACACAAATCACGGAAAAAATAAATAGGCTTTCTATGGCCCACTGAATGAAAGGGAGAGAGGTGGCACACCCAGGAGTCAAGACTGGCACACAAGCTGAAAGGGCAATATTACTCTCCCACTGTTTTTTTATGTATTTTTTGTTTTTTCAGGGAGACTTTAGAAACCCAATAATATTTAAAAAAAAAAATAAATAGGCTTTCTATGGCCCACTGAATGAGAGGGAGAGAGGTGGCACACCCAGGAGTCAAGACTGGCACACAAGCTGAAAGGGCAATATTATTCTCCCACTGTTTTTTTAGGTTTTTTTTTTTTTTTTCAGGGAGAATTAGAAACCAAATAATATTAAAAAAAAAAAAAAAAAAAAAAAAAAATAGGCTTGCTATAGCCCACTGAATGAGAGATAGCACACACAGCAGTGGCACACAAGCCCTGACTGAGGCCAATATTTTTCTCCCACTGATTGATGTAGTGTTTTTGTGTTGAGGTAGATTTTAGAACACAAATCACGGAAAAAATAAATAGGCTTTCTATGGCCCACTCAGTGAGAGATGGCACACACAGGGATGGCACTGTAGCAGAAATGCCAATCTTAATCTCCCACAAAAAAAAAACAAAAAAAAAAAAAAAACTGTCCTACAATTACTATCTCCCTGCAGTAATGTAAGCCAGGTATGGCAGGCAGCAATAGGAGTGGACTGATGCACAAATTAAATAAAAAGTGTGGACAAACAGAAAAGATAGCTGTGCAGAAAGGAAGGAACAAGAGGATATGTGCTTTGAAAAAAGCAGTTGGTTTCCACAGTGGCGTACACACAGCAATACAGCTATCACGGAGCCTTCTAGGGCAGCCCAATGAGCTACAGCGCTGAGGGGAAAAAAAAAAAAAAATAGCTTCCACAGTCCCTGCACACCGAAGGTGGTGTTGGACAGTGGAAATCGCTGCAGCACAAGCGGTTTGGTGGTTAGTGGACCCTGCCTAACGCTCTCCCTGCTTCTGATGAAGCGGCAGCAACCTGTCCCTAAGCTCAGATCAGCAGCAGTAAGATGGCGGTCGGCGGGAACGCCCCTTTATAGCCCCTGTGACGCCGCAGACAGCAAGCCAATCACTGCAATGCCCTTCTCTAAGATGGTGGGGACCAGGATCTATGTCATCACGCTGCCCACACTCTGCGTTCACCTTCATTGGCTGAGAAATGGCGCTTTTCGCGTCATTGAAACGCGACTTTGGCGCGAAAGTCGCGTACCGCATGGCCGACAAGCACAGGGGTCGGATCGGGTTTCATGAGACGCCGACTTAGCCAAAAGTCGGCGACTTTTGAAAATGATCGACCCGTTTCGCTCAACCCTACTCACAACTGTTGTGTATATTTCTGTTCTTTCTCTCTCCCTCTCCGTCCCCCAGATGATATGGCTAGGATGCACCCGTATGACGGGGTAGGCCTGGAGTTATTCTGGGACCCTAGAGATGCCCCTCTCCCACAGTTTGCCTCCGTTGTCTTCGTTAGGTGTAATGGTGAGACAGCCAACCTATGGTTAACTGCCCGGCCATAGTTTAAAGTAATGCGTGGAGTCTCTTACTTTCTCGGCGTTCCGGCCACCGGCTACGCGCCTCAGAAGGATGTTGCTTCGATCTTACAGCACGACTCCTTCTGGTATTATCTCCTTTTTGCTGTATTTCCGTTCCTCACTTCTCCACAATAAACCTCGCTTCTTGTCCTTTCTTAGGAGTCTGCCGCTGTAAGGCACAGGCACAACTCCGTAACGATCTGTCCCTTTCTAGGACTCTGCCAGGATCCCACCCCTGACAGGTCTTCTCTCTAGCTCTTCCCAGCTCCTTTCTCTCTAACTTCCTGTCCAACCCCCAGTTTTACCAGAGCGTGAGGAGTGGCCTACTAGATAGAGTCACTCCCCCTGGTGGCCGGAGTGTGAAGTGTAATGTGTGTGTGATACCTGGTCAGGTGAACTCCTTAAGTGCCATCAGACGTACCATCACTCCCCTTAGCGGCGGAGCATCAGTACTGCAATGACCAGGACTCTGGGGCACTGCACTTTTACATCATATATCATAAAGTACATGTGATTTGGCAATATGAATTTTCGGATCTGTACAATTACAGTGACAGTGATACCAAACATGCATTTTTTTATTTAAAAGGTAAAAACAAATTCAGAAATTCATAATAATAAAAAGGCCATTTTCTGAAACCACTAATGTTTTTAATTCTTGGTTGATGGGGCTGATTGAGGGATTGCTTTTTACAAAGATATCACATTTGTGTATTATTTATTTTTTTTTATTATTATTATTATTATTATTATTATTATTATGTGGTGAAAAGGGGGATGATTTTTTTTTCATATTTTTAACCCCTTAGTGACAGAGCCAATTTGTCACTTAATGACCAAGCCAATTTTTACAATTCTGACCAATGACACTTTATGAGGTAATAACTCTGGAACACTTCAATGGATCCCACTGATTCTGAGAACTTTTTTTGTGACATATTGTACTTCATGATAGTGGTAAAATTTATTCAATTTAACTTGCATTTGCTTATGAAAAAATGGAAATTTGGCAAAAAATTTTAAAATTTAGCAAATTTCAAACTTTCAATTTTTGTACCCTTAAATCAGAGAGTGGTGTCTGGTGTCACACAATAAAGATAATAAATAACATTTCCAACATGTCAACTTTATATCAGCACAATTTTAGAAACATTTTTTTTGTTAGGACTTTATAAGGGTTAAAATTTCACCAGCGATTTCTCATTTTTCCAACAAAATTTACAAAACCATTATTTAGGGACCACCTCACATTTGAAGTGAGTTTGGGTGGTCAATATAACAGAAAATACCCAGAAGTAACACCATTCTAAGAACTGAACCCCTCAAGGTGTGCAAAACCACATTCAAGAAGTTTATTAACCCTTCAGGTGCTTTACGAGCACTAAAGCAATGTGGAAGGAAAAAATGAACCTTTTACCTTTTTGACAAAAAATTTAATTTGGAACCAATTTTGTTTATTTTCACAAGGGTATCAGGAGAAAATGGACCACAAAATTTTTTGGGAAGTTTCTCCTGAGTATGCCAGTACCCCGTATATAGGGGAAGCCACTGTTTGGGTGCATGGCAGGTCTCAGAAGGGAGGGAGCGCCGTTTGACTTTTTGAATGCAAAATTGGCTGGAATCAATGGTGTCGTCATGTCGCATTTGGAGACCCCCTGATGTACCTGAATGGTGGAACCCCAATTCTAATTCCAACCCTAATCTCAACACACCCTTAACCCTAATCCCATCCCTAAGCCTAATCCCAACCCTAACCATAACCCTAACATCAAACCTAACCCTAACACACCCCTAACACTAATCCCAACCATAACCATAATACCAAAATAACCACAACCCTAACCCTAGCCCAAACCTAACCTTAGCCCAGTCCTAACTTTAGCCAAACCCTAACTTTAGCCCCAACCCCAACCCTAGCCCCAACCCTAACTCTAGCTTTAGCCCAACCCTAATTCTAGCTTTAGCCTAACCCTAACCTAACTTTAGCCCAACTCACTTTAGCCCAACTCACTTTAGTCCAACTCTAACCCTAATGGAAAAATGGAAATAAACATATTTTTTATTTCATTATTTTTACCTAACTAGGGGGGGTGATAAAGTGGGTTTTATTTACTATTTTTTATTTTGATCACTGTGATAGGTTCTATCACAGTGATCAAAATGAACCAATAGGAAACATTTCCTATTGGTTCCTGGTGCTGGCCGGCCGATCTCAGCGGGCGCACTATGCATGCGCACGCCATTTTCTCCCAGAATAAGATGCCGGCAGGCCCGGGGGACTTTATGGGGGGTTGCAGAGACATCAGAGGTATTGGGGGACCCCATTTCTCTCTCCTCTAATGTGAGATCACATCAGAGGAGAGAGAAATTAAATGCGAAATCAGACTTTTTTTTCGGTCGCCATTATACCGTTAATAACGGTGATCGCAACACTGGGGTCAGTAAAAACTGAGCCAAATCATGTTTCTGGGGTCTCAGCTACCCTTGGTAGCCAAAACCCTGAGAAATTCCAACTCTGGGGGGCGCTATACACTTATTTCTCAGTGCCATTAAAAAGCGGCGCTGAGGCATAAGTACGCTTAATTGCCATCGTTAAAAGGCGTATCAGCGGTCTTAAAGGGGTTAAAAACTTTTTGGTTTTCTTTGTACTCTGTTTTTTACTGCATTGTGGGGACATGAACTTGTCTGATTGCTGTAGTATTTCCAGCAATACTATGGTGTTTCTGAATACAGCAAATATCATAGTTTTCTATGAACTGAATAGTAGTACTATCATGACATACACAGGAGCCTTCAACACTCCTACGGCCATCATGGCAACCATAGGCATGGACATCGAAGGGTGGTTAGAAAAGCATGCCCCTCAGACTTTTCTTTAAATGCCACTGTCAAATATTGACTGCAGCATTAAATGGGTTAACAGTTGCAGGAGGAATATCTATTACAGGAAAATGATGGCATCAAATAAAGAGAGCCAACATATGAGGTACCATTATGTCGTATATTGGTAAGGGGTAAATGTAAATGTAACTTTCCTGCCAAATTCAAGCAAATCAGGTGAAATTGAATTTTGGCTATGCCAGTACGATTTCATTGAATTGTATTTGTTGATTTACCAAATCTGTTTATTTGCTTTTTTTATGGAGCATATGCTGATTAACAGGCTGAGCCATAACTTTCTTGTGTTGTATTTTATAGAAAACTTTCCTTAACCCCTTCCCGACCCATGACGCCACATAGGCGTCATGAAAACCCGTGCCAATCCGACCCATGACGCCTATGTGGCGTCATGGAATGATCGCGTCCCTGCAGATCGGGTGAAGGGGTTAACTCCTATTTTACCCGATCTGCAGGGAGAGGGGGAGTGGTACTTCAGCCCAGGGGGGGTGGCTTCACCCCCCCGTGGCTACGATCGCTCTGATTGGCTGTTGAAAGTGAAACTGCCAATCAGAGCGATTTGTAATATTTCACCTAAAAAACTGGTGAAATATTACAATCCAGCCATGGCCGATGCTGCAATATCATCGGCCATGGCTGGAAACACTAATGTGACCCCCCCCCACCCCACCGATCGCCCCCCCAGTGCTCCGTTATAGGGTCCGGTCCCCTCCGTCCGCCTGCCGGCTCCCCCGTCCTGCTGTCCGCTCCCCCGTCCTCCTGCCCGCTCCCCCCCTGCTCCTATGTCACCCCCCCGTGCTCCGACGCCCCCCCCGTGCCCCGATCTCCCCCCCCTTATACTTACCGAGGCTCCCGGTCCCCGTCCGCCTCCATCATGGGCGCCGCCATCTTCCAAAATGGCGGGCGCATGCTCAGTGCGCCCGCCGGCCGGCAGATTCATTAGAGGTACATTTTGATCGCTGTGGTAGGTTCTATCACAGCGATCAAAATAAAAAAATAATAAATAAACCCCCCCCTTTATCACCCCCATAGGTAGGGACAATAATAAAATAAAGAAAATATTTTTTTTTCTTTTTCCACTAGGGTTAGGGTTAGAACTAGGGTTAGAACTAGGGGTAGGGTTAGGGTTACGGGTAGGGTTAGGGTTAGGGGTAGGGTTATGGCATGTGCACACAGAGCGGATCGGCCGCGGATCCGCAGCGGATCGGCAGCGGATCGGCAGCGGATCCGCCGCGGATCGGCCGCGGATCCGCAGCGGATCGGCCGCGGATCCGCAGCGGATCGGCAGCGGATCGGCAGCGGATCGGCAGCGGATCCGCAGCGGATCCGCAGCGGATCGGCAGCGGATCGGCAGCGGATCCGCAGCGGATCGGCAGCGGATCGGCCGCGGATCGGCAGCGGATCGGCAGCGGATCCGCAGCGGATCGGCAGCGGATCGGCCGCGGATTGGCAGCGGATCCGCAGCGGATTGGCAGCGGATCCGCAGCGGATTGGCAGCGGATTGGCCGCGGATCCGCAGCGGATTGGCCGCTGCGAATTCGAAGCAGTTTTCCATCAGGTTTACAGTACCATGTACACCTAAGGAAAACCAAATCCGCTGTGCCCATGGTGCGGAAAATTCCGTGCAGAAACGCTGCGTTGTATTTTCCGCAGCATGTCAATTCTTTGTGCGGATTCCGCAGCGTTTTACACCTGTTCCTCAATAGGAATCCGCAGGTGAAATCTGCACAAAAAAACACTGGAAATCTGCTGTAAATCCGCAGGTAAAACGCAGTGCCTTTTACCTGCAGATTTTTCAAAAATCATGAGGAAAAATCTCACACGAATCCGCAACGTGGGCACATAGCCTTAGGGTTAGGGTTGGAATTAGAGTTAGGGTTGGAATTAGGGCTAGGGTTTGAAATAGGGTTAAGATTAGGCTTGTGGTTAGGGTTACGGATAGGGTTAGGGGTGTGTTGGGGTTACAGTTGTGGTTAGGGTTGGGATTAGGGTTACGGTTGGGATTAGGGTTAGGATTAGGGTTGGAATTAGGGTTACGGGTGTGTTGCGGTTAGGGTTGTGGTTAGGGGTGTGTTGGGGTTAAGGTTGTGATTAGGGTTATGGCTACAGTTGGGATTAGGATTAGGGGTGTGTTGGGGTTAGTGTTGAAGTTAGAATTGAGGGGTTTCCACTGTTTAGGCACATCAGGGGTCTCCAAACGCAACATGGCGCCACCATTGATTCCAGCCAATCTTGCGTTCAAAAAGTCAAATGGTGCTCCCGCCCTTCCAAGCCCCGACGTGCGCCCAAACAGTGGTTTACCCCCACATTTGGGGTACCAGCGTACTCAGGACAAACTGGGCAACAACTGCTGGGGTCTAATTTCTCCTGTTACCCTTGCAAAAATAAAAAATTACTTGCTAAAACATAATTTTTGAGGAAAGAACAATTATTTTTTATTTTCACGGCTCTGCGTTATAAACTTCTGTGAAGCACTTGGGGGTTGAAAGTGCTCACCACACATCTAGATAAGTTCCTTCGGGGGTCTAGTTTCCAAAATGGGGTCACTTGTGGGGTGTTTCTACTGTTTAGGTACATCAGGGGCTCTGCAAATGCAATGTGACGCCCGCAGACCATTCCATCAAAGTCTGCATTTCAAATGTCACTACTTCCCTTCCGAGCCCTGACGTGTGCCCAAACAGTGGTTTACCCCCACATATGGGGTATCAGCGTACTCACAACAAACTGGGCAACAAATATTGGGGTCCAAATTCTCCTGTTACCCTTGTGAAAATAAAAAATTGCTTGCTAAAACATCTTTTTTGAGGAAAGAAAAATGATTTTTTATTTTCACAGCTCTGCGTTGTAAACTTCTGTGAAGCACTTGGGGGTTGAATGTGCTCAACACACATCTAGATAAGTTCCTTGGGGGGTCTAGTTTCCAAAATGGGGTCACTTGTGGGGGGTTTCTACTGTTTAGGCATATCAGGGGCTCTGCAAACGCAACCTGACGCCCGCAGAGCATTCCATCAAAGTCTGCATTTCAAAACGTCACTACTTCCCTTCCGAACCCCGACGTGTGCCAAAACAGTGGTTTACCCCCACATATGGGGTATCAGCGTACTCACAACAAACTGGGCAACAAATATTGGGGTCCAAATTCTCCTGTTACCCTTGTGAAAATAAAAAATTGCTTGCTAAAACATCTTTTTTGAGGAAAGAAAAATGATTTTTTATTTTCACGGCTCTGCGTTGTAAACTTCTGTGAAGCACTTGGGGGTTGAACGTGCTCACCACACATCTAGATAAGTTCCTTGGGGGGTCTAGTTTCCAAAATGGGGTCACTTGTGGGGGGTTTCTACTGTTTAGGCATATCAGGGGCTCTGCAAACGCAACCTGACGCCCGCAGAGCATTCCATCAAAGTCTGCATTTCAAAACGTCACTACTTCCCTTCCGAACCCCGACGTGTGCCAAAACAGTGGTTTACCCCCACATATGGGGTATCAGCGTACTCAGGAGAAACTGGACAACAACTTTTGGGGTCCAATTTCTCCTGTTACTCTTGCAAAAATAAAAAAATTCTGGGCTAAAAAAATATTTTTGAGGAAAGGAAACACATTTTTTATTTTCACGGCTCTGCGTTATAAACTTCTGTGAAGCACTTGGGGGTTCAAAGTGCTCACTACACATCTAGATAAGTTCCCTTGGGGGTCTAGTTTCCAAAATGGAGTCAATTGTGGGGAGTTCCTACTGTTTAGGCACATCAGGGGCTCTGCAAACGCAACCTGACGCCCGCAGAGCATTCCATCAAAGTCTGCATTTCAAAACGTCACTACTTCCCTTCCGAACCCTGACGTGTGCCAAAACAGTGGTTTACCCCCACATATGGGGTATCAGCGTACTCAGGAGAAACTGGACAACAACTTTTGGGGTCCAATTTCTCCTGTTACCCTTGGGAAAATAAAAAATTGTGGGCTAAAAAATCATTTTTGAGAAAAGAAAAATTATTTTTTATTTTCATGGCTCTGCGTTATAAACTTCTGTGAAGCACTTGGGGGTTCAAAGTGCTCACCACACATCTAGATTAGTTCCTTGGGAGGTCTAGTTTCCAAAATGGGGTCACTTGTGCGGGAGCTCCAATGTTTAGGCACACAGGGGCTCTCCAAACGCGACATGGTGTCCGCTAATGATTGGAGCTAATTTTCCATTCAAAAAGCCAAATGGCGTGCCTTCCCTTCCGAGCCCTGCCGTGCGCCCAAACAGTGGTTTACCCCCACATATGGGGTATCATCGTACTCAGAACAAACTGGACAAAAACATTTGGGGTCCAATTTCTCCTATTACCCTTGGGAAAATAAAAAATTCTGGGCTAAAAATCATTTTTGAGGAAAGAAAAATTATTTTTTTATTTTCACGGCTCTGCGTTATAAACTTCTGTGAAGCACCTGGGGGTTATAAGTGCTCACTATGCATCTAGATAAGTTTCTTGGGGGGTCTAGTTTCCAAAATGGGGTCACTTGTAGGGGAGCTCCAATGTTTAGGCACACAGGGGCTCTCCAAACGCGACATGGTGTCCGCTAACGATTGGAGCTAATTTTCCATTCAAAAAGTCAAATGGCACGCCTCCCCTTCCGAGCCTTGCCGTGCACCCAAACAGTGGTTTACCCCCACATATGAGGTATCGGCATACTCAGGAGAAATTGCCCAACAAATTTTAGGATCCATTTTATCCTGTTGCCCATGTGAAAATGAAAGAATTGAGGCTAAAAGAAATTTTGTGTGAAAAAAAAGTACTTTTTCATTTTTGCGGATCAATTTGTGAAGCACCTGGGGGTTTAAAGTGCTCACTATGCCTCTGGATGAGTTCCTTGGGGGGTCTAGTTTCCAAAATGGGGTCACTTGTGGAGGAGCTCCAATGTTTAGGCACACAGGAGCTTTCCAAACGCGACATGGTGTCCGCTAACAATGGAGATAATTTTCCATTCAAAAAGTCAAATGGCGCTCCTTCCCTTCCGAGCCTTACCATGTGCCCAAACAGTGGTTTACCCCCACATGTGAGGTATTGGTGTACTCAGGAGAAATTGCCCAACAAAATTTAGGATCCATTTTATCCTGTTGCCCATGTGAAAATGAAAAAATTGAGGCTAAAATAATTTTTTTGTGAAAAAAAAGTACTTTTTCATTTTTACGGATCAATTTGTGAAGCACCTGGGGGTTTAAAGTGCTCACTATGCTTCTAGATAAGTTCCTTGGGGGGTCTAGTTTCCAAAATGTGGTCACTTGTGGGGGAGCTCCAATGTTTAGGCACACGGGGGCTCTCCAAACGCGACATGGTGTCCGCTAAAGATTGGAGCCAATTTTTCATTAAAAAAGTCAAATGGCGCTCCTTCCCTTCCGAGCCCTGCCGTGCGCCCAAACAGTGGTTTACCCCCACATATGAGGTATCAGCGTACTCAGGACAAATTGGACAACAACGTCCCTGGTCCAGTTTCTCCTTTTACCCTTGGGAAAATAAAAAAATTGTTGCTAAAAGATCATTTTTGTGACTAAAAAGTTAAATGTTCATTTTTTACTTCCATGTTGCTTCTGCTGCTGTGAAACACCTGAAGGGTTAATAAACTTCTTGAATGTGGTTTTGAGCACCTTGAGGGGTGCAGTTTTTAGAATGGTGTCACTTTTGGGTATTTTCAGCCATATAGAACCCTCAAAATGACTTCAAATGTGAGGTGGTCCCTAAAAAAAATGGTTTTGTAAATTTTGTTGTAAAAATGAGAAATCACTGGTCAAATTTTAACCCTTATAACTTCCTAGCAAAAAAAAAAATTGTTTCCAAAATTGTGCTGATGTAAAGTAGACATGTGGGAAACGTTATTTATTAACTATTTTGTGTCACATAACTCTCTGGTTTAACAGAATAAAAATTCAAAATGTGAAAATTGCGAAATTTTCAAATTTTTTGCCACATTTCCGTTTTTTTCACAAATAAACTCAAAAATTATCGACCTAAATTTACCACTAACATGAAGCCCAATATGTCACGAAAAAACAATCTCAGAATCGCTAGGATCCGTTGAAGCGTTCCTGAGTTATTACCTCATAAAGGGACACTGGTCAGAATTGCAAAAAACGGCAAGGTCATTAAGGCCAAAATAGGCTGGGTCATGAAGGGGTTAAATAAAGAATAAAAAAAAAAAATTGAATTTTGGCTGATTTGCATAACTTTAGTTATCAATAGTGTTGAGCGATACCTTCCGATACTTGAAAGTATCGGTATCGGATAGTATCGGCCGATACCCGAAAAATATCGGATATCGCCGATACCGATACCAATACAAGTCAATGGGACTCAAGTATCGGAAGGTATCCTGGATGGTTCCCAGGGTCTGAAGGAGAGGAAACTCTCCTTCAGG
Source organism: Ranitomeya variabilis (assembly GCF_051348905.1). NCBI lineage: Eukaryota > Metazoa > Chordata > Amphibia > Anura > Dendrobatidae > Ranitomeya > Ranitomeya variabilis. The sequence goes on along the minus strand of NC_135234.1, from coordinate 567,755,987 downwards.
CCCTGGGATCCATATTCATGTAAAAAATAAAGAATTAAAATAAAAAATATGGATATACTCACCCGTCCGGCGGCCCCTGGACCTTACCGCTGTTAACCGGCAGCCTCCGTTCCTAAGAATGAGGAGTTTAGGACCTTAGATGACGTCGCGGCTGACGTCGCGGCTCATGATTGGTCGTGTGACCACTCATGTGACTGCTCACGCGACCAATCACAAGCCGCGATGTCATCGCAGGTCCTAAACTCCTCATTCTTAGGAACGGAGGCTGCCGGTTAACAGCGGTAAGGTCCAGGGGCCGCCGGATGGGTGAGTATATCCATATTTTTTATTTTAATTCTTTATTTTTTACATGAATATGGATCCCAGGGCCTGAAGGAGAGTCTCCTCTCCTCCAGACCCTGGGAACCATACACTGGGAACTTCCGATTCTGATTTCCGATATCACAAAAATATCGGAACTCGGTATCGGAATTCCGATACCGCAAGTATCGGCCGATACCCGATACTTGCGGTATCGGAATGCTCAACACTAGTTATCAATGCTTCTATTCTCTCTCCTTTCATATACACAGCATTGCTTTGGTCCCAGTGGTCTTGGTGTTCAAGTAACTGGTAATCTGATCACTGGAATAGTGGTTAGAGGGGGCTCTACAACCTTGGCAGTGCCAAAAGTTATGTAACAGGGCTATTTTCCTTGCAACGGGTCTTTTTGTATATTTTTACCCTTTGTATCCTTAACTAAAAAAACAAAAATGATGTCTAATCTAAAGGTTCAAAACACCCTGGACTTTATTGGATTAATTTAATAATGTAAAGATATATGAAATACAAAGTCAGTATTTCTTGTTTCTGTTTTATGGACATACAGAAAACATTTTTTTCTGTTAAGTAGTAATAAATGCATATATAATTGGGAAACCAGTAAGGTTTAGATTTTTGTTGAGACGATTAGCACAAAGGCCAATTTCAAAATAGTTCAGAGATTGAAACAACAAATTCAAAAAGCTAATTCTTTATATGTGTGAGTAATTTGCTATATATTCTTATTTTACAAATCATATTGAACAAATTGAAGAATAAACTTGTAATGTTAAAAATCTTGAAGAGAATATTATTTTCTCTAGAGAATTTGTGTAAAACAAGCCGGGAAACAAAGAACAAATGTAAGGCATGTCTAGGGATTACAGTGCCATGAGAATTTCAGCTGCAAAAAAACATTTTCCTTAGGTGAAATAGTACAGTACATTTTAAGTAGTGGTAGTTTTTAAGTGAACATTTCTAGTGTAATAGGATTTTTAAAGTCAAGTGTTTTAAAGGGTTGTTCGTACAATTGCATTATTTTTCACAAAGCACAGTAAATGTACACATATTTTGTTAGTATACAGACTAAGCCCAACATAATGTTACCTTATTGTACCGTTGTCTCTTTTTCCATCTCCGTCTGCCCCTCTGTGCATCCGGTTTCACATAGCTGAATGGGTGGTCCTATCTCCCAGCAGCATTTTGCTTCTCCTCAGTGCTGCACACCCCTCCCTCTCCTGACTGTCCATCCATAAGGTAAAATTCACCTTATGCTTCTGTGCACTTTCTGCTTCTGTAGAGCATCATAGCTGACTGATTTTATCTTCTTCCATTTACATCAGTGACAGAGGGACGTACAGCCATATACAACTAAGTATGCATCTGTAGATTCTTTATGTTGTAAATTATTAGATTATTTATTTGTCACATCGCAAAGTAGATATCACTATCCGTAACATTAATTTGAACTGTGCCTAGAAACTACTAATACTTTCTAAATGAAATATTCATTTGATTAATAATATCTATTTTATACATGTAGCCGTTTTCTATGAGATACCCTGGCATGTTAATTATTATGTATTGCTATGGTTAATAAAGATATATATTTATATTTAGGACATTGTTTTTATTCTATTTATTTGTTTGTGCAGTTCATCACATTTGTGCTTCTTGTATCACTATATCTCCCTTGTAATTATTAGGCAGCTGAACTGTGTTTGTTGTCTGCTGATGAGAGATCAATTATGTGAAATTTTACATTCCACGCTATTGATGTATATGGCAGATGATTTTCTCCTGCTATATGTATCAACAGAGCAGCATTTGCAGTTTCACACTACTGATCTATCAGCTGCAGGCATCAAACAACTCAGCTTTTGTCTCAGCTCTGCACTGTCCAGTTACTAAAAACGTTATTGTGGAGGACTGAAGGAGAGTTGAGCTCTGCTGGAAACCAACTTACAAATCAATGATGTAAAACAACACAGGCAGCTATACTGATGTAGATAGTAGAAGACAAAATCAACTAGGCATAATGCTGTACAGGAGCAGACAGTGCACAAATTGTATTCTAAAACTAGAACAAAATCAATGTTAGAGGTAGAGGCAGAGCAGAGCTATGCTGACAGGAAGCCAGCTGAGAAACACTGCACTGTAAATCATTGACCAAGATCTCTGTAAATATGGTAGGATGGTTCCAATTCCATCTGCACAGTTAGTTGAGCCCGGAGGGGTCATAAGTGCAACAAGGGACAAATCTAAAAATGAATTATTTTGACACAAATGTACATATACAATTGTGCTCAAAGGTTTACATATCCGGCAGAATTTTTGCTTTCTTGGTCTTTTTTTAGAGAATATGAATGATAACACCAAAACTTTTTCTCCACTCATGGTTAGTGCTTGGGTGAAAGAATCTATTGTCATACTGCTGTGTTTTCTCTTTTTAAATCATGACAGCCCAAAACATCCAAATGACCCTGATCAAAATTTCACATACCCCATTTCTTAATTCCGTGCATTGCCCCCTCTAACATTAATGACAGCTTGAAGTATTTTGTGATAGTTGTGGATGAGGTTCTTTATTTTCTCAGATGGTAAAGCTGCCCACGTTTCTTGGCAAAAAGCGTCCAGTTCCTGTAAATTCCTGGGCTGTCAAGCATGAACTGTGTGCTTGAGATCTCCCCAGAGTGGCTCAATGATATTGTGGTCAGGAGACTGAGATGGCCACTCCAGAACCTTCACTTTGTTCTGCTGTAGCCAATGACAGGTCGACTTGGCCTTGTGTTTTGGATCATTGTCATGTTTGAACGTCCAAGTACGTCCCATGTGCAGCTTCCGAGCTGATGAGTGCAATTTTCCTCCTGTATTTTCTGATAACGTGCTGCATTCATCTTTCCTTCAACTTTGACCATGTTTCCTGTGTCTTTGCAGCTCACACATCCCCAAAACATCAGTGATCCACCTCTGTGCTTTACAGTAGGAATGGTGTTCCTTTCATCATACGCCTTGTTTACCTCTCTTGTGGCCAAAAAGTTAAATTTTGGTCTCATCACTCCAAATTACCTTGTTTCAGAAGTTTTGATGCTTGTCTCTGTGCTGTTTTGCATATTGTAGGCGAGATACTTTGTAGCATTTGCGCAGTAATGGCTTTCTTCTGGCGACTTGACCATGCAGCCCATTTTTCTTCAAGTGCCTGCTTATTTTGCATCTTGAAACAGCCACACCACTCGTTTTCAGAGAGTCCTGTATTTCAGCTGATATTATTTGTGGGTTTTTCTTTGCAGCCCAAACAATTTAACTGGCTGTTGTGGAAGACATTTTTGTTGGTCTACCTGACTGTGGTTTTGTTTATACAAAGCCCTTGATTTTCCATTTGTTAGTGACAGTTTAAATGCTGCTGGCTGGCATTATCAATTCCTTGGTTATTGTTTTGTATCCCTTTCCTGTTTTATACAGTTCAACTACCTTTCCCCGTGGATCAGTTGACAATTCTTTTGCTTTCCCCATGACTCACAATCCAGAAACATCAGTGACTAGATGAAAGATGCTAGAGTCTGTCTGGATCCCAGAAACTCACTGAGCTTTTATGCACACACACTGATTACAAGCAAACAGATCACAGGTGAGGATGTTACCTTTAGTAGCCATTCAAACCCATTTGTGTCAACTTCTGTGCATGTTATAAGGCCAAAATCACCAAGGTATGTGAACTTTTGATCAGAGTCATTTGGATGTTTTGCGTTGTAATTATGATTTAAAAAGAGAAAACACAGTAGTTTGACAATAAATGGCTTCACCCAAAGAGTAACCATGAGTGGAGAAACAGGTTTGGTGTTATCATCATATTCTCTGAAAAAAGCCAAGAAAGCAAAAATTCTTCCGGGGTTTGAAAACTCTTGAGCACAACTGTACACATATGTACATTATAATAAGACACATTTTGTTTTTGGGATTAACCCCTTAAGACCTTCTTAACATACACCTATGTTACTAGGATCTCCAATTTTTCTACAAATTTTATCTCCCCTTTGTCCTCTGGATGGCCTGAATGTACCACTGGATCTGAATGTTTATTTCTTTCCAGACATATAAAAAACTTAGGAGAAAGACAAGACCATACTAAAACAAATAAAACCACCATAAATAAACAGCCTAAGAAGAAAACCAAAAAAAATAAAACATAGATCAACATAGAACCAGTGTTTTAATTAGTTCATACAGCAGAAAAAAATATATCCATGATCTTAAAAACTGGAGATAGTAGGAGTCAATTTTAAATGTAAATACACAACTTGTCAGATATGATTGTATTGAAGAAATGTTGTTTGACACCCAAAACAAGAAACTTTACAAAAATAACTTGATTTACTTGTCATTCTGTTTTGTACAGACATGGTAGTAAACTGTAATCAAATACATGTTGGTAATGTCATGCAGAGAAGACAAGTTCTCTGTCAAAATTTTATTTAAATAAAAGTAAGTAATCTTGGTAAGCTGCATCAAAATTACAGTTTTTTTTATGAGAGCAATAATTCGTAGATTTGGAGAAGAAACCTCATTGATCTATGTCTCAAGCATGCATCCATATTCTGGATAGGTTTAAGAGCAAGATGTTAAAGGGAACCTGAGCCTGGCAACTTATTTGTGCTACCCAAACCACAGGCAACATAAATAGAGCCTGACTGCATGATTTCAGCCAGGTAAAATTGACAGGTTCCCTTTAAGTGTAAGGAATTGATCAGTTCCTGTTTCTGGGCATCAGAAATAAAAATGCATTTCTAATCACTAGGTGTTGTATTTCATCTCATTCTTTGCTTTAAGTACACTATTATAACGTATACTGTCATGTTAAAAAGTATACCTTTCCTTTTACTGCTTTATTAATCATAGCCTAAATAACAATTGAGTGGACTACAGAGTAATCTTAGTGCAGAACATCACATGAGAAGAAGTATGCAAATATAGGTTTTATAGTTTACAGAGTTCATTTTAAAAACCTTATATGTAGCCTGTTCTTTTAGTTTCATACTCCCTTTTATCTGTCCACTTTTTCTTGCCAAATTACATTTTATAAGTTGCAAAGTTTCTACTTTTTTGGGAGTTGATGGTCCCATTTCTACAACAACTCATTACCAAGAAAGAGTCTTCAACATACCATGTCTGAATGGAGTGATGATGACCCCTCAACACATTGTCGATGGGACAAACAATGGACTGTTTAAAGTAGGAACTTTGGAGCCGCAGATGTGGTCCCGTGGATCTATAAGGTATCCCAGATCCTTTCTGTTGGTGATAATTAATAAGATAGGAATAGCCTTTAAATACAAGTGAAGGCTCTGACAAAAATGAAGTAATCCAAGTATGAAGAAAAAAGCAGCAACACTCTGTTTATCTGGGCCCGTGGAAGCATGCTAAACGCGAAATGGCCGTAGTCCTGTTCTTTTGCCTGCATGCACGCATTCGTCCTGCCCTTATACACCTTGTCCATGGAAAGTATTTGTAAATAAAGGACTAAGGTTTTTATGACACGATAAATGTAATGTTGCTGCTTTTTTCTTCATTCTTGGATTACTACATGTGTGTTTCTTCAAGCAACCACCTTCAGCACCGTGATCTCACCCAGTAAGGTATCGCTGACTCAGAGTCCACCTACTCCACCAGTAAGTAGACTTTTTCTTAGTGCCATTCTATTTTTCTCTTTTGATTTATCTGACAAAAATGAGTTGACACAAGGTAACATATTCCAATAACAGTGATTCTTCTTTTTTCTGCACTCCATGGACGAAGATAAGCAAATTGATCAGCAAATACAGGTTACCTGCAGAAATATAAGGGAAAGTGAAAACATATTTATAGCTGACATACAGTATTAAATAAATAGCAGAAAATATGTACAATGCAACTAAACTTTATCATTTGAATTTACACAATTAAAGCAATTTTAAAATCTTATAAGTTTTGAATCTCAAATTACTTAAAAATCACAATAAAACTGTTTACAGAAAGTAATAAATTATCCAACAAAAGACACTTTCTTCAACACCGTAATAAAATATGCCTGTGGCTTTCATATTTTTGTAACAAAAAACCATGACATTTATGTGATATGAAGTTTGTTCAGTCAATTTTAAAATCTGTTCTAACTTACTATGCTAATGTTAGAGCATAATTTCCAGGAAATAAAAAAGTTAAACCAAAAGTTTCAAATGGAAACAAAATCACATACTGTGTTATAGTTTAACCCCTTCGTGCCATGTGCCATACTAGTATGGCGCTGCGGCAACTACAATTGTGCCAGCCGCAGTACTAGTACGGCGCACCGATCTCCGCAGTCTCGCGCTGAGCGCCGCGGTGATCGGGTGCGGGTGTCAGCTGTATATGACAGCTGACACCCCGCAGCAATGCCCACGATCAGCACTAGAGCCGATTGCAGGCATTTAACCCCTCTGATGCTGCTGTCAGCAGTGACAGCGGCATAGAGAGGGATCCCGCAGGGACGGGGCTCCCGGCACTCTCCCACCAGAGCAACGCGATGCGATCGCATTGTTCTGGTATTCCGGAAGGAGTCCCCGGATCCAAGATGGCCACGGGACTCCTTCCGGGTCATAAAGTGAGGTGGCTAGCCGGCGCCTGCTCAGAGCAGGCGCCGGAAAGCCTCCCGCACAGCATGTCAGATCGCTGATCTAATATAGTGATGTCCCACCCTGGGACAATGTTAGAAAGTAAAAAAAAATAGAATGTATATAAAAAAAAAAAATCCCCAAAAAATGAAAAAAAAAAATCCCAATAAATCCATTTATTTATGTAAATAAAAAAACAATAAAAGTAAGTACATATTTGGTATTGCCGCATCCGTAACGACCCGCTCTATAAAACTATCCCACTAGTTAACCCCTTCAGTGAACACCGTAAAAAATAAAAATAAAAAACAAAGCAAAAAAACAACGCTTTATTATCATACCGGTGAACAAAAAGTGGAATAACACGCGATCAAAAAGACGGATATAAATAAACATGGTACCGCTGAAAACGTCATCTTGTCCCGCAAAAAAAAAAGCTGCTATACAGCATCATCAGCAGAAAAATAAAAAAGTTATAGCTCTCAGAATAAAGCGATGCAAAAACAATTATTTTTTATATAAAATAGATTTTATTGTGTAAAAGCGCCGAAACATAAAAAAAATATAAATGAGGTATCGCTGTAATCGTACTGACCTGAAGAATAAAGCTGCTTTATCAATTTTACCACATGTGGAACGGTATAAACGCCCCCCCTAAAAGATATTCAAGAATTGCTGGTTTTTGTTCATTCTGCCTCCCAAAAATCGGAATAAAAAGCAATCAAAAAATGTCATGTGCCTGAAAATGGTACCAATAAAAACGTCAACTCGTCCCGCAAAAAACAAGACCTCACATGACTCTGTAGGCAAAATATGGATAAATTATAGCTCTCAAAATGTGTTGATGCAAAAACTATATTTTGCAATAAAAAGCGTCTTTTAGTGTGTGACGGCTGCCAATCATAAAACTCCACCAAAAAAATGCTATAAAAGTAAATCAAACCCCCCTTCGTCACCCCCTTAGTTAGGGAAAAATAATAAAATTTTAAAAAATGTATTTATTTCCATTTTCCCATTAGGGTTAGGGTTAGGGCTAGGGTTAGGGTTAGGGCTAGGGTTAGAGCTAGGGTTAGGGCTAGGGTTAGGGTTAGGGCTACGGTTAGGGCTAGGGTTAGGGTTGGTTTAGGGTTAGGGTTGGGGCTAAAGTTAGGGTTGGGGTTAGGGTTGGGGCTAAAGTTAGGGTTGGGGCTAAAGTTAGGGTTAGGGTTGGGGCTAAAGTTAGGGTTTGGATTACATTTACAGTTGGGATTAGGGTTGGGATTAGGGTTAGGGGTGTAGTTAGGGTTAAGGTTGGGATTAGGTTTAGGGGTGTGTTTGGGTTAGGGTTTCAGTTAGAATTGGGGGGTTTCCACTGTTTAGGCACATCAGGGGCTCTCCAAATGCGACATGGGGTCAGATCTCAATTCCAACCAATTCTGCGTTGAAAAACTAAAACAGTGCTCCTTCCCTTCCGAGCTCTCCCGTGCGCCCAAACAGAGGTTTACCCCCACATATGGGGTATCAGCGTACTCAGGACAAATTGGACAAGAACTTTTCAGGTCCAATTTCTCCTGTTACCCTTGGGAAAAAAAATTGCGGGCTAAAAGATCATTTTGTGGAAAGAAAAAATGATTTTTTAATTTTCACGGCTCTACATTCTAAACTTTAGTGAAACAATTGAGGGTTAAAAGTGCTCACCACACATCTAGATAAGTTCCTTAGGGGGTCTTCTTTCCAAAATGGGGTCACTTGTGGGGGTTTTCACTGTTTAGGCACATCAGGGACTCTCCAAACGCGACATGGGTTCCGATCTCAATTCCAACCAATTTTGCATTGAAAAGTCAAACGGCGCTCCTTCCCTTTCGAGCTCTGCCATGCGCTCAAACAGTGGTTTACCCCAATATATGGGGTATCAGCGTACTCATGACAAACTGCGCAACAACTATTGGGGTCCAATTTGTCCTGTTACCCTTGGGAAAATAAAAAATTTGGGGTGAAAATATAATTTATTGTGAAAATAAATATGATTTTTTTTACGGCTCTACATTATAAACTTCTGTGAAGCACTTGGAGGTTCAAAGTGCTCACCACACATTTAGATTAGTTCCTTAAGGGGTCTACTTTCCAAAATGGTGTCACTTGTGGGGTGTTTCCACTGTTTAGGCACATCAGGGGCTCTCCAAAAGCGACATGGTGTCCAATCTCAATTCCAGCAAATTTTGCATTGAAAAGTCAAATGGTGCTCCTTCCCTTCCGAGCTCTGCCATGTGCCCAAACAATGGTTTACCCTAACATATGGGGTATCCGCATACTCAGGATAAATTGTACAATGACTTTTGTGGCCCAATTTCTCCTGTTACCCTTGGTAAAATAAAACAAATTGGATCTGAAGTAAAAATTTTGTGAAAAAAAGTGAAATGTTCAATTTTTTTAAACATTCCAAAAATTCCTGTGAAGCACCTGAAGGGTTAATAAACTTTTTGAATGTGGTTTTGAGTACCTTGAGAGGTGCAGTTTTTAGAATGGTGTAACTTTTGGTCATTTTCTGTCATATAGACCCCTCAAAGTCACTTCAAGTGTGAGGTGGTCCCTAAAAAAAATGGTTTTGCAAATTTTGTTGTAAAAATGAGAAATCGCTGGTCAACTTTTAACCCTTATAACTCCCTAACAAAAAAATATTATGTTTCCAAAATTGTGCTGATGTAAAGCAGACATGTGGGAAATGTTGTTTATTAACTATATTATGTGATATAACTCTCTAATTTAAAAGCATAAAAACTAAAAGTTTGAAAATTGCAAAATTTTCACAATTTTTGCCAAATTTCCATTTTCTTCACAATTAAATGCAAGTCATATCGAAGAAGTTTTACAACTATCATAAAGTACAATATGTCACGAGAAAACAATCTCAGATTTACCAGGATCCGTTGAAGCATTTCAGAGTTATGACTTCATAAATTGACAGTGGTCAGAATTGTAAAAATTGGCCCGGTCACTTAGGTGAAAACAGGCTTCGAGGTGAAGGGGTTAATGGTAGGTTGAAATGTTAAAAAAATGCTCACACTTAGGGCATCTTGGCAATAAAAACAAAAATTACATCTACAGAATGGGAGGAAGAGAACTAAGCAACAGCACGTGTGAAAAGGACTTGGGTATACTAAAAGATCACAGACTGCACATGAATCAACAGTGTGATGAATGAGCAAAATAGGCAAATAAGAAGCATAGAGTATAGATTACATGAAGTAATTATCCTCATCTACTCCTCCTTGGTCAGGCCTCATCTGGAACGAACCACATTTAAAAAAACATTGAAAAACTGAATCAAATTCAAAGAAGAACTACCAGGATGGTGAGCAGACTGCAAAGTATGTCCTATCAGAAACAGGACCTGGGAATGTTTAGTTTTAAAAAAAGAAGGTTAAGAGGATATGTAATAGCTGCCAACGAATATCAGAGGATGTCACAGTGTAGAGGAATCATCCTAAATCTCATTTGCACATGGAAACACGAGAAGCAAAGGAAAGAAACTGAAAGAGAGAATATACAGATTAAATTAGAAAAAAACATTTTGACAGTGAGGTGATCAATGAATGGAACAGGCTGCCACGAGAGGTGGTGATTTCTCCGTCAATGGAAGTCTTCAAATGGAGTCTGGACAGTCATCTGTCTGAGATGGTTTTGGTAATCCTGCATTGAGCAGGGGGTTGGACATGATGACCCTAGAGGTCCCTTCCAACTCTAACACGCAAGTGGTCTTCTCCACATCAAAGAAAATCAGTCTGATTATGCTAATCATACCCTGATCAGAGTTTGTGCACAGTAAGTCATTGTTATGCAATCAAAATAATAAGAATCTGGTTGGCACTCCCTGTGATCATGGTGAATATGGAGAGAAACAGCAAAATCGTAAGAAATGCCTGCATTCACATGCAGAATAATTGCTTATTTAATCCAGTGAAATCAAATCAGACATTTTTTGTCCATCCCAGGCTTTTGTCAATTTTGTCAAATGCCAACAGCCAAGACTTCCCTGTCCCCACCAAGAGGGTGTCTGTCCATGTTGTCCTCCTGCTCATCCTCCCTCTCTACGCTGAATAGGCAGGATGAAGGTGGTGTGCGTACTACCATCTCTAGTGCAGGCAACCAGCCCCTGTTCCTCCTCCTCATTATCACCCTATCCACGTTGAGAAGAAGAGATGAAGCTCGGCTGTGAAGCACCACCCAGTATAGTTTCTTGCTTCATCTCAACTGGCTCCACCTACAAAGTCTCCTCTTTAATTTTGAGCAGCCAGTGTTTCAATAGACAGAGAAGCGGATGGCGATGCTGATTATGGCACCATCGCCACTCACCATCTTGGTCGACTCCCCAATTTTTGGAGACCCGCACAGATGTTAGACATCCATACCCACTCATCAGCTCTTGTGTGCATAGGCTGACCGGAACACCAAAGGGCATTATGTAGCTGGTATTCAACCACTGCCCTCTGTTGTTCACAAAGCCTTGCCAAAATATGTAACATTGAGTTCCAATGCGTGGTGACATTGCACACCAGTCGGTGAGCTGGAAGTTGAAAACGCGACCATGCCTGGTTGTGAGTTCAACAACTCCACAGTGGTGTGCGGTTTGTCACCTAAGCAGATTAGCTTCAGCAGAGCTCATTGATGCTTGGTTGAGGCAGTGCTGCAGTGCTTCCAGCTTGCCACAGATGTTCACGTTTCTGAAATCGAGGGTAAGGAGGAGGTCAGGAACTGCTGTAGAAGGTGGGGGCAAGCCTGATTAAACCCGCATTCCTCAGTGTCGGTAACACGTGTTTTGTCCCAAGGTCGGACTGGGTACTGGCTTCCACAATGTTCACCCAGTGTGCCGTTAGGGAAATGTAACATCCCTGGCTACAAGCACTTGTCCAGGTGTCCTTGCTTAAGTGGACCTTCCAAGTCACACCATTGGTCAGGACATGGCTGATGTTATGGGACATGTGCTTGTGTAAGGCAGAGATGACACACTTGGAAAAATAGTGGTGGCTGTGGACCAAGCACCAAGGGGCAGCCACCGCCACAAGGTTGCCAAAAGCTTCCATCTCCACCAGCATAAACTACAAAATTTACAGGGCAAGCAGTCTGGAAATGTGGCCGTTTAGTATTGTCACCTGTGGGTGGCTGCATATTTATATTTGCATTTTAAGGTCTGTGATATTGAAAACTGAATGCTGCTCTGAGACAAGGACATGGACATGGTTGCTGACGGTGGTTGCAAGTGTGCAACGAAAGGTGCAGGGTAGGAAGCATCTTCATGTACATTATGGACAGGGGATTGGTGTGCACGTAGAACAGGGGAAGAGGCAGTGGTGTAACCCAAGTACACTGTTTCAGGACCCTGGCATTTGGCCCAAGTAGTCAGGTGCTTTGCTTACATGTGCCTGAGCATGAGTAGGCTGGTAGTTTTACTGCCCCTGCTGATGCTGACATGGCAGATGTTGCAAATGGCTTTTTTGGGTTAACTGGACTGTCTTTCTGTGTTTCTGGCCATTCCACTTGTCTCTTCCTGCCTATTGTGGTGCTGTGGATCCCTCCCTCTGCATACATGTCATCTTCCTTGGTTGGGTCAGTGACTTCATCATCCACACCTCATCTTCCACATCTGCACCCTTGTCCGCCTCCTTATTTGCTGATATAACAACACCCCCTGTTGGCAATTGTGTCTCATCATCATCCAGCTCTTACGACAGTAATTGCATTTTCACTTCGTTGCCTTCCTGTGAGTGAACCTGCTCAAATATTTGACCATCTCTATATACGATCACGCAGGGAGAGAGGCCAGAATCGATAAGTGGAAATGTGAACTGCTCTTTGGAATGTCCAAGTGTGGGATCACTTGTCTGTAGGCACTCGGCATGGTGGGAGGAAGGAGGATCAGGGTGAGGTTTATGTAGTCTAGAATCTCGACTACTGAGACTGGACCGTGTAGTAGACAGAGTGGTGCTGACAAAGTGACTGGAAGCACTATCTGCTATCCATCCAACAACCATTTCACACTGGTGTGGCTACAAGAGTGGTGTTCCACGCCCCCCTACAAAGTGGGACAGGAAGATAGATTGACATGATGTGTGTATGTGTTGTGCCTACAGCTGTTTGCTTATGCTTTACTGGTGAGTTTATGTGGGACCCCAGAAAAAAAGACAGATGATTCAATGGTTTATAGGTTAAAAAGTGAGTATAACTTTGTTTTTGTTTTTTTAAAATAAATGTGTAAAAGAGGGTGTTAGAGCTTTATTTGAAATAAAGGACTTTATTCTTGTTATGTGTTTTTTTCAAAACTTACTATGGAGTTAGTAATGGGGGCGCATTATAGACACCTCTCTATTACTAACCCCTGGGCTTGATGTCGGCTTCCAATATAAAGCTCACATCAACCCCAGTACTATTACTCCACTTGCTACTGACACAGAGCAAGTGGGAAGAATGAAGATTTGGCTCATCTTATGAATGTGACATTTTTGGGTATGGCTGAGGGATGATGTTGTAGCCTGGGAGGGGGGCAATATCCATGGCCCCTTCCGAGGATATTAACATCAACCCACAGCTGTCTGTTTAGCCTTTGCTGGTTTTAATTTATAGGGGGACCCTGGGTCATTTTTTCTGGGGTCCCCCATAAACTAACCATTAAAGGCTAAGTAAGCAGCTGTGAGCTGTTATTAATAGCCTGGGAACCTTTTGTGATATCGTCTCTTTTCCAAGATTATTAACATGAGCCCCCAGCAGCAGGCTTTACCTCTTCTGTTATAAAAATTAAGCTTGAGCCCACACCATTTTTTTGATTTAATTCTTAATTTTAAACAGGATGTACACAGCGGGTATTCTGACTCATGGGTATGTAGAACGCAGTGGTGCCTGGATAGACCTATTCTTTTGGGCGCTTCCGTATTGACCTGTACTCACGTTCATACCGATTTATCAGATAGCTTAACTCAGCCACGTTCTCATGTAAGAAGACTCCAGGAAAAGAGGATTGCTTTAACTGAAATTCTTGTATTATGATGAAAGCAGCAGGTTAAAAGGAATATTCAACAGAGGACATGTAGTAGGATGCATACAGATATGGGGATGATGACAAAATGGAGAATAAGGGCGTGAACAAACATACATCACAGGACTACAGTGAGAGAGTTGGGACAAAATACAGGGAAAAGCAAACTTCTGCCTAGAAAGAAGGATAGAACACAAGCAATGCAAACATTGAATGATTTCCCAAGTCGTGGGACATGACACTCCCCGTCTGAAATCCTTGGATTTCACGATGTCCGAAATTCTTCGAAGCCGTTCGAACCTGAAAAAACAAGAGGAAGAAAACATGCATGCAATAATAAACATCAAAGATTTTAAAGTCCAAACTCGTTGTTGTCGACCCGTAGATCAAACCGAAAGATAAGTCCAAATATATTAAACCCATCTTCAGATTGGGGAAGCCGCAAACATGCCAACTCTTCCACCAACCCAGAATCCAATGGGAATGTTAACAGTTCAATAAACTGGAGAATGAAGAGGAATGCTCCCCGCCGTGAGCAACATCCAGGAGCATGTTCAGTTCATGTGATGTCCTCCTTTTGTAGAAGCAGCACGAGTTCAGTGACCGGGCGGAAGAAGGTTCGGGTAGAGCCCCCTTTTGTCACCTTAACTTCTACCTTACGAGTCTTTCCGTCCTCACCGGGTAGGACCTTGGTGATAAGTCCCATTGGCCAGTCATTACGATGAGCCTCTTTGTCCTTTAAGAGAACAAGGTCTCCTTCTTGGAGATTGGGACTGGGCGTCTGCCATTTGTGACGGTTTTGAAGCAAGTGTAAATATTTGGTCTTCCATCGATGCCAAAACACGTTAGCCAGGTGTTGTACTTGCCTCCACTGACGTCTGTAAATGTCCTTGTTATCGAAATTCCCAGGCGGAACTGTAGCAGCTCCAATCTTCTGTGTGAGAAGTGTGGCTGGAGAAACATCAGAACCCAAGTTGAGGTCCTTTAGGTTTGTGGCGTGGTCCTCAGATGGAAACGCGTTCATTACGTCTTGACTGTTAGAGATAATCTTGTGGAGTCTGAGGTTTGATGTGGATAGCATTTCCTGTGTCCTGGAGAGTAGGTCAACTGCATCTTCACTTGTGGGCAAGGACTTGAGCCCATCGTCCACGTAGAAGTTCTTCTCTACAAATTGCCGAGCATCGGATCCGTACTCTCTCTCACCTTCCTGGGCTGTCCGTCTCAGTCCATAGATCGCCACAGCAGGTGAGGGACTGTTGCCGAAGACATGGACCTTCATCCGGTAGTCTATGACCTGATTGTTGACATTGTTGTCTTTGTGCCATAGGAACCTAAGATAGTTTCTGTTGTCTTTTTTCACAATGAAGCAATGAAACATCTGCTGAATGTCGGCCATTATGGCAACAGGTTCTTGTCTGAAGCGTATCAATACTCCAAGGAGGCTGTTGTTCAGGTTGGGCCCAGTTAGGAGCAGGTTATTGAGAGAGAGGTCTTCAAACTGAGCACTGGAGTCAAACACCACTCTGATCTGATTAGGCTTGCGAGGGTGATAGACACCAAAGGATGGAAGATACCAACATTCTTCTCCCTCCCTCAGTGGTGGCACAGGTTCAGCATGATTTCTGTCAAAGATGTTCTGCATAAAGTCAATGAAATGCTTCTCCATCTCTGGTTTCCTCTTTAGGGTACGCTTTAAGGATGAGAACCTTGCAGTTGCTTGCTGCAGGTTGCTCGGCAACCTCACTCTTGGGAAACGAAAGGGTAAAGGAGCTACCCAACTGTTGGAGTCGTCTTGAACAAATTCTTTATCCATAACCTTTATAAATTCTTTATCTTCCCTTGTGGGTGCCAACTTGTTGTCATTACTTGTGGAATCGAACACTGATGACCCGAGGTTTTCTTCCCAGGGCTGGAACGTGTTCATGTTGTTGAAGGATTCCTGTTGCCACTTGGTGTTGCTCACTTTCTCTTTCACCCAGTAGTGATGTGGGCATGGTTGGAAATGAGTGCTGCGACCATTTGACAAGATGTGTGTTTTGTAAGAGGAGATGTTGTTAGGTCTCTTCATCTTATGTATGCAAACATTGCCTATGATTACCCAGCCTAGATCTAAGCGTTGGGCAAATGGTGCATTGTGTGGTCCGTTAATTTGCTGACGCACCTTGTGCAGCCGGAGAATGTCTCTGCCAAGCAGAATCAGGATATCTGCACTGTTGTTGAGGGCTGGTATCTTGTTTGCTATCCCCTTGAGATGTTGGTGATGAAGAGCAGCCTCTGGCGTTGGGATCTCTTCTCGATTGGATGGAATCTGGTTGCACTCGACCAGTGTAGGTAACGGTATCTCGATGGTGTTCTCGAGAGATGTCGCTGTAAGACCACTGGCCCTTCTCCCATAAACCTCTGTAACACCACTGCAGGTACCTAAGGTGTAAGGGTAAGCATTTCCCTTTAAGTTAAACATATCAAAGAGTTCTGACCTTGCAACTGATCGGTTGCTCTGATCATCCAGAAGGACGTACACCTTCACGGCTTTCTCTGGGTGACCGTTGGGATATACGTTCACCAGGCAAATCTTCGCACAGGACTTGTCCCAGAGGTCTTCTCCGCAGACTTCTGTGCATGAAGAAGATATTGTGGTATGGCTTGCAGTTTGAGTTGCGTCCTCCCCGCCATGGCTCGTGGTGGGGGAAGGAGTAAGTGTAGAGTCAGGACGGAATGGGTGGAGTGCTTGTACGTGGTCCTCACTGTCACACTCCATGCACTTAATTGTAGTTTTACAGTCTCTAGCAAGGTGTTCAGTAGAAGCACAACATCTGTAGCATACCCCGAACTTCTTTAGAAGTTCCTTGCGTTCTTGGAGCGGTTTCTTCCTGAAGCCAATGCACTTTTTTAAGGGATGTGGCTTCTTGTGGATGGGACACTCATGATTTGGGTTCTCTATCTTTTCACCCTTGTTACTCTTGTCTGGGGGTGATGTTGGTAAGGGAAGAATATCCGTCTTCTTCACTGACACTGGACCCCTGCGGTTTCTATCATTCGAGCGTGCGCTCACGTATTTAGAAGGAGGTGAAGCTGGGCCACTGTATTCTTCGTAGGAAAAGCTTGGGTCGTTCTTACGCTCTGCCACATCTTTTATAAACTCACAGAAGTAGGAGAACGGAGGAAATGACACTTGATGGTCTTTCTTATATTTTGACCCTAGTGTAGTCCACTTTTCTTTTCTTGTATATTGTACGGTAGCTTGGAGATAATGGGATTTACTCCATGAGCAGTGTCCAGATAGCTGAGGCCAGGTAAGTGGGTGTCTGCCTTGGACAGATGGAGCTCTAACAGCAAGTCACTGAGCTCCAGGAACTTTGAACTGTCTTTGCTTGATATCTTTGGAAAACTCTGTAGTCGCTTGAACAGTGCGTCCTCTATGGCTTCTGGACTGCCAAGTTTTTCTCTAGTCTTTCCCATGCAGCCATGAGACCAGCCGTTGGATTACTGATATGTACAGACCTGAGTCTCTTGACACGCTCTGTGGATTGTGGTCCTAGCCATCTGATTAGCAGGTCCAGCTCTTCGGCAGCAGTGATGCCGAGGTCACTAGTTACGGTTCTAAAGGCATTTTTCCAACCTCTGTAATTTTCAGGTTGGTCGTCAAACCTTGTGAAACCGGTTTTAGTAAGTTCGCGGCGAATCATGTACCTTGCGAAGTCGGACATGTCTGTTCTTTCTGACTTAGGATGCACGAATGTGGGCTGAGCGGTGTTGTACATAGGAGTGGAGACGTCTTGGCCTTGAAACATGGGTAAGTATGGAGTGGCATATGCATTTAGTCCAGCAACCGGTTTGGTGGGTATAGTCTCTGCTACATGCGGAGCTGGCACTATGCGGTTGTCGAGAGTATAATGACCTGCCGGTATATTGGGTTGCGTGTAGATAATAGCCTGTGGAGTTTGATGAGATGCAGGGTCTTGGCGCATACCGGAATACGAAGGAAGTTCAAGTTTGGGAGCATTGTACTGACCTTGAGTGTAGGGTTCTGTAAGTGGATCGGCATCCTGGTGCCCTGGAGAAGCATGAACGCCATCAGGAGTGTTAGTGATGATCTGCGGTTCGCCATTTTGGCTTAGCACGTAGTCTCTTGTGCGTTCAATAGGGTCCTCTGCCTCCACTTCACACAAACTGATGCTGTCTCTTTGACTCCCACTGATAGCTCGCTCCAGGATCCTTAACTCCGCCATGGCTGTTGCGTGCTCACATTCCTTCTCCAGAGCTTCCTTGCGTGCTGCATCCGCATCCATTTCTGCTCTCCTTTGTGCTGCGGCTGCATCCATTTCTGCTCTCTTTTGTGCTGTGGCTGCATCCATTTCTGCCATTTCTGCTCTCTTTTGTGCTGTGGCTGCATCCATTTCTGCCATTTCTGCTCTCTTTTGTGCCGTGGCTGCATCCATTTCTGCTCTCTTTTGTGCTGTGGCTGCATCCATATCTGCTCTCCTTTGCGCAAAGGCTGCTTGTATCTTAGACGTTTCTGCCTTAGCACGTGCCCTTATAAGCTGCTGGCTGAGAGTGGAATATTTTGATGAACTTGACCTAGATGAGCGTTTTGAGTGCTTAGACGATTTGGATGAGCGAGATGATGCATCTGGTGTCCGTGCAATTTTAGCCTCTATCTTTGTCTTAATGTCGCGTACGGTGTAGTCTCTTTCAGAATTAAGCTGCTGGAAACTTTGCAATTCTTTTAAAGTCTCTGGCAGATTCAGTTTCTTCAGGAGAATAATGTATTGGTCAGTCTTCTCCATATACCTTTGGTATGCTGTGCATAATTGTTCTAGGGCTCCCTCAAGTGGTAACTCATGAGAAGCAGGCCTTGATACAGTGTCTATGTGACTCAGCACTTTCTCCCATAGTGAAGACACATCACTATATACAACACATTTTTCAGTCTCTAAATTCTCCATGACTTTCCATGTAGGTTTGACTGTACGTTTTCCCCTTTCACTAGCTGGTGGATGGGGATCTGGGCCTCTTTCCTGTGTTTGTAAGTCTGGTAGGGACATTGTATACCTCGCTTCAGACATGATTTGTTTGCAGGCAGGAAGAGTGGATGATGAGGGTTATACTTCTCACTGTTTATCTGCAGTGTGTGCTTCTATGCACGCTGGGGTCTGGCTGGGAACTGGGTTACTGTGTATCTGGGAAATGTCCTTTTCCACTTAGGTTCAGCACAGACCTTGAGTTACTGTCTCTGAAGGCAGGATATTCCTTTTTACTATTCTGACTCATGGGTATGTAGAACGCAGTGGTGCCTGGATAGACCTATTCTTTTGGGCGCTTCCGTATTGACCTGTACTCACGTTCATACCGATTTATCAGATAGCTTAACTCAGCCACGTTCTCATGTAAGAAGACTCCAGGAAAAGAGGATTGCTTTAACTGAAATTCTTGTATTATGATGAAAGCAGCAGGTAAAAAGGAATATTCAACAGAGGACATGTAGTAGGATGCATACAGATATGGGGATGATGACAAAATGGAGAATAAGGGCGTGAACAAACATACATCACAGGACTACAGTGAGAGAGTTGGGACAAAATACAGGGAAAAGCAAACTTCTGCCTAGAAAGAAGGATAGAACACAAGCAATGCAAACATTGAATGATTTCCCAAGTCGTGGGACATGACAGCGGGTGCTGAATACAACTCCAATCATTGTCACCTGGTCACACTAATCTCAGGGAGGATGATGTGCTACCCTAACCAGATCAATGGGTAATTGCTACTTTGTTTAATATTTGATTGTACTACCATCCTTCTTACAGTCATTTACTCTATGCATTTCATGTATCGACGGATGTTACTTCTCTTTTACCTGCGACCGTGTCTAATGTCAGTGTTTGGGTTAACATGGATATGGAGTTATATCTTACTCTGCCATAGTGCCTGAACTGTTTGACAACCTTTTCCAAAACAGCCCCACACTGAATACTTCAGTCATGTGTCCAATAAAATATAAGAAAAAAAGTTCCTCAGCTCATCCTTGAATTGTCCACAGCAGGTACAGTTATCCATGAAGGTGCATGGAAAAGCGTTCAAGCATGCAAAGTTAATCCATAATGATCCAGCACATCTTCTTGAAAATAACAAACTTTTACTTTATTCAAATCCTCTCAAAAACATTGTTGAAGATCAAGACAGAATGGGATAGCTAGTCCCACATGAGAATAAAAATTTACGCCTTTCGACCCATGTGTGGGTCTTAATCATAATGAGTAAAAAAACAAAACTCCTGACTAGTGTTGAGCGATACTTTCCGATATCGGAAAGTATCGGTATCGGAAAGTATCGGCCGATACCGTCAAAATATCGGATCCAATCCGATACCGATACCCGATCCCAATGCAAGTCAATGGGACGAAAATATCGGAATTAAAATAAACCCTTTATAAACTTGTAGGTTCATTCTACATGAAGGAAAACAACTAAGAATAATGTAGGATGTATTGGGGGACGTGGCGGAGACATTAAAGGCACAGAGGTTTAGCCCAATGTAATAGAATAGCAGGATTTTGGGGGTTTTTTATGACGTTCGGCGGTAGAAAGATTTTGACTATGTTAATTGTTTTTTTTTATTTTGTCAGATATTGATGTTTCACTACTTCCACGCCCTTCACCTTCTTTTTTACTTCTCCCACACTTTCTTCTTCATTATCCTCATCATCAGCTTCTTTGACATCAACTTCTTCACCTTATTCATCTTCTTCTTCATCTTCTACCTATTATTTTTTTGGTTACATTGTTCATATTCTTTTTATTTTACTATTATCTTCATCATATTCTACTTCTTCATCATATTCTTATTTGTGACAGGCATTCCCGTAGTTGTTATCTATAAAACTTTGAAGATTACACCTTCCGTTCTGCCTGTCACAAAAGAGTTACATTTGTCCGCGTTCAGTTTGGCCTGCAGCATCAGGCTTTATCCAGGGGCACCACGAGGAGGAACGGACTCACCCCCATACACTGCTTAGTCTTCTTCTGCTTATAATTTAGATAATATTTTTTGCTCTGATATTTAGTGTTATGCTTAATGTTCTTCTGCTCTTTGTTCTGCAGCCTCTTGTTCTTCTGCTTCTCGGTCTTCCAGGTCGTCGTCGTCTCCAGGGTCGTCGTCTCCGGGGTCGTCGTCATCGGGGTGGTCTTCAGGGTCGTCGTCTCCGGGGTCGTCGTCATCGGGGTGGTCTTCGGGGTCATCGTCTCCAGGGTCGTCGTCATCACGGTGGTTGTCGTCTCTGGTGTCGTCGTCATCTTAGGGGTGGTCTTCCGGGTCATCGTGTTTAGTCTCTTGAACTTGGAAATGTAGCAGAAGGTACAAGAAGGCTGAGAAAATGCCGAGAACCAGCTGATGGAACTGGAACTCGGATGGCTACCCGAAGGTCCAAGAGCCAATGGAACTACCGAGGACCAGCTGACGTTACTGGAACCCAGTTACTAAGCAGGAGGTACCCGTGCCTGAAAGCACTACCAAGGACCACCTGACGTTGGTGGAACTCGGATACCCAGAGGGAGGCACCTAAGCCAAAGGCTCTGCCCGGAACCAGCTGACGGTACTGGAACCAGGATGGGGAGCAGAAGGTACAAGAGCAAAAGACACTGCCGAGAACCAGCTGACGGTGCTGGAACCCGGATGGGTAGCCGAAGGTCCAAGAGCCAATGGAACTACCGAGGACCAGCTGACGTTACTGGAACCCGGTTACTAAGCAGGAGGTACCCGTGCCTGAAAGCACTACCAAGGACCACCTGACGTTGGTGGAACTCGGATACCCAGAGGGAGGCACCTAAGCCAAAGGCTCTGCCCGGAACCAGCTGACGGTACTGGAACCAGGATGGGGAGCAGAAGGTACAAGAGCAAGTGTCTGCGTGGCTTTTGCAGGACACGATGCCGGCTGCACAGCAGGGGAACAGCTGGCGGTGCTGAACCCCACTGACACATTGGCTGGTGTTTTTCTCTGTGCAGCTAGCAGTACCGGGCCCCAACTGGCGGTGTTGGAGCCCGGGGTCAGCAGGAGGAGGAGATGGAGCAGAGTGTAGGCCGAAGCCTGCACTGGCGGCAGCTTTTGGGTCTGTTGTGCCTGCGTGGCAGTTGCAGGACACGTTGCCGGCTGCACAGCAGGGGAACAGCTGGCGGTGCTGAACCCCACTGACACATTGGCGAGGTGTTTTTCTCTGTGCAGCTAGCAGTACCGGGCCCCAACTGGCGGTGTTGGAGCCCAGGGCTCTGCAGGGGGAGCAGAGTGTAGGCCGAAGCCTAATCGAACCAATTTCAAAGGTAACCTTTAACCCCCCCTCAGGGGTTACAAAGTAGAAGAGCCACAGCTTATGCAGCAGTAGTGGTGCACAAGTCAAAGGTTGCTCTTTTAATTTGGCTCCTTGCACACGCTGAATGGAACACGTATAACATTTAGCCCTTTATACAGTCAAACTGTGTTGGAGGCGCGAGTTCCCTTTGTAATGAGACGCAGCACAGATGTCAAGAATCCCACCTTGGTGCTGGGTGCAGCCTCCTGAGCGTTGTTATTTGCTGTACAGGAGTCTGCGCTGTCGTGTTATCCCCTGGCCTAGCGCTGTTAGCGCTGCCCATCTTCTGACCTCATTTAATGTTGGCTGGTGCAGTTCGCGATGCCCATGAATCACAGCCCCGCAGTGTATTGACATAGTTAAAACACTGCGGGGCTGGGATTCATGGCCTGGCGCAGTACATATGTTCGCCTTTCGCTTGGGTTCTTACACCTGCTTCAGACTATGTGGCGTCAGCTGATCCCTTATCGCATGCCACGGCCATGAAGCCGCACAGTCTGAAGAAGGCGGAAGGAGATGAGGGACAGGCGAACTGATGCACTGCTCATGCCCATCAAACACACCCTCGCAGTCCCAAGAAATAAGACACCGAGGGGCGTTGTGTGGGTCAGGGCGGCCGCAGAGGCGCAGGCAGCCAAACAATGATGCCAGAAGACGGGCAGCGCTACCAAGGGGGTTGCAGCGTGTCATTACAAAGGAAAGTCACACCACCGGGACGGTTAAATGGTCACACAGAGGACACATTTTAGACGTGTTTTCCGTTCCACATGTGCGAGGAGAATACGTTTATGAGCCACCTTGCACACATGCAGCATTACCGCTGTACAAGGTGGCCTTAAAAACGTACAAACGCCTGGGGGAGGGGGGACAGGTTCCCTTCAATTTCAGTTCTTGTGTCTGCGTGGCTTTTGCAGGACACGATGCCGGCTGCACAGCAGGGGAACAGCTGGCGGTGCTGAACCCCACTGACACATTGGCTGGTGTTTTTCTCTGTGCAGCTAGCAGTACCGGGCCCCAACTGGCGGTGTTGGAGCCCGGGGTCAGCAGGAGGAGGAGATGGAGCAGAGTGTAGGCCGAAGCCTGCACTGGCGGCAGCTTTTGGGTCTGTTGTGCCTGCGTGGCAGTTGCAGGACACGTTGCCGGCTGCACAGCAGGGGAACAGCTGGCGGTGCTGAACCCCACTGACACATTGGCGAGGTGTTTTTCTCTGTGCAGCTAGCAGTACCGGGCCCCAACTGGCGGTGTTGGAGCCCAGGGCTCTGCAGGGGGAGCAGAGTGTAGGCCGAAGCCTAATCGAACCAATTTCAAAGGTAACCTTTAACCCCCCCTCAGGGGTTACAAAGTAGAAGAGCCACAGCTTATGCAGCAGTAGTGGTGCACAAGTCAAAGGTTGCTCTTTTAATTTGGCTCCTTGCACACGCTGAATGGAACACGTATAACATTTAGCCCTTTATACAGTCAAACTGTGTTGGAGGCGCGAGTTCCCTTTGTAATGAGACGCAGCACAGATGTCAAGAATCCCACCTTGGTGCTGGGTGCAGCCTCCTGAGCGTTGTTATTTGCTGTACAGGAGTCTGCGCTGTCGTGTTATCCCCTGGCCTAGCGCTGTTAGCGCTGCCCATCTTCTGACCTCATTTAATGTTGGCTGGTGCGGTTCGCGATGCCCATGAATCACAGCCCCGCAGTGTATTGACATAGTTAAAACACTGCGGGGCTGGGATTCATGGCCTGGCGCAGTACATATGTTCGCCTTTCGCTTGGGTTCTTACACCTGCTTCAGACTATGTGGCGTCAGCTGATCCCTTATCGCATGCCACGGCCATGAAGCCGCACAGTCTGAAGAAGGCGGAAGGAGATGAGGGACAGGCGAACTGATGCACTGCTCATGCCCATCAAACACACCCTCGCAGTCCCAAGAAATAAGACACCGAGGGGCGTTGTGTGGGTCAGGGCGGCCGCAGAGGCGCAGGCAGCCAAACAATGATGCCAGAAGACGGGCAGCGCTACCAAGGGGGTTGCAGCGTGTCATTACAAAGGAAAGTC
The DNA here is from genome assembly GCF_051348905.1 of Ranitomeya variabilis. Taxonomy (NCBI): domain Eukaryota; kingdom Metazoa; phylum Chordata; class Amphibia; order Anura; family Dendrobatidae; genus Ranitomeya; species Ranitomeya variabilis. The sequence goes on along the minus strand of NC_135234.1, from coordinate 567,731,669 downwards.
ACACCACCGGGACGGTTAAATGGTCACACAGAGGACACATTTTAGACGTGTTTTCCGTTCCACATGTGCGAGGAGAATACGTTTATGAGCCACCTTGCACACATGCAGCATTACCGCTGTACAAGGTGGCCTTAAAAACGTACAAACGCCTGGGGGAGGGGGGACAGGTTCCCTTCAATTTCAGTTCTTGTGTCTGCGTGGCTTTTGCAGGACACGATGCCGGCTGCACAGCAGGGGAACAGCTGGCGGTGCTGAACCCCACTGACACATTGGCTGGTGTTTTTCTCTGTGCAGCTAGCAGTACCGGGCCCCAACTGGCGGTGTTGGAGCCCGGGGTCAGCAGGAGGAGGAGATGGAGCAGAGTGTAGGCCGAAGCCTGCACTGGCGGCAGCTTTTGGGTCTGTTGTGCCTGCGTGGCAGTTGCAGGACACGTTGCCGGCTGCACAGCAGGGGAACAGCTGGCGGTGCTGAACCCCACTGACACATTGGCGAGGTGTTTTTCTCTGTGCAGCTAGCAGTACCGGGCCCCAACTGGCGGTGTTGGAGCCCAGGGCTCTGCAGGGGGAGCAGAGTGTAGGCCGAAGCCTAATCGAACCAATTTCAAAGGTAACCTTTAACCCCCCCTCAGGGGTTACAAAGTAGAAGAGCCACAGCTTATGCAGCAGTAGTGGTGCACAAGTCAAAGGTTGCTCTTTTAATTTGGCTCCTTGCACACGCTGAATGGAACACGTATAACATTTAGCCCTTTATACAGTCAAACTGTGTTGGAGGCGCGAGTTCCCTTTGTAATGAGACGCAGCACAGATGTCAAGAATCCCACCTTGGTGCTGGGTGCAGCCTCCTGAGCGTTGTTATTTGCTGTACAGGAGTCTGCGCTGTCGTGTTATCCCCTGGCCTAGCGCTGTTAGCGCTGCCCATCTTCTGACCTCATTTAATGTTGGCTGGTGCGGTTCGCGATGCCCATGAATCACAGCCCCGCAGTGTATTGACATAGTTAAAACACTGCGGGGCTGGGATTCATGGCCTGGCGCAGTACATATGTTCGCCTCTCGCTTGGGTTCTTACACCTGCTTCAGACTATGTGGCGTCAGCTGATCCCTTATCGCATGCCACGGCCATGAAGCCGCACAGTCTGAAGAAGGCGGAAGGAGATGAGGGACAGGCGAACTGATGCACTGCTCATGCCCATCAAACACACCCTCGCAGTCCCAAGAAATAAGACACCGAGGGGCGTTGTGTGGGTCAGGGCGGCCGCAGAGGCGCAGGCAGCCAAACAATGATGCCAGAAGACGGGCAGCGCTACCAAGGGGGTTGCAGCGTGTCATTACAAAGGAAAGTCACACCACCGGGACGGTTAAATGGTCACAC